>NW_026622819.1:46067500-46692500 GCF_023065955.2 Ursus arctos | reverse complement strand
TTTTTTTATGGCTGCACAATATTCCTCTGTGTGTGTGTGTGTGTGTGTGTGTGTGTGTGTGTAAAACACATTTTCTTTTTTCAAATTAACATATAATGTATTACTGGTTTCAGAGGTACAAGTCTGTGATTCATCAGTCTTATATAATAACCAGTGCTCATTATATCACATGCCCTCCTTAATGTCCATCACCTAGTTACCCCATCCTCCACCTCCCCACCCCTCCAGCAACCTTTAGCTTGTTTCATATGATTAAGAGTCTCTTATGATTTGTCTCCTCTGGTTTCATCTTGTTTTATTTTTCCCTCCCTTTCCCTTTGATCCTCTGTTTTGTTTCTTAAAATCCACGTATCAGTGAGATCATATAATTGTCTTTCTCTGATTGAGTTATGTCATCTAACATAATACCCCAGTTTCATCCATGTCATTGAAAATGGCAAGGTTTCATTTTTTTGATGGGTAATATTCCATTGTATATATATTACCACATCTTCTTTATCCATTCATCTGTCGATAGACATCTGGGCTCTTTCCATAGTTTGGCTATTGTGGTCATTGCTGCTATAAACAATGGGGTGCAGGTGCCCCTTCGGATTACTACATTTGTAGTAATCTTTGGAGTAAATACCCAGTAGTGCAATTGCTGAGTCGTAGGGTAGATCTATTTTCAACTTTTTGAGGAACCTCCATACTGTTTTCCTTGTGTTCCTACCAACAGTGTACGAGGGTTCCCCTTTCTCCACATCCTCGCCAACATCTGTCATTTCCTGACTTGTTAATTTTAGCCATTCTGACTGGTGTGAGGTGGTATCTCACTGTGGTTTTGATTTGTGTTTCCCTGACGCCAAGTAATGTGGAGCACTTTTTCATGTGCCTGTTGTCCATTTGGATGTCTTCTTTGGAGAAATGTCTGTTCATGTCTTCTGCCCATTTCTTGATTGGATTATTTGGTCTTTGGGTGTTGAGTTTGATAAGTTCTTTATAGATTTTGGATACCAGCCCTTTACTTGATATGTCATTTGCAAATATCTTTTCCCAATCTGTCAGTTGTCTTTTGGTTTTGTTGACTGTTTCCTTTGCTGTGGAAAAGCTTTTTCCCTTGATGAATTCCCAGTCGTTCATTTTTGCTTTTGTTCCCTTTGCCTTTGGAGACATGTCTAGCAAGAAGCTGCTGTGGCCGAGGTCACAGAGGTTGTTGCCTGTGTTCTCCTATAGGATTTTGATGGATTCCTGTCTGACATTTAGGTCTTTCATCCATTTTGAGTCCATTTTTGTGTATGGTGTAAGGAAATGGTCCAGCTTCATTCTTCTGCATGTGGCTGTCCAATTATCCCAACACCATTTGTTGAAGAGACTGTCCTTTTTCCATTGGATGTTCTTTCCTGCTTTGTCAACGATTAGTTGACCGTAGAGTTGAAGCTGGAACCCATTTCTGGGTTCTCTATTCTATTCCATTGATCAATATGTCTGTTTTTGTGCTGGTACCATACTGTCTTGATGATTATAGCTTTTGTAATATAGCTTGAAGTCCAGAATTGTGATGCCACCAGCTTTGGTTTTCTTTTTCGACATTCCTTTGGCTATTCGGGCTTTTCTTGTTCCATACAAATTTTAAGACTATTTGTTCCAGCTCTGTGAAAAAAGTTGATGGTATTTTGATAGGGATTGCACTGAATGTGTAGATTGCTCTAGGTAGCATAGACATTTTAACAATATTTGTTCTTCCAATCCATGACCAAAAAAAACAAACGTTCCATGTTTTTCCATTTCTTTGTGTCTTCCTCAATTTCTTTCATGGGTGTTCTACAGTTTTCTGAGTACAGATCCCTTGCGTCTTTGGTTAGGTTTATTCCTAGGAATCTTATGGTTTTGGGTGCAGTTACAAATGGGATTGACTCCTTAATTTCTCTTTCTTCTGTCTCATTGTTAGTGTATAGAAATGCCACTCATTTCTGTGCATTGATTTTATATCCTGCCACATTGTTGAATTCCTGTATGAGTTCTAGCAATTTTGGGGTGGAGTCTTTTGGGTTTTCCACATACAGTATCATGTCATCTGTGAAGAGTGAGAGTTTGACTTCTTTGTTAACAATTCAGATGCCTTTTATTTCTTTTGTTGTCTGATTGCTGAGGCTAGGACTTCTAGTGCTATGTTGAAAAACAGTGGTGATAGTGGACATCCCTGTTGTGTTCCTGACCTTAGTGGAAAAGCTCTCAGTTTTTTCCCCATTGAGAATGACATTCACTGTGGTCTTTTCATACATGGCTTTTATGATATTGAGGTATGTACCCTCTATCCCTACACTGTGAAGAGTTTTAATCAAGAAAGGATGCTGTACTTTGTCAAATGTTTTTTTCTGTAACTATTGAAAGGATCATATGGTTCTTGTCCTTTCTTTTCTTTATGTAGTGTATCACATTGATTGATTTGTGGGTGTTGAACCACCCTTCCAGCTTGGGAATAAATCTCAGTTGGTTGTGGTGAATAATCCTTGTAATGTACTGTTGGATCCTATTGGCTAGTATCTTGGTGAGAATTTTTGGATCCATGTTCATCAGAGATATTGGTCAGTAATTCTCCTTTTTGGTGGGTCTTTGTCTGTCTTTGGGATCAAGGTAATGCTGGCTTCATAGAAAGAGTTTGGAAGTTTTCCTTCTGTTTCTATTTTTGCAAACAACTTCAGAAGGTAGGTATTAATTCTTCTTTAAATGTTTGGTAGAATTCCCCTGGGAAGCTATCTGGCCATGAGCTCTTGTTTGTTGGGAGATTTTTGATTACTCCTTCAGTATCCTTGCTCATTATGGGTCTGTTCAGGTTTTCTATTTCTTCCAGTTTCAGTTTTGGTAGTTTATATGTTTCTAGGAATGCATCCATTTCTTCCAGATTGCCTGATTTGTTGGCATATAGTTGCTTATAATATGTTCTTATAATTGTATTTTGCCAGTGTTGTTTGTGATCTCTCCTCTTTCATTCATGATAAAATACATCATCTTTATCCATTCGTCTGTTGATGGATACTTAGGCTGTTTCCATTTCTTGGCTATTATAAATAATACTGCAATAAACATAGGGGTGTGTATATCTTTTTGAATTGGTGTCTTCATTTTCTTTGGGTAAATATCCCATAGTGGAATTATTGGATCATATGGTATTTCTATTTTTAATCTTTGAGGAACCTCCATGCTGTTTTTCATGGTAGCTGTACCAATTTACATTCCCACCAACAGTATATGAGGTTCCTTTTTCTCCACATCCTTGCCAACACTTGTTATTTTTTTGTCTTTTTGACTTTAGCCATTCTCACAGGTGTAAGATGATATCTCATTGTGGTTTTGATTTGCATTTCCCTGGTGATGAGTGATGTTGAGCATCTTTTTGTGTGTCTGTTGGCCATCTGTATATCTTCTTTGGTAAAATGCCTATTCAGGTCCTCTGCCCATTTTTTAATCAGATTGTTTTTTGGTGTTGAATTGTAGTTCTTTTTATATTTTGGATACTATTGGATATGTCATTTGCAAATATCTTCTCCCATTTAGTAGGCTGTCTTTTAGTTATGTTGATTGTTTTCTTTGCTGTGTAGAAGCTTTTTATTTTGATATAGTCTCGATCATTTATTTTTGCTTTTGTTTCTCTTGCCTTAAGAGACATACCTACAAAAATGTTGTTATGACCGTTGTCAAAGAAATTATTGCCTGTGTTCTCTTCTAGGACTTTTATGGTTTCAGGTCTCACATTTAGGTCTTTAATCCATTTTGAGTTTATTTTTGTGTATGGTGTTCAAGGGTGGCCCAGTTTCATTCTCTTTACATGTAGCTGTTCAGTTTTCCTAGCACCATTTATTGAATACAGCCTTTTCCCCATTGTATATTCTTGTCTCTTTTGTCATAAATTAATTGACCATATAATCATGGATTTATTTCTGGGCTCTCTGTTCTGTTCTATTGATCTATATGTCTATTTTTGCTCCAGTGCCATACTGTTTTGATTACAATAGCTTTGTAGTATATCTTGAAATATGGAATTGTGATATTCCAGCTTTTTTTCCCCTCAAGATTGTGTTAGCTATACAGAGTCTTTCATCATTCCACACAAATTTCAAGAATTACTTATTCTAGTTTTGTGAAAAATGCAGTTGATGAGTAGCTATTGATTCCAACCCAATTATATATCCCCCTGGTAAGTTTTGTTTCAAATACTAGTAAAAACAATTGTTTTTACTTACTAAGTATTGATTTTTAGCACAATATAACACATGCCTACATTTCCAAAACGTTACATGGTGTCATGAGAGGAAAGCCCAGATTAGCAATTTTTCTTTATCAAGGTTGTCAAAGGTAAGAAGCCCAAGTTTGATACTAGATAATAGCTCTGGTGAGTCACAAGCTTACTTTGCCATTTATTTTATGTTGGGACTTGATAATAGTAAAAGAGCAGATGAATACATGAAGTGGTTGCAGAAAGTTATCTTGGGAACTTTCCAGGCCCCAAAGACAATGCAGTTAAACTTGCTCAATTAGTCTGTATGCAAGGCAGCATGGGGGCAAGGTATGATCTAATTCCTTTTTTGTCTTTCTGCTACAGCACGTGCCCTTATAGTCGGCCTCCCTTTGGCTATGGAAATTTTCCAAGTTCAATGCCAGAATGCCTTGGTTATTATGAAGACAGGTACCAAAAACATGAGGCTATGTTTTCAGCTTTAAATAGAGACTATCCTTTTAGAGACTACCCAGATGAACGCACACACAGTGAAGATTCTCGGAGTTGTGAGAGCATGGATGGGACCTCTTACTATAACAGTCATAGCCACGGTGGGGAAGAATACTTAAGTCCCATGCCTCAGCTGGACATTGGAGCCTTGGAGAATGTCTTCACAGCCCCAACATCAACTCCCTCTAGCATCCAGCAAGTCAATGTCACTGACAGTGATGAGGAGGAAGAAGAAAAAGTGCTCAGAAATTTATAATTTTAAAACAAATATGCACAGAAAATAAACATTTCTTAAAATATATTCTGGGTCAGTTGGTGTGAGAAAAAAAAGCCTACGATACTTTGCTGAGAGTTTTCAGCCATGATTTGAGGAGTCATATCAAACAATTTATACCTTCATAAAGTTTTGATTAGTGAAACTGGAGTCCTGATGTTTCATCGTAGGAGTATTTAAGATATGAGATAGTTTATTTTTGTGGCTGAAATTTGTATCAACATATATTATCATTACTTTATCTTGGAATGTGCAAAATACTGAATCCTCACAATTATATTGAGGGGATTGGAAGTATATATCTGGCATGACAAGTGTGATTTGTATTTTATCTCAGATACATTTATTTATTTTACTCATATGATTTTTTTTGTTTGGTGTTTATGTAATACTTACGATATTGTCTGTTTTTATGTAACAGTTTGAAAATATTTTGATAATTTTTAGTAGTGAATTGAGACTCCGTTACTAAATTTAATTTACGTTAATAACCAATTATAAGTTGCAAATGTGTTTTCATGGCACTTGGGTAATTCCTTCAGCTAAATTAGTCATTTCTGTTCCTAAACATTTTCATCATCTTTTTTGGATTTCTTTTTCCATTTGGTATGCATTGTTCTACTTTTGTTATAATTAAATAAACATAGATAAAATTGTTCTTGTTGGATGTTTTCTGTTTGGGGGATAGAAATAAGCAAAACGAGTACTGTTCAAATGAGGATGGTTTCCATACCACGTGCAGATATTTATTTTTACTTAATAGTCTCCAGAATTGCACAGATCCTATTAGCTTACACGAGACTCGAAACTGCATCAACAAAGATGTTGTGCATATACTCTGATGCCATTTCCAAACTCTTTACACATGTTGTACATGGGACTTAAGCACCCCCCCAAATGGAAGAGCTCCTCCAGATTTGGTGCAAGCAGCTGTCTTTAAAACCATGGAGTTCATGTAAGAGCACATGGAATTTGTTTAATTCACAGGAAGCAATAAAAATCCTTCCTGTGATGTGTCCTTGTGTAAGTGTCCACTACGGATGGAGAGAACTTATTTAGAACAGGATCAGGACCACCAGAATTGGGATCATGGTAGAAGAGATCTACAAAGCACCTGAACTGAGGATCGGAAATAGCCACAAACCAATACACTTTTCCCTCAATGATCTGTATAATTTATGCAAATTGAGATTTTGTTACTTAAAACTACTTGGAAATTTTGTATGGAAACTTGTTCTAAGTTTCCAACTTCTTCCTTTATTAAGTCTGTATTTGTTCCTTAAGGAAATGTTGTTAATACATCAGCCCAATATTTGACTGTAAGATTTCCTCTTCCCAATAAAAATTTTATTTTCATATTTTATAGTCTTTATTACTCTGTGCAATGTCATTTCAATGTGGTTAAAGAACAAAACTTGAATATCTTGGTGGAGAGAGCAACTGTGTAACCTCACGTTGGAACTAAAGCAACATCTAGTTGTCTTCTCAATTGATGTTTACACCATGAAGGAAAAATATGTGTGACAGTTTGACCCATTTTATCCCATCTCATTTTAATAACACCATAGTGACTAAACTGGGTTTTGATGACAGACCTTATTCTTATAGACAAATTGATTGGGGGAATCCCTTTGTAAGGCAGCTAAATGTTATAGGACATAGTTAAGTGTTTCCTAACTACCTGTCTTCAGGCTAGCCCTGCACCACCAATTCCTTCCTTCCTTCTCCTTAATGGCTGTTGAGGATGGGCAACAGTGCTGGAATCAGAAGTCAGGAGTTTAGATTCTGTACAGATCCACAGTATAATTTGGGCTGGAAAATATGGGTAGCTCTTATGTAGAAAAGTAACCCAATTGCAAATAAGCACGCCTAGCTACAAATGCCCATATCTGCTCATTTCTAGCTCTTTAAATCACAGTTGGCTCTGACTCGAGATCTACAGACTAAACAAAGCCCTGCCCCATTGGCACTAATTCATCTGCCTCTCCAAGTCATCACAGTGAAATTCTCTGAGCTGAGAACCACAAGCACTTCCTAATAGGTTTCATTGCCTTGTTTGTCCTTATTATAGATCAGAGGTAATATTTGTAATAAGAATAGCCTTCTTTGAAAGTGTGTTGAAATGTCAATATGTTTAAAATGTCAGACTTTCTATGCTCAGGACAAAGCTGCTCTGGCTAGTTGCAAATTAAGAAAACTCTCAGAGAAAATAAAACAAAAATAAATATAATCCCAATTTCCAAGTAGCTTAGTTATCAAATTTAGAAAGGCAAGAGCGGTGTTTTTCTAAATATGTTAGTTGGAACCCAAGCCTTTTAGAGATTCTGACAATATTTAAGTTTCGGAAACACATGCTATTCCCCCACCTTGGAGAGTGTGAATGCCCGTTATCATTGTAAATATTCTCAAAAAGTCTTGCAGTGAAGAATCATGTTTATCTCAGTGCTACCCAAACTTTTTGGCTTAAGACTCCTTTTTTTGCTTTAACAATGCCTGTTAACATCTCTTAGAATCCGCTACTGTATGGTAACTAACATAATATAAAAAAAAAACATTAAAATAAAAAAAATCCACTTCGGAAAATGCTAATACAATTATAGCTGGTAGCTTTGGTTTTCAGTTGTTGACTTCACATGTGGTTTCTTGCATTGATCACCTTAAATCCTTTATTGAAAGAAATCAGTGGCTAAATAAACTTTTTTTTTTGCACTAAGTATTTGATGATCTTAAAAGGGTGAAGAACTGAAACTTACAGTTGTAAGTTGCCTTTCTCTACTAAACTGGCTCTTTAATGGAAGTTGATATTGCGTCCAAGAATTCAAGTGGGCAAATGTGCTAAATTCCCATACAAGTATATTTTTACAGTGTAAACCAGCTGTCAGTAGGATTATTCCTGAGCCAAAAGTATAAGCTACATTTGAAAGTTGTAGTTTAGAACAGAAGTTGAAATTCTGGGGAGTCTCTGAACTACTTGCAATATTTTAAAGTAGTATAATTTTGATGTGGGCAGAGTAATTCTGAAAAATTTCTGGCCTACATTTTGGAACAGATTGCTGAAGCACATCATATTTTTAGCTTTCTGAATCATTTATACTTTTTTGAATTTTAGAGAAATTCCAAAGGCTTCATAATAAAATCAGCTTTCTAAAAACAAGCGTATAAGGAGTTACATTTTGTCTAATTCTTCTTGAAAAATTCCACATCCTCTAGACAGATATGTACCCCTTGTCTCTATACTCTGCATTCTAACTACTTGATGCAACCTTACCTGTCTCCTTTCTGATGATTTTAACATAAATAAATGCTAGTAAACTTACTGAGTGATGAATGCTTATAGGGAAGTTGGGGGTTCTGCTTGCTAGACCCTTCTATCTCTGGCTCCTTTTCTGAAGCCAGGGAAATGTTTTATTTCTAAAAATATTGAACAGCATCTCGCCTGTATTCTTTTTCAAGGGAGTATCTTCAAAAAGCTAAGCATTTTCCTGTGTTCCCTGAGACTCTGTCTGTGGAGGCTCACAAGCCCCCCACCGGGGAATGTCTTTTCAGCTATTGCTAAGTATGTAGGCCATAGACAATGGAAAGATGTAAAGTGACCAACAATCCCAGTTTGCCCAGTGCTGTGGGGTAGGGAGTCCCAGAACATGGGACTTTCAGTGCTAAAACCAGGAAAGTCTTTGGCAAACGGAGATAAGCTGGTCACCCAATGGACTAAAATGAATATAGAATCATCCAGAGGGCTGGCTTATGCAGACTGTACTATCCGAATGTAGAGTTTGAGATCATGGTGCTTCTCTCACAAAAGCAGAGTACAGTCGAACTTGTGTCAGGTTTAATAGAAAGGCATGGAGTGGGGTAAGTTACAGGATGTGTAGGGTCTGTGAGAGAACTGGAGATACGTAACTCTTAATACCTGTGTGCTTTAATCAGACAGCTCCACGTTTACCTGGAAGACTAAAAGAAAAATAATCAAAGCTGTACCTTTTAGTGATATCTCATTTTATAATCCAGATAGGGAAAGAATTTTTGTTAATATAGAGTCTTTGCTTTAAATGTTCTCGCTATTTTCCCCAGCAAAGGTAGAGGAATATTGGCCATAGTCTTTTTCTTTTTAAGATTGTATTTATTTGTTAGAGAGAGTGAGCACAAGCAGGGGGAGTGGCAGGCAGAGGGAGAAACAGGGAGCCTGACGTGGGACTCGGTCACAGGACCCTGGGATCATGACCCGAGCCGAAGGCAGACACTTAACCGACTGATGCCCAGGATCCTGGGATCATGACCTGAGCTGAGGCAGACCCTTAACTGACTGAGCCACCCAGACGTGCCTACTGGGCATAGTCTTCAGTCCAACACAAAACTGGGCTACTTTGGCACAAATAATGTCTCAACTCTACACTTTTTTAGGTGTCTCTGAAACACTGGTTAGGACAGAGTTTTTCGAATGTGGTCAGTGCACCACTTCCCACAAAACGATCTGGGACGCTGTTAAGAATGCAGTCATTCTCCAGATCTATAGAATTACAGTCTCTCTGGCTAGAATCCAGAAATGGGCACTTTTAATAAGCTCCTCGGGTAATTCTTAAGCACACCTACGTTTGACAGCAAGTAAAGTTTGTGAGACTTAGTTCAAATTGTATCTGCTATAAAGGTAATGTAACCATACACTGGTTTTCAGAAAAGAAAAAGCTTTCATCCACGCAATAGTTGCTTTTGTTTTATGATGTTCTTTCTAATATTTGTCCCTATACACATTCTTTCACATAATAATAATCACGACACAAGCACACACTATTGTGTACTTCCTCAATGTTTTATCATGAGCTATTTTTCATGCTCTTTGACTTTATAATTGATTACCTTTCATGCTTGCACAATATTGCTTCAGGCAGATGTGCCATAATTAACCACATGAAAGAGTTAGGATTGTAGTTTTTTTTCCCAAACTGGTTTCAGTAATTTGTCCTAGTAATTTCAATGATGTGATTTCAAAGTGAGCTCTCTTACAGACCAGAGGGAGTGGGGGTACTTTTGAGTGGCTATTATCCCAGTGACATGAGGGATTTTGATATCATTTTAAAAGTCATTTTAGAACTGAGCACTGAATGGCCAGGGTAGGTAGGCTTATTCTAGCTGGACTTCAGGTCCCAATATGAAGGATGATGCCCAGGGCATGTGGAAAGCAAAGTGTGGCATGGTGTCCCATCCTGCTGAAGGAGACACACTAGTCCGCTCTTCTTGAGTCTACTCTGTGACTTACCCTCCCTAATCGCTGATCATTCTTCATATCTCAGCTTAGAGATCTTCCAGTTGTCTCCCCAATGCTTTCCTTTTCTTTTTTGGTAATAGAATTCTGTATTTTTAGATATGCTTCATTTCTTGAATGTACCCAAGTTCTGGACTATAAAATGTCAAAGGAATTTTCATGTGCAACTTCCAGAATGTACCCTTAAATGGAGAGGTTATGCCCTTCTTTGCTTCTTTGTCCTTCTTGCTCAGGGGAATACAGAACTGAGGGCTGGAATCTGAGCAATCATCTCAGACTGTATAGGCCTCATGCTGAGAATGGTGAAAAAACAAGAGAGAAATCTAAACCACCATACCAGCACAGGATTACTTTCCTCAAGATCTTTATATGACAGAAAAAGAAATTTCTATCTAGTTTAACCCACTATAATTTTATGTTTTCTGTCATGTGCAGCTGAACCGAATTCTAACTTATCCAGGATTCTTCCCTTCCATAAAGTCTTCTCTAACCCTCACAGACTAAGTTATTCCTGCTTTTTCCCCCACAACACCTTTGTTCATATATCCTGCTGGATTCTAAACTCCTTGAGGGCCAATGGAGTCAAATATCCTAGAAACTGGAAACATAAAAATATGGTGACCAGCAGAGCAATAGGCACAGCTCTGTACTCTCAGCCTCAGTGACTGATGGAATTCATAGACTGGCTGGCAAGAGTGCTTCTCATTTGATTGCCCATAAAAAAACTAAAAGGAAAAAAAAACCCCAAAGCTTAAACACCCCAGACCGCCAGAATTTGAACATTTGAGGATGGGAACTGGGCACTGTACCTTTTAAAGCCTCCCCCAGGTGATTCTGAAGCCCACTGGGCACTGGTTGACAAAATGGCACTTGGACATCCTGGAGGAGAGTGTCAGGATTTTCCTCCCATCAACAGTCCATTTTCCTTTCCTCTTCATGTCACTTAGGAGCGAATAGCTTAATGCCTTTCCAAGTTCAAGCTTACTATAAATGTTGAACTCCTTGAGAATGGGTCCCAACACATAGATAAAGGCATGGAGAGAGATTGAACAGAGGGTTTTTATACCAATAATAAATATAAGCATGGAAACAATTTCATTTTTTTCAAAGTAGTTATCACCATCTGTAGCTATCCTGTTTGTTTCCTTGTTTATTTTCTCCTCACCAACCCCTGTTGTGAGAAGCTCCAAGAGAACAGAAGCATTGTCTTTCTTCCTTGATTCATGATCCCTGATGCCCAGCACTGTGCCTTGCAGTGTATTACATGCTCAGTATACATTTGTTGAATTAATTAAATATAAGCTATACTTTGTGGATCACCTGCTACGTGCAACTGTCTCTGGTATTTTATGTGATTATCTCACTTAATCCTCACAAGAAGCTTGTAAATAGGTATTATCATCTTTATTTAATCAGTGAAAAATCTGGAGACTTAAAGAAGTGAAATGACTTATCCAAGGCAACCCAGCAAGTGAGCAAAAGAGTTGACAGTTGAACTCAAGTCTCTCTGCCTCCAAACTCAACACTCTTCCTGCTTCACCATGTTGCCCTTGCTGACAATTCTGGAATAAAATCTACCTCGACTGGAACTCGCAGACTGATGGAACTTTCTTCCACCAGATATGGAAGCCTGAGCTAGCTTAGGGTAAAAGAAAAACATAAAAGGAAGCTGCAAGATTAAAGGGGCCATCAACTCACCCCTAATTTTGTCACCACTTTCCAGAGCACAATGAGGTCTTCCACATTTTCCCTCTTGGGAATATCACTCCCCATTTGTTCTTTTGGGGATCCTTTGCAGCCAAGAGGCTCTCTCTGGGGCAGGCAATCACAGCAGTATGTTGGATGCAGTGTTGGGGCCAGGGTAGGTTGCGCTCTTCAACAGGCCAGTCAGGACCTTCACGAGGATTTTTCTAAGTGGACATGGTGAGACAACTTTGCTTCCCTCATCGAAAATGATTCTCTAAGAAGTGACTTTGGAGCTGCCCATGGCCATGTTTCCTCTCTCCAGGTCAGGCTCATCTCTGGTAGGAGCAAATGATGCCAACACAGAAGCAGAGGCAGGAAGACAGAAAGAGAATCCAGACATTGAGTCATTGAGTCTTTGGTTCCATTCATCACAGAGCTTAGCTTCATACCCACCTACACTGGTCCTTGAGCCAGTTAGCTAGTTCAAGCATTTCTTTCCCCATGGTGTGGGTTTTTATTTCTTACATATTAGTCGGGACAAACACAGGGACATATAAAAAGGCCCCTTCATGTGGTGCAAGGAGCCAGTCCATATCTTGAAACTCAGTGAATACTCTTCACAATGTACATTTTTTACCTCTAGTGATGCTGTAGAATAGTGTTTAAGAATTTCTGTAAGTATTGGGATCAGACATAACTAGAAAAGAGTCCTGTTCCATCATCCTGGAACCGTGTGACATTGGGAAAGTAACTTTAGCTCTCTGAACCTATTTTCTGAACAATAAGAATAATAATTATATATACCTCATAGGATTTTTTGGAGGATTAATGATTGTACACAATGTTGGGGGCATATTATGAGCAGTAGTTGTATCCTGGTGTTTCCCTCTTCCCTTTTAGCAACAGCACACAGCTTCCCCCTCCCCACTCTGTTTTATAATGTCTCTGGGGCACCTCCAAGTTGCTAGAACAAGGCCAATCCTAAGAAAATGATTGGGAGGGAAATAAATTTGTCTTACTCAGGTGTCCACCTGCCCCAGTGTTGGCTTCTTTTGCTCCTTAAGATGTGACGGTATAATTGTTGGGAGGGTACTAGCCACTACCACCTCCTGACATTTGTATAAAGCCAATCAGAACACTTTGTTTTCTCCTTTGAGTTTCATGAAAAACACAAGGTGAAGAAACTGAGACCCAGAGAACGGCCATTGACTTGTCTCACATCAAGCAGTTCCTCCCTGTTGGAAGAGCAAAACTCAGGTCTGCCAGGGAGAAGTTCAACTTTGTACAGACATAGAATCATAAACTTCTAGCTATGAAGGATTCAGACATTTTAAGAAAATGTCTTAATATAAAGCTGAAGTTTATATGTTCTAAATTTCTTTTTACAAACAAACCGTACTCTTTTGCATGAATTAGGAAAACACAGGAAAGCCCGAAATTCTTTCATAAGTACTATCCTTCCGTAACTTCTTCTGTGCAAATATAGTTATGCGTGTATTTTCTTTCTAATTGTAAATAGATTTGTTGTTATTTTCTGTTTGTAAGAGTAACAAGGATTATTGGAAAAAACTCATGGTAGTAAACACCATAAGAAAGTACAAATTACTGTAATCCAGTCATTCATAATTAATCATAGTTCATTAATCATTTTGGTTCGTGTATTTCTGCAGATTCTTTCATACGTATACCCACACAGTTACAAAAACGAGATCATCATGAAATTTAAGATACAAACCCCTTGTAGACTCTCTCTTTTTAAAAATATATCGTAAACACTTCTCTGTGCCACTGGATTTTCCTCTACACCATGCTTTCTAAAACTTTTTATTATGATAATTTCAAATTATACAAAAATAGCATTATAATAAACTTCCTGTACCTATTACCCACATTCAACGATTACCAATTGTATACCCACTACTCCCTTTACTCAATGGATTTTTTAAAAGCAAATTGGAAATATGTTATTTTATCCATAAATATTTCAGTATATATCTCTAAAAGATTAGGATTCTCTTTTTTTATAATAATTTTTTACTATGTTATGTTAGTCACCATACAGTACGTCCTTAGTTTTTGATGTAGTGTTCCATGATTCATTGTTTGTGTATAACACCCAGTGCTCCATGCAATATGTGCCCTCCTTAATACCCATCACCGGCCTATCCCAGTCCCCCACCCCCCTCCCATCTGAAGCCCTCATTTTGTTTCCCAGAGTCTATAGTCTCTCATGGATTCTCTTTTTTTAAAAGATTTATTTGTTTGAGAGAGAAAGAGAAAGCACGAGTGGGAGGAGCAAAGGGAGAGAGAATCCGAAGCAGGCTCCACATTGAGCTCAG
The DNA here is from genome assembly GCF_023065955.2 of Ursus arctos. Classification (NCBI taxonomy): domain Eukaryota; kingdom Metazoa; phylum Chordata; class Mammalia; order Carnivora; family Ursidae; genus Ursus; species Ursus arctos. Next base: position 46,678,233 of record NW_026622819.1, on the reverse strand, counting down.
AGCATGATGTGGGGCTCGATCTCAGAACCCTGAGATCACAATCTGAGCCAAAACCAAGAGTCGGATGCTCAACTGACTGTGCCACCCAGGTGCCCCAAGATTAGGAGTCTTTTAGCTAATTGCAATCATTCATGAATACCATCAAATATCCAGTGTTCAGCTTTCCCAATTGTCTCGTAAATGACTTTTTTTCGTTGTTGTTGTATTACATGTTTCAAACAGGCTTTAAGCAAGGTCTACTTACTGCATTTGTTTCAGATATTTCCTAAGTCTCTTTTTCTTTATGTATTCCTAGTGTCATTTTGTTTGTTTTGTTTTTTGTTAAAGAAGAAGCTAGGTTTGTTTTGTAGAGTGCTTACATTATGAATCTTGCTGATTGTATCATCTTGATGTCATTTAGCATGTTCCTTTGCCCCCTAAATTTTCTATCAATTAGTTAGATTTAAAGCTTTGATCAGAATATTTCTTAGGTGGTGGGTTGTTCTTACACCAGGAGGTACTAATCTAGAATACAACTTTGAATGGTTTCCTCATATAGATACAGAATAATTTCTTTAACCAATCACTTACTATTGCAATTTAAATTGTTTTTTGCATGTATTGTGATTATCAGCACTGAGACAGCAGCCTTTTAGCCAAAACAAATTCCTTTCTTTAGAATAGATTCCTATAAGTAAATGTAGAGCCAGAGCTCAAAATAAATGACCTTTGAGAAGGTTCCAAGGAGTTAAACTTTCTAAGAGGCTCTTTCTTTCTTTTTTTTTTTTAATTAACATATAATGTATTATTTGTTTCAGGGGTACGGGTCTGTGATTCATCAGTCTTACACAATTCACGGCGCTCACCATAGCACATACCCTCCCCAATGTTCTAAGACGCTCTCTTGATAACTCTGAACTAGGCCATGGCATAAAGGCTGGCTGGGTTTAAGGGTAAGTGAAAGTATATCTCACTCTCATGAGGTTACTCTTACTTTGCTTTACTGTGGCCTAAGCCAGTGACCAGGGCAAAGACCTCCTATAGAATCTGGGGTCCGAGATGGCAGATGCAGCCACCCTCCACCCTCACCCCAGGCACCCTTTCTTCATGGGGGAGCTGCCCACACGTCAGTCTCAGCACCCACATGGAGTAAAGGGCTGCCAGGATGGAGTAGACTGTCTAGGATCATTTCCTTGTACCCTTTGTTAGGTTTATGATGCCCAGATTCTGGGTTCATTACTTCTTGTGAGACTTCTACTTAGCTTAGCTTCTTCCATGTGATATCCTTGTTGTACTCAAGGAGTCAGTGTACTGGGCTGGCCCGAGTTTCCTTCACAATTTTTGTTGGGAGCCAAGATGTTTGAATCATTCTAAAGTCTTTAGTAGCCCCTTCTCCACTCTAGTTTGAAGGAGAAGGGAGGCGGTGAAACCCCTCCTAGCTCCAGCCTGGGAGTGTTGAACTTTCTCATATAATGGCGCAGGCCCGTGAAAAATAGGAGTAGAGCAGGTCAACTTCTGACTCCCCTTGCCCCGAGAAGATGATCCAGAGCACTGATGAATCCGGAAGCACTTTGCACTTGCAAAGTGTCTTACTACAAAGGCAACAAGACCCCAGCAGGTGACTTTATGGAGCTGAGTAGAAACAACGTGAGCACAGGCCGTGTGCTCCTGATGCCCCAGTCTTGGGCAGAACCACACTTGCAACAAGTGGGTAAATGTCAGTGAAGACCCAGAAGTAGGTAAAGATGCTGAATATAAATGAAGTTGATAATAGAAGCCACTGATTCAGGACACTGAATTCTGCTGCCCTAAGGGGAACACTGAAGTCAGCCTTTGTAACAGTCCAGCCTTGTTTAGCTTATCAAATCTGGCTGGAGCAAAAGCCGCAGGATCCACCCACTTCATCAGAAACAAGTCTGAACAAGCCAGGCACTGTCCATCAGATACCCAGGCATTTTGACAGTTCAGTTCTGACCACCAGCCAAATGTAAATTGAGAATGCCAAGTCATCCATCATGGGTCAGCCACGTGTGAGGTTAATGCCCCATCTTCTAGAAGCACACAAAAGGCCATTTGAGTAGGAAAGTCCCACCAACTCCTGCTGAAACACGTAGCCTACATTCGGATCATCTTTCTGAACAGCATCTTGGTTTGGAAGGCACAGCTGTTGCTGAGATCCCTGAATATAGCCTGCTGTTCTCTGTGGAAGCTAGGGTAGATTAGTGTGGTTAACTTGAGATGCAGTAAAGCCCTCCAGTCTGCCCCCTCCTCCAAATAGCCAACCTGCTGGCAGCCAGATGCTGATGTTTACCGTATTATCCATGTCTGCTTGCTAGTGGGAAAAGCGGGGTGGTAGTTGAACCCATCGTATGACTTTAGGAACATCAGCACCCCTCTCAGGAGCTTGGTTCCACAGGAACGGGCTCTACTTCATACTGGAAAGTCCCCTTGGAAATAAGCACTCAGCACTTCTGATCCTGGGAGGGTGATGATTGACAGAAGTGGCCTTCTCTGACTCAACTCCCAGAGGTGTGGCTTTTAGAGAATTCCGTGAAACATGAGACATGGACCAAGGACAAAGCCAGAGTCAGGTTTATGCCTCTAACAGCTGTGGTTTTCAAATTATTTCGGATTGAAGACGTTGAAACAACAGCTGCAGATTTATTCCTTGTTCTTGGGATGGAAGGTGTTGGATGCAAATACAATGGAGACACAAAGGCCATGATTATTTTCTTCTTCAATAAAACCCAAATTATGTCTTGGGCCCCATAAAATAAGATGGAAGTGAATACATGGGGTTAGGTACCCCCAACCCCTGTGGCTTTCCAAACTCAGATGAATATTTTTGCTGGAAGATGCCCCAGGCTCATAGAGTCCTGAGAGACCTTAAAGTTATCTAGTCTATGTATAGGAACTGCATGGTCCTCCTATGTCATTCCTCATGCTTGTGTCCATGACAGACATTGTTAGCTCTAGCCTGCTTTCAAACATTCCCTCTCATCACAGAGGTGGTCCAGGCAGTATCTGAAAATGATACGAGCTGACACTCAAGATCAAGGTCTTTGCCATCCCCGATCTAGCCCAACTCGTGCATTTTACACGTGGAAAACTGGGGGTCAGAGGGGAAGAACCTGCCGAAAGTCACACAGTGAATCAGTGTTATTTGTGGAAAGCGAAATAAAGGGGCTAGAATTCTTAGAAATGTCGAGCAAAATATAGGTCACTGCTGACTTACCTATTGTGCTGTATTTGTTCTGTTTTCCTAGATTCATCACACTGTTTCTCTAAATTTTGAGGGCTTTTTTTCCTAATATAAAAGCAATAGATCTCTCTAGAAATACAAATAAACAAAACAAAAAACCCACTCAAAAGCAGCACTTACACATAAAACTATTGCGTTAAAGCCATGGTCTATAGACCTTTTCTACATGTATGTGTACCTTTACCTATATAACTATATTTTTATGTGGGAGTAAATCAAGTTTCCTTTTTAGAGTTCCTGATCACAAGAAATTCTTAATGAAAGCAATGCTTCAGGTCATACCCTTGATTGGACCCATGTTGTACATATTGTTTTGTGACCTGGTTTGAGTAAATGCTCATCAATTGCAATGTCTAAATATTCATGGAACTTCTGTTGTTAGAAATTTAGACTATTACCAGTACTTTGCTACTCTAATATCCACTCTAAAATCTTTGCTCACAAGCTTAATTGTTTTCTTAAGGGCAAGCACATTTTAAAGGCTCCTGACACATTGACAAATTGCTCTCCAATAGAGCTGGGAGAGGGAGGCCAGCAGTGTCTCTGAAGTACGTTCTGTTTTAGCAACTTTACCAACATAAGATCTCATTATTTCTATTCTTCGTTTATTCTCCTGTCAGTATACTTTGTACATCAAGAAAGAGTGTAGAATTTCCAAAGGTAAAACCATACTTTTGCAGTTCCCTGGGTAAGATACATGACTAAACACATAATAGTGAATTAACATTTACTGAACATTTACCAAGTGCCGGGCATCAGGCATGAACTCATAGCCTTGACAACAACCCACCTTGTAGGGGAAGTTCAGAAGGGTTGAGTAACTTGCCTGATGTTCCATGGGACCAAGCGTGGTTCAGTCTGACCTGCATACCAACCCCTTTGCCGTGCTGCCTCCACATAGTCACTACAAGTAAATATTTGTATGTGGGCTGATTGATTATTTTCCTCTGGTAGGACAGACCTGAGCAACTCAGAAGGGAACAGCCATAAAAATAGGCTAAAAACGCAATCTTAGTTCTCCTAGTCAGTCCTGACTGGAATAGCCCTGGATTTCAGCAATGTTTAAGCTGGGTTTGAGGGTATGACCTGAGGTAATATTTTTATTAAGGATTTCTTATGACTGGGAACTCAAAGAAGGAAACTTGAATTATCCCATATAAAAATATAGCCACCCAAGATTATCAGTGGCATTTCCTTTTTATAGTGTTTGGTGCTAATAATAGCCCCAAACTCCTCAACCCAACTTTCCAGCTTTTTAAAAGAACAGTACTTACAAGAATGTCTGAATACTTGTGACTGGTGAGATTTATTCCATCCAGTGTTTCCTGTGGTTTCTCTGGAGAAAGCAAAGGGCTTGGGAGTTGGGGGCTACGTACAGTCTCTGTGCTGCCACAGGGACCTGGTGAGTGACAGCCAGAGAGAGAGGTTTCTAAGGAAGTGAGACGGGGATGTGAGGTGAGAGGAGGAGAGATGCCTGAGGGTTTTTACGGAGAAACCAGAGCAAGTCAGATCATCTGTCTTAGGTTCCAGGGAGCCAAGTAGGAAAAATGGGCCCCTCTCTCCCTATTGTTGTTCTCTGGACAACCTTGTTCATGTCAGTCCAGCACTTGGTGTCTGATAGGACCCGAGAAGGGATTGCAACCTCTAAGAGCCTGAAAGGTCTTGGCAAAGCAGAGAATGATTTTATAAACCAAAATATTCTCTGAAGGTTTCCAGCCCTTGTCTACTTCAACGTCTTCCACAGCATGTCTACTGGTGGAGGACCTCTCCCTGCCACAGCATCTGTGGAACAGTTCACCATGTTTCAAGGCTCTCTCCTTTAGAAAAAATTATTTTTGGAGATATAATTTACATAAAATAATATGTACTCATTTTAAGTGCACATACAGCTCGATACATTTTGATGAATGTGGGCACCCATATAACCATCACCACAATCAGGATGTAAAACACCCCCCTTCACCTCAAAAAAATTCTTATCTGCTCCTTCTAGCCAATCCCCTCCCCCCAGCCACCACTGATCTACTTTCTATCACCGCAACTTAGTTTTGACATTTTCTGAATTTCACATAAATTGGATCATAGGGTATGTACTCTCTTGGTCATGACTTCCTTCACTAGGCATAACATTTTTGAGATTCACCAGTGTTATTGCATGTATCAACAGTTCTTTTGCACTGCTGAGTAATATACTATTGCGTGGATATACCACAATCTGTCTAGCCCTTTGAGTTTGCTTCTTTTGATTATCATGAATGAAGTTGTTCTACACATTCATATAAAAATCTTTTTGGGGTATATGTGTTCCTTTCTCTTAGGTGAATATCTTGGAGTGGAATTGCTGGGTCATAGAATAAGTGTGTGTTTAACTTAATAAACACCTGCCAAACTGTTTTCTAAAGTGGGGTATCTGAAAGTTTCAGTTGCTTCACACCCTCACCGATGTTTGGTACTGTCAGTCCCTTTAAGTTTAGTCATTCTCAGTGGTATCAAGTAGCATCTCACAGTGCTTTTAATTTGCATTTCCCTTCTAACTAATCATGTTGACTATCTTTTCATGTGCTTGTTGGCCATTCATATATCACCTTTTTGGAAGGGTCTGTTCAAATCTTCTGCCCATTTTTCTTTAATTGAACTATCTTCTCTTTATTGACTTCTCAGAGTTCTTTTTATATTCCGGTTACAAGTCCTTTATCTGATATTTGCTTTGCAAATATTTTCTCCATATGTGGCTTGCCACTTCAGTTTCTTAGTAGTGTCCTTCAAAGTGCAGTAGTGTTTTGTTTGGTTTGGTTTGGTGAAGTCTAATTTATCAGTTTTTCCTTTTATGGTTTAAACTTTTGTGTCCTGTCCATGAAATCTTTGCCTACCTCAAGGTTGTGAATATTTTCTCCTATGATTTCTTCTAGAAGTTTGTAGTTTTAGCTTTTGCTTTTAGCTGTATGATTTATTTTGAAGTAATATCTGTATATAATGTGAGGTAAAAGCCAAAATTCCTTTTTTTATATATAGATATCCAATTGTTATATAAATGTGAGTTGACTTCTGGTCCTGCTACTCACTAGCTTCATGACCTTGGACAAAGACTTAAACTCTCTGAGGCTTCATTTCTTTATCTGTAAAATGGGATAATAGTACCTACTTCTGGGGCACTTTATTTTCCTTCAAAGAATATGTATAAAAGATTTGTCATTGTGCTTGGCATAGTAGGTCATGACTGTGAACTGCTTTTGTTCCTGGTCTGAATACTAACATCAATTATACTTACAAAGCTATTTTTCCATTTATAAAGCGTGTTTGCATATAGTTGGTATGAATTCATCCTATTCCTCCATGTCAGGCTTTAAGACCCCTGAGAGAAAATCCTTATGCTTCATCTGTACTCAGTAGAAACTGTAGGTGGAACTGTGATTTTCTGAAAGGCAGAGGTTGTGTTTGCTCTTCTTTGCATTCTCCCCAGTGTCTAGATTGTGCTGGCTACACACACTAGGTACTCAATGGTAGTGTGATTTCATTTAGTGGGACAAAAATCTATCTAAGTTCTTCTTGAAATCAGTCATGTTTCCAGTCTTTTCTATCATCTCTTTTTCCCTCCACAGAGATCTCATGGATTCTGAACCACCTTTGATGATCAACCCATGGCTTCCACATCCCACTTTCTGCTTGGTTTGCTTCAGTCCTCCTGTTTTCAACACCCTCACCCTAAAAAGTTTAAAAGCACACTCCTTGGTGGTATCCTAATCGAAGCTTTTTTGGTTGCAGATGCAGAAACTCACTCAAGTTAGTTCAGTAGAAAGCAGTGAAAGGTTACAGGGGGACAATCACACAAGTGTGGGGGAGACAGGAGAGCTTAGAGGAGAGCTTGCTTGACTTGAGTAACCAAGGAGAGCCCCTCTATTTTATTCTATATAAAAGCTTTTGAAATGAAGTCTGGATATGTTTGAAAAGGTGAACATGGTGGGAGAAGTCTTTTCCAGTAGATTTCCAAAGATAGAAATGCGCTAGTTATTCTCAAATACTGCTTGGTACTGTGTTTATTTGGGAATCCAACTCATCTTTCCCAACTGAATTTTGAATATGAGCTTTATATTATATTTCTTCATATTCCTTTAGAACAAAATAATATTAATACAGATTACCATCATCACCACCATCATCATCATCACCACGAGAACTATTTATTTGACATTTATGTGCTAGGTACAGTGTTAATTGCTTTTCCATATTTTTTTTCTAATCCTCAAATGCTTTTGAAATTTTATAGCTGAGGAATTTGAGGCTCAGGGAAGGCGTGTTCTTTAACTTGACCAAAGTGATTACTTTAAAGACACATACAGGGGAAAGACAAATCCAACACTGTTCTGCCAGTTCCCAAAGTCTCTTAATCTTGAAGCTTAAGGCCTCTTAAGGACATGGTTTCAACTCTTGACTTGCTTGTTGAATGAAAAAGGCTCCCTGTGATTGGTATTGGAAATCCTCCCCCCACCCCTTCTCAGTCGTCTATAACTATTAAGCTATTAGTGCAGTCCTAAACTAAAGATCTTTAATGATGACTTTGTCCATCATGAAGGTTTCTGGCTCTTTGAAAAAGACAGAAAGTCATTATTTCTTCTGACAAGCCCTTCTTCAAATGGGATCTTAATCCTCAAACCTGCAGGAATATTGACACTGGGAGGAAGTCATTGCTCAGCTCCAGTTAGCACTGCTAATCTTTGGGCAAACTGCTTCTTTTAAAGTTGTTTCCTTGGCTTGGCTTTCTATGTAGAGAACTTGGTTACAGAGAAGGCATGGGAAGGGCTTTGCAACTGATACTGATCAATAATCTTCAAGACACAGGGAAGAATGACAGGCTTAAGTGATCCTTGGTGACCCTACTGAGCCAAATGCACTTTCAAGATATCTACAACAGTGACTTTTTTTTTTTTAAGATTTTATTTTATTTATTTGACAGAGAGAGACAGCTAGCGAGAGAGGGAACACAAGCAGGGGGAGTGGGAAAGGAAGAAGCAGGCTCCTAGCAGAGGAGCCTGATGTGGGGCTTGATCCCAGAATGCCGGGATCACGCCCTGAGCCAAAGGCAGATGCTTAACGACTGAGCCATCCGGGTGCCCCCAACAGTGACTTTTTAAACCCAGGTCCCTATTCAGAGAAATATACTAGCTTGTGTATTTGTTGTGCTCTCTTTGAGATGGAATTCTTGGGCCAGCAAAGGAAACCCTCTCATCTGCATTCTCTGAATCATGGTCCCCATATACCATTGAAATTACTCACAGTCTGTAAAAGAGGAAGCAGGGTTATGGAGAAGGACCCTGGCCCAGGAAGGAGTATGAATCATTCCAATGTGGTACACGGGGCACCACCCACTGTTGGCATTAAATCCCAACTCTGCCCTGCCCTCAGCATCCCCTCCCACTGCCTGCTCTGGTGATCTGTGTAACACACAGTCTCATAAACACAGCTCTGAGTTGGTTGCTAAGACCAATTGTTTGCATCCATATAACTCTTTGTAGTTAGCAAGGCATCTTAAATCATTTATCAATCCACCCACCCATCCACTCTGTGAAAACGTACTTGGTAATAATAGTAATATTATGGGCGCACCATGGGACAAGCATTGTGCCAGACATAGAAGGTATAGTGATAATCAAAAGAGTCATACTGTCATGGTCGCTGCCATCATGGAGTTGATAGTCCATAGCAGTGATTTGTTTGTTTGTTTGATTAAACAATTCAGTGAAATTCAGTTGAATGGTGTTATAAAAAGTATTTCTTACTGAGGGTCATGGCCAAAAACATGGAAACACAGTAGTTTAGCGGAGGCTATTGTCAAAGATTCCTCTAACTATCCTCCTCACAGTCACCGGAGAGTTCATGGAGTCTCATGCAAGAGACAGAAGATATTATTACTATTCTTGCTTGTGATAGTATTTGTTGGGCATTGTACCTTGCAGGGAAAACAAAAGTTATCAAACACATCTGTCCTTGCCTTCAATCCCTTTGGGGCTCCCCGTTACCCTCAGAATGAATACTCAACAGCTTAGCCTGGAGGATCTGGTTTCTATCTCTCTGTCTCCTTTTACCACTATTCATACCACTTCCCTCCATCCTCCTCAAATGCCCTCCTGACCCCAGCTGCTTGGAAATACCTCCTCACCTTTGAACACTCAGGTTAAGTGTCACTTCTGCTGTGTCTTTGCTTCTTGTTTGGTCTTTCACTGCCACATCTGCTTTTTTCTTCTGGTTATGGCACCGTGTTTTCGTTAGAAGTCCCTTCCACCCCACCACCACCACACTCGATGAGGTGCTAATGATAGGCAGGGCTCATAGGGTAGGTTCCTGACCCAGACCTAGAACCCCGCATTCTGGATACTGCAGTTGATTCAAGGATATGGTATATAATCCAAGCAAGGCCAGTCACAGTCTGTGAGCCTTTCGTGTTAAGATAGTTCAAGCTGGGCCTCCAAATGGTCATGAATATACAATGTCTATCTTCACAGCACTCTAATTTGTCTATAGCATGTCTCCTACCATACTGTAAATTCCCTTAAGACAGGGACTGTTCTTTGATTGAAAATATGTGTGTGTATTACTTTGTGTGTCTACAAAGAGAATATATTGTAGGAAAGTGGTGGACAATTTGCTGTTGAAAAATTTTAAAACACAAAAAGGTTGTAAAACACTTGTAATCCTCCCTCTCCCAAAGACATTTTTTTAAAGATTATTTATTTATTTATTTGAGAGAGAAAGAGGAAGGGCAGAGGGGGAGGGAGAGGGAGAGAGAATCTCAGGCAAATTCTACGCTAAATGTGGAGCCCAACTTGGGACTCGATCCATGACCCTGAGATCACAACCTGAGCCAAAACCAAGAGTCAGATGCTTAACTAACTGAGCCATGCAGGGGCTCCTCCCAAAGACATTTTAACAGTCTTTTTATAATACAGATACACACAAAACTCACATTTTGCACAGGGAGAATATAATTGAACATACGACTTTATAACTCTTTTTTTTTTTTTTTCGCTTAAGTGATATACTGTGGAAACTTTTCCGTGTAATTAGCTGTTTTTCCTCATGATTTTTCTTGGCCATCAATTATTTTTAATCAGGTGGAAAATGTATCATGGGCTATTCATCAAAACTCTATTTGAAGTTTAGTGGTTTTTACTTCTCATTATTATAAAAAAAATGCAGTGTCTGATTTATGCCAAAGATGACACTGCAAAGAGTGGTCTTTTCATTGAACGATACTGATCAATGAGATATCCATATGGCAGGTGTGTAAGTTACCTATTGCTGGGTCACAATATTACCACAAACTTGTACTTTAATCCAATGTGACATGTTACCTTAAAGTTTCTGTAGACAAGAATTTAGGCATGGCTTAATCAGGCCCTCTGCTTTAGGGTCTCACAAAGCTACAATCAAGGTGTCAGCTAGGGTTGCAGTATTGTCAGAGGTTCAACTGGGGAAGGATCTGCAATCAAATTCTTGTAGTTATTGGCAGAATTCAATTCCTTGCGGACTACCAAAATGAGAGCCTCAGTTGTTGTTGTTGTTGTTTAAAGATTTATTAATTTATTTTAGACAGAGAAAGAGAAAGTGGGGTGGGGGGAGGAGCAGAGGGAGAGAGAATCTCAAGCAGACTCCCCACTGAGCATGGAGCCTGAAGCAGGGCTCCATCCCACAACCCTGAGATCATGACCTGAGCCAAAATCAAGATTTGGTTGCTTAACCAACAGAACCACCTAGGCTCCCCAAGAGCCTCAGTTTTCTCCTGACTGTTGGCTTGAGGCCACCCTCGACCTCCTTGCTGCATGCCTCTTTCCGTGGAGTACCTCAGAGAGAGACTCCTCCCTAGTTGGGTGTTCCAATTTTAAGGAACCTAATCATGTACATGTAATCACATACATTCTGCCATGGCCCACACTCATGAGGAAGGGATCATACAAGAACATAAATACCAGTGTGGGAATCATAGGGGCTGCCCTAGACTCTGCCTCAGTGAGGTTTCCCAAACTTTCTTGATACATGGCACCTATAATATCTTGATAACTTTTTTCATGGCACCTCTAGCCCAGAAAAAATACCTAACATTTTTTTATTAAGCAGTTAGATCCAAACAATTTAGTAAATATTGATATCCTAACAATTTAGTAATCATCTGAAAAAAACAGTACTTATAATTTGAAAGGAAAAGAGTATTCTATTTTATTTTTAAACAATCACAATATTTGCTAATGGATTTACACTCTTGTTGGGCACCGTAGGGCTTATTGGGCCTTGAATCATATTGAACACCATTTCACACCTCCTGATTTCAAGGGGTATTTATTTTTATCACAGCAACTTCAAAAAACCCAGCTTTGCAAAAATATGATGTCATTGAAGAGAATGTAGTATGATTTAAAGTTGAAACTGTAAACTACTCCAAGTTAATAGTTTGTATGGTATCCAACAGATTGTCATTGTGCTTCTCTCAAAAATGTAAACTATCTCTTGGCACCTGTGAATTCACATGCCTTCCAAGGGTGACTTGGTACATAGTTTGGGAACCATGGCCATATGGAAAAATTTCCTTGACCTTTACTTCATACCCTAAACAAAATCAATTTCCAATAGATTGCAGATCTGACAGTAAAATGAAAACAGCAAAGCTTTTAGAGCAAGAACATTTTTCTGATCCTGGGGTAGTACAAAATCTCTTGAATAGGATTCAAAAAGTACTAAACATAAGAAATTGATAAATTCGACAATATTAAGAATTTCTTTTCATCAAAAGTGAGTAAAAAGATACCTTATAAAGTGGAAGAAGGTATTTGCGTGCATGTATCTGACCAATGGCTTGTAGCCAGGATGTTTAAAGAAACCAATAATGAAAGGCCTATTCAGTAGAAAAATGGGAAGCAGACTTGAACAGACTTTTCAGAAAAGAGGTTATCCAATGACCAATAATTGTATGAAGAAGTTTCAACCTCTTTAATCATCAGGAAACGAAAATTGAAACCACACCTCGATACCAACACACCCACCAGATGGCTAACAATTTTTGAAAGTTTCATCAAGGATGTGAAGAAACCAGAACTCTTACAAAGTTGGTGGGGATGTAAACAGGTACAATCATTTTGTTAAAGTATGTAGCACTTTCTACTAAAGTCGATCATATATGATGACTCCGCATTGTCACTCCCAGGTAGATACCCCAGAAAAATACAGATATATCTTAACCAAAATATGTTGACAACAGCACTGTTTATAACAGTCTTAGTCTGGAAACTACCCAAATGTCCAAAAATTGCAGAATAGATAAGTAACTTGTGGTATATTCCAATAATGGACTACTATACAGAATAAGCAACTTATAACTACATAAACAATATAGTGAAATCTCACAAACATAGTGTTAGTAAAAGAAGCCAGGACATCCCAACCTTCCTCCTTCTCCCCGCACTCCCCACAATGTAAACCACATACTGTGTGATTCCATTTTTATAAAGTACAAAAAGAGTAAAATTAATCTATACTGTTAGAAGACAAGCTAATGGTTCCCCTTGGTGGAAAGGGCTTCTGTGAGTAGAAAGGGGCAAAAGAGGGCTTCTGGATCACTAGGCATGTCTTCTTTCTTGATCTGGGTACCATTCACATGGCTGTGTTCATGTTGCGAGAACAGTTGAGCAGTATACTTATCACACGTTCACTCAATACATGCATGTATATTGTACATCTGTACAAAGTTGAAAAAATGCTGCAATGAACATCATTATAGCTGTATTTTTGCAGATATATCTTTTTTTTTCTCTTTTGACAAAATTCCTAGAAGTGGAATTGCTAAATCAAATAGTTTGGACATTTTTACAACTTACAATATATCTTGCCAACTTGTCAGGGACTTCTTTTATTTATCTTTGTCTCCCTGTGCCTAGCATCATGCCACTGATTAATTGACATTTGAATAGGTCAACAGATGAATAAATGAGGGACTTCTTTCAATTCCTTGAATGAATCAGGTCTTTTCAAGCCTAAGAGCAGGTCGTGTTTGCTCTGCCCAGAAATCTTGTCCCCCTTTAACTCCCAGCTTTAAAAAACACTCAACTAAGAGCCTTCCCCAACCACGCTGTCTAAAGTACTCCTCCTCTTATTCTGTCTTAGCTTCTCTTGTTTACAAATCCCCATGCAAAATTATTATATTTGATTTATTTGTGTAGTTGCTTGTTTATTACCATCCTCTCACTGAATTCTAAGTACCACGAAGATAGGAATGACATATGTCTTGCCCACTATTTTAACCCCAGCACCTACCTAGCACAGTGCCCAGGAAGGAGAAAGCCTTTATGCTAATGAGACATTTTCAGCCACAGGGTGGCTCAGATGCAGTTAGATAGACTTAAACAACAAAACGATTTTTTTTTTGGCTCATGTAATTGAGAAATTCAAGGGATAGATTTACTTCGGACATGACTGGACCCACAGGTTCAAATAATATTGTTAGGCCCTTGTCTCTTTCTATTTCTTGCCACTATTTGACTTCATTTTTGGACAGGTTCTTTCCTGACACAGTAGCAAAAAACTACCCACACAGCCCCAAGCTTAAGTTGCTAACCATCTCAGAAGAAAAGGAAGCAACTTTTTGATAGGGCTGTCAAGAGTCTTGGGGAGGGGATGCTCATTGTGCCAGCTCAGGGCCATAAACCCATTACTGAGCCAAGCACAGTGGGTATGGGGTTGGAGTTTTACACCCAGGCCTTGGTTCTTTGACTGTCTCTGAGTGGTTGGATGGGTAGGAGAGGAGGCTCTTCCCCGTCCAAACCCTAAGTGCAGATGTGCACAGGTGCAAGACCACCTGGGGCTAATTACTTGCCTAACTCCCAGTCCAACTTACCACTTGATGAGCTGCAGGGACTCAGCTCTCTCATGGGGTATATGCAGCCATTAACCCAAACCAGGCAGCTGAGACCTACAAGTAATTGAGCTATTTTCCAGCTAAGTGAGGCCAGCTAAAATTAAGTGCTTCCCTGAATCTTGATTGCCATTTTTATTCAGGCGGTATATTGGCATTCCCTGAATGCCTTCGCCCTTTGCAGTTTATTTGGGTTTTAGGTGGAGGTCTGCCCTTTATAGCAAACATAGGGGTGGAGTTCATATATAACATTTTCCTCCTTGCCAGTCCTTATCCTAAACTAAGTCCGTTAATACAGTTTTCTTGATCTAAGTCTTCTGCCCCCATCCTTCTGTTTTATCCACCTGCTTCACCTGCTTCAATCAGATCAAGCTAAAGTTGACTGAGCTAAGTGACAAATAGGAATTTTCTCATTGGTATGCAGAGGTACATCAGATGCGTAAACTCACTGGCAGCCTAGTATTCATTGCCTTGCAGACTCATCACTTTAGACTTCCAATTTGGCTCCTTTTTCAGGGTTTGTCCATGACCTTGAGGAAGTCAATTCCCTCTTTCTGGACCTTGGTAGCGCTAGCTATAAAATGAAATAATTAACCCGTCTGCTGAATAAGGTGGTTTCTAAAGTGTCCCCTCAGATCTCTGATTTTGGAATTAGCTTTCTTTCTTTCTTTCTTTCTTTCTTCTTTCTTTCTTTCTTTCTTTCTTTCTTTCTTTCTTTCTTCTTTCTTTCTTCTTTCTTTCTTTTTAAGATTTTATTTATTTATTTGACAGAGACAACCAGTGAGAGAGGGAACACAAGCAGGGGGAGTGGGAGAAGAAGAAGCAGGCTCCCAGCAGAGGAGCCTGATGTGGGGCTCGATCCCAGAACGCCGGGATCATGCCCTGAACCGAAGGCAGACGCTTAACGGCTACACCACCCAGGTGCCCCTCAGAATTACCTTTCTCCCCTCCTTAGCAATCTGGTGATGAGAAGGTTACCATTACGTGTGAGGTGGCTGTGGCACCAGCCACATGATTTGTGTATTCCCATACAAAATGTCCAAAAATTATTAAGAATTTCAAGATAGCAACATCAAAGAATTAAGCCAAGTATGGGGCCCTTCTGAGAATGGGGTCCTGTGCAACTGCCTGGGTTGCACTTCTGTGAAGCCAGCATGGATGCCTGAATTAATTAGATAGGATTAGCCAGCTATGCTGATGTTCCTCCTCAGAATTCTGCTTTATATCTCTGCCATCTTTTGCAGGAATAGCAAAATCAAATATCTATAAAATAAATGAGCGATGTGGGCTGCGGGTGGTGGTGACTGTGACAAAAATGGAGAACAAACGTTCTCCCTAAAAGGAGCAGCTCATATTGTCTGCCAATTTTCATCATGGGAGAATTTAGATGTACTTTTGTTCACCCTTTTAATATTTCAAAAGAAACCAGGGTCATGATCCTGGATTAAAAAAACAAAAAACGAAAAACTCCTGAGGTTTTTTTTAAATGCTGGGAACTGTTGAGAAAAATTATCTATCTAAAATTTGGCAATGAGGCAAAAGGATAATTGCAATTCCTTTTAATGACATCCAAGAGCAGTGGTTCTCAAAATGTGCTTTCTAATCAACAGCATCATCACCACCTCAGAACAAAGCATTAGCATATATATGCTTATATATAAGTGGTATGAATAAAAGCAGTGATACAAGGGACAGAAGGGAGGAATTGAGATTATTTTGTTATTATAAGGTACTCACACTACCCTTGATGTGGTATAGTGTTATTTGAAAGTGGACTTGGATTAGTTGTAAACGTATATTGCAAACTCTAGAACAACCACTAAAAAAAAGTTTTAAAAAGGAAGTGTAATCAATTTGTTAAGAGAGAAAATGGAGTCATATAAGATGTTCAAAGAGCCCACAAAAGGCAGAAAAAGAGTGAGAGACAAAAATAAGAACAAAGAACAAGGACAACAAATAGAAATCAGTAACAAATATGATAGATATTAATCCAACTGTATCAATAAGCTCTTGGAATATCAATAGTCTAAATGAACCAATTAAAAAATGAGAGACTGTCAGACTGAATTAAAAAAGACTCAATTATATCTTGTATACAAGAGACCCATTTCAAATATAAGACATGTATACATTAAAAGTTAATGGATGCAGAAAAATATACCATGACAACACTATTGAAATGAAAATAAGAGCATCTATATTAAGATCAGAGAGAGCAGATATGGAAGCAAGGATAGTTATTAGGGAAAAGTAGAGCATTACATAATGTTAAAGGGGTCAATATTCCAAGAAGACATAACAATCCTTAATGTGTTTGTGCCTAACAATAGAGCATTAAAGTATGTGAAGCAAAAACTAATAGAATTTCAAAGAGAAATAGATGAACCACTATCATAGTTGGAAACTTCAACACCCCTCTATCACAAATGGACAGAGTCAGCAGGCAGAAAATCAGTAAGGAAATAGATGGGCTCAACAACACCATCAATCAGCTAGATATAATTGACATCTATAGACTAGTTTATCCAACTATAGCAGAATACATATTTTCCTCAAGATCACATAGAACATTCTTCACTATAGATCACATTCAGAGCCATAAAACACACCTTACCGAATTAAAAAAGAATAGAAATCATACTATAACAACACTCAGACCACAGTGAAATTAAATTAGAAAGCAATAATAAAAGGATAAATGGAAAATTTCAAAATACATGAAGATTAAATAGTATACTTCTAAATAACACATGGTCAAAGAAAAAATCTCAAGAAAATTTAAAACTATTTTGGGTTAAATGAAATGAAAAAAACAGCTCATCAAATTTGTGAGATACAATGAACACGGTGATTAAATGGAAATTTATTGAATGTGTATATTAGAAGGAAGAAAAATAAAAAATTAATAATTTAAGCTTCCATCTTATGACACTAGAAAAAGAAGGGTAAATTAAATCCAAAGTAAGCTGAAGAAAATAAATAATAAAAATTAGAGCAGAAATCAATGAAATTGAAAACAAGATATCAATATGGAAAGTCAATTAAACCAAAAGCTGGTTCTTTGAAAAGATCAATAAATCGATAAGCCTCTAGCCAGGTTAACTATGAAAAAAAGACAGAAGACACATTACTAATACCAGAAGTGAAAGAGGGGACATCGGTACAGACTCTGTGGACATTAAAAAGATAATAAAGTAATACAAGAACAACTCTATACCCACACATTTGATAACCGAGATGAAATGGACCAGTTCCTTGAAAGACCCAATTTGCCAAAACTGACACAAGAACAAATAGACAAAGTGAATAGGCCTATAACCATTAAAGAAATTGTATCAATAATTAATAACCTTCCAAAACAGAAAGCACCACACCCATGGATTCACCAGTAAATTCTACTAAATATTTAAGGATGAAATTATACCAATTCTCTACAACCTGTTTCAGAGGATAGAAACAGAAGGAACCCTTCCTAACTCATTATATGAGGCCAGCATTACCCTTATACCAAAACCAGGTAAAGACATTAACAAGAAAAGAAAACTACAGATCAAAATCTCTCATGACCATTGATGCAAAAATTCTCAATAAGATATTAGCAGATTGAATCCAACAATATACGAAGAGAATTATATACAATGATCAAGTGGGGTTGTCTCAAGTGTGCAAGACTGGTTCAACACTTAAAAATCAATTAATATAGTCTACACATCAACAGGCTAAAAAAGAAAAATCCATTGATCATATCAATAGATACAGAAAAAGCATTTGACAAAATCCAACACCCATTCAGGATAGAAATTCTCAGTAAACTAGGAGTAGAAGGGAATTTTCTTAACTTGATAAAGTCTATCTACAAAAAACCTACAGCTAATATCACACTTAATGGTGAGCAACTTGAACATTTTCCAATAACATGAGGTACAAGGCAAGGATGCAACTTCTCAACACTCCTTTGCAATATCATGCTGGAAGTTCTAGCTAATGCAATAAAAAAAGAAAATAAAAGATGTACAGATTGGAAAGGAAAAAATAAAGTTATTTTCATTTGCAGATAATATCATCTATGTAAAAAATCTGAAAGATTGACCAAAAAAAAAACTAAAAAACAAAACAAAACAAAAAACTCCTGGAACTAGTAGGTAATTTTTGCAGGGTTGCAAAATTTACAAGGTTAATACACAAAAGTCAACCACTTTCCTTTATACTAGCAATGAACAAGTGGAATTTGAAATAAAAAATGCAACATCATTTATATTAATACCCCCAAAATGAAATACTTAGGCATAAATTTAACAAAATATGTACAGGATCTATATGAGGAAAACTATAAACTCTGAAGAATGCAATCAAAGAACTAAATAAATGGAGAGATATTCCATGTTCATGGATAGAAAATTCATTATTGTCAAGATATCAGTAAGGAGGGCATGTACTGCACGGAGCACTGGGTGTTAAACACAAACAATGAATCATGGAATGCTACATCAAAAACTAATGATGTACTGTATGGTGACTAACATAACATAAAAAAAAAGATATCGGTTCTTCCCAACTTAATCTATAGATTCAACGGAATCCTTATCAAAATCTCAACATGTAATGGATATTGACAAAGTCATTCTAAAGTTTACATAAAGAGGCAAAAAACCTAGCATGGCCAACACAATACTGAAGGAGAACAAAGTTGGATGCTACTCAACTTCAGGATTTACTACAAAGCTACACTAATCAAGACAGTGTGGTATTGACAAAAGAATAGAAAAATAGACCAATGAAACAGAATAAATTTCCCAGAAATAGACCCACATGAATGTAGTCAACTAATCTTTGACAAAGGAACAAAGTGCAACACAGTGGAGCAAAGATTTTTCCTTTACACAAGTGAC
Source organism: Ursus arctos (assembly GCF_023065955.2). Taxonomy (NCBI): domain Eukaryota; kingdom Metazoa; phylum Chordata; class Mammalia; order Carnivora; family Ursidae; genus Ursus; species Ursus arctos. The sequence goes on along the minus strand of NW_026622819.1, from coordinate 46,659,209 downwards.
ACTAGTACAACTGAACAACCACATACAAAAAAAGGGGGGAGGGAATTTAGACAAAAGCCTTACATTCTTTACAAAAATTAGCTAAAAATGTATCACAGACTATGTAAATGCAAAACTATAAAACTCCTGGAGGGTAATATTGGGGAAAACCTAGATGACCTTGGGCATGCAGTGACTTTTTAAACATACTTTTATTTTTTATTTATTTTTGTTTTTAAAATTAAACATACTCTTAACATACAGTCCAACAATCATGCTCCCGGAAATGAATTGCAAACTTATGTCCACACAAAAACCTGTACGTGGTATATAGCATATTTAATCATAATTGCCCAAACTGAGAAGCAACCAAGATGTCCTTCAGATAAATAAATGCTGTTATATCAAAACAATGGAATATTATTCAGTGATAAAAAGAAAGAAGCTATCAAGCTATGAAAAGACATGGAGGAACCTGAACTGGATAGTGCCAAGTGAAAGAAGCCAATCTAAAGAGGCCACATATCATATGATTCCAACTATTTGACACTCCAGAAAAGGCAAAACTAGAGAGACAGTAAAAAGATCAGTGATGGGCAGTTTGGGGTTTGGGGAGAGAGATGAATAGGCAGGTCACAGAGGATTTTTAAGGCGGCAAAACTACTCTGTGTGATATTTATCATGCTAGATACATGTCATTACACATTTGACAAAACCCGTAAAGTGTATAACACCAAGAGTGAACCCTAACGTAAACTATGTACTTCAGGTGGATAAAGACGTATCAGCGTAGGCTCATTACATCAATCAGAACAAATGTTCTGCTCTGGTGGGGAATGTCAATAGTGGCATAGGTTGTGGGGGGGAGGGAAGGGGCGTATAGTGAATTCTTTATACGTTCTGTTCAGTTTTGTTGTGAACCTTACACTTCTCTAAAAAACAAAGTTTTTTTAATTCAAAAACTATTTCCTTCAGGGTCGTGTGGGAACAAACAAATATCAAAATCTCCTTCCCGGCTGTCGAGGTACCCCTGTGTGCTTCTGAGCATGGCCTGAATTCAGCCCAATTTCCAGAGTGACAAGGAAATGATGAGGGGAAAAAAGGCGATTTGGCCAGGAATTTGAAGCTGAGGTGCCCTGTGAACTCGGGCATGGTGGATCCCACAGCCACCGCAGGCAACTTCACCTCTTCAAGCCACAGTGTGCTCTTCTGTAATAATACCAGAGTAGCATAGTGGTTACAGACCCTAATGGCTTCAGAGGGTCTGAAGCTTCTCATATTTCAGTTTGAATTCAGGCTTTGTCTCCAACCTCGCAACTGCATGAACATGCTTCCATTGCCGCCCACCTCTAGCTTCAAAGTACGAATATCAGTAGTACCTATGGTGGAGGGTTGTCCTGAGGATAAAATGTGATAATGTACCTGGCACACTGTAAGCCTAGTGCAATCAGTTATAACTATTATAATTAGGTGGACATATTATATTGCCAAAGTTTGACTCTTTCTGACCTACAAAATCAACAATTCTATGTGGTTTGACTTTACATGTCTTGTGGGACCGTTATGGGCACTAAATGAGATCATATAGGCACTGGGCTTGCTACCCTTTGAGGTGTTCAATACACGATCGTGATGATTATTGTTATTTTTTTATCCACAATCCTGGGGCAAGTAGCTGTTGTTGAGAAATCAAAGGACCCAAGACACACATCAGGAAACTTGATCATCCTCTGTAACTATCGTTTCATTTACTTGTCAGTTCCTACTCCCATCCCTCTTTTCCCTCACCTCCTCCTACCCTAATTATTATAGTGGAGACCTGGATTTAGAAATCTTTGTATTTGTAGATTCTAGCAAATGCTAGGCTCGTAATAAGTGCTTAAGAAATTTTGTTGAATGAGTGATTCAAAGAGTTTTATGGGTTTCCCAGGGTTTGGGGGGATTTGTTTCTCTTGTGGATTACTGGGGCCAAAAAAGGAACTAAAGACTAAAATCTTGAACATAACCAAGGGACTTGAGTAAAAGACCTCTTTAGGCTTTAATTCATTCCATCAGAATGTGTCCAATAATCCTAACCTTGCTCCATCAGACAGTATTTGAATTGCAAGAGTGTTGCTGGGAAAATACACATTTGTTAGAATGGCTCAAATTGAAAGAACTTATGATACCAAGTTCTGATGAGGACGCAGAGTACCTGGAACTCTCATCTATTGCTGATGGGAAAGCAAAACCGTTAAATCACTTTGAAAAATACTTCTTGTAGTTTCTTATGAAGTGAAACATATATTTAACCACAAGACCTAGCACGGTCACTCCTAATTATTTACCCTAGAGAAATGAAAACTAATGTTCACATAAAAATTGAATATTTATAGTGACTTTATTCATAATTGTCAAAAACTGGAAACACCCAATGTCCTTCGACCGGCAAATGGATAAAGTAACTGTGGTACATTCGCACAATGAAATACTACGGAATAATAAAGAGATGGGAACTACTGATACATGCAACAATATGGATGAATCTTAAATACATTTTAGTGAATGAAAGAAGCCAGACTCATGCTAAATTCTGGATAGTTCCATTTATGTGATATTCTGGGAAAGGCAATGCTATGGGGACATAAAACAGATCAGTAATTGCTAGTGATTGGGACTGACGGAAACCAGAGTGAAGTTTTTGAAGTGATCCTTATTGTGGAAGTGGTGATTTGATTGTATGTATTTGTCAAAACTCATAGTCAGGTACACTAAAAAAATGGAGAATGTTAACATATGTAAATCATACTCAAATAAACCAGACTTTAAAAAAAGAGCTAAGTTGCTGGGGAAAATGGTTTACAAAAGCAAAGTTATCACTTGGCGAATATTATTACCATAGTAAGGGCCAGTGGAGACAGTTCTCCTAAGAGCAACTTGGAAGTGTGCCGAGCCAGAATGAAATAATAATTATTATTTGATTTATAATTTATTTAATCAAATATTTATTGTGCCTTCCAGATGTTGGGGGGATGAGAGCGAATCAGGTGCACCTCCTATTCACAAAGGGCTCACAATGTAGTGGGAGCGGGGTAAGAGAAAGAAAATTACAGTATAACATGGTCATTATCTTTGATATTATTTTAAGAACCAGTATATAATTAGACTCTTCACACATTATACAATTAAAAGGACAAGCTAAGCATTAGGAATACACTCCTTACCCCTGTACTTAACAGCAGTAGAACGAGGATAATAAAAGCTAGTGTTTATTGACCGCTTACTTTGTGAGAGGTGTTATTCTAAGCACCCATTTAAGCCTCACAAAAACCCTATGAGTTAGGAGCCATCATAGAAAAGTTGATTTGCCCATGGTCACTCGGCTATAAAGGATAGCAAAAGGATTTAAGCCCTGGTATGATGGCCACCTCCTAACCGCGACAGTATACTGTAGCTAGAGAGGAACAGTGACCTGGGTCACCTGAACTCCCCAAACTTGGAACTGGTTGTTCCAACTCTACCTCAATTTCCCTAACATCAGAGGAAAGAGTCAAGCATGCAAAACTCTCTGTGTGAGACACCAGGTAAACCATTATTCCCCTTGTGATCCTTTCCTGTGCTTGCTATTTACCCACCCACCCCTATTACTAAAGTAATATGTAATTATTATAAAAAAATGGAAGAGGCAAAAAAAAAAAAAAGATAAACAGAACCCAAGAAACCAAATGAAACAAAAAACTCTTCTTCCATCCTTAGTCTCACCACCCAGAGGTAAATATTGCTAGCATTTTGGCACATTTCCAAATGTGCTGATCTTTTAAAAAATGTCTTTTATTTATATAGCTGAGATCATACTTAAATGTAATTTTGGAGCCTGCTTTTTTTCACTTAACATCAGAGCATGAACTCTTCATAAACATTATTTTAAATGGATGTATAATAATCCATCATGTAGATATTCTACAATTTATTAACTGTTCCTTCACAGTTGGATATTTAGGTCGTTTCTAATATTTTCACTATTATAAATAACACCACTATTAACATTCTGGTCCATAAATCTTATAGATTATTTTTTTAGGATAGTTCCCCAGAAATGTAATTACTAGGTTAAATGTCAAGAGTATTTTAAAGATTACATAGAGATGTAGTATTCTTTAAAAACAACAAACACATTCTTTACAAACAAATGGAAAGGCTTCCATGGGGTTAAAAGTTGTTTGTATGTTTGTGTCTGTGTATAAGTATGGAGGGCAGCGGATGAGAGGCAGAACTGGGAACTCTCTCACTACTTGGTCGGTGTAGGAACCACATGACTTTTTCTCTTAGGAGCTACTGCCCAATTTTCTGGGGCACATGCTGATTAAATATTGATCATTGAGTGCCAAAAATGGAAGCAAATTTCATGTATGGAGTTTGTACGCCTTTTGCAAGCATACTGTCCATAGAATCAGTGAGACTTGGCACCTGTGGTTTTTTTGTTTTTTTTTTTTTTAACCAGGCAGAGCACTTTCACTGCCATTATCTCAACAGCTTCTCATGCTCCTGGGTGAAATAGGTTAGGACAGCCATTACCATTCCCAGGTCATTGGTTAGAAACTCCCGCCCACAATGAAGTGAATTATCCAAAGTCACGGAGCTGGTGGGAGAGAGCTGGGACTAGAATTCTAGTCTCATGGTTCTCAGGCAGAAGCCCCTGTTATGGAATGAATTATATCTTCCCCCCACCCACAACCCCCATCCATATGTTGAAGCCCTAATCTGCAATATGACTATATTTGGAGACAGGGCCTATAAGGAGGTAAAAAAGATTAAATGAAGTCATAGGGTGGGGCCCTGATCTGGTAGGATTAGTGTCCTTATCAGAAGAGGAAGACCAGAGCTCGCTCTCTCTGCACACACACAGAGAAAAGGCCACAGGAGGACACAGCAGAAGGCAGCTGTCTACAAGCCAGGAAGAGAGGTCTTACCAGAAATCAACTCTGCCGACACCTTGATCTTGGACTTCCAGCTTCCAGAACTATGAGAAAATACATTTCTGTTGTTTAAGTCACCCAGTCTGTGGTATTCTGTTATGGCTGCCCTGGCAGACTAATACAGATTTTGGTTCCAATAAGTGGGGGGCGAGGTTGTTGCTGTAACAAAAGCCTAAAAATGTGGAAGTGTCTTTGGACCTGGGTAATAGGCAGTAGCTGGATACGTGCATGCTGGGAAAAATACCAACGTTGCCTTAAAGGGACTGTTGGTAGACACTGAATGTTAAAGACAGTTGTACTGAAGGCTGAGGAAGAAAAGAGGAGTTGTTAAAGAAAGCATCGATTATTTTAAAGAAGACACACATCATCATGGTCAGAATGTTTATAGAACTGTGAATGTTAAAGGTGATTCTGGTGAGGCCTCACATGGAAATGCAGAACATGGCAATGGAAACTGGCAGAGAGGTGATCCTAATCGTGAAGTGGCAAAGAACTTGGCTGAATCGTGTTGTAGTGTTTTGCAGAAAGTGGAAATTGCAAGTGATAAATTTCGATATTTAACTAAAGAGATTTCTAAGCAAAGTGTTGAAGGTGTGGCCTGGCTTCTCCTTGTGGTTTATAATAAAACATGAGAGGAGAGGGATAAATGGAAGGGACTGCTAAGCAAAACGGAACCACAGTTTGAAGATTTGGGAAATTCTCAGCCCACCCATGTGGCAAAAAAACCCCAAGAATGCATGTTTTAGGGAGGATACTGAGGGTGTGCTTGGCCAACCACTTTATAAGGAGGTCACCCATGCAGTTCATCAGACATCTCAGCAGAAACCAGGAATAGAGATGGGATTTATACTAGGAGAGACATGGCCAGTTTGGACCAAAGGGAACAGAGAAGGGACAAAACAAAGGAAGGCTGTTGGACTTCTGGGATTCTACAGACAGGACAGCTGAGCTATTTGGCTGTGAATATGCTTTATCCTTCAAGAGAAGGGAAGAATAACCCTGAAGGTGATTCAGAGATCATCAGCACTGCCGTTCCCACTATATGCCTAGGGCACTCAGCCCAGAGGGCAAGGCTATTTTCCTTCTCAGGTTCAGAGGGTAGGGCCTCCCCTTGGTTTCAGGGAGCTGGGCCATCCCTGCCATGTGCTTCAGATGCAGGGCTGAAGCAAAATGCCACAGGGTGGGGCTGCTGTCCAGAGGGAGGAGGTAGGGCTACTGCCTACGGCAATGGAGATGACACTACTGCCCCAGTGGGCCCGGACCACAGAACATTCAGCTAGAGGATTATCCTAGAACTTTAAGATTTGGTGCCATTTGCCTTGCTAGGTTTTGGATTTGTCTGGAACCTGTCATGCCTTTCCTCTTTAGGATTTCTCCCTCTTGAGATGGGAATGTTTATCCTATGCCTGTATTTTGGAAACACATAAATTGTCTGGTGTCCAGGTGGAGAGGAACTTTGCCTCAGGATAAATCTTGGAGTTTTAATCCGTATCTGTTTTAGGTGATATTTCGATGAGACTTTGGACTTGGAATTGATGCTAGAATGGGTTAAGACTTTTGGGGTTGTTGGGATAGCATGAATGTATTTTCTGTACAATGAGGACATGAATTTTGGGGGGTGGGGTCAAAGAAAAATGTTAATGGACTGTGTGTCTCCCTCAAATTCCCATGTTGGAGCCCTAACCCCCAGGGTGACTTTTTGGAGACTGGGCCTATACAGTGGTAATAAAGATCAAATGCGATCATAAGGGTGGGGCTCTGACCTGGTGGAATTAGTGTCTTTACAAGAAGGGAGAGAGAAGAGGTTGCTCTCTCCACACAAGCACAGAAGACACCATGCGAAGACTCAGTGAGACTGTGGCCGTCTACAAGCCAGGAAGAGAAGGCTTACCAGAAAACCACCAGGCTAGCACCTTGATCTTGCACTTCTAGCCTCTAGAACTGTGAAAAAATAAGTTTCGTTGTTTGAGCCATCCGGTCTGTGGTATTTTGTTATGGCGGCTTGAGCAGACTAATACAGCTTCTAAATACATCAGTGGCAAGACCGTATCTTATTGATCCCATGGGTGCGCAATGGTTTTGACAGACCCACCTACCTACTCACCATCTTCAGGAATGTCTTGTCCTTCCCAATACACAGTATTTTGTTGAGTTGTGCAAACCTGGGTTTGAAGAAAGAGGCTCAGTGAAAGCAACAGATGACAAGAGGTCTGAAGCTTGGTTTCTAGAACCAGGATTTGCCAAAACTTGCTAAGGGATCTTAGGCAAGCCACTTTTCTGGTTATTATTATCCATCTGTAAAATAAAGTGTGCTGCATCAGGCTCTGAATTATACAGATGTGGGCTTGAATCCAGACTCTGACATTAGTTGTGTGACCTTGCACAAATTACTTAGCCACTCAGGTTTGGTTTTCTCATCTCTGAAACAGGATAATAGTACTTACCCCAGGGATTACTGGGCTAATTAAGAGAAGATGTATCCAGAGTCCCCAGTACATTTTAAAGGACAATAAATGAGTTCTTTTCCTAGATTGATTGATTAATTGATTAATTAATTAAGTTAATGTATGCAAAGCACCGAGGACAGTTTCCAGCACTTATAAAGGGCTGTATACGCCTTAGTTACCATTTTTTAAAAAATTCTAGCAGATAGTAACTCCTCAGTAAGCGAGGTCTTTATGATTATTTTCAGGCCTCATCTCCCTTCATTTCCTTCCAAAGCCCTAAATTCTAACTATACCTAATTCTATTTTCCCCCCAATACAGCCCGTGGGCTTTCCTGCCCTAGTATATTTGTCTACTCCGTTTTCTCTGCCTGGTGCTCCATTTCTCTTCCTCCAGAGCTCAGATGTCTTCTCCACTGGGAATCCTCTCTCCATTACCCTCCTCCTCCCAGTCAGAGGAATGGCTCCTTGATTTGTGTCCTGCTAAGAAAACAACTCCATATAGCACTTAGTTCTTTGTGCCTGGTGGTTCAGTTAACTCTTTCAGAGCCTGCCTCCTAGAGTAGCGGCCTTGGGGGCACGGTGCTGGGTGAGTAGCCCCTGGGTGTCACCCAAGACGTCTAGCACAGTGCGGGACAGAGGAAACGAGCCGCTACAGGGGTGCAGAGAGGGGTCCAGTTTAACTCCTAGAAGCCCGAGCCCCCGACCCTCCCCAGGCCGCGCCCACCGGGAAGCCTGCCCCTCCGCGGGCTCGGACTCTCCCTCCGCTGCTCCCCATCACCTGAGCCGACCCGGCTCCCAAGGGTCCCCCGGGCTCCTTCCCGGCGGTCCCTCCCGCCCCCTCCTGGCGGGCGCGTCCCCTCCTCCACCCCGCGGCGGAGCCCTGCGGAGCTGAGGGCGGAGCGTCGCTGTCGATGGCTGGGAGCCGGGCTGGGAGGCGCTGGGCGAGCAGTGGGTTCCAGACGCGCCGCCGCCTGGCCGGGGGGCTGGCATGGCCGCGTGCTTGTGAACGCGGAGCGCGCGAGGGGCCGCTGCCACCATGCCCGGGGGCGTGGGCGCCGTCCGGCTCTGCCTGCTGGCGCTCGCCCTGCCGGGGTGGACCAGAAGTAAGTGGCGGGGCGCGCGGGGGGAGGTGGCTGGGGGAGGATGGAGGCGGGTGGGCTGGGTGGCCCGAAGACCTGGGGGTCGCCCCCTGCAACTCCGCGGGGCTGCTTCCCCGCGGCCCCCCAGCCTGGGAGCCCGGGCTGTGTTCCCACGTTGTGCGCCCCGTGGGCGGTGGTGGGGGTCCGGGAGACCCAGAGCAGGCAGAAAACAGCCGGTCCCTGCCGTGGCTTGCCTCCCTGTGCCTCGTTCTCTCTTTCCACTGTTTTGTTTTTTTTTTTTTTTGCTTTTGGCTTCTCTTTCCGCTGCTTTCCTAGTCTCTCCCTCTTCTCTCCAGTCTTTGTGTGTGTGTGTTCCTATAAATATATATTGATAAAATCGGCACCATACCATATGTACAGCTTTGTGCCTTGCATTCTCCACTTCACATTATGAGCCCACATCGTTTCATTCTCCAAAAACATGATTTTAATGACTGTAGATTACATCAAGAAATCGCAGAAGTGTAATTTTCAAAAAGTTAAAAAAACATGACTCATACAAATATAGGATGAATGGGTGGCAAAGACTCCTTCAATTCATTAATGAAGCAGTGAGTAGAATGGTAAAGCTGGTTCAAAGCGTGAGAGGAACGGGTCGTACAAGCATCAGGGACAATGTTGAAGTCGTGTGCTGGGACAGATACAGAAGTGGTCAATGCCCCCACAGGGTCAACCAACCTTAATTCTTAGTTCTCTTTCTACCATACCGAAGTCGTTTGCATCTCTACCAGACAAAAATCTACAGTTAATATGTAACTTCACAGAGTATGGTTTTTAAATTTGTGGTAAATTAAAAAAGTCAAACCAAGGTGCATTCCCTTAGAAAAATGTGGTGATCTATGGGAGGGCCTGTTAAACAATGCTCCAATGTGACATTGAAAGGACATCCTGCTTGCTTTTTGCCTCATTTGCAAGTTTTTGAACAATTTTTCTTAAGGTGTATTGTATTCCTCTATTAGTTAGCCTTGCTTTCAGTATTCTGTTTTGCAATCATAAAGATCATTTCATTCCTTTAAACATTCCATTAAATATCATAGAATTCCTTTTTGTTGTAAAGAATCTAGACTTATCAGAGGCACCAGAGCAGGGCTATGCCTCTCTGGTTCCCCCATGAATATCAAGCACCTGGCATAGTACTTGGTAGACAATTAAGCATTCAGAAAACACATTATGAATAAATGAATGCCTTGCTTCTGATTTTTACCAGTACAATGAAACTAATGCTTGTCTAATGAGATTATTTTTCAGATATATTTTGATTGAGAATACTTTATATCAGTACTCTGAAAGGAACATTAATCACTCATAATCCTGCCACTCGGAACAACTGTAGCCACCTTTCATACCACTCATTGTATCCTATGTGATCGATGTGATTGGCGTAGAAAGAATAGAATTTGAAGTCCTCACCACCACCCCAGGAGTCCTATGGATATGGCCCCTTCTTGTGGAGACTAATTTGTCTAGGTCTTGGGAAATTACCACTTTATTAAGATTATCTGCAAAAAGTGTTTGAGGTTAGCGGTATCTAGAACAAGTCTTTCCGCAAACAACGTTCAGCTCCCCATTCTTGGAAGATAGAAATCCTGCTACCTACCTTGTCTTGCGGAGGAAGGAGAACTGAGGGTGATAGTGATTTGGAAAGTGGGAAGTGATCTACAAATGCAGACTTGCCATTAGGAAGCTCAGGGTAATGTGATGATGCTTTGTGGATGTGGGAGGAGTTTCATGGTGACTCTCCCCAGTACTGCTGTGAGATAGGCAGGCGGGTATCATTGTCTTCATATTACACATGAGCAAACTGAAGCTCGGGGGGAAAACTTCCAGAGCATACCCAGAATCCAACCACTTCATTCCTCTCTCCTGAGGTCATTTTAGTCTGAACCACCATCATCTCTCACCAGGTCTGCAGCCTTGCCTTCTTACTTCTATTCTTACGCCCACCCCTCCCCCACGTTACCCCCCAATCTCCACCCAGCAGGCAGAATGATCTTTGAAAAACTGAATACAGATCATATTGCTCTGTGTCTAAACCCTCCAGTGCCTTCCAAGTCTATTTATAATAAAATCCAGGCACTTGTCATGGCCTCTGTGATATCAGACCCATGGCTGTCTTGCTGACCACGTCTCCTAACAGCTTCCCTGCTCATTTACTAGATTCTAACTACCTCTATCTTCTGCTTGTTCCTTAAACGGGCCAAGTCACCTTCGGCTCAGGCAGGACCATTGCACTTGCTGATCCTTCTCTCTGGGCCGCTCTTCCCCCAGGGCTTTTCACAGCTGCCTTCTTCTGGTCTCTTAGGTCTCAAACGACATCTTTGTTAAACATCCTGTCTAAAATAGGTGCCTCTTCTTCGGTTCTCTTTATTCTGTGACCCTGTTAGACCATTTGAGAATATTTGTGTGCTGTGCATCTCCCAACTCTAGAAGGTGACCTGTGAGGAGTTCAGAGACCTTGTTATCCCTGTTTACCACGATATGGCCAACAGTTAGCAGAGTGCCTGACCCATAGTAAGTGCCAAGAGCCTGGCATCCGGCAGGTATCCTAATGACCCAATAAGCGTTTCTTTTTTCCGGTTGGCAGTGCATGCCTAGCTTAGCTAGGGTGCAGAGTTTTGGAATTCCAATGGTTGTGTATCCTGTATTGGCAGGAGGAAATGTGGAAGGCAGCCCCCAGCTACAACATGAACGGATAATACCTCAGTGGAAGACTGAAAGCCCCACGAAAGAAAAGGTAAGACACAAAACATCTCATTTTCAGAGGCAGGAGCTGACAAGTACATTCTGTGAGATGCGGGGCCACCTTCTCAACTTTCCTGGAAGGCCAGTCATTGCTATTAGTTCTGTTTTTGGCCTGCACTCCCCTCTCTGTGCATTGGTTTTGAAAAATCCCAGATGGGACTTTCCTTCATTGTGTGACAAACTTCTAGAACACTTCCAAATGCTATTAGTTGAGGAAATGAAAATTATTAATGTTGACACAAGCTAAGTGCAAATATGTGTCACAAAAATCACCAGCTCTCAAATGGAATTGATTAAATGTTGTCACTGTTATTTTTACTTTATATAATACATGCTTTACTTCATTGATAAGATAATGTACTTGGAGAGAAAAATAATAATTCAAGCTATTTTTAAGAGACAGGGAAGGAATCTAGTACTGGGGAATATATCTTAAAATGCAATAAATAGGCTACTTGGGCCATGGCACAAGCAAAATGCACAGGCTTGATCAAGGGGATTGAGAGTAAGACAGAAAACATGATCCTGTTATGCAAAGAGGACCTGTACATCCAGGATATTCTTTGTGGTTCTGGTCTTTACGGTTCAAGTGAGACATGAAAGAGCTAGAAAGGAAGACAATTGCTGTGTGCCCGTAACCAGCTATGGGACTTTCTACTTTCTGAACTTCAGATTCCTCATTTATAAAACAGGGCTTCAAGGGAATAGGAGTAAAGAGGGCTGGAGAGAAGCAATAGTCAATTAGGTCCAGAAAGAATGATTACCCAACATTTGCAGCAACATGGACGTGGCTGGAGGAGATTATGCTAAGTGAAATAAGTCAAGCAGAGTAAGACAATTATCATATGGTTTCACTCATTTATGGAACATAAGAAATAGCAGGAAGATCGGTAGGAGAAGGAAGGGAAGAATGAAGGGGGGGTAAACAGAAGGGGGAATGAACCACTAGAGACTATGGACTCTGGGAAACAAACTGAGGGCTTCAGAGGGGAGGAGGGTGGAGGATTGGAATAGGCCAGTGATGGGTACTAAAGAGGGCACATATTGCATGGAGCACTGGGTGTTATACGCAAACAATGAATCAAGGAACACATCAAAAACTAAGCATGTACTGTATGGTGACTAACATAACATAATAAAAAATTCTTATTAAAAAAAAATAAGGTCCTTTGGGGAACAAAGGGTCCATGATTTATTGGGCAGCATATAAAAAAGCAAGATTATTGTAGGAGAGAATGGAGAGAGAGCTGTATCAGGAAAGATTTCAGACTTTGTGGAAAGGTAAATGGAGAGGAGAAATGCCCGGAATCCTTGAAGCTACGGGTAGGGTAATACACCAATGTCCAAAAATGCTTCAGCTTGAATTTATTAAGGGAACTTCCAGCAAAAAATTTGGGAGAAATGAAAGTAAGTGACATTTAATCCTAAGGACAATAAATGCATGGACTTCATTTCATCAAAAAGTAGGAAAGGCTGAAAATAGCTTCAGGAAGAATCTAGACAGATTGATAGATGGCCATCGTAGAGCAGGTTTATTTTTTAAAAAATTAGGATCTTGGATAGTCCAACATATCTATTATTGCTCAAGGAATGGATCTGATATTTTCTGTAGAGATTCTTTGTTCCTTCCAGATGTGGGATGCCCGGCATCCTCAGGAAGGGCCTGAGAGACAAAGTAGAGCTCCAGACCCTGTCTTCATTCCTAGCCATTGTCTGCCCGGAATCTGGGTCATTGTATTTTGTAGGAATAGTGGGCACAGTGCCTGGTCCCATAAGTATGTGTTGAATGAACGAATGAATGAATGTCAGAGAGAGAGCAGAAGGTAAGTTTCAGTCGGGCCTCTTATTCTCATTTAGGTAACAATTCATTCATCAAACATTAATTGAAACCCTTGCTGTATAGTAAGTATTATACTAGATCTTAAGGCAGGGTGCACATACACAGGACAGATTTTGATACCCTGTGAAGCTGAAGGTCTATTTAATCTACCCCTAAAGAGAAAGGAATTTTAACCTTTCCCTGTGGTAAGTATAACCAGCAGGTCGGCTCCCTCCACGTCCTAGGAGAGGTGAGGTTACCCCTTCCTAACACAGAGTGGAGCTGCAAAGGGAAAGCCGAGTAAAGCCGGCCAAGGACAATACATGGATCCTGATAGAGCTGTTTCATTGTTTTGCTTGCAATGTCCCCTGGAAACAAGAGACAACATATTTTAAATATCAGTGTCTGAGCATCTTCCACACCAGAGAGAGATATTTTTGGATCACCCACTTGTAAATATTTGTACTCATGTTGCAGCTTGTGTCTCTTTGGAGGAGAGGTGACAGCGCTTTGATTTGTGTCAACTTTCCTTTTTTGTGTGAACTGTCACGTGGACATCCACTCCTTGAGTAAGGGAATCGCTACAGCTCTGTTGCTGTGCACTTTTCCTCAGATGCCTGCTTGGACCTGTGTCCCTGATGCTTAATGTCACTGGACAGGGTAAATATGGAATATCCCAGGGTTAAGTGGCAAAGGATCAGCACCCACAACAGGTGTTATCAGAGCTGAATCAGGGCATCAGAAACAGAGATGTGGATCCCTTAGTGAAAGTTATTGGGTAAACAACCACCTAACTTCCTCTCCCCATGGTTTTGAAATGTCCCTTTTTAAGAGAAGTCAATAGGATGAATTAGTACAAAAATAGCAAAGGACAGGGTTGCCCAAGCTTCCTGGATCAGAATGTTCAAATCTCATTGGAGCCCTTGTGGCCTGAATGTCTCAGGGATGCCCAGTGCCTGGGACCCTAAGGGGAAGTGCAGTTCGGGTCAGATAAAAAGAGGAATGTGCTTGGAAGAGGAAGGCCCCCAACTAGAGGTGGCAAAGCAGTGGGCCCTTTTTCGCCGATGCTGAAACTAAGCTTTGGGGACAACTTTAGGAATTTATCAGTTCCTTGGTCCCAAGTTAGAGAACATGTATTTAAAACACACGAGAGAATTGATTCTGTTTCTAATACGCTCAAATATGTAAATATCTCATTTCAAATAAATAACTTTTCCCTTCAAAATGAGTTCAACCACCTGAAGTTGAATTGTTGAAGCAAGGACATTTATTATGACTTGAATTTTTTTCCCTTCTTTTTAAAAATTTTTTAAAATTTTTATTTTTCTATTATGTTCAGTCAGCCAGCATATAGTACATCATAAGTTTTTGTTGTAGTGTTCAATGATTCATTAGTTGCATAATTTTCCACAATAATAAGGTAAAAAGAGATGAGAAGTCCCTTACTTAAAATATAAAAGCAATTCTAAAAACATGGAAAGATGCACAAAGAAAATAAAATTAACCCATGGTCCTACTGCGGAGAGGTCACTATGGTAACCTTTTGACTTATTTCTTTCTACAAAAGTATATTTAAATAAAATATACAGTGTTGTTTTGAGTCTTTGTGTGCTTAACAATTATCATGTATACTTTCTTGATAGTTTAAAAATTAAAGTCATCATTTTTACTGACTGTTGAGGGTTTTGTCATATGATTGATCATTTATTTAACTATTCTTCTATTTTTGGACATTCAAGTTATATTTCATTAGTCATTATTATAAGTACTGAGCATCCCTGTGTCTAAAACTTTGCCTACGTTCCCATTTGTTCTCTTCAGATAGAGTGTTGTGTCACTGAGTCAGAGGGTCTAAACATTTAAATTTGTCCATCTGTCAAATTATTTTCCACTGAGTTGATATCAATTTAAATTCTTACTGGTAGGGTATGAGAGTGCCTACTTTCAGTATGCTCATTGTGATTTATGGGTTTTAAAAAATCTCTGTCACTGTGATTTTTTTTTAAAGGTGTCTTTTAAAAATTTTGCTTTTTGGCGGGGAGCAATTACCGGCGATGTTGAACACGTTTTTCATGCTTATTGGCCATTTGTATGATATCTCAAATGATCTCTTCTGGGTGTGCTGCTCATTTGGCCAAGTTTCTCTCATGTGTAAAATATACCTTTTTTTGGACCTACGAAACTTTAGTTAGAGGTTTTCCTAGTTGTCTCCTCTGAAATGTTTGGGGGGTATCCAAACTGCGAGCCAGAATGAAATAAAATACGAACTCACTCGGAAGAGGGTTCTCCCGGTATTTTAGATAATAGCCAACAAGTATCATTGGGTTTTCTCTGTGCCAGGCTCTGGGATGAATTATTTACATTTTCTATGTCACTTAATCCCTACAAGAGTCCCATAAGCCTGACTGTTATTATCCATTTTACAAACAAGGAAACTGAGCCGTAGGGAGCTTCAGTAACATGCTCACAAGTGCAGTGTGAGAGCCGGCCCTTGAATCCAGATCTGACTGCACAGAAAACTGACTGTTGAAGATCGTATTGTCGAGGGTTTGCCTTGACCAGACGTGCATGGAAGCACTTAACACCACATTTCGGCTTGGAGTTTCTTTCCTTTGTATGTGAGGTGGCGGCGGTTGGGGGAGGGGCACCTGGTCCTTTGGGGGCTGAAGTCATTTCATGTTTGGGCTGGAAATGCAATTGACCCTTTCTCGTTCACTTCCTGTGGATCAATGTCAGAGCCCTGTGCTAGATCCCTGGGAGCCTCATCCCCTGCTTTTAGGAACTGACATTCTTCTGTTGTTGCTTTTAGCATCCACTCAAAGCTGAGCTCAGGGTAACGGCCGAGGGGCGAGAATTCATCTTGGACCTGGAGAAGAATGAGTAAGTGGACTCCTCATTTATCCATAATGAAACAATTCACCTCCATGTCAATGCCGGATGCAGGTGCCGCTGTTTTGGAAGGAAGCAGTTTGTGAAATCACCGAGCGCTGGATCTGTCGTTTCTTTGCGGGGAGTGTCTTGCAAAGACAGCATATCCACGATCTCTTGACTTGCTGTGAAATTACTGGGCCGTTTAACGTCTTCCTTGAATTTCCTCTGGCTGTATTTCCGGGGCCTCCTAGAGTTCACTGCAGGCACACAGGGGTGTGTGTGTGTGTGTGTGTGTGTGTGTGTGTGTGCGCGCGCGCATGTGTGTGTGTGACGAAGGGAGGGATGGAAGGGAGGACTTTGGCAGCTGACTTACTAGCCCCAGCACGGCGCATGGCAGGAAGTGAAGGAGATTAGAGGAAAATTGCAGAAAGCACAGAGAGAGGCAGGGTGGAGTGTTGTTGGATTTGGCGCCTCAAACGCGGCCGCTCCATTTGTTCTGGGTCAGCTAAGTCTGAGATTCTGCCAATAAGGGCATGGTCAGCAGTCTCCCAGCTTCCTCAGGCTGATTCCTCCATCTTCCTAACCTCATTCATCTCGGGTGGCTGCCTGGCTCAGGAATATTCCCACATTGATTTGCCATCAAGCGCCGCTGTATCTTGATTCATGTTATCGAGCTGGTGAATAGATATGATGCATGGCTGCTCGTCGGCCGTTCCCAATCTGCTTGGCCACTTGAGAGCTCTCCTTACTTGGCTGGGGATGCTGAGGCCTCTGGTATTTTCCCACTAACTAGTTCTGCCTCGCAGACCTTGCAGATAAGGCTGCATGGCTCAGAGAACTGCCTGCCTCCTCTTGGCAGCCTCTGGAGTCCCCTGGAAGCAGATGAGTAATCAGACGCATCACTGCCAAGAAAGGGATGGATAGGGACCTTCCCGTATCCAGAAGGACGGGAAGGGCTGCTAAGCTCGGGTAGAAGGCAAGAACATAAATTATTCCAAATTTGGGCTTTTGGATCCTTGCACAGGAGGGTGAGTGGTGTTGGAAGTGTGGTAAAAGCATGCCCGAAGCAGCGTGCACAGCAATGGGCTTCGGCCACATCTTTCCTCTGCCTCCAGTAGATGGTGGCCTCCGGGAAGCTGGAGTGTTGGGCATCTCAGTCATTTTTGCTGCTTTCTTCCTGGCAGTGAAAGCCACCCCAAGAATGGGTTCCTTTTGTCCCATTTGCCTGGAACAGAATTGGCTGGCTATGTCCCCAGAAGGCGTAGGCTCTGCCTGCTTGGGATTTCTCCTTGTGTTGTCTTCCTCTGGTCCTGCAGGAAATGCCTTTGGAGGATCTCTTCTTGTCGGTCTCTCAGGAGCCTGCTTTCATTTCTTGTGGCCCCAGCCCTCTAGCTCCAGTCCGAATGTCCAGTTTTGGCCCCTGAGCCTAATCCGTCCTATTTGGCCTCCAGTGGACCATTTGACCCTTCAGCCTCCTCTGGGCAGTCCAAGAGATGGGGGTGTGTGTGTCATGGGTAAATGAGATCCCGGGACTCATCCTTCCCTCATGTTTTGGAACCTGTGCAAGAGGCCATAGGAAGTTCAAGCAGGGAGATGTCTTAGAAAACAGGGTACAGCGGTCTTACAGGTGGTTGTAGAAACTTTGAATCAGAGAGCATTGGGCAGGCACTTGTCTAAGGTCGCACAGCAAGTAATTGAGAGAGGTGAGACTGGGATCATTTGTGTTCTTGGCTTGGGTCTGGAGAAGGCCAGGTTTAGCTCCTAGCTGTGTGACCTGGGGCAGATGGCTGCAGCTTACGTAAGTTCGCTGTCCTCATCTATAAAGTAAGGATAGTCATGCTAACCCCACAGGGTGGTTGTGAACGAGGCCGTGCGCACAAGGTGCTTCTGGAGCACACGGTGACTGATCAGCCACGGTGGTGATTTTTATGGTCCCGCACTGAGAGCTTCCAGAGCAGAGCCCTCATGTAGTTCTATTGTCTGCTGCTCCAGGCCGCCTTTTGGTTTCCCAGTGAGCAGCGGGGGGCTGCCTGTGGTTCCTGGCCTCCTTGAGCGGGCAGAAGGCAGGAGACTTGACAAAAATGGAAGCAGCAGAGCCAAGCAGTATGACCTCACCAGGTATCCCTGGGGGACGGCTTCCTGCTATTTTCATCTAAATTGGGCTTTTTGTTTTTGAACATGTGTTAGCAAGCGGAACTCTTAACTGCACACGACTTCCTAGTGTGTTTATTTCCCCAGGCCTTCCCATTCATGGTGCTTGTGAGTCCGGATTCAAAACAGCTCGGGGGTGGGGGGTGGGGGGTGGGGGAGTGAGGCTTTTCTGATATTTCAAATCGCTGCGTTCAGGTTTTTGTAATCCCATGATACTTGAGGGGAAGCTAGGCTCTGCGCCAGGTGACTTCTCAAGCTCTGCTTCTTAATTTCCTCAACGGATTCATTCATTGTTATTCATCTGTTATGCATCCGTAGCATGGCTGGCCCCCGTGTCAGTACTGGAGACCCGGCTGTGTACAGAACAGTTCTGCCCTTACGGAGCTTATATTCTAGTGGCAGGAACAGTAAACAAATGAACAAGTGAACTGTGGTATGTCCAAAGACACGCACTGTGGAGGAACCATAGTGGAGGGCAGGGGGGAGGGTTCAGGAGGGAGGAGCTTTCGAGAATGGTGGTCAGGAAAGGCCTTGGTGGTGAATTGATATTGGAGTCAAGACCTGAAGGAGGTGAGGACGTGAGCCATGTGGACGGCTTTGAGATGACAATTCCAAGGAGAAGCAACAACCAAGTTCAAAGCCCCCAGTAGGTTATGAAGCTTCCCTTTCTCCACAGCTCACCTCCCCATACGTTTTCCCATACATTGGATTCTCAGGCCTCTCAGCGCAAGGGCTGTGGGCAAGGGCTTCTGGGACTTGTGAGGGAAGGGAGAGGACATTTCTAATTTATTTTTCATCATCCTGAGGTGTCTGGCCTTCTCCCATCAAGTCAAAGCCCGCGTGCTAATGCATGGCCCAAAATAGCAGTGAGCGGGCCTTTAATGGAATTCACACATGGAGAGGTTGCCAAGAATGGTGAGAATGGAGGAGCAGGGCGTGGGCCAGGAGAGCGGGCACGTAGCAAATGGGCCTTCGGTGCAGGAAGCAGACACCCCAAGTTGTCTTAATTCAATAACATGACAACCGGCAGCCTTTTCCTGCTGTGAAGCAACTGAAGATAAATGGATGGCATTCCCATGGGAGACGCACACCGTTTATCGAGTACAGGCAAAAACGAGTGGCATTGTAAGGCTGATGTCAATATGGCGTTCATGTCTGACAGTCCTAGGTTCAGATCCTGGCTCTGCCACTTACTAGCTGTATGTTTTCTTTAAGTCTCAGTTTCCCTATCCTTATATCCCTTTCTGGGATATAAAGGTAGGCCATGCCATGAGCCATGGGGAGGATGAAATGAGATGGTGTGTGGAAAGCCAGCACGCTGCCTGGCTTTAGTCCACACTCAGTGAAGGGCAGCTACTATTATCTCTTGCTCACGATTTTTTAACTGCAAAAGTAATACATGCTCATTGTAAAACATGTAGCAATACCAAAAAATGATAAGTAAAAGAGTGAAAGTCTCCCACCCTCAAGGAGAATCCATCATTAGCAATTTGGGGGGCATACCCTGGATACTCATAAACGCAATTGTACAGAAGCTCACGTACCAGCTGTTATTTTTGTTGGGGAGGGAGGAGCAGAAGTGAGCTTATACTATATATCTTATTCCATACTTGTTTTTTAAGACTCAACTGTATGTCTGAAGGTAGTATTCTACCTTCTATTATGTTGCTTTACATTTACTCACACACGTACACATGATTTGCAAAGATTGGTGCACAGCTGTTGTTAGGAGAGCCTTACTTGTGATCGAGGCAGTGCGGTACGTGGAGAGAGTACTGAGCTCAGAGACCGATGATGTCGAGGTGATCAACAAGCCAGCTGGCTCTCCTGGGTCTCAACGTTCTTCATCTGTAAAATGGGGATTTTGCCCCATTGGCCTCTAAGAGCTTTTTCTTGCACTACCTATTTAAAGGACATGGTGTAAGTAGAAAAATGGAAAAGAACTCCTGACCCCAGGAAGTTTGCTCTCCAGTTATAGGGACATTCTTGAAAATAGGGCACTGGGATAAAGGCAAATGCCACAAAACCACGGACCTTGAAGTTGAGGATGAACTGCTAGCTCAGGACTCGCCACTTAGGCAACATCAACACGGGAAGGGAAATGATAGGGAAGAAATTATAGGCTGCTATTTCCACAAGCCACAAATCCATAATATTTTTTCTGCATATAATTTCCCCCATGCCCTGAGGACTGCCATATCAACCCAGAAGCCGTACTGGACAAAGATTTGTTTGCTGAAATCAAATGGAATCTTCCTTAGCTGTAAACGTCTAGGGATATGAACAGCTCTAGGAAATGTAGGCTCTGGCTCACTCCCTTCTCCTTTCTGTACTTTTTCCCAAGGAGGGACCACTGAACTGTTGAATCAGCTTGCAGGATGCTCACTGGGCGGCATTACTCGAGGGCAGGATCACTCGGTTACAAGGTCACCTTCAAAAGCACACGAGCAGCTCAGCTAGTGGGCACTCTGCCCAGAGGACCTTTGGCCATGCACTGCTCTTCTGCTGGTCTCTTGAGCACATTCTGGAACTCTTAATTTCCTCGGTATACTGTCCTTCCTTGAGTCCAAATGATGATAAGATTCAGATTTTGGCTTGCGAAAGAGAGACATATCTTTTGGTCTCACTCCATTCGTTGTGCGCCAGCCCAGCTAACTAAAGGGAGATCCTATTTGCACGAGTCTAGCTAATAAGAGTGGACATTTGTTTTCTTTTGTGTGTATGTCTACCGCCAGACCTCAGGAAAACAGTAACTCTCAAGGCAGAATTTGGACTTTTAGGGGCTCAGTGATTGTAGCCTCCACCATTACTTTCTGACGTTAATCTCTCCTCATCTCTCTAATTTCTTAATAGTCCTTCAGAGATGCCACTGGGAAGGAGACTGCTTTTGTTGTCCTGGAAATCAAGAGACAACCTGGAAAATCAACAGGCACTAGATCACTGCTAAAGGAGTGATCTAGTGCCCTGTCTCCTTATTCCCTCAACTCTATTTGAATTGTATAATACTGGAGGACTGGAGAAGGGGAGAGTTAGCAAGCAAGAAAGGAGTTTTTTAGCAAGAGACAAGCTGGATTAGTTACCACCTCTTAGTGCTCCACTTCTCTTCCAAGGAAGCCTGGTAGAAATATGTAGCTGATCAGAGGAAAATCCTGAATACACCCAGGCCGTGGCACGCTCTGCCGCCTCCACCTTCCCAGCTTCCTCTTGAGTTGGGAGTAGTCTTTAACATCTTATCTAGGATAAAGGACAGCTCTGTTTGACGCTCTCTTGTCAGGAGCTTCATTTGTTGTTGGCAAAATTCAATTTCCTGAATCAAAGCGAGGCTTAAGAAAGGCTTAGACGCTATCCCGATGTTCTTGGTAACCCGCGCTCACCGAGTCGCATCGGAATGAGTCAACAGACATATGGATTACATTTCACTTAAAATACACATGGCTTAAGAAATTAGAGGATATCATTCTTTAACCAAGTATTTGGCAGATCTAAAGCATTCAAAATGTTTTTCCAAACTCGGCACGCAGCTGGGCTCCCCATTCCCTGCAGTGAAGATCGTGTAACCCAGGGAACCCGGTGCCGAGGAAATGGTTGAGTGGATGGGTGGGGACACCAGAATTTGATGAGAGCTGCCTGTGAGTGTCTGAGATTTACTTCAAACGTTTTCTCAAGCATCAGGAACCAAATTAACCCTGCCATGTTGACTCTGAGGCAGTGAATGCATGAGCGGATGCAAATTCCAAGCACTGTGCTAGGCACCTTGCCCCAGAAACACCTCGTGGTCCTGTTTGAGATGTAGTTTCCAACTGTAGCTTTGCAGACTGGGATTGATTTCACCTACACTTCCCATGTTGTCCAGAACTGCTGGAGCTGCAGACCAAATGGACTGCCAGCCAATCTGATGTGATCTTTTTGCAAACCAAATTCTCACATAAGCAGGGTTATTATTTCCAGATCACCGGAGATATGATATTGCTGTCTTAGGGTCCATTGCATAAATTCAGTTTCGGTAATTCAGAGTGCTGATCCGGAGGGATGCGGCTATACATTTGCCAGAAGACGGTGTCAAGGAGTGTCTGGAATTGAAATAACCTAGAGGTGTTGATTCTGAAGGCTGTGAGCACAGAAACCCGAAACACCATAATCCATAGAGTAGAACAGGCTGAGGCTTTGGTGCTAGAGAGACCCAATTGAGTTCCAGGCACTGACAGTTCCTGGTTAGGTGGCCTTTGGCAAGTCACCTGCCTTCTGAATAATTCTTCATCTGTATTCATAATAATATTCACTCCTTAGCGAGCATGTACCGAGAGCCAGTCATTGTGCAGAGACACCTCAGTACTGCTCTATGGCCTCCTCATGGCAGCCCTTCGAAGGGGCTGTGACTGTTATTCACATTTTATAAATGAGGAAACTCAGGTGTTAGGAGTTTACATATTTTGCCCAGTGTTAGCCAGATCCAGGCATACACTCAGATCTACCTTCTTACTATCTTCTACCATATGCTAGAAAGTAGATATTAATACCTTCATTGCAGGGTGGGCTAAGTTGAAAAAGGCCCCCCTCCCCAAGATATTCACATTCTAATCCCTGGGACGGGAGAATATGTTACCTTATATGGCAAAAAAGAGTCTGTGTGAGTGTGATTAAGTTAAGGGTCTTGAGAAGGGCAGATTATCCTGAATTATCTAGGTGGGTCTTCAGTGAAATCACAATTATATTTATAAGAGGGAGGCAGAGGGAGGCTTGATCATAGACAGGAGAAGGCAGTGTAACCATAGAGGCAGAGACTGGAGTGACGTGGCCACAAGCCACAGAAGGCAGGCAACCACGGGAGCCCGACGAGGCCAGGAGTGGCATCTCTCAGAAGGAGTGCAGTCCTGCTGACACCGTGATTTTGGCTCAGTAAGAATCTTGTCATTCTTCTGGCCTCCAGAACCGGGAGAGACTAATTTCCTGTTGTTTAAAGCCACGAAGTCTGCATTAATAGAAAGCAACCACAGGAAACAAATACACTCCATGAAGTTTAGCAGTAATGTATTAGGATGTGCTCAGTACAATGCCCAGCACATAACAAGCACGTTTCAATACACACTAACTTTTATTAACGCAAAAGCAAGAACAAATGATTTCTGAAATGTTTTGGTAATGCATAGTATTTCATGTGGCTGCTGTGACTGTCTTCAAGTATGAGGTGAAAGGAGAAAAACATATTGAGAAATCGTGTGTGTGGTTATCACTTATCAGCGTTTCCTAAGTTCCGGTCATGTTCTCGGATGCTCAGTCTGCCTTCAGGTAACTTCTGGCTGAGGAATGATAGTCACATATTAATAATGCTGTCAACAATTATGGTAATTGTCGCTATTAGCATGTAGACGAAGCCTACATAGTGGGCCCTGTTCTGAGGTCTCTACCTGGTTCATCTAAGTGAATCCTCACAGCAGCTCTGAGGTGGAGGTACTTGTATTGACCTTATTTGGCAGACGGGGACCTGAGGCTTGGAGTAGTGTGACTTGCTCAAGGGCCTCTGGGTGGGAAAGGCAGAGCCAGGACGTGAAGCTTAGATCTGTTTGACTCCGAAGCCCAGGCTCTTAGCTGTGGCTGTTGCTCAGTACTCTGTCTTGGTTAAACTGGCATTACTCCCCCATCCTCCCCTCCCTCTTCCCTTTCCTTCTAACTGTCCTAGGCCATGATTAGGATCTGGACTTCGGCGTATGGTAGTAGTGTCATCCAGGTGGGGATGGATTCAGAGCCTGGCTCCTTGCACCCACTGGTGATGTAAGCTTTGGCAAGTCACTTCACCTTTGTGAATCTGTTTCCTTACCCACTTGATGGGGCTAATAATAGTGGCCACCTCGCTGGATGTTGTGTGAATTCAATAACGTAATTCTCCGAAAGGACGTGCACAGTGCCTGGTGCACCAAGAAAGTGCAATAAATAGTCGCTATGATTTGTATTTTGCACGGTCGGAAAAACAGTTAAGAATGAAGGAAGAGGGAATTCCCCTGAGTTGGTTTCCAAATGTAATTTGGAAGAGTTGACCTTAAAACCCATGGCCCGTGAGAGGAAAGTCACTCCTGCTGTCCAGCTACAGCCAGTTTGACCTCACTGTATCTCACAAATATAGCTTTGCAGGGCTCTCCAGCCAGCCAAACTGTACATCTTCTCTGTGCCTGCACAATCAGTGCCCAACGGCTCCCTTGGCAAGACGCTGAGCTGTCCGATAAGGAGGTCGGGATGTGTTCGCCGGTTCCGGCTCGCTCTCCTTCCAGGGACCCACAGCCAGGGCTGCATGTGTAGCCAGGAAGGATGTCCATGGTTTTCTTTTGTCTCAAGCTGATTTCTCCTGGCGGCCCTTCAGCGGGAGCACGGGCTAAAATGAATGGGAGGAAGCTGTCAGCTGGCCTTAGATGGACCCTGGTCAGAGCAAAGGGAAGCAGTGCCCTTGGAGGAAGTCAGGAGTTGATTTCTTGAGTTTGAGGATCCCTTTGCCAATCAGGTTGTTTACCTTAAGATAACAACGATTGCCGGCATCCAGTGTGGGAGCATTTACCCCAGACTTAATGTTTTACGTAGGGTTTTTTTTTTTAACCCTTTGTAAATTTCCGTGTGAACTGACTCAAATGGGGTTGTACTATAGCCTCAGTTTTATGTGTATTTTCTTTTTCAATTAGAAATAGAGCACGGACAATCATCAAATCATTTTAAAAATTTTACACAAGAAATTTTTGGAGTGTGTGAAAAGTTTGATATTAAATTCTAGAAAAAAAATTACACAAGTAATAGACTTTCAGAAAAACAAGATTATGCCTTATGTGCTATTCTGTAATTGGCTTTTTTATTATTTATCTTCAATATCTTTCCATATTAGCATATTTATAGGTCTGTCACATTCTTTTTAATGGTGCCATAGAACACCACTAAATGGATGGATCAAAATGTATTAATTTCCCTATTAATGGACAATTAAGTTTTCAATTTCTTGCTATTACAAATAATGCTGCAGTAATCACATTATCTTTAAGAACATTTGCAAGCATGTCTGTAGGCTTGATACCTACAGATCGAGTTGCAAGGTCATTTAGCATATATGTTTAAAATGGTTTAAATTTTCATCAGTTGTACCTCTCACTCCGCAGCTTCTACCCCCGAAGGCTGTACCATTTTACAGTCAGACAGCAGAATGTGAGAGCATATGATAGACACATTTCCATGTAAATTTATCAGATGATTTTTTATGTGACGATTTTTAATGGCTGTATGATATTACATTGTACGTGTATGTCATAACTAACTTTGAAAATTTCTTATAATGAAAAATTATCGAATGCTCACAGAAGTAGAATAAAATAATGAATCCCCATATACCCATCATCCAGATTCGGTAATAATAAAGAAGCCACAATTAATGCAATTACCCCGTATTGATGGGCATTGAAACTGTTTCAGGGAGGTAGATGGGGTACCTAGGAAAGAGGCTTGAGGAACACTCTAAAGCTAAGCTGTATTTTTTCACACATGGGATGAGAAGAAGCTCTTCCCCATATCTCCCCATTGAAGAAAATTCAGTCTGAGTCCAATAGATAGGGGTATACCTAGTGGATGGAGCTGTGGAGCCATGGACTGCAGGGGGCTGAGAGTAAGACAGAAGTGCCTTCTTCACAACTTAGGGATGGGGGAAAGCCTCTTGAGAAGTGGGGCATGGCAGGCGGGATGCAGAGGGATGTATGGATATCCTTTTGGACTTGGGAGAAGTGTGGGAGTCCCACCTTCAAGACCTCTATTTTCTCCCTAGCTTCCAAGATGCCTTTAGGCTCTTCACCTAGACTCCCTAGAAGTTGGAAGTTATTTCCACTCCCTAACCTTTGTGCTTTGGCAATGGAGTGTGATTATCCCAAGGAAAATCTAAGGGAGGAGGAGGTCAATACTGGAGCCTCTGTCCTGAGAATGAAAGTGCATTTACACTTCACCCAGGAAGTATTATGATTTTAAGAAAATGAGCTTACTCTTTCTCTGTGTAGAACTTAGTGCCATACACAGACCTTTAGCTGACAGCTTCAATACTAAATAAATAGGCCCTTGGGCACCCTGGGGCAAGTTGTAGGTCTTGCTCTAACTCAGCTGGGGGCAGACATTGGGTCAGAGAATCCCTGACTTTTTTTTTTTTTTTTTAAGTAGGCTCCATGCCCAACATGGGGCTTGAACTCATGACCCTGAGATCAAGAATCGCGTGCTCTACTGACTGAGCCAACCAGGCGCCCCAAATCACTGGCTTTTCTGATGAGAGTCTCTATTGTACTGAGCTTGAGCTTTGGACTAGTCACTGGGAACTCTTACCTTCTTGTCTTTTCTTCCTTCTCTTCCTTCGTTTAACAAATATCGTGAGTGCCAACCCTGTGGCAGGTGTTAGGCTAGGTCGTGGGTATTCCCAGGCAAGCAGTGGCAAGCAAAACACAGTCTCTGCTGTCATGGGGCTTAGAGCTTAGTGGAGGAGATGAGGAATTAAACTAGTACAGAACAAGGTAGAGCTGTAGTGGAGGACGTAGAGGGCACTGTGGGCCTTGGGGAAGGGGAACTTACCCTGGATCGGGGAGAAGGGGCGGCTTCTGGGAGGAAGTGAAGTAAGGAAGAAGTAGGGTGGTGGGGGGAGGAGGGTGATAGAGTTGGCATATTCAAGCTGCACAAGTGGCAGAAACAAGGGCCCAACGGCAAGATTAACATGTGAAGATGTAAGACCTTCTTTCCGGTTAGAGCAGAGAGGGAGGGGGGCTGAGGAGATGGTGAGAGATAAGGTTGGCCAGGTTGACAGGGGTGAATCCTTGAAGGGCCTCGCGGCTCCCTAAATGGGTTAGCTGTTTAACTTGAGAACAATGGGGAACTGAAGAATATTTTGAAAGTCAGATAGTAATTGCCTCCAAAGTGCATTTGAGAAAGGACTACTTCAACTGAAGTGTAGGGTGGATTGGAAGGGGCAAGCCTAGTGAAGTACTAAGACCCACTCAAAAGTTTTATTATAATCTGAGTGAGAAATTATGGTGGTCGAATTTCGGGAAGACGTAGCTGATACGGAGAGAAGGGGATGCATTACAGAGGTGTTTACAGGGTGGAATCATGGAGACTGGAAGATGGGTTGACTATGGGCTGAGGGAGGGGATGGATTCAAGGGCCAGTCTGAGTTTCCTGCATGAGTAGGTAGCAGGACAGGGCTGCCAGTCCCTGGGTTTGTTCTTAGCTTGTGCTGGGACCTCAGACAAAGCCACTTTTTTTTCAGGTCTTTAATTTTCTCATTAGATGAAAATAATAATCCCCAGTCACCAACTTTGCAGGATCGTGGTGGGGATCCACAGATAATATCTATGTGTAGAGTAGTGTCCTGTTCTCTTTCCATGACCCTAAAAGGCCGGGCAGAAGCAACGTCTGTCCTTACCCTGGTTATCTCTGTAATTTGGGCTTTTACATAGTTTTGCCTTCTTATCTGCAATTCTAAGCACTTAATCTCCCAGGAGCTGGTGAGACCTCAGCCTGTTCTAGCAGCTGAGGCCTCACTGGGGGCCTCTCTGGGGGTTCTCAAACCCGCTTTTGTTGAAAACAATGATATCATTGAGTGGGTGGAGCTGGGCCAGGCTTTCCTCAGCCAGTTTAAGGAGAAATGGGGTCTTTATGACTTCTGTACTTATGGCTCTTTTCCAGTCCCTTCCATAGCTCCCATGTGCCCCACTGCCCGCTTTCCATCTTTCTCCCCTGAGGTTACAGATTTGCGGAAAACTGGCAGCTTCCACATTTTCTCCTCTTGCATCAGTCTCCCCGGAGAGAGGTCCAGATGGGCCAAGGGGCTATAATGGCTGCATTATATCAGGCATGGTTTCTTTTTCCAAGTTCCCCTCCTCCCCTGAAAGGAAAGGCAAGTCATGGAAAGGGATTCCTTTGGAAGGGAGACTGGAACGCTAGGGAAAGAGGTGATCTAAGTGTTGGGAAAGATAGCAGGCTCCTTGTATTCTAGAAGCGCTTTATCTCTTGACTTCTTGATGCTAAATTTGGGGTTTGAGTAAGAGTACAAAGATTGAACTAGCCTTTCAGTTATGTGGCGGTGGGAATACGGCTGGGGAAAGGAAATCAGAACTGTTGAGTAAGGACCCTTAGTTCCTATTCCTTTACTTCACTCTTCCTCTCTGTCCTCAACTCACGCACACGGACACACACACACATAAACACTGATGCTTAAGCACCCTTCCTCCAGAGCTGTTTAGGCAGCGCGTTCGGGGTACTTGGAAGCTGGTTGCCTAACTGGTTTGCAGCAATTCCAGGAAGGAAGGAAGACGGGCTGTTTAACCGTGACTTGGCCCCCAGGGACCAGATGGTCATACCCACCTTCTGTGTGGCCTGTTCGTGTTTGCCAAGCTGACCTTGTAGGAAAGGAAAAATAATTTTCTCTCTACCTTTCTAAGTTCTTGGCTGGGAACTCTGTAACAAAAGACAGATTAACAAGAGAAAAACAAACAGAAGTTTATTAACGTGTACGTAAGAGATACCCAGGGAAAAATGAGTAGTAACTCAAAGAATTAGGATTCAGGCTTACGTAGCATCTTTCCCAAAGAACAATAAATCTGTAGAGAAATGACAGGACAGAGGAAAGCAGCTAGGCTTCCAAAGATGGTAAACTGTGGGGAGGTAAATAGATGGGAAGCTAATGGGAGACAAAGGCTAGTCGGTAAAAGTTGTTGTGTGGATTCCTCTGGTATCTTCTCTGGGCAGATAGGGCCTGAAGTTGTCTCCCGCGATTACTGATCACCTTTTGTCCTTCCTGGTAGAGAGGGGAGGAGGGACGCCTTTGAAAATTTTATCTTACTTTTAGGCAAATAGGGGGAGGGCCGAGAGGTTTTTGTTTTGTTTTGTTTTTTGTATCTGCTTCTCAGTTGCCTTCAGTGCAAAATCATCTTTATGCTAAAGTGGCATCGTTGGGGGTGGCATCTTCTGCCCCCCTTCTGCCTCCTCTGAGCGTCATGGCGGCAGATGCAGGTGCTGGGTGGAGGGCAGAAAAACCGCTTGCTTCACTCCCATCCCCTAGCATCCCAGCACGGTGCCTGGCGCACCACTGGCCTCAGTCAGTATTCGTGCAATGAGTAAGTGGGTTCACAGATGCAGAGCCTGAGGCTGGGGAGGGGTACTGCAGCTTGGCCGATGACCCAGAACAAATACGTGGTGAACTCAGGCCAGGAGGAATTCGGCCTTCCTGCGGCCATATGCCCCGCGGTTTGTACCGTGATGCAGTTTAATAAGCAATTATTGATGAGATTGCACTAACATCCTTCCTCTCTGCCTTCTGCGAGTGTCTGGACGGCCGAACTCTTGGATTAGCTACCACTGACATTTCGCTTACTTCTGTTTATTTAGACTGATGGGTGTAGAAACAAAGTATAACTGTGTGATGTTGGGTGAGTTGCTTTCGCTCTTTTTCAAGTTCTTCTGTAAGAGTGGATTGAGGGGAAGTATTGGACAGAGAGGGTGGCAAATAAAGATGCTTTTGTTGCCGTCAGCTCTGCAACTTACATATTGATCGTCCCCCCCGCCAAAAAAAAACCTTTATGGAAACGATATGGGACAACGGAGGCTGCTATCAGACAATGTTTTCGTTTTTTAAATTTTTCTAAGAAATAGAGATCATACCCCATTTCCTTTAACGGTTGTGGTGGTGGTGGTGGTTCTTGTTCTCCTCCTCCTCCTTCTTCCTTTAACTGTTCTTATCTAGTTCCAATAAACACTCATAATGGGCTTTTCAGGACACTGCAGAACAAACCTGTAAACTCTTGGGTGAGTCATTTTGAGGTCCCTTACCTCAGGTTCCGGACAATTAAGCTCCCTGATCCCAAGAAATCAGCCGTTTGCTCAGAGAGGTTACTCATTTTTGTGGAGTTAGCCAGGAGGGAGGCATGAAGAGGATTAAATAAAGACCCTGCTGGTCAAAGGAGTAAACAGTGCTCATCCAAACATCCGCTGGTATATAAAAGTAAAACATAGGACCAGGAGCTGGTCGGAAGGATGCCAGGTCTTGTGCGGACTGGGAGAAGATGTAATGGGAAGCGGTTGGTGAAAAGGAGTGTTGATTTAATGCATTGTTTGGAAACTTCCTTAATAAAAGGTTAAAGAAAACATGCCATGTAGCTTCGGCCTTTTGCCAGGATTATGGGTGGCGCCATCTTGCCTCAAAGTGTTGCTTCTGGGGCTGGTCCTCTGGCAAGAATGATACTTGTTCAAGGAAGTCCTTGGGATAGGGGGAGATCCCCACTCCTTAGATTAGGACCGATGTTTAAAGTTCCTCTTTCTTTGGCCTTTCTGTTCCCTCAAAAAGGAATGCCTCTGCCTGTGGGCCCCTGGACTTGTCAGTCCTTATTTGGCTTTAGGGCCATGCTTTTGGCATGTTGGTTTGTTTCCATTCCTCTGGAGTCAGAGGTGGAATGAACACTCCGGGCTCATGGTTTGGAAATCTTGATTCTGAAACAGCTGTCTCTTCTCCCCTTTACTTTCTCCTTCTTCGAAAACAAAAGAAAACAAAATAATACTTACTGAATTTGTTATTTTGTCCCAAATATGGGCAAACATTGGCCACTATATTAGAACAGCCCTCTCTGCTTTTCAAAAACCCTTCCAGTGCCTCCCTGTCCTGGACTATTTCCACTTGATAGAAAGGGGGACTAAGGCCAAATAGCTTGTGATTGGCAAAATGTCCCCCTAGCTAGTTAAAAAATATTAATAACCAGGGGTGCCTTGGTGGCTCAGTTGGTTGAGCATCTGACTCTTGATCTCAGCTCAGGTCTTGATCTCAGGGTCATGAGTTCAAGCCCTGTGTTGGCGTGGAGCCTACTTAAAAAAAAAAAAATTAAGACCCATAAAGAGAGAGACTAGTATTATGAACCCTCAGATACCCATTATCTGGATTTACCAATTATCAAGATTTTGCCACATGTGCATCTAGCTATTCCTAGAGAAAATGATAACCATGATTTTAGAACACAAATACTTTATACTTTACAAAGAGTTCTTCCACATTTGTTGATTTTACTTGACAAAGTTTCATACTCTTTTGACAGCAACCCTTTGACAAAGATTCTAAAATTCTTCCCATTTTATAGATGAGAAAACAGGCACAGAGAGGTTCACTGACTTGCCCAAGCTCCCCAGAACTTAACGTGTCCGAACTAGTGTTCGGATGTTATTTTCTCATTTGATCCTTTCAATGGTGCTGTAAGATAGTAATTATTACTCTGTGATTTTTGGTCAAGGACACGAGGTGGTTTAGGTGGCTCAAGTGAAAAGAACTAGTTCTCATACAAATACCAGTGAGCACTTGTCAAAGTTTGAATTATCTCCTCATGGTGGAGCCAGAAAGATAAAACTGGTTTAAAAGTCGGAGAAGGGAAACATGTATGTACGCATGTATTTTTTTAATAGTGAGAAAATGAAAGTTGAGATAAGATCGCTAAGTTCGATATAAAACTGGTTAATATCATTTTAGGGGAAATGAAACCATAACCTTCAGAATTATCTTTTCCACTGGGTAGAAATCATTTGCATCTCTATCGTACCTCATTAGCGTTTTACAAGGTAAGGGCTGATTTTACAGGGTTGTAGGAGAGCTGCCTTAATTAACTGTAGTCTTTCAAAGCGGCATCTCCCCCCCACGGAGTCCGGACTCCGGAGACCCTTAGCCTGGCCTCTCCAGCCTACCAGCTCTGAGAAATTGAAAGCAAGCGTGGTTGTCTTTTGCCTCATTTCTAGGGTTTCAACTGACAGTCATCTGGAGAGCAGTGCAACTGTTACTCAAACCGAAGCTTTCTGAGCCCAGACTTTCCCTCTGTGCTGTGCTGGTATCATCTTCAGGTGCGGGAGGGTGATCAAGAGCCTAGAAACGGGGAAAAGAATTTAAAATGTTAACATCGATCCAGTGGAGTAGGAGAATTCCCAGAGCCTGAAAATGCATCACCTGGAAAAACTATTAAAAATACAGATTTCTTAGTCCTTCTCTAGAGAATATAATTCTCAGTGGGGCCGGGATGGGGCCTGGGATTTTATATTTTTTCACAGTGTTTCCGGGTGTTGTGCAGTGACTGGTCTAAGTCCCAGACGACGGCATGGAGAGCCTGAGCGAGAGATGACAGAGGCTTGCGTTAGCATCAGCACGAGTGGGAAGGGCGAAGATCCTCCAGGGAGAGGCTGTCCCTCCCCACGCATCACCAGTGTTTAAGCGCCAGGATACTCTTGAAAGACCTAGATGGAACAATCTCTGGGGGGAGGAGGTGTGTGAAAAGTAGCCACGGTGGGATGAGCTAAGTAGTGCGGACCCGTGCTGAGCATGGCTGCCTAGATTGTTTCTCAAGGTGGTTTGGAAATTGTTATCTCTTTGTCTTCACCGGATGCTTATCTCAGGCAGAGGAAGGAGGGTTGAGCTCAGAGAAGATGCTTGTTTGAGCCCTGCTGCTTCTCTCCCCAGAGGGAGTTTTAGAGATTGAAGTTTTAGAGAGGCGTTAGAAATTTGTCTGATAGTAAATAATCCTTAAAAGGATTGTTCTGGTTTTGAAGGTGCTGAGCCTTAGAGCAGAAGGGTCAAGGCTGTTTCAGACTGTAGTGTGCTTTGGGGTCTGGCTGCACCTACTCACAGGGCCCGGGCCGCCACAGGCAACTCTATTGTCTTTCCCTGGAGAGCAATCTTATGTCTAGTATTTGGGGGGCAGCTTCTTTTCCCAGCTGGGTTCGGAAGATGCAGGTTTTGCTGGAGGGCTTTGGGGCCTGAGCAACCTGAGTCTTGCCCAAATCGATCATTTCCATGCTGGCTGCTATTAGCATTGGGATAGAGTCTCTGCCTGCCTTGGGTGCTTGTGAGCCTGGAGCGTGTGTGTGCATGAGGCAGGGGAGCATTTCGTAGAAACTGCTTTTCCATCAAAGCCAGAAAAAGGAGGGGGTGGGGTGGGAAATCTTGGACAGTCCTTCTCCCTTCCTGGACGCACATCACTCACAACTTGTTTCCTGAAAATCCTAATACACTCCAGTGGTGAGAGATGGCTTCCTGCTGATGTGCTGAGCCAGCCCCTTGTCCGGGAGGAGATGAGAACAAGATGTGGCTGAAGAAGGGGCGGATGGGCCAAGCTGGGCTGCTCAGTGGCCCCGTGGCCCCCTCTCTGAGTCCCGACAGCACTGCCCAGTACCACCTGGACACACGGGCATAGGTGGGCCTGGCTTGGGTGGATTTGAAAGTGGTGTTTTGTCTATTGGTAAAATTGCACAAAGGGTGGTGATGAAACATGACCCTTCCTTTTGCTTCTGGAAAGGAGGACCTTCCTGGCCGACATCTGCAACCCCATTTAGGGAAAGGGTTGTCGTTTCAAAAAACTCGCTCTGAAGTTCTTATGCATTCATCCTCTTTCTCCTACCACGTGCTTTACCCATATTTTTCTCTGCATATGTGCGTATCTAACAGCTCATGACATTTTTGTGACATCCCGTTTGTCCTGAGGGCTACTATCATTACCATCAAATTGTGGTTTGGACTACTGGTTCCTGGAAGTGCTTTTTTTTAACGCTTCCACTTTCTAAGAAAAACAGAGCAGAAAAGTGCTTAAGAGTATGGTCAGGGCCAACAGACTGGGGTCTGAAACCTGGCGCTGACATCGTGCTGGAAGAACTTGGACAAGTTAAATGTCTGAGCTCCCAGGGTCCTCAATCACACAACGGGGAAAGGATTAGGACCTACCTCATAGGTGGGTTGTACATAGGTGTGTTAAATGGTTTAACACTTAAATATGTGTGAACTGTTTTGATGGAACTTTTCTGGGTTTTTCAAGTTCAGAATGATCCAGGATGTGGTAGAGGCAGGAAGGTGATGGGGGCTTGGAGAGTGAGACACTTCGAGACTTCTGAGGTGTGCCTGCCTTAAAAATAACTCACTAGCTTGTGGTCTAGGGTGGTAGTTCTGCATCACAATCACTTAGAGAGTTATTACAATGGATGGGTGAGTTTCTCTCTGCCCCAGTACATTTGGGGTGCGGCCCGACGACCTACATTTTTAACTAATTCCTAGGTGATGCTGATGCTGCCGGTCCTGAAAGGGTAGGTAGATAGAAAAGGAAGCGGATTGTTCTAGGTGGATTCAGAAGACAGAATGAGGCCAGTGGGTGCCAGCTACAGAAAGGTAGATTTGGTTCAATATAAGAACTTTCTCTAACTACTAAATGTGTTCTAAAATGAAGTGGGTGGTCTCATGAGCTCCAAGTCACTGGAGAGGTCCAATACTGAATGGCCATCTGGCAGATTCCTACACAAGGTAGAAGGTTCACTGTTCATTCATTCATTCACCCATCCATTCGTTCATTCATCCATCCATTCATTCATTCATCCATCCATTCATCCACTTAGTCACAGAATAAACATGTATTGCCTATCTGGGAGGTGTTAGGATGTGGGGAGAAACCTTGAACAAAACACCTGTACCCTTGTTCTTAGGGAGCCCACAGTCTAGTGAGTTTGGCTAAATGATTACAAAAGTCCCTTTTAACCCTGAGGCTCTGAGAGTCCTATGATGATGGTGTCAGATCCCCAGAATAAGAAGCTACAGAAAGATGCTTACCCTTCTGAAGACATGGCCAGGGACTGACAAGAAGGTGGACACTTCTGAGGTTCAATCTAGAATGTTCTCTTTGGAGCATCTTAATATCACTGAATGACTGATTTTTCCCCCCTAAGACTCAAAAAGAGGTTAAGAACGTATTTGCCAGGAGTGCATTTCCTGTGGGAAGATTCAGATCTCGCACTGGCACTGGGATAGACCATTAAACTCTGAACCCATGCCTAGCTGTCCATAATGCCGTCTGTGAAAGCAGACCCAGGAAACGGAGCTGCCGGAATAAGTTAATTGCTTTTTCACCTCTCTCAAGTGATCAATTGGAGAATTCATGGCTGGGGAGAGTTGGGGGGAAATAGGTAGATTCCATCCGTTTTTCTGGGTTCTTCCATCATAATCCCTGGTGAAAGCAACGATGATGACTGCTGACCTTTACTGAGCTCACTCTGTGATGCCAGGCGCCTGGTGTTAAGCCCTTTTCATGGATTGTGTCATTATACTCTTAATACAGCCCTATCAGGTAGGCATATTCTCCTCATATTTGCAGAAGTGGGGACAAAGGTCCAGAGAGGTCAAGTAACTCACTCCTGGCCACAGACACAGTAGATGTCACAGCTGGAATAGAAACTCCATTCCCTCAGACTCCAAACCATGCTCCAGTCTCCTAATGCTGAACAACTCATTCACTCACTCATTCATTCAAATCTGGTTCAGTCATTCTTTCATTAAGTCGGTGTTAAATACTGGTGAGCAAAAGAGCTTGGCCTCAGTCCTGCTGGGGCTTACAGTTTATCTCCCTCAGACAAAAGGGTGACTCCTTCTTGGATCCTTGGCTTGTTAGATGCTAAGGAGAAAGATGTGGGCTGGGAGACGGAACCTGCCAAGTGAGCTCCTGACCCGAAGTTCCCATGCGAATGAGAGTTTCTCTACACAAGCTGGGTTTTGTACTTTGCTTTAGTTTTACATTTTCTTACTGAGTTTCTTTTCTTCTTGTCCAAGCCTGATGTTGAAGGGCTTGACATAGTATAAGAGACAATTATTGTGACATTTGCCTTCTGGCTGCACTCTGGGAGTGGAGGCAAATCTGAAAGTCAGGAGTCCCAGAACTTACAGCTGAAACTGACTTTGGAGACCCTCTTCAACTGACCCTGTCTTGCTGGGAAATGTCACCTCTTCCAAAACCAGGGTGGTCTCTGCCGATGCCCTTGGCTCTCATTGCTGACTCCAGTCTATATTTTCTTCTTTTTAAAAGCAGTTTCAGATTAGGTTTTCAGTTTTCAAAATAAATACATGATAATTATTTTTTAAAAATCAACCAATCTTTGGAAGCTTGCAACTTATATTGTGAACTATCTGCAATCCCCTGAGATAACCACCATTAACAACGGACACTTGCTTCTCCAGTTGTTTTCAGTACACTGGAGTGTATTGTTATTAGTTTTTATTATAAAAGGGATTTTTAAAATATGTATTTTCCTGAAATTTATTGTTTTTTTATCTAACTGCTTTTTTAGGCATTTTTTCCATGTTAGTATATATAGATCCACTTAATTCTTTTTTTTGTTGGACTCCCAGTTTCTCTTCCATTTTTGCCCCTGGACCTCAACTTTCTACAGGTGCATTTTTCTTTTAA
Organism: Ursus arctos; assembly: GCF_023065955.2. Taxonomy (NCBI): domain Eukaryota; kingdom Metazoa; phylum Chordata; class Mammalia; order Carnivora; family Ursidae; genus Ursus; species Ursus arctos. Next base: position 46,622,873 of record NW_026622819.1, on the reverse strand, counting down.
TGTGGCTGAGCTAGTTGAAACATCCATTTGGCTCTTTTATTTTTCTTTGAACTTTTAGAGGAATTCTAGGACCCTTGTTTGGTGTTGTCTTACCTTTGGTGAGAGATTCTTAACCGCAGCTTCAAGGGGTCTGTGGCAAGAGAGAAACCAATGTCCAATTTTAGAAAAGAAAAGAAAAGAAAAGAAAAGAAAAGAAAAGAAAAGAAAAGAAAAGAAAAGAAAAGAAAAAAGAATTTATTGTATTGTAACGCACAGATCTACCAGGTCTCAGGAAATCTGAACCACTAGGTCTCAGAAAAGGCAGGCAAAGGCCGTGCCGGGAATCCACGCAGCAAGAACAAAGGACCAGATGAATTGCTACCATCTGTTCAGTTTTTGCAATGTCACTCCATTGGCTTAGCTTGGATCATGGGCCACCCTTGGCCAGGGCCAGGTAGGACACCTTGATTGACAATCTCACCAAAATATGCAACAGGAAAGAGGGTTTCCCTTGAAGAAAACTTGGCATGCTGATACTCAAAGCTGGCGAATGCAGTGCTAGTGTTATCAACGAGGGTACGAAATAGAGTCCATAGACCTTGGGAAATTCTGAGTATGTGTTTGCATGTGTGTATTCCTAGGACCCAAAAAAGTTGCAACCATGCTTTAGTTTTGTCTCCTTCATCTGGTTGTGTCCAAACTAGGTGATGAACCCATTGAATACAAAATTAATCAACTTCCTCATGGTTTTCTTTTCATTCCTTAGGCCCTTATGATGGCTTATTTTCTTCAGCGCAGGAGATGGGTGGGTGGTTCTTTCTGGGTCATTTAGAATGACTGGCTGCTGTTTCCAGGAGGGTGGAGGCCATCACCTAAAGAGACAAATGTCTGTGTCTATTCTTTGCAGACACCTTTTTGCTCCAGCCTACACGGAAACCCATTATACTCCAAGTGGCAACCCTCAAACCACCACTCTGAAATCTGAGGTAAGTTCAGGTCAACAGAGATCTACAGGTGGCCTCTCCTGGCCCCACCCCTGGGGAGTGAGGAGACGCATTGTGGAGACTGCCCCCCTCCCCCGAAGGGACTGTTTGCCCTGACCCAAGACCAAGGGCGCAAGCAGGAGAACCATTATGCGAATTTGTTGTTTCATAAGGGCGCCCTCTCCTCTGCTGGCTACAATGGCCAAACAGTATTTTAGGTAATTGCATCTGATTAAAATTGGTATCAGTCATTACGAAGCATGCATTTTCTTTGTTGTATGTTAATCACCCACATATTAACAAAAGTCTAAGTGAGAGAAATGAATTACCAGTAGTCCTGCCGTTTCACTTAATCAGATGTTTAATTGGTCCTTTTCCATATGGATGGATAAGGTTTTGTAGTCCGCCTTTTTAATGTGATTTTAGGTTATGCAGATTTTCTTGTTTTGCTGCCATCTTCATATTGGATTTTTTTTTTCCCTCAAAGGTGTTTTTGAGTTTGGGTATTTGCACAAAGATTTGTCATGTAAAAAATGGTCTTTCAAGGGTAGCTGGGGGGGCTCAGTTGGTTAAGCATCTAACTCCTGATTTCAGCTCAGGTCGTGATCTCAGGGTCCTGAGATCAAGCCCTGCATTCGGCTCTGTGCTCAGCTGGGAGTCCTCTTGTCCCTCTCCCTCCTCCTACTTTCGAGCATGCTCTCTCTCTCAAATAAATAAAATGTTAAAAAAAAAAGTCTTTCAAATGGTTTGTCAGATGGATGCATTTTAGTTTGCTTCACCACACCCCACTGGTGGGCATTTAAGGAAGTGAATTCTACCCATTTCATGGTTTGCTAACTTTTCCTACCGGGGGACCTGTTAGCATTGGTGGGATCAGAGCAGTGGTTCTCAGCTAGGAGTGATTTTGCTTAAATCGTTTCTTTTGCTTAAACTTTTGTTAATGCGTGGGTGGGTAACTACCATAGTGCAAAGAAAATATGTTTCATGATGATTTCTATCAATTTTAACCAGATGCAGTTACCCTAAAAATTTCTATTTGTTTAACCATCTCAGCCAACAAAGGAGGGGACATTTGGCAGTGTCTGGAGACAGTTTTGACTGTCACAGCTGGGAGGTGGATGCTGCTGGCATCTAGTGGGTAGAAGCCAGGGATGCTGCCAAGTGTCCTACGATGCACAAGGCAGCTCCTCCACAACAGGGAAGTATCTGGCCCTAAATGTCAGCAGTGCCCAAGACGAGAGTGATCCTTCTCAGACTGCGCAGATGAGATGGGGGAGAAGGAGGGAAGACGGACTCCAGCAGGGGCAACAGTGGTTTTCTGCCTTTCGGGCAGGACGTCATGGACATTGGTGGCATGCAGATGTGGAAATGTGGTATACAGGGCAGCAGGATAGGTCCCTTTGCCTCAGTGCTCCTCTGGCAGCTTCTCGTGGAATCAGAGATTCCTACGTGGCCCATCTTTAAAATATCCCTGCTAGAGTGCAGATGTCCAAAAGACAACGACAGCCACTTTCCGTCAGCAAAAGCTCAGGTTAGTTTATCAGATTAGCCTTGGATGGGGAAGGGACACAGGATCGCTAAGTTTTGGTAGATCTGAGAGGTCTGGAGCATAGTAATCAGGTAGCTGAGGAGCTGTGTTCCATCCATGCTGTCTGCTTCACCAAGACCTTTCTGGAGCGGGGAGGAGTTAGCAGTGTGGCCGGTACCCACAGAGGGCAAGCTGGCCATGTCTTCTCATCTCTGGGGGGCATTCAGGTGTGGCTCCATACTTTCTTCAGTGCCCCTTGGTCGAAACTTCCTCCGTCATTGAGACCTCTGCTCTCTGCCTCTAGGGAGGCAGGGAGGGGGCAAGCATGCCTCGAAAGCCCCAGGACCTCACAAAGCACTGTCCTCTGAGTTTGGCTCTTGCACTTCTCCACCCGCAGCTCAAGAATGGGTCTCAGTGCACAAGTTTGCCATGAGCTCATACTTCCTGCTGTGAAAGCCCCCTTGGGTGGCCCCCTCAGACCGAGAAGCTGAGAAGGAATGCGATGACTTCATGACTGTTCATTTACTTGTTCTTTGTGCTCTCAGCATTAGGCAGAGATGCTGTGAGGGCCTTTCAGAAACAAAGGAGTGGATGAGAACTTCCCCCCACCCCCAGAGTGCCCCTCCTTCCTAAAGGTCTTATTGACCGAAGCACATCCTAGCTCTAGTATGGGACGACCCGTTATTTTTGTACATCCCCTCCTATTGGACTCTTGCAAAGCCCCCACCCAGCCTCATGGAGCTCCTACTCAGCTTTCTTATCTGGGAGCTGAGGACTTCAAAAAGAAACGAGAATAGAATATACCATTTAGCTGCGCCTGACCCCAGTGTGGAGGGCCACTCCCTCCCAGCCTTGGCCAGGGTTACTGGGAACCCTGGGAACCCTGGGAACCATTAAACTCATCCTCCGGGCCTGTAGGAGTTACAGATTTGGGGTCTGAAGCCAGGCTTGTAGACTTGGCTTTAACTAGCTATGTGACCTTAACCAACCCTTTTGACCACACTGGTGTTGAGTTTCTTCATCAGAAAATTGGATGTATTAAGATGTGACTCTCAGAGCTATAGAAGGGTAAGATGAATCACCAATTTTGTGGGAATTTATAAACATCTCTCCCAGCACCACATTTTACTCATGATGATTTTGAGAGAAGAAGAGAGAAAGGAACATGTTTACGTTCAGATAACCAGTGAGTGGCAAGGCTTAGACTAGGATTAAGTCCCTGTTGGTGCTAGAAGAGAGTAGGGCTGTGACCAGTCCAGTCCTATGCACTTTCCTGGGACTGCTTTTGCTCAGAGAGTCTAGAGTTAGGCTGCTGTGGTTTGTCTCCACCTGGCTGTGTGACCTTGTGAGTAACTGGAAACCTCTCCCACCTTTAAGTTCCCTTTTTAAAAAAATGGGAGTAATAATACCTACCTCATAAGGCTATGAGGTTGTTAGAATTAAAGGAAAAAATCTCCATTAGCTTTTTTATCCAGTAGTCAGGGCTGCACGGATGTTAGCCCCCACTGATTACAACAGTCACTGGCAAGTATCGCTAGCCCACACGGCGTGTGTGAAAGCCCTCGGCCAATTTAAGGCATGTTACAAAAGTCCGTTGTCAAGCTATTTCCGAGAGCACTCAGTGAACACATCACTCCAAGGATGGGAAGAAGCCCAGGGGTTCTTCACACACATCCCTGGATTTGAATTCTCTTGATTTGTAGAGGTACCTGGATTTTTGAAACTGTAGCTGACCCTCATTTCTGAGCTTTTTGACTCTCCATCATTCCAACCCCTGCGGACCCCATTTACTGCATGTGGGCCTGGCCCCCTCTTGCACCTGTGAAAGATCCCGGTTGTGGAGTTTGTGGCCCCATGGCTGAGTTCTGAGGATCAGTTCAGAACCTGGGCGTTTGATGATGCGTCTCCGGGTCTTGGAATCTGGGGGGAGGGAGAGATCCGTGCGACAGGCTGGCATCTGCAAGCAGATGGAATCCTGGCTGGAAGGAGGGCTGGGCCTGCCTCCCCTTGCTTCATAGGTGCCGGCGCGGTGGCTTTCCTCCGTGCTTCTCTGAAGGTCGGGATCTGGTTTGTTGGAAGGCCAGGAGAGTTCGATGCAAAGAGGGGGCCTGCTGCCAGTCCCTCCTCCTGACTGCCTGACCTTGCATGGGTGGAGGAGCCGAGCCACACTGCTGGCCAGTGGGCTGTCACCAGGAGAAGGGGCACCGGTGGTCCGGACACTGACCCTGAGCTGAGGGCCAGCCTGGCGCGTAGCCTGTGGTCTGGCTGCGCGGTTCAGCTGCATAGGACGCAGGACTGGTGCAGGACGACTGAGGATTCAGGCCCTTGGTGGGCTTCCAGCTCCCTCGAGGCCACCTTCTGCCTTTGACAAGGAGACTTGAATGCCCGTATCATGATCACTGAGGTTCGTTCCTGCCCCTGTGGGCCAGGGTCCTTGATGTAGAGTATTCGCACAACCACCTCTCGAGGTAGAGACCCAGGATGCTGGAGGTCTGAGAGAGGTTGTGGGACTGCTTCCATCGCTGGCAGGTGAGGGAGCGTGCATGTAATCTGGCCTGGCCATGCCAAAACGCCTGAATTTAATCATCAGGCCACACCACTGCCCAGAGCTGGTGGAAGGTGGGGCCAGAGAATTCAGACGAATGGGTCTGCTGCGTCCTGGGTCACGTCCCTACTGGCTGGGGATTGAGGAACAACTGACTACAAGCAAGCATCGTCCCAGTGATGGTTCGCTTGGACTCTTCCATAGGCAGATGCCTGCAATTTCTGATTGGCCCTGCCTGGGCGTTGGGGGGAAAAGAGAAAGCTCCCATGTCTGCAGCTCATAGCTCATCCCCTTCCTAACACCTCTGCAGAACCTGGCTCTGCTCTGGGGACTTTTCCTTCTCTCTGTTCTGAGCAGCTGAGCTCCCTTGAACTATGTGGGGAGACGTTTGTAGGAGTGTGCCCCTTGTGTGTTGGGGACAGTCCTGGGCTGCGCCTTTCGGTCTGGTTGGTGCCTCAGTGCTCCCCGCTGTGTCCCGGTTGGCCTCTTAGATGCCCTGGTCCCCCTACTTCTGATACAGTCTGCTGGCACCTCCAACTTTTATTTCAAGCCTCTCTTCAGAGTCTGTAATTAGATCTTTGTATGGCTTTTTAATTAAGATTGGCTCTCACGAGATGCTAAGGCCCAGGAAGGCTGGAGCTGTGCCTGTTCGCCCCTTGTTGTGTCTCCCAGGCCTAGCCGGGGGCCTGGCCCGGAGCGGCGCTCGGCAGCTGGCGTGGTCATGAGGAGTCCAGCCAGGTCGGGAAGACCAGATGGCTGTGAGACACGCCGATGTGAGAACAGCATCAGAACTCCATGCGTCCATGCATGCGGCTGCCAAATCGGCTCTGATCCAGACACGCAGGGATTCAGGGGAGGTGGGGAAGTGGGGGAGCTCTCTGTTTCCCAGGGCTGTTGTCGCAAAGCACAGTGAACTTGGGGATGTAAGACACAGTTCCGGAGGCTGGAAGTCCAAAATCAAGGTGTCAGCAGGGCCAGGCTTCCTCTGTAGTCTCTAGGGAATGGGGCTTCCTTGCCTCTTCCAGCTTCTGGCAGCCCCTAGTAGTCTGTGGGGCTCCCCGGCTTGTAGCTGCCTCACCCTAATCTCTGCTGCCATCTTCCAATGGTGTCTTCTCTCTCTCTCTCTCGGGGTCTCTGTGTCCTCCCCTCTTTTTCTAAGGACATGGGTCCAGTATGACTTCATCTTAATTTAATGCCATCTGTGAAGACCCTATTCCAAAAAAGATCACATTCTGAGGCTCTGGGAGGACAGCATCTCAACTCTGCAGGGGGTCCCAGAGATGAGTCTACAGGCAGGGAGGCAGGCTCTTCAGAAGCCAGCCTTGCCTAGGGCCACGTGTCATGGCAAGACCCCTGAACTAGACCTGAAGTCCCGGCTTCTCTGACTAGCAGGGAGACCTTCAACAAACCTTTCTGCTTCTCTGAATCTCGGCTTCTTCATCTGTTCACTGGGGATGATGACATCTGCTCTGTCCCACTTCCCAGGACTATTACAAGGATCAAATAAAATGGTGACTTGGAAAGCTCTTTGCAGATTGTAAGTTAGGACGTATATAATCATTCCTGACCTTCACAAGACATGAACATTGCTGTACTTATCAGTGTCCTTTCGCCTGACTACCCCTCCTTTTCTCCTTGCTAGAACCACTGCTTTTACCACGGGACGGTGAGGAAGGCAGAAGAGTCCAGCGTGACACTCAGCACCTGCCGGGGAGTGAGGTAAGGGGCCCTGTCAGTGCTGTGGGTGCCTGGCACTTGCCCCAGGCATGGAATTTTTAGGACAAGCAGTGCTGGCCTTGGGCAGGGACCCTGAGATGCTGTCCATTGAGAGTGTATGTGAGCCAGTTCTAAGAGGGACTGAGCTTGGGAGAGACCAGGGAAATCCCAGATTATCTACAAATTCACTGAGATTGAGCTTTTTTTTTCTTGAGGAACTTGAGATTTCATTATTATTTAGGTATGGTGAAGCCAGAAGATCAGGAGATGACTGTCATTGAAAAAATAGTTTGCTGTACTCAAGATCCCAAGAGGAGGGGGCACAGCACCTAAGGAAGCATACGGTTCAGGTTGTGGGGCGTTCAGGGTGTGTGGGGTGAGGGGACGTGGGCAGGAGTCTTTGCTGTGGTTTCTACAGGAAGAAACAGGCAAGGCAAGGTTAGCTGGTTTCGGATTGGCCCGTTTGAAGTGAGACCTGGGGCATAGGGGCTGCTCCTAAGTTGTCTTCCACCTGACCCTGGGGTGATCAGGGCAGGGGGACTGGCCAAGGGGGTGAGAGCCTGCATTTGAAAGTTGTTTACCATCCCTAGGAATTGGCTAATCCTGAGAAGGGCAAGGCCCCAGCTGTCAGAACATCAGAATATAGAAAATAGAAGTCATGGTTCACACACTTGAAATGAGCGTGAGTGCTTATTCCCACTTCTCCTTTGCTCTCCTCGGGTAGAAGAACTAGCTGGCAGTAAAAAAGGAAATGGGCATCTAGTGAGAAGAGGAGGGAGGAAGAGAAGCGAGAAGCAAGGTAATTTTCAGGATGAGAGGCGTGGTAGAGAATGTTAAGGGTTAGGTTAGCTACAGCACTCTACAGACATGCAGGGTTATTATCATCCTGTAACAGTGAGGCCGTGCTAAGGCTTCACCCAGGCTCACATGCAAGTACAAGGCCCCTCGTGCTGCAGATCCCATGTGTTTGTTTATAGACTGGGCCATGTCTCCTCTGTAAGGCTTCGTGGTGCGTCTGCCGGAGGGAATTAAGCAGGAAACAAGTTTTGGCTGGGAGACCATAACGGTGGCTCCAAATCCCCTGCTCAGATGACCTGGTTGAGCCAAGCCAACTGGTCTCCCAGTGGTGTTTACAGGCCCAGCCACCACCACCTGCAGTCTGCAAGTAAACAATGTCTGTCCCAAGAAGGAAGAAAGGGAACATGCAGGTGTGACTTGCTTCTCTCTGCCTCTTCCTCTGTGTCCATGGTCTGGAGCAGTGGGAACTTGGCTTGGCCTCTCGTAAATCATTCCCGCAGCCGTGCTGACAGGGGGAAACCGGGTGAGCCGTCCATGTGTTTGTGTTTTGCATGCTTCCCTCTGCAGTCCACTCATCTTACTTTCCCAGCCTTCTCACTCCACACCTTAAGAACTTAAGGGCATCTGTGGGCCCGGCTGGCTTAAGAGCCGGAGACGTATACCAGATGTCTCACTCGGACCCTAGGGAAGGAGCAGCTGCAGCAGCAGCAGACTTGAAACCCATGGAGCCCTCGAGTCCCTCCCCAAGGCTCATAATGCCGTGCCTCCGTGGGCGAGTCCCCATAGTGATGGTGCTTCTCTCCTGGGAACGTGCTCCTTGTGATTGGAGAAAATAGGTAGGATTTATACCAAATGGAATCTTTAGGCTGATAATACAAATACAGAGGAGTTCCCCTGAGTTTCCAGAGTTTCCAGATTGTTGTGGGGCCCCCCTCTTCTCTCCAAAGCTGTGTTTGGTGACTTTAATTGAAGCAGTAACACATGATCAGAGGAAAAACAAACTCAAATAGTATAAAAGAGAGGGTACAATGAAAGATAGGGTTCTTTCTCACCCAGGATTTCCAGGTCTTCCCCCCGCCCCCGAGGCAGTCATTGTGTTACCAGTTTCTTGTTTATCCTTTTAGAAATATTTCTTGCAAAAAAAGAAAGTTGGCAGGTAATATTGTGTTTTATAATAATATTTGGGCCGCTGACACCTTTAAGAATTGCACAGCAGCTATGGATACTTATAAAATACACCAGTAAAAAGATGTGGCATACCATTTCACTAGGGATGGTGGGTATCCGGGCTCCCCCAGTCTATCTCTGATCAACAACTCATCCTCTAATGTCTACCTGACTTCTTGCATGCACAAATGCTTTGCAGAGTAACAGATAGGATCAATGTAAGGAAGGACGGTTATTTGTGAAGAAATCTAGGCAGTACTGGGATGAAGGGAACGTGAGTGAACTTGTGGGTTCTAGGAGACACGGTGTGCCTGTGTATGTTTGTGTATGTGTCCCCAGCTCACTCTCTGTGAGCAAGAGAGGTATGGATTGCAGTAAAACATTTTTTTTTTTACCTCCTGGTAAGTTGTTTATTTTTAACAAAAATGCTTATGAAAAATTATTATTGCATAACTAATGTGTTAAACATTCAAATAATCTAGAAGTGTCAAGTTAAAAGAAGTGAAAGTTCCTTACCCCCTCCCACTGTTCCAGCCAGTTGCATTCCCCATCTATATAACCACTGTTGGGGATACACATAACTGAAAGACATAATCGTATGTAGGCATGACGTTTCTTAATCCGAGTAAGATTACCCGATACATAACGTCTTGTAAGTTTTCACTCACTTAACATTATGTCTTAGGCGCACATAGATCTGTCTCATTCTTCGAATGGCTGCATAGTGTCTTATCTACGAATGTCCGGCAAGTTTAATTACATAGAACATCTTTCAAGGATAAACAATAAATCATGTGATAGCAGCTCTGTCCTCAAAACTCTGGGACCCACATTCACTGTGGTTATACCTGACTCCTTGTCCCAGGACTCAGATCTGTGAGAGAGGGCAGGAGAGAGACCATGAGATTGGAAATGAACGCGAGAGAATATGTAAGAATGTGTGCATGATGGCCTGGAAGGAGCTCAGAATTTAGAGTCAAGACACCTGAGTTTGAGACCTAGCTCCACACCTCCTGGCGATGTGATCTCTGAGCTTTGCCTTCTCCGAATCATTTTCTCCTTCTCTTTGCCTCGGCTGGACTGGCGTCCCCCGTGGGCCTTCGTCAGTTTTACAAACAGTGCTCATGGTGCAGGGGCTGTGAGTGGGCGGTGGGGGTGGGGGCTTGTGTCAGGGCCCCACTGGGGAATGAGGAGCCTGTTCACCAGAAGACTGGTATCTGCCCCCAGCTCTAACATTAACTCACTGGGTAACCTTGCAAGCTCCTTGTTCTCTGGGCTTTGGTTCCTCTCATCTGAAAAAGAAAATAGATCAGGTCACTCGAAGGACTATTGAGCGTTGGAAGTTCCGTGCTGCCGAGCGTGCACGGTCCCAGGGAGGTGGGCGCCTGGGGCAGAAGGAGGTGGTTCGTTCACCTGCAGCAGGCCATCCCTGTCTGCCCCTTTGCCAGGGAGGGGCATGGCCTTCCGCCTTTGAATACCTGGCCTTCCTTCTGAAGAACACAGAATAAACACTGCCTCTGTGTCCGGCACAGAGTAAGCCCACGTGGGGCGGTTCCGCTAAGTCATGACAGGTGTAGTAGATTCTGGAGTCAAACCAGTCTTGCTCTAAAACCTAGTTCTCCAGTGTCGGTTTTCTCGCCTATAAAGTGGGAACGGTCGTGACATCATTGGTGGATTTACATTAGGGGATGAGTGCAGTCTCTTTGAGAGCAGGGACTCTTTTCGGTCATATTGCCTCCCTAGAGCCTAAAACAGTTCCTGGCACATCAGAGGTTCCATATATGTGTGTTGGATGGCTACAGAATGGCTCCCTATTACTTCAGTCAGTTATCACAGCCACGGTGTGAGCTGCCCAGCACAATGCTAGTCAACCGCAGAGCCCGAATTTGAACCCAGGTGTGTCTCCCTCCTGAGCTTACACTCCCCACTTGTCCCTTGCCACCCCATTCCCTAGGGAGTGTGTCACCTATGTGCCTTCTTCCTTCTGTGCTGCCTTTGATGCCCCCAGCTACCTCCTTCTCATTGGATGCAGATTGGGGCGGGGTGGGGAAGGAAGAGAAAGAAGGGGAATACCTCTTAGAGCAGCTCTGGTTGTAGGGACATGGGATGTGTCCCCTTAGGTTCACATTCCCCTAGGAATGGACACATTCCTAGGAAGCACTTCTTGGCTAGGTCCTTCAAGGGTGCATTTGGGTGAGTCCCATGGTCAGTCAAGAGTTAAGCACGCTTCACTCGCTGCTGTCTGCCTGTCCTGCCCTGCCAGGGTTCCTCTTTATAATTTCATTTATATCAAGCTCTCAACAATGAGCAATAGAGTGGAGAGTGGAATGGAGCTAGCATGTGAGGTCCCAGCCACCCAGCCTCCTGGGCCCCCCTCCCGTGCCCCTTGGCGGAGCTCTGCCACGGCTTACATTTAGCAAATTAAATCAACTGAGGCTCCTGGAAAGATAAATGACCTGTGGGTGCTCAGGGGAGAGCAGCTAGCAGGATTTGGGGGTGGTGATAGGGGAGGGCCACAGCAACTAGATTCTAAGAAATCCCCTCCTACGCCCACCATTGTCAAAGCTGGTGCTCACTGTGAAGTCATGGGGCCTGTGCCAGCTTCTCCTCCAAAGCAGGCAATCTGGGAGGGTTGCAGCTGTGCCAGGGGGGCAAGTTACCAGGAAGCACAGTAGGGGGAGGGGAGGGGAGCGGCCACGAGTTCTCAGTGTCCTTCTGAGCCCTATTATCTGCCCACTCCCTGAACCAGAGTCGTCTGGACCTTTGTGAAAAGACGGGCTAGGCCAGACTTCCGGAGTGTGCCTGTGCAGGGAATTACCACGGGGCTTGTTCGCGGTGTAGGTGCTCCAGCCACAGAATCTGAGGGTCCTACATCTGTAGTGTTAATATACCCTACAGAACAGTCTACTAGGGAACTCTGGGAGCTCTGATCCTGGAGCTCTTGGACCTGCAAGGTTGGAACTCAGTGATGGAGGCAGACGGCCCCGAGACTGCCAGACCCTAAATCTTTGGCTCCAAATACCCAGCAGACCTTGTGATGGAACCTCCCTGGGGCTCAGTTTCCTCATCTGTAAAATGGGACTCATGATGGTGCTTTATAACACTGAGAAAAGAAAAAAAGAATGATGATTGTTAAGCACCGTGCCTGGCATGTGGTTAACTCACAAAAAATGGCCGCTAACGATGAAAAGCGGACTAAATGCCTCCTTTGTCTTGTTATCTCCCAGCAGACTGCTGTCTTACTTCCGACAGGCGATCGCACCTCCGTGGAGAGTTAACAGTCGGTTGTAGCCATCTGTAAACCCGGGATATCTTTCTGATCCACTCTACAGCGCTGTTGTGACAGATGCAGTGCGAGGGCGTGGTTCAGGTTGTGGGACCTGGAACCAGACAGCTTGAGTTCTTACTACCGGTGCGACTTTGGGTCGGTTTATTAACTTCACCTAGCCTTAGGGTTCTTATTTGTACAACGGGGATCAGGAATGTTAGTGTGAAGAAGAAAATTCTCAGCACAGTGCCCGGACCATAGCAAAGCCTCTATATAGCCACCGTGATTACTCTTATTCACCATGTACCAAGCTTTGCCTTGACCTCTGTTCTGTTTGACCCAGAGGCTTGGGTCAACACACTGGAACCTTCCTGGTTCCTGTGTGGAAGTTTCCACTCACTGGGTGTTATCTTCGCAGCTACAACCTGATGGGCACAAAACCATCATCCGACTTGCTGTCAAGCCCTCTGTTTCCAATGTTTGGAGCCATTGGGGGAAACTGAGGTCATGGGAGGGGCCTTGGTCAGCCGAGATGAGAAGAAAGCTTGGGAACAGGATGCCCACGGTGGCTCTGACCTCTGCCCTTTCCTGTCTGGACTCGAGAGCGGATGTGACCCTTGCTCTTCACCCCTCTCCCACCCCCAGCTGTTCAGGGAGTACCTTGGGTGTCCTGCCACGGGGCTGGTCCCAGATTGCTGTGTCAGCCTGGGTGAGGCAGCCGGGAAGTCGTCAGGCTCCCTGGCACCGGAATGAGGTCAGCCAGGGATGGATTCCAGGAAGGCTGCTGCTGATCAGAGCCTGGCGCTGTCTCTCCCACAGGCATCACAGGCTCTTCCCAAAGGGCAAAACCTGGGTGGGGACTCGAGGGGGTAGGGGCAGAGGTGGAAACTGGGGCAGCCAGAGAGAGGTCCTGCCAGTTTGAAGTGGCAAAGAGTGACTTGGAGATACTTTAGCCTTTTGAACTTTCTGGACAGATGAAGGCCTGAGGTTTTGGAGCCCATGAAATGCTGCTGGTGCCCTGGGACTTATTACTGGGCTTCTTCCTCCCCTGGAGCCCTGACTGAGTGCATTCCTTGGCTACATCAAGGATGGCAGATGCCTGCTACACGGGCCTGTACTCACCCTTCCATGGATTATTTGGGATAGCGACCAAGAATAGGTCAATGCACTCTTTCTCTCGGAAGCCTCATTGATGTCATGCTCCCAGGCAGCTGTGTCCAGTCCATCAGTGTTTGGGGCGATGAAATCTTTTTGCTGTCTCTGTTACATACTCTAGTGATTTATTCCCAGGTTCAGAGTCTAAGCTGTATGGGGGCAGGCGCTTCATCTGTCTTGTTCTCTTCTCCGTCCTCAGCAACTAGTTTGATGCCTGGCACATAGCAGGAGCTCAGGGAACACTTGTGGAATGAATGACTGTCCTCTGATGAAGCTGTGAATGACTCGAGGACAGCGATCACATCTACACCACATCTAGTACAGATTGCGAGTTCAGTGAGTGGAAGAGTAGAATGAATGAATACATGTGCTTATTCTGAGTTCAGTGCTTGTATCTGTAACCAAGAGCCAAGAGTAGTTTCCCGTCCTTGGTTGTGGTCATCACTTCAGTGAAGAGCAGCCTGACTGGGGCTGGTAGGAAAGCCGTCAGTGATGCCTCTGGCTTTGGTTTCTTCTGTACACAAAAATCTTTCCATTTAATCATCTGGAGCCCTGTTAAATTAGTAAATTGTCATTTGCATTTACACAGGGGGAAAACTGAGTGATTTTTTTTTTTAAGAGATTCATTGAAGATCATTTGACAGCTTAACATTTAGAGGGAAGACCAGAACTTGGGTTTTCTCACCCCCAGGCCACTGGTTTCCTTTCCAGTCACCAGGCTATCTTTTTCTGAGTCTATAAGTTTCAACTTTTGATTTGTCATATGCCATGTTTGAGTTTGGGAAGCTTTTTGGAATCCTGGTCTTACCATCCTTTATATTATGAACTGTCCCTGGTGAGCCTTTTTAGAACCTTTGAGCTTCTTCATAATAAGCTTTTAGTACCTGAAATTGTGTACCACCTTTCATGTACATGTGCGGATTTCTCTGGAGAGGAAGTCTGAGTTTGCATCAGATTCTCACCCAACGGTGCGTGACCCCACAGTAAAGTTAAGCACCAATGATCAAAACCAACTGTGTCATTTCACGTATGGAGAAACTGAGGCCTGAGCAAGAGACTTTTCCAGGACTACAATCTTTGACCAGAGATTCTGTTTCTCCCGTTGACAGAGGACTGATCATGGTGAGCAGTAACCTCAGCTACATCATCGAGCCCCTCCCTGACAGCGAGGGCCACCACCTTATTTACAGATCTGAACATCTCAAGCTGCCCCTGGGGAACTGTGGGGTCGAGTACTCCAAGTCCACCACCAGGGACTGGGTCCTTCATTATACCAACCAGACCAGGAAACGACCTCGCAGGGTGAGTCTCAATGCAGGCGTCAACCTGGGGGTAGGTTTTTCCCCTCTGCGGATCCTTACTTTGGATCCAGGAGTATTTCTAAATTAAAGGAGATGGCCAGGAACGAGGAAATAACCTTTATTTTTTTTTTAATTCTAAGTTACTATCTTTTTCACTGTTGTGTGAGATACCCTTGTTTGGATGGAATAACTGCTTTTGGGAAAAACTTTTGGGAAAAACACTATGACATTTAAAATACCCTGAGATGCTTATTTCAGAAACTTTAAAATGTGAGAAAAAAAATATGCCTCCCCTTTTGGAATAACCACTTAACCATATGCACAAAGTGCTTGTATTTATGTATACTGAAAATAGAGGTATGTGGTTTAAATGCTTTTTGGGAACTTGATTGTCAGCATGTTCCCTCACAGTATGTTGGCCCCTGTACTTGCCAGCCAGCTCATAATTTTTTGAGTATAAAGGACTGGACTCATAGTCCCAGAGCAGCCCCAGCGATAACCAAGATGGCGGGCGGAAGGTGTAGTGAGGGTAATGGGACCGTAGCCAGCATCAAATGTAAAGTTAGTGAGGAGGTCCACTGCTTATTAACTAGCACCATTTCTTAGCAGTTGTTTTGAAATGAAGCCATGCCCACCATTTCTACAGCTCTGATCTGTTTATATCTCTTTCTTAGATGAAACGGGAAGATTTACACTCCATGAAGTACGTGGAGCTTTACCTCGTGGCTGATTATGCAGAGGTAAGGGGGAGGCAATGGGTTTTAGCGGAAAAACTACTCTCTCGATAGCTTCCATTCCAGGCTTTCACCCACTTTGGGGAAATGCTGAAACATTCATCTTTCTCCAGTGTGTCGTGTGATTTGGGCCTTAAATCTGACCGAGGGCTCTTTTTGCTATTTCAAACATAGTTGGGGAAAAAAATCAAGGAAAAAAATCTCTGCTGGCTCAATACATTAATTAGATAGAAAATCAGGGCAACCAGCGTTATTTATATTAACATTTCTTAAATTGAATCTGAGTACCTTTCGGTTTTGGTGCTTATTCTTAGGGAACCCATAAATTCTCCATAGAAATTTCAAAAAAAATTTTTTTTTGCAAAGATAATAAGTATATTCTCAGTCATCTGATTGAATACAATTTTCCTGCCCATGTGTGGGTCCATTTTTATAACCCCCTTGGTGCCAAATGAGAACCATGGTTCCCAAAGCATCAGCAGCCCCTGGGAACTTGTGAAGTACAAATTCTTGGGCCCCACTCCAGACCTGCTGAGTCCTAATCTATGGGGCCAGGGGCCAGGAATCCCTATTTTAACAAGCCCTCTGGGTGATTCTGGACACAGGCAAGTTTGAGAACTACTGACCTAAGGAATAGCTGTTTACCCTTTAATTCTATATTTCTCAAATCAGCCAGATTCTCAGGGGCCTTGGCTTCTAAGATTTGATGAGCATTCATCTCTCTCACTCTTTCATTTATTCATCAGTGATATCTTGATTCTCTCTTATGTGTCAAGCACAGTGCTTGACCCCAGGAGATGAGCCCAGACCTGTCCCTGACATCAAAGTTTAGAGTAGCGGCACAAAAACTCAAGTGTGGTGACGGCCAGGATGGATCTTTACAGGGGATTAGAGCAAAGATCGTGAGAGGGCTGGCATGGTTTTGGGAATTGGGGAAACTCCACGGGGATGATGTTGAAGCTGAAACTGGAAGAGGGGGTTCAGGTTCCAGAGCCCATATTTGCCTACACTAACCATGTTTCACCTCCAATTCTCACTTTGTGTAGTGACTCAACCACAACTAAACACAGCTGGGCAGGGACAGTCACAACGAACTGAGCACTCACCATGGTCTAATGCTGCCGCCTCGCCTGGGGCTCCCCTGGTACAGAACTCGTCAGAGCTCCGCCTGTCTCGTGCCCCCTCCAGATGCTGCCGTTACCAGATCCCCAAAAAGACCTCATCCCAAGGCAGCTTTACCTAGTCCACAGTCCCAAAGCACGGATCCTGGGGCAGTGAGGGTCGTGGAAAGAACACTAGGCTTCGGGCCAGAAGATCATTAGTGGCAGGAGCAGGTGGCCTTGAGCTGCCTTAAAGGGCAAGGAGTTGTTACCTGGGCAGAAGAGTGGAGGTGAAGGGCATTTCAGGCCGAGGGAACATCATGTTCTGCTTTGGGAAGAATTTAGCTTTGCAACTGATGTAGGTATTGGTCTTTCCAGGAGCCTTTCCTTTTTTTTTTTTTCTCTCTTTTGTTTTCCTTTCCAAAGACTGGTGTGTGTGTGTAGGATGGGGGAGCGGTGTGGGGAGCTAAATCTAAAGCTGATTTAAAAGCCTGAGCTCCGTGGTCATGCGGAGAGGTAACGACGCTGGCCCTGCCCAGCAGGACTGCCTTGCGGTGAGAGGGCTGCTGGAAAAAAGCTGAGTTCCTCTGACTCCAGAACATTTTTCCATTTAAGCTTTTGTTAGATGATCTTAAGATCATCTCATACATAGTCTTGAACATTTCTTTTGTGTTTTTTTTGTTTTTTTTTTTTTTTAGCCACAGAATCGTTGGTTCAGATAAAGCTCCTAGGACCCCCAAAGCTCCTGCTCTAATGTAAAGGTGGGGTGATCCTCCCCTTCGGCCCTGCACTCTCCCCAGTAGCATCTTGCTGGAAGGTTCTAAAACCTACTGGGTGTGAAACTCTGGAAGCTGAAGTAGTGGGGGTGGGTTAGGGATTGGGTATCTTCAGTCTCGTGACCTTCGGGGTCCCAGCAGAACCCCAAGAGGAAAAGTGGCCCCCAAGTTGCCTCTAGGACTGTGGTGTGGTCTAGGGCCGTCTTCCTGTTCCAGAGGAGAGAGCCTCCAGCCCCAGCCCCATAGGCATTGCCGACAGGGTGTGATTCGTGCAGCCTGTGGATCGGGAATGTGCTCATTTCTCAGGGTCCTGGGCTTTGAGTGATTCACGGGAGAAGGATGTAATCAGCCAGATGGTTCACAGGCTGACAAATCTTCCACCTCCCCACACCACCTCTCCCTGACTCCCTTTTCCAGTGGCCTCTCATCTTCTGCAGGCAGAAATGTATTCCTGACAATTAATTAATCTGAGAGGTTGGGAAGATGGGGAAGGGGAGGGCTGCCTTATCTGTGATTTACAACCTGGCGCTGAGACAGGCCAGGCTCCTTCTCTGGGCCCTGAACTCGGTGCAGGAAGCAGAGGCACCCGGAGAGGGAGTTATTGCAGTAAAAATCACGAAGCGGCCACTCACTCCCTGGGCCTAGGTGGGAGGGCCTGGGGCAGTTCTCCGTTTATTCATTCTGCAAGTGAAATGGGAAATCTAAGCAGGGAAAGAGCGAGATGGGATGTTGTAGGACATGGGATAGTTGTAAAAACAGGCCTGCAGAGCGCTGTCATGCTCCGGACAGCAAGTGGGGTAGTTGGAGAAGGCCAGGTGTTATATACCACGTTTTACTTCCTGTGTCACCCTAGAAAGTGTAAGGTTGAGATACTTCTTTCTTTTGATCAGGTATCTGCAAACTCTGGCTGGTGGCCTAAGCCAGCCCACCACATGTTTTTGTAAACAGAGCTACTGGCACCAGTGCTTCCTGCTGTGTGTTGTCTGTGGCTGCTTTTGAGCTGCAGTGGCAGAGCGGCATAGAGGGGACATGATATGCCTGCAAAACCTCAAATATTGACAGTCTGGCCATTTCTAGAAAGTTTGCTACTCCTGCTTGAGGCTCTTCTGTGCAACATGGTACATTACTTCAACTACCGTGGTATTGTCAGGCAGTTGTTTAAAGACAGGATTAATGTATTTGAAAAACAATGAACTCTGACTCTGACGTTCTAATAAATATTCAGTAAATGTTGCAACCCTTTCTCTGCAGTGAGACCAACTTAGAAATGGGATGACTCTATAAAGAGAAACGTCAGGATTCACAAGTCATAATTAGGTCCAAGTCATAGGCCTTTGCGTCGAATTGCCCTCTAGAAAGCAATGGTGAAGTGCGATGATTGACAGTTCTGATGAGCCACAGTTCCAAAGAAGCCTAAGGAAGTCCAAAAGCAGTGGGAGAACAGAAACGGCGGTTTTCTCCCCTGAATCCATGGCCAGACACACCCTCATCCCAACAGATACCCCAGGGTGTTTTCTCGCTGTTCTTTGTGATTCTTGCTTGAACATTTTTGTGGGATTCAGTGGAGGAACGATGTGAAGGGTCGGAGTTGAAGTCCCATGGTAGCGTGTACAAAGTAATCAGATAGGTATCCAGATTCCCTGGAACAATGGCAGCATACAGGACATGCCCATCATTTGCAAACTTAGGTTGCACTTGTAACAGATTTTATCTTTACACTGTGAAGCTTTCCTTCATCGTGGCAGCTGAAAGAGATCTATTCCCTTTCAGGCAGGAATGGTAAATGTGAGGCTATGTACTGGTACCCATGGCAGATATTTGCAATCGAGCACAGCACTCTTTCCTGCTGACCCCCATGCTGTCTCAGTCTTCTTCTCACTGTAGAAGGCACTGCCAATCGATCCAAATGGCATGCCAGACGCAGCCTGTTTGCCAAGGCCTTACGGTTGCCAGCACCGATGTGTGTCATTCACGCGGCCTCCCACAGCTATTTATGTGCCCATTTTAATTGTGCATTCCTTAAATACAGAATCTGCCATTCTTGTTATTTCTGGCTCTCTTTCTGTTTTTTGTTTTTTGTTTTTTTTAAGATTATTTTAGAGAGAGAGAGAGCACGTGAGCAAGCAGGGGGAGGGGAGAGGAAGAGGGAGAGAATTCCCAGCAGAGTCCTGCTGAGCGCAGAGCCTGATGCAGGGCTTGATCTCACGACCCTGAGATCATGACCTGAGCAGAAACCAAGAGTCAGACGCTCAACCAACTGAACCACCCAGCTGCCCCTCTCTTTCTGGTTTAATGCACGGTCCTGTGGGCCATTACCAGGATCTCACACACGGTTTCGTACCTAGTGCCACGCATAATGCTGTGCACATGGCAGACATTCAGACAATCAGTGTTGATTGATCACATGTAGGGAGGCCTCGTGCGATCCCTGTGATGATGGCTTCATGTTGGAGTGATGACCAAAGCAAGGATCAGATTGGTCCCACTTCTGAGTCCCAGTGAGAGACCGCAGGAAACCTGGTAATTTGGAGGACAGGAGAACAGATTTGACTTCCATGGCTGGAGGAAGAGACTTCAGTTTACCATACAGCTATTACATGTCTACGGTGTGCCTGGCACGGAGCTGGCAGCTGGGGATGCCGTGATGAATGTGACCCAGGTTCTGCCCTCCCTGAGCTGACACTGGTGAGGGTGTGGGAGGAGAGGAAATTGCATAAAAATAACTGCTCATAGAAGTCTGGAGAAAATAAAATCTAATTGAAAGACAAGAGGTGGGGCACAGGAGGGGTCCAGAAAGGGGTTCTAGGGCCTCACCTAACTCTGCTTGCTCCATTTAGTTTCAGAAGAATCGGCGGGACCAGGACGCCACCAAACACAAGCTCATGGAGATCGCCAATTACGTTGATAAGGTGAGACCAGGTGTGTACTTTGTGGGAAAGGCGCCAGCACCTCAGAGGGGCCACAGGACAGGAGATCGCACGGCACCGGAGCGGCCTCATGGATCAGTCACCCCAGCCAGTTTCTGAGACAGAATAGCAATGCCGTAGAGGCTCGGGGTGCTCATGACAAACCCCTCGACTACATGAGCTTAGCCAGGGAACTTACCTTCTTTGGGTTGCAGTTTTGTTTTGTTACGTTTAAATTTACAAAGTAGAGGGGCTGGCTTAAATTAATGGCTTTCAAAATTTGTGTTTTTCTGGTGGAACCCTTCTTTTAAATGACATCTTATGCCTATGTCTAATATAAAAGTCAGATAAAAACAGACTCTCTAACCAAAGCAGGGGTGAGGATCAAGAGTGTTGTCCTCTTGCTCCTTCCCCTCACCCCTGCAAATGGCTGCCAGGGAACCTAGGACATGCAGAGCCCAGTTTAAGACTGCTTGAAGGTTCTCTAAGGTTCCTTCCAGGTATAAAGCCCAGAAGTGTCCTGACTTAGGGGAGAATTGAGGTAGGTCAGCATGGGAAAGGTACAGAGCCTTCAAAGTTGAGTGGTTTGTTTTGGGCCAATCTGTATAGTCTCCATCTATAAAATGGTTCTAAAGTTATTTATCTCTTAGAAAGACCGTGTGAATGGTTAAGTTTCCTGATCAGGCCCTTTTAAAACATGCCCTTAGGAAATACCCAAATTCTTGAATTTTACTAGAGCAGGCTGGTCTGGGACTTGGAAATATGCTGTTTATATGAAAAAGGTATTTGTTATACTCAAAATGCAGTAGAATAGATAACCTTAAATTACAGTACTCTCTTGATAGGCTAGTAGTAAACAGTTTTTAAAAATAGATTTTCATTTGTTTAAGGTCACAGGTCTCTTAGAGTATCTGAAAACATTTATTGTACAATTTCAGGGTGTTCACAGCACTTCTGCAGCTTGCCTCTGGGCCTGTTAGGGAGTCGTGGATCCCAGGTCTAAAAGGGAAATTATTTTTTTCCAAACATTAGAAGATAGAGAAGAAAACTTAGGTTTTTTTGTTTTTGTTTTTGTTTTTATGGATTTATAAGCAAATTCAATAGTGTTCTGAAGTCATCAGGTGGGAGAGTCTGTGGTCTGCGTTTTTGTTTCACCCTAGATGGCTCTGGAAACACTGGTGAGTGGTCAGTGACAGGTGAAAGTCAGTCATCAGCATTTCCTGGAAGGAAAGCCTCCAGGGACACAGCTCAGTCCTCTCTCTAGCCCTCAGTTCACTCAACAATAACATTTAAATGATCCTACATCCTAAACACTCAACATCTGGGAAAACAAGAAAACCTCATTTCCTGGGGGGTATACAGGAGGCAGACCCTGCTCTCACTATTGTTCTGGAGACCCAGCAGGTGGGAAGCTTGGCTGGGCCTCCCCTTTGTGAACTCTCCAGCGGGTCTGTGTGGTAGAACCAAGGGTGCTGATGAAAAGTGGAAGAGAGGTGACGCTGCACCCCAGCCCTTCTGTGAAGCCCCTAGTCTTGCTTAGCTGGTCCCTTCTGTGGAGCGGTCTTGGTTTTCTCCTGAGCAGCTAATTTTAGTCACTCTGGCTGGGGTGGAAGAAGGCAAACCCACTTCTCTGAGGCTTGCTGACCCAGCTACTTGAACTGAACTGTTGTTGAACTAAAACTGGAATGAACTGCACTAATTTGCTGAATCATGAACCCAATCCAAAATGTTTTTCCTGAACTGTGAAAAAGCCAAGTTTAAGTCCTTAAAAGCTCCCTCGTGAAGCAAGTTCGAATTGGAATCCAAACCCTTTATTTTCTGTAATGACTGACCTGGCACAAAACGGGAAAATCAACATTTCCTTTGCAATCAATGGCTATTTCACCGAATCTGGAACCCACCTTACACCCTTCTTGGGGGCAAGAGGATTCTCTGGATGTGTAAATACGTCAGCAGTGAAGCAGTGAGGGCCTCGAGTGGCTCTGAGATCTGATCCGATCCTCTGGGCCTTACTCCCGGCTCCACTGTCCTCCTGCTGAGACTTTGGGCAAGTTACTGAGCTTTTCTAAGCGTCCATGCTTGGGACATAGAATGTGCTCGATAAACGTTGATGTTACAATTGTTGTTTTTAGCTGCTGCCGTACCTGCCAATTTTGGATTAAGATGGTATCTTCTACTTATGTGACCTGGGTTTCCGTGCGGTTTTGTTTTCAGAGTCCCTGCCTCAGTAATCTCTAGGGTAGGCCAGTCGAAGAATCTGTTGAACGTATACCTTCCAGTGGTACTTAGCTTTAAAGAAAACCCTCTTCTTGGTGATATGTGTATGAGAGGAAGGACACCACGTCACAAAGGTCAGGTGTAGCTCTAGTCTGAAGGAACCTGAGAGCCAGGTCTCCTTTATAGAATTTCAGGATCTCTGGGCTGGACAGAACTCTAGAGGTGATCTGGGACCTTTGCAGTCTCGTGCTGGCTACCTGTCCATGCCATTCGTGACAAAGTCCAGACACCTCCAGTGACGGGAAAGGAGACTTTTGAGAATAAGCGTGTCCATCTACTCGCATACCATTTATACCCGTTTACCTCCAAAATGAGTAGGTGACTTCACCCGGTAATGCATCCAAATGCAATTGGGCATATCCAGACAGCGAAATACTATTTAGCAATAAAAAGAATGACAAACTGATGCATAGGCCAGGAGGTGGATGAATCTCAAAATGTGCTAAGTGACAGAAGCCAGACACAGAGACCCCATACTGTGTAATTCCCGTAAGAGGGAGGAAACGTCTAGAAAAGGTAAATCTGTAGCGGCAGGAAGTAGATTAGAGATCATCTGGGTCTGGGGGCGAACATGGGAAGACTGTAAATGAGCACGAGGTACTTCTTGGTATGAGGAACATACTCTCTAGCTGGATTGTTGTGGTCATTTTACATCTTGGGAAATTTACTAAAAATAGTGAGCTGTCCACCCCAACTGGGTGGATTTTATGGTATGTAAACTCCACCTGAGCATACAAGAGGAATTTTGTCTAACTTTTTAGACAGGTACAAACGAGATAAGTACCGTGTAAGGACCTGGGAGAGAGATTGTACCTGACGGCTCGGCCCAGGGTTCTTACCACAGACAACAGCAAAGCGTAGCTCTGAGCTCACTTAGGACTCACTTTAGTTACAACGGTTTTTGTTTTTGGTTTTCTATTTTAAAATGAAATGGGTCTTCCTGTCTGTCGTACCTACTGGCCACATCCCACTTTAGGAGCAGTTTAGAAACAACATTGATCCTGTCTTGCACATGCCAGCCCTGCCCGCGTTTGGAAGCAAGTCTGTGTCCTGTTCCGTCTCAGCGTTCTTTCCTCTTAGCTAAGTTACCCCAGCTCTGCTTCCAGAACGTTGCGCATCTTTCTCAGGATCTCACTGCTCCCTCCTGAGGCATGTGACTAGGAGCCCCTGTGGCCTCCCTGCCCTGGGAGGCACGTGCCAACAAGCAATCCGGCACCTGCTCCGAGTGCTGGGGCTAGGAAGGGGCACGTAAACGTCAGGTGGTGCTGACAGATGATGCTGTGGCTCTCGTGTGCACTTTCAGTTCTACCGATCCTTGAACATCCGGATTGCCCTCGTGGGCTTGGAAGTCTGGACGCATGGGAATATGTGTGAAGTCTCAGAGAACCCCTACTCTACTCTCTGGTCATTTCTCAGCTGGAGGCGCAAGCTGCTCGCCCAGAAGAACCATGACAACGCACAGTTAATCACGTACGTGGCCTTTGTGCATGTGTGTCTCCTCGGGCCTGGCTGCCCAGCCCCTGCCTGCTGTGTGTGCCCTCCCTGCCCTTTCCCCCCCGGGGCTCAGTGTGGGTGGGACCAGCTATCCCGCCTCTCTGGTCCAAATAATCCCTTAGCTCTCAGACATGTGCTCTGCCCCAGTGCACCCAGGAAAATACTAAAACCCTAAGAGTCATAACAACCCCAGGAAGCGTTGACAGTCTAGATGAGAAGCTGAGACTTAACACCTATTCTGTTGAACATCTGAAACAGTTGGGTGTGTGTTTGGGAAGTGACCGACCGTCAGGGGCTGCTTTCAAACAGACTTTCTGAGGGCCTCATTTTGGTCTTGGTGGTGCCTGGTTGTCGGACACATGCTCATCTCCCAAAGCAGTAGCCGCCTTAGATCAGCGCGGAGAGCCTGAGCCAGTTCGAGTGGCAAATAGTGCCGGAACCATGTGTTGGGAGGCAGGGAGAATTTGGGGGTGGAGGGAGTTGTGCCAGAATTTCTTCAATCCCAGAGAGAAAAGAATAGATAGTGTTGGGGGTCATGATGGCACCTGAAGTCCTCCGGGGGATGAGGGGGTGAATATCTGGTATTTTTAGTGTTGATTTCCAAAGGTATTCTGAGACAGTTATTACAAAAGGCACATACATAGTAAAACTATTTTCCTTTTGTTCCCTAAACAATCTTTCTGAATCATTAAACATTTGTTCACTCTTTAAAAGATATGGGGAGGGACACTTGGGTGCCTCAGTCATTAAGCATCTGCCTTCGGCTCAGGTCATGATCAGTGGGGTTCTGGGATAGAGCCTGCTGAGCAGGGAGCCTGCTTCTCCTTCTCCTACTCCCCCTGCTGTGCTCCCTCTTTAGCTGTCTCTCTCTGTCAAAAAAAAAAATCTTAAAAGAAAAAAAAATAAAAGAAATGGGGAGGGGCGCCTGGGTGGCTCAGTTGGTTAAGCATCTGCCTTTGGCTAAGGCCCTGATCCCATGGTCCTGGGAACCCCACGTGGGAACCCTGCTTCTCCCTGTCCCTCTGCTGCTCCCCCTGCTTGTGTGCACTCTCTCTCTCTCAAATAAAAAAAAAATCTTTAAAGAAATGGGGAAGTAACTGTACCAAAAATCTGGGCTATGTGTATTTCGCAACGGTACATTCACCTAGGAAGTTTTTGGGTTTTGCCCCAAAATTTGGAAGCCTGGTGTCCTGCTTTGGGCAAGACCTTGAGTCCAGGTGTCTAGTAGGACTTCCTCAAGGCCATGTCTAAGTGTATCAAACAACCTGTGGGGCTTCATGGAGATTTGCGTATATTTTATGTGTCCTCTTGCAGACTGTTGTTTCTCTGAAGAAAGAATCTGCCTTCAATTCAGCAAACATTTATTAAGTGCCCCTATGTGTCAGATACTATGCTAAGTTCTGGTGACCCCCCAATAAATAAGGCCATCTTGGCTCTCAGAGGTCTCGTGTTCTAGATGAGAAGACAAACAGGGAGCTGTGAAAGCACTGCATCATGAATTTCCATGTAGATAGATCCTTTAAATAAATCCCATGTTAGTGGCATGAGGGAGAGTACTGTTTTACTCAGCCCCTCTCCCCCGCCCTGGATGGATGCGGCTGAGAGAGGGTGGATTGAACTGCGTGAATGTAGGGGGCTGTTGGCAGATTTGCATCACAATTGCAAAACAAAGGCAGAAACAGCTCATCTTTGCACCCGGCTGCACTTGGTGAGGTTCCTGATGGGACACATCTGTTTCCTTGGCCCCACAATGATGTGGAAATGAAGCATCAGCCCCCACAGCTGCTGCCCAGTACCCCCGCCCCGCCCCCAACATGCATACCACAGAGCAGGGCTTGTGGCCCGGGACCCTGGCAGCTGGCAGAAGTGGTCATGAGTCACCACAGCATCAGAGCCCGTGCCACTCTTCCCTCAGCCCCTCCCTCTGGCCTTTTCCTCTGCAGCAGGAATGGGAGGCAGCTTTATGAGCCCTGCCCATTTCCTTCCAGGGAATGGGGCTCTGGGCATACTGTGGGAAAAAGTGACCTTTCGCCCTTTCTGTTTCTCTGGAGCAGTGAGAGAGTAGGTGAGAGGAAGTGAGAGGTGTGGTGACCTGGAAGTTGTCCATTTGGCCTAGAACGCCAGGGTCTCTCTCCTTGGGAATGATCTGGGAATGTCAGCGGGGTCAAGGAACACCATGATGGCCACCTGCTCCCGGGCACAGCGGAAGAGCCCTCACAGCTGCCATCTGAATGACCTTCTCTTGTTCCTTCCTGCAGGGGCATGTCTTTCCACGGCACTACCATCGGGCTGGCCCCCCTCATGGCCATGTGCTCCGTGTACCAGTCTGGAGGAGTCAACATGGTGAGTCGCCACTTCTCTGTGCATAAGGCAGAAAACTGCCTCACAGGATAGGAGGTCATCTTGTGAAAAAAAAAATTAATATTTATTATTGCAAGGAAAAAACCTTGACATCAAGTAGGGCAGTTGTTTAAAATGAAGTCAGTAAGTTCTAAGAGATGGAGGTACCCAAGGGGGAATTTTCATTTATTATAGTTTATCCCCAATTTTCAAGCTCAGGAGACCCCTGGAAGTGATTATATTACATCTAGTGATGTCACCGGATCTCTCATGTGTTCCAGACCAGGGTCTGGAGAATAGTAGGATAATAGAGATAAAAAAATATTTTTCATCCTTGGTTTTATGTTATCATGCATATCATTGTGAAACAAGAGCTTGTCTCAAAGTCATGGTTAGGAAATTACTGCCTTCTTTTGAAATTCTCTCTGGCTTTGTGGGACTGTGTTGATTATTCGTTTCTAACCCGCGAAGTAGATGTCAGGGAGGTCTGCTCTCCATCTGTCTGTCCACCCCTTTATCCTGTATTTATCCACAGATGTAGCATGACGGTTAAAAGCACAGGCTTTCATCACGGAGTCTGTGTGCGCTGATCATGGAATCGGTGGACAGCTGTGAGGCCTGGCTAAGAAAAGACCGAAACAGGGAGTAGGGAGAGCTGTCTTCTTGACCTGAACTCTCTCCTTGGGCAGGACCACTCTGAGAATGCCATTGGCGTGGCTGCCACCATGGCCCACGAGATGGGCCACAACTTCGGAATGAGCCATGATTCTGCGGATTGTTGCTCGGCCAGTGCGGCTGATGGCGGGTGCATCATGGCGGCTGCCACTGGGTGAGTCAAGAGTGTGTGAGGACAGTACAACCCAAGCGTTCCTCTCCATTAGCCCTAGGAGCCTCTGTTATCCTCCAGCGGGGGCCTTGGAGAGAAATGAGGTTGACAACAAAGAAATAGGAAGAGAACCAAGAAAGCAAATGTGTGCAAGGAGCTCTAGGTTTGTAGTGGGTGGTTTGGTGGTGGTGGAACCCTAGATATACTTAATTTCTGTCTTAGGGTCTTCAGCTGTAAAATTGGCCTGACCACATGTGTCTTTTTCACTTCATGAATTTTTGAAGAGAACCCATTTTGAACAACCCCAGCCCTTAAGTCCCTCCAACCCAAGGGATTTTGGTCAGTGCTGATTCAAAGTTCTGACATAGGCTGCACAAGGAAAAGGACAGGGAACATCCATAGCCACAGAGTGACTCCTCAGGGAATTTATAGGTTGCATTTACCACGAGGAACAAGAACAAGCCAGCTACATCTCCCTGTATCTGTGAGGGGATTTTTTTATTTTTATTTTTTTATTTAAAGATTTTATTTATTTATTCGACAGAGAGAGAGACAGCCAGCAAGAGAGGGAACACAAGCAGGGGGAGTGGGAGAGGAAGAAGCAGGCTCACAGCAGAGCAGGGAGCCTGATGAGGGGCTCAATCGCAGGACCCTGGGATCACGCCCTGAGCGGAAGGCAGACGCTTAACGACTAAGCCACCCAGGTGCCCCTGTGAGGGGATTTTTTTTAAAACCAGAGCCTTTGAAAGAGAATTCTGGTAACAGCCACAACTCTTAGTCACAACTCTTAATATTTAGTATCTGAACTCATACAGCAAAGAGCATTGGGTTCTTCCAAGACCTGAGTCACTCTTTGGAAAGGCATCATGGTGGGAGTTTGTGTTCCCTCTACTCCAAACTGTTAGAGCCTGCTTATGCTTCTGAGGGAATGGTGTTTCAGTGTCTCTTAGAGGAAAGGCAACTTTCTTGGAGTTCCAGTGTCCAGTGTTTGTCCGTCGCTTCTTGGCTGTGACATAGAAAGGATGATATTGACATGCGGGGTACAACTCCATGGGTCACGCTCACATCCCTAAGAGCTCATGGTTAAGTCCATCCCTTTCTCTCTCAATCTAAAAAGCATATTTATAGTCATATGGTTGAGAGTTATATTAATTACTACTCCATTTTGTTTTTAAACTATACGCAAATAAAAACTACTAAAGTAGCTAAAAAATTGTTGGCAACAAATTCTTCGTGAAAGACCAAACAACTCCAGTGTTTAACTTTTAGTTGGTTTAGAGCATTGGGAACAGGATAGCTCTTCCTTTACAGACCCAAATTGTGGTATTGACCTGCTGGTAGAGAACGTATGACTTCTGATTCTTTTTTTCCAATAGCAGGACTCAGGACCTTTCATAATGTTGTGATAAAATTATGCATTTATGAATTGCTGGTTGAGTTTGGAGTGCTGTGTGTATCCTTAGAATAGAGGTCATAAGATCGCTGGCCCAGTGAAGCAATTAAACCCATGATCTTGGCTTTCTTTGGCCTGGTCTTCTATTCCAAGAAAATCTCCATCTAATATCAGCTTCAGGAAAAGTTTGGGTTGGCTAGTATTTTATTCAGCTCTAAAACTCAGGAAACCTATTGTAACATATTCAATTACCCTTTATTTATTTCAACCCCTTCCTATGAAGGGCAGAAATTGCTGCTTGTGATTCTCAAATACCTCTTCCATGCACGGTGAGGGGAAAAAAGAACATCATGGGGCGCTTAGAAAGAATTGTAAGATAATGTATCGGTGATGTTCTAAGGGGACAGAATGTGTGTGCATGGGACTGTGGGGGTCTGAGTCTAGGTGGAATCAGCCTCATGGGCGGCAGGATTAAGACTGTTCTGGCTGCTTAATGCTCAGATGTCCAACTAACTCCAACCTTACGCTCTGCCAGACATCCTTTTCCAAGAGTCTTCAATGGATGCAACAGGAAGGAGCTGGACAGGTATCTGCAGTCAGGCGGCGGGATGTGTCTCTCCAATATGCCTGACACCAGGACGCTGTATGGAGGCCGGAGGTGTGGGAATGGGTACCTGGAAGATGGGGAAGAATGTGACTGTGGGGAGGAAGAGGTAAGGTGTCATGGTAGTGCTCGTGGGAAGGGAAGAATGTGCACTGATTTCAAAATCTTAAAGTCAAAGAGAATGCAACGGAACCCTTCTTAGTCTTAGGCATCTCCCACATATGCACGGCTATGAAAGACGCCATCACAGATCAGGTGTGGCGAGCAGGCCTTCAATATGGACCATTGACTCTTTCAGTTTGAGGTTGGCTCCATTGGCGTCCAGGTCAGGGTGGAGTTCTTGTGAGTGTCTGGTCTAACCCCAAACCCATAATCTCCTCCCCAGTGGAGTTACAGACAGCCTCCCTGGTCCTCCAGCTGCACGGAGTTTATTCCGGAGGCCACACAGCTGGATATATGAACTTGAACCTGGGCCTTGAGGATGCTTAAAATAACACGCTTGTGCTATTTAGGCTGAGAAGAGATGATTGAAAGAGGATGTAGGAAGTACTGTTAGGTCTGGAAAGGGCTGCTGCAGGAAGAAGGAACAGAACTGTTTGTGTTCAAGCTCTTTCCTTCCTTCCGATCTTCAAAATGAGTGGTGGGCATGCAGCGTGGCGCTGTCATTTTTGGCAGATGTGTGTTGTTCTGCAAAAAGCAGAACTAGATAGTTTCATGTCTATTTTCTGAAGGATGAAATATGTACGTTAACATATGCAAAACAGCCAATTATGTGAAGGGGAGACTAAAGGTCTGTATAAGACTATTTGATTTTATAACCTTCTCTGTGGTTTGATTTTTTGTTTTTTGTTTTTGTTTTGTTTTGTTTTGTTTTGTTTTGTTTTGTTTTTGAGAAAGAGAGAGAGAGTAGGGGAGGAGCAGGGGAAAAGAGAGAGTCTTAAGCAGGCTCCAGGCTCAATGCAGAGCCTGATGCAGGGCTTAATCTCATGACCCTGAGATCATGACCGGAGCCGAAACCGAGTCGGATGCTCAACTGACTGAGCCACCCAAGCACCCCTGATTTTTATCTTTAATGTCAACATGTAACTTTCATAATAAAACAAAAACTAGTTAAAGTCTCTGCCACCTCCACCACCATGAGTTCAAAGAGATCAGTCCAGACCCATCAGAAAGGAAGGAGTTGTCCCTTTTACCATGGAGGGTCTCATGGAGTTGGGGAGCAGTCTGTGAGTGGGCTCGGCCAGTTGGCTTATGTTCAGCAAATATTTCCTGAGTGTGGGGCACTATGTTGGCAAAAGTAGACGTGGTTCCTGTCCTTGTGGAGCATATCATCTATGAGGGGAAACACACATTGACCAAATAATTGCAAAAACATGTGAGTACAATCTGTGGTAAAGGGTTAGGAGGGCCAGTGATGTTGTGTTGTGAGCATTTGCAGTATGAAAGGAGCTGCCCCACACAGGCGGGAGTGTGGCTTCTGACCCCATATCTGAAGGCTAAGTTAGGAGTTACTGAGCAGCACAAGGAGAGAAAGCACATTTCAGCTAGAGAAGGAACCACACCCTGAAATGGGAGGAAACACGGTCTGCCTGGAGCCCAGGACAATGGGAGATTAATGGAAGGAAAGTGTCCTTTCCCTTCTCTTAGGGGAAACAGGTGGATGGGCATCCGTAGTCGGGCATGCCATGTATCTCTCCAACATGCCAGACCGGGACAGTTACGGTTATGATATGGCTCGTAAGCTTGGGACAGGCCCCAGGCAGACATGGCTCGCATTCAGCTCCAGCACTTGCTGGGTGTGTGCCTTGACCAGCAGAGGACTTGTCTGAACTCCGTTTTCCCATCTGTGAAATGGGAGTAATCCTGCCTCACAGGCTGTGATGGACCTATGCATGGGGTCTGGCACATGTCAAGAAATGGTTTAGAATAGGCCTATGAACATAATAGGAGAGTGATAAAGACACTCATCATCTTTTTAAATCCATGCTGTACATCAGCGAGTCAGGGCCCATAAGGCAGGAAGGAAGAGAGGAGAGCATGGAACCCCTGAAGGCCTTCTGTTCCAGATAGGTCTAGGCCAGTGAAGAGTGAGGAAGAGCAGCAGGTAGTGAGAGCAGTCTGAGGAAGCAGGCCTCAGGACTGATACAAACTGTGTTCAGATGTTGTTCCAGCCTGACCTTTGCTTTTGATGGCCTTGTCTTCTGGGATAAAAGGCCCGGGAGTGTGGGGGCAGGGGGCAGGAGTAGAAGGCATGGTCTCTGGACGTCCTATTGGGGATGAGAAAAACAAACCCCAGAATTCCTATATAGTGTAATATTACGCTAAACCTGTTTTTGAAGAATACAGGACTACAGGGGAAAATGTACAAATTCGATTAAATTAAAAAGCAGCATGGATACTATGATTTTGTAAAAAAAAAATTGTATCTACGTATGTGAAAGGGAAAATGCCTGGGTAAATATTCACACTCAAAATGTAGTTGTGTCTATGTTGTGGTTTTACTGAGGATTGTGCATTTGTATATTTTCTCCGATAAATGTACATGACCTTCATAATAAACCTATAAAGTGAATTTTTTATAAAGATTTTCTGGGGAGCTTGGGCCCCAGGGGCATGTGGGGCAGGGGTGAGGAAGTGGGGGGGGGCTTCATCCCACCCCGACTCCTGTCTCCCGGACTCCCTGCCCCGGAGGCTCATGGCCTTTCCCTCTGTCTCTGCAGGAATGTAATAACCCATGCTGCAATGCCTCGAATTGCACCCTGAGGGAAGGGGCCGAGTGTGCCCATGGCGCCTGCTGTCACCAGTGTAAGGTAAGAGGCCCTTTCCTCCCACCCCCGCCGACTCCCCCAGAATCCCAGAATTCTGACCTGACAGCCCAGGGCTCTGCCGGGAGCTGATGGCCAGGCTTCAGGCTCCATCCCGGGGAAGTGATAGCAGCAAAGTTTCGGAAACATGCAGCTGGGCTGGCCCCTTGGATGAAGTTTACTATTTTCTATACCATGCCCCACTGGCTTCAGATCATCCCAGAGGTCTGTGCCACCTGGAAGATGGAAGACTTTATTTATTAATTTATTAAAATTTTACTTTATTTATAAATTCAATTAATTAACATATAGTGTATTATTAGTTTCAGAGGTAGAGGTCAGTGATTCATCAGGTGCACACAACACCCAGTGCTCATCACATCACATGCCCTCCTTAATGCCTATCACCCAGTTACCCCATCCCCCAACCCACCTCCCCTCCAGCAACCCTCAGTTTGTTTCCTATAGTTTAGAGACTCTTATGGTTTGTCTCCCTCTCTGATTTTGTCTCATGGAAGACTTTTTTTTTTTTTAAAGAAGTGTCCAGAGAGAGTAGGCTTGATTTTATTTGGAGTTCATAACAATAATCATCATAATTCTGATTAATGTTAATGGACTTCTTATTAGATGCCAGGCACTATGCAGAGAATTTTATATATATTATCTCATTCAATCCTCACAAAAGGACGTATATTAATGAGATGTATATTAACATCCTCACTTTAAGATGAGTAAACTGGAGCTCAGAGGGGGTAAGTGGCTTACCCCCGATCACACAGTCAGGAGGGGGCTGAACCATGTTTCCCTGTCTCTGGAGCCTACACTTCTAGTACTGATGTGGAAGATATTGCTACTAATCTTACTATAGCTTTACAATCTCTTATCTATAATTCTGAAATTCAAAAAATTCTAAAAACCGGAAACAAAATTTCTTAACTCGTTTGGTGGCAAATTTTACCTGAATTGACATAATGATAGTCTTTTTTAAAGACACACTTAAAGTGAATATTTCTGTTTTGTTGCAGAAAAGTTAATTTGATTATAAAGTATAACCCCAGACCTTGCTGGGGAAGGGGTCATATAATATACATACGTAATGCATGAATGTATATACATACGTATGTATGCAAACATGTGTAATGTCTGCTTCCTGAAATCTGAAAAGTCCCCACAGTTTTGGGGAGGAATTCTGGACCTGTGCTTCCATCTGCCACTTGCTAAGGGCTCGTTATGTGCTAGATACTGTTCAGGTGCTCTGCTTGAACGCAGTCCTTGAACAATCCCATGAGAAGGTTATTATCCCTGTTTCCTCTGTGCTAACCCAGAGAGGCTAAGTGGCTGCCCCAGCCCCACTGCTGGTTAAGGAGCTGGGATTTGAACTCAGGCAGGCTGGCTCCACGTGTGGCCTCTCCACCTCTATCCTGCTCCTTGGGGGTAGAGACGTGACCTGCGTCTTCCTCCTCCACACACGGCCCTTGCCCGCCCTTGCAACTGAGGCCTCATGCTTTCAGCTGGCTGCCCAGCTGGGCCCATTCTCTGCTTCTCTCCTGGGGGGACCTTGTGGGTGGTGTGGGGTCTCCTGGGAGTAGGGAGGGCACTATTTTCAGATGTAGCTTTCCTTACGGGCCTGGGGAAACTCACCATCTGGTTTGACTCTAGGGTCGACTTGACATCTTCCCGTGGAGGTTGTGCTGGGTGGGGTCCTTTGAGGCTTGGACCGTGGCCTGAGACTAAGCATGGACAAGGTCCGTTCGGTTTGGTTCTGAGAAAGAATTCTCCGGAGAGAAGTGCGTGCAGAAACATGAGGCTTGGAGCCTGAGACCTGCAGTTCAAGCCCTGTAGTGAGATTTGGGGCAGCCTACTAACCATCTGAGTCTAGATTCCTTATCTGTAAAATGGGAAGAGTGTTACTAACCCTGACCCACTACCCATCCAGGGAGATTGGAGGACTCAAATGGGAAACCTAGTCTTCACCATTGCCCACCGTTGTGCTATTGGTCAGGTTATTTTAGCTCCAGAAAGAGGCAAATAACAGCATCTGCCTCATGGATATTGTGAGGCTCACATGGGATCAGTATGTGTAACTTAGCCCAGTGCTTGGCTCAGTAGTGGGGATATAGTATTGCTAAGGTGCTTTGGAAACTCAGGGCTGTTGTGTGAATAGTGTGTGTGTGCATATATGCAGGCACATGTGTGTGTGTATATTAGTGGGCCTGGCTCTTCAGCCACTTACTGACCACCAGACTTTTGATACCTTGCTTAACCTCTTCTGCCTCTGGTTTCATCATCTGTAAAATAGGGATAATTACTTACCTAGGACTCTCATGAAAAGTAAATGAGGTAATATTTGTCCCAGGCACTTAAGTGGGAGTTCCATAAAAGTAGCCATTATTACTAAAGGACTTAGTAAACTGTGAATTGTTGCATAAATATTATTCTTACCTACTTCTTAAAATTGCTAAGAAGAGGAAATGAGTTAGCATTTGTGAAAACACCTTGAAAACCTCTAAGTCATTAGTCACATTAGAAGGCTGATGGGGGTTTAAGCTAATGAGGTCTCTGGAATAATGGACATGGGAAACTCTGTTCCATGAGAGGGATGCTCACAGGTCCTTTGCAGGTAGGGTTGAGGGCATGTGGGAGATTGACAGTTTTTTCCCCTCTCGTTTTCTCGGTTCAGCTGCTGGCCCCAGGGACCCTGTGCCGTGAGCAGGCACGGCAGTGCGACCTCCCAGAATTCTGCACGGGCAAGTCTCCCCATTGCCCCACCAACTTCTACCAGATGGACGGCACCCCCTGTGAGGGTGGCCAGGCCTACTGCTACAATGGCATGTGCCTCACCTACCAGGAGCAGTGCCAGCAACTGTGGGGGCCTGGTAAGGACTGTCCTACAGAACGGCCCTCCTCCTGCCTCACCGCTTCCAAGCCAGCCTCCCTCTTCAGGCCCTTGTTGTAGCTTAGATCCTTGGCTTCCAAATGGCATCTCCAGATCCTTTCTACTTCCCCTTGATTCTGGGTAGACCTTCAGAGAGAGAGAGACAGTGAACAGTATTCTTCCCAGGCCCTTGATGCTTGAAATCCTCAGAGTGGGTAAATGGATAAGAATAATCCAATAGAAAAATGGGCAGAGCATGGAGACAGAAAAGGAAATGCAGATGACCCTTAGCTATGAAAAGATATTTAACCTCACTTATATTAAGTGGAAGCAAATTATAACTACTATGAGATGGGATTTCTCATATATCAGATTGACAAAGACTGAAAAAGATAATATAATAATAATTATAATACCATAACTGTAACAATAAGAGTGGTAGTAGTGTAGTGTGGAGAATGTGGGGAAACATACAGGTACAACCCCTATGCAAAGCGATTTGAAGATATCAAAATTCATGTGAACTTCTCGTTGGACCCGTCTATTCCACTACTTAGGAGTGTATCCTTTTCTATTTGCACATGTATGTGAAGATAGATTTATAAGGATATTCACGGCGCAGTGTTAGTGATAGCAATAGCAACCTAGATACCCTTCAGTAGGGACCGATTATATTAATCCTGGTACACTCATGTCATGGACCCCTCTGCAGCAAAGTGAAAGAAGGAGGCAACTCTGTGTGTACCTTATAAAATCATCTCCTACAATAAAGTGAAAAATGCAAGAGGCAGAACAGTGAGTAGAATTGCTGCCATTCTTCATTAGGTAGATTATCTCTAGAAGATATACAAGAATTGTATCTAGAAGATAGAGAGATACAGTTACCTTTAGAAGGCACATTGTCAGTCGTGATTGCTTCTCCAGGTTGTGGGGAAGTAGAAACTGGAATGGCTACTTAGAAAAATAAAGACATACTTTATTTCCTTAAAATGTTGTGCATATATTACCTGTTTCAAAATCTGAAATGAGACAGGGCTTTGTCATCACGGAGAAGGCTTCAGCACACACACCTCCCGCAGATATGATACCTCAGTAAGGTGTAAAGAACTGACATAAAACGTTTTTCTATGAGTAGGTCTTGACGAGAAGTTGGGGGTGGAACAACCTGGTGGGGGTACAGGAAGAAAAAGCTGACCATTCCTGCCCCCAAAATGTTTCTAACCTCATGACTTTACCAAGGGCTAACTTTGCATTTTGGGGGCTTCTGACTTCTCCTAAAGTTGGCTAGTGTGCTGATAACTGTTTCTTGCCCACCCAGGAGCCCGGCCTGCTCCTGATCTCTGCTTCGAGAAGGTGAATGTGGCAGGGGACACCTTTGGAAACTGTGGGAAGGACATGAACGGGGAACACAAGAAGTGCAACATGAGGTGATGACCGTAGGGCTAATCCCATAAGATGAAGGGTCACAGGGCAACTTCTGCTCCGTCCTCATGCCTACCCAGATCAGCCGCCTGGGGCTTTAAGTATATTGTCAGAGTCAGTCACCTATTCCAGGCCCCTTGTGAGACAATATACCATTCAGTCTAAGGAAGGCAAAGGGAGAGTGTGGATGGCAATGCTTCCTAGAAAGCTGGCCAGACTTCCTTTTGGGATCTTACAGTTGGGCAGGGAATCAGCTCTCTTGGGTCGTTTCTGTGGAATGCTAATTATACCCTCACCTAAATAGCCTGTTCATTCATTCATTCATTCATTCATTCATTCATTCATTTCAACCAGCCATCCACCCATCCACCCATCTATTCATCCACCATCCACCCACCCATCCAGGTACTATCTGTTGAGTGTTAGCCGTGTACCAGATACGATACCGAGTCCATGGAACTTTTAATTAACAATACCATGTGATAACAGAACGGTGGAGAAAGCCACCCAACCTGGCTTAGTAGGTCAAGGTGGTGCCCCAAGGGAAATTAGGCCTACAGTGAGATGTGGAGAAATTATCTAGTAGAACAGGACGGGGAATGGTGCAGGTACACGGGAGAGTAGATAGATAAGTAGAGAAAAACTGGTGGTAGGTGTAGCCGCTAGCAGTTTGATGTAGTTAAAGTACGATGTTGGGGTTCAGTGGAGAGGGGACTGCTGGGAAATGAGCCTGGAAGGCTGAGCAGGGACCAGATCATGAAAAGCCTTGAAGGCATGACTAGGGCAGTTTGGACTTTGGTTGAGAGGAGTTTAGAAATGAGACTCCAGTGGAGGCAGGACAGGAAGCAGGGAGAGCCATTTCCTGGTGTCCGGGTAAAGAAGGATGGTATGGTGATTTAGGGTTAATGTATACGAGGGAGGATTGGCAGGGGTCAAAAATCATTTGAGGGGCGCCTGGGTGGCACAGCGGTTAATGCCTTCGGCTCAGGGCGTGGTCCCGGCGTTGTGGGATCGAGCCCCACATCAGGCTCCTCCGCTATGAGCCTGCTTCTTCCTCTCCCACTCCCCCTGCTTGTGCTCCCTCTCTCGCTGGCTGTCTCTGTCAAATAAATAAATAAAATCTTAAAAAAAAAAATCATTTGAACTCAGGAGTGAGGGAGAGGGGCGCCTGGGTGGCACAGCGGTTAAGCGTCTGCCTTCGGCTCAGGGCATGATCCCGGCGTTATGGGATCGAGCCCCACATCAGGCTCCTTCGGTATGAGCCTGCTTCTTCCTCTCCCACTCCCCCTGCTTGTGCTCCCTCTCTAGCTGGCTGTCTCTATCCTGTCGAATAAATAAATAAAATCTTAAAAAAAAAAAGAAAGAGTGAGGGAGAATGGGGCATTGGGGCTGACACCAGGCTTCTGGCTGCAGCCCTTGGGTGCATGGGGCTGGATGGAGCATAAGGGGGCCGTTGCTCAGGTCAGGCAGTTGTCCCTGCAGTAAAGAGGGCTTCCCCAGGCCTGTTCTCTGGCCTAGATCTACTTGGGGACGAGGATCTTATTTCCTATCCTTAGTCTAAGTTCACATGAGATCTCTCCTGCTGGGTCCCTAGAGCACACTCGTGGCTCCCTGGCCCTCCGCCATCCAAACCTGCTCTCCTGGTCGAGAAAGACCTAAGCTCTTCTGTAACCCAGCTCTTCCCCTGCCTCTAATTCCACCTCCTTCCCTCCCTCCCTCTCTCCTTCTCTCTCTCTGGCTCAGAGATGCCAAGTGTGGGAAGATCCAATGTCAGAGTTCTGAGGCCCGGCCGCTGGAGTCCAACGCGGTACCCATCGACACCACCATCATCTTGAACGGGAGGCAGATCCGGTGCCGGGGCACGCATGTCTACCGTGGTCCCGAGGAGGAGGGGGACATGCTGGACCCAGGCCTGGTGATGACCGGGACCAAGTGCGGCTACAACCATGTGAGTCCCTGCCTCACTCGGGGGAGAGGGAGTGACTGACAAATGTGAGCTCTGGAGGGAAGGTGCCTGGGCTCCAATCCCACCTTCCCAGCCACCCCAAGCCTCAGTGCCTTCCTTTATAAAGCATGTTAGCAATAGCGTGACCCACCCCATAGAAATGTCGTAAGGATTAAATGAGAGGATCCGTGTAAACCACTTAGAGGGGCTTGCTATTATCCCTTTTGTCCTCATCATGCATTATTATATGACTTATGAAATAAACTAGATGCTAGTCCAGAAGCCTAGGGAAAATAGGGCACCTATCTCAGGGTTAACTGAGAACAAAATTATAAAAAACATGTGAAACCCTTGGTATAGGACCTGGCATAGAGTAGACTGCTGTCACCATCATTATTTTTAAGGATAATATTAAAATTAGTGCATATTAATAAACAGTGAAGTAACTAACATATAACCAACACATTAATATAGAACGTAATAACACATTTACTATATTAAATATAAATTTTAATAATATAATGTTTGCTATTTTTCTCCCCGGTCATGAAAGGAATGGCAGAATTTAGTCAACTATCATCCCGTCCTGGCTTTTTTGGCCATTTTCAGTTTTTCGCTGTAATAAATAACCGGAACGGAGTTGCATTTCTGAGTCCCATATGTTCTTAGAACCGCAGCCTCTTGTCGGCCAGACAGTGTCCTTCCATTGGACTGACAGTTTGGTTTCCTCCTCACTACAGATCTGCTTCGAGGGGCAGTGCAGGAACACCTCCTTCTTTGAGACGGAAGGCTGCGGAAAGAAGTGCAACGGCCACGGGGTGCGTGTGCCCGGGGTCCTGGGGCTCCTCTGCGCCCATGTTGGTGGGGACGGGCCCTGGGGGGCGGGCAGAGCCCTCTGGCGGGCTGACACCCGTGCCCTTCCCTCGCTCCAGGTCTGCAACAACAACCAGAACTGCCACTGCTTCCGGGGCTGGGCCCCGCCCTTCTGCAACACGCCCGGCCAGGGGGGCAGCCTCGACAGTGGGCCCATGCCCCCTGACAGTGAGTGTCTGGCCTGCTCAGGGCCTCTGCCCACTCTTGTGAGGAGGGGTGGGTGGTATGGTGTAGACAGAGAGTGAGTCCACTCCGCTGTCATGATTTTGTAGATGAGGGAACAAAAAGGCGGTGGTGGGCAGGGGGCGGGGGGGGGGGGGGCGGCTAAGAGGGAGAGCGGCCGAGGCTGGCTGGCTGGTGTGGGGCTCATCTCAGTTGCTCTTCCTCTTATCATTTCTACGGAGGAGGGTGACACACCTTGGGCGAGGGAGAGATTAAGAGAGATCATAGGTTACTGACTAATCACATCTAGTTTTGGACAGTGGGGTGGTGACCAGCCCTTCCGAGCACATAAAAAGAACCATGAACCTGGGACACATAACAGTGGTTCAGATTCCTTGGATGAACAAAGCTTAAAATGAAGACAGACATGTGGAAAAATGTACAGTTTTTAGTGTAAATCACGGAGATTTTAGCCCTTTGGTTTCCAAGCTTTTTTTTCTCTCCTTTTTTTTTTAACAGCAAGGTACTTTTATTTGAATGAAATCTTTTAGAGAAGAAACCCCAACATATAAAACAGATAAAAGTCGTGTGCCACTGGTGTATATATATTTTGTACATTTAAATTTGTCATTTGTGAGAACACTGAGTCAGTGCTGATGAAGCCAGATATGAAACTGTGGATTATTTGTGAGACTCGTAATCTTAGACCAGTCTCAGCCTCTCAGCATTGTGGGTTGGTTGCTTTGTGTCCAGAAAAATCATATTCGGGCTGAAAAGTGGTGGTAAGTAATAATAGATCTTGAGCTCCTTGTCTCAAAAGGGACTCTTCAATGAAACAGAAGTGGCTGGAGAAGCTTCATTATGAGGTCTGTGCAAAGCAAGTTGACCTGACTGTGGAAGCTAATAAATATTAGTGGTTTCCCAGTGGTACCTAACGTGTGTGTTTCATTATACTTCTTAGTTAAAATAAATAACACAAATTAAATGTAAATCAAATATCTGAAGAAGAATCAGGAATACAGTGTTTGAACTCCACTGCTGTGGCCTGAACAGCTTCTGAATTTCTCACTTGGGTTCTGTCTCTGGAAGGTGTTGGTCCTGTGATAGCTGGAGTGTTCACGGCCATGTTTGTGCTGGCGGTCCTTTTGCTGGTCTACTACTGCTGTAAACAGAAGTACAAACTGGGCCAACTCAAGCCCTTAGCCCTCCCTTCCAAATTGAGGCAACAGTTCAGGTATGATGGGGTGCCGTGAAGGACTTGGGTCTACTTATGGGTCATAAAGCTTTCTGTAAGCAGAACCTGGTAAAAAACAAAAAACAACACAAAAAAAAAACCCTGATGGTAGTGGGTCTAATTCAGAGAAGGCAGGTGAGCTGTCCATGCCGCCATCTTCCCTTCTGCCCTGCTTTTTACCACCATGGCAAACATTACTAGTTGATCTTACTGGAAGTACTCTCTACGGTGGTCACTTCAGAATCACCAGAAGAATGCCTCTCACCAATTCAAGTTGGAATACAAGATGAAATTTGCCATCCTCTTTGTAATTGTCTGGATTTCCATTTCAAAGAGCAGGAACCTGAGGCAACCCAGATGGACCGACCGGCCTAAGTCAGTCACAGCGGTAGCTGGACAGCCACTCAAGACAAAGGCTTTTTTTTTTCTCTTTCCCAGCGATTCATTCCTTTGGATCCTGGGATTGTGTAGCTTCTGAGTCCCCTATTAAATTACGCCTGTTCTGGAGAGGATTTTAAATCCCAAGCTTACCTGGATCGAAGCCTGAAGGGACTTGGTGGATAGATGGTGACATCCATGCGTCTCCTTGAGGGAGAAAGTTCTCAAAAGGGTAAAGAGAAGGTGCTGAGGAAAACTGTTTTGTAAAGGGCAGCTCTCTTTCCTTGAGAGTTCTCCACTGGCCATACAGTGTCTCTACAGGTAGGGAGCCAGGATTCAGGGGGACTAATCCCACTTTGTCCAGAGCAGACTCGGTGGAGGGGATTTAGCTGCTTGCTGGCTGTGCTGGGCCAGAGGCAACTCAGGCACCGACCCTTGATGAACACCTCCCTCTTCCTTCTCCCCCATTCTTGTTACTAGCTGTCCCTTCAGGGTGTCTCAGAACAGTGGAACTGGCCACGCCAACCCAACGTTTAAGCTGCAGACACCCCAGGGCAAGCGAAAGGTAAGGGCTTTGGCATCATTGCACTTTGAGGCATTTCTTCTATCCCCCAGGACCCTGTTGGATTTTCCTAAGAGCTTCTGTGGGCCTGTGGGATTGGTAATAAAAGCCACTTTCTTGGCTTGAGAGAGATTCTTGTCCCTGACCCCTGGGCACCTGGGGAATTGACAGGTCAGCACGTCCTCCCTTTGGCCTCTGGGTTTGCAGTATATTGAGGATTCC
Source organism: Ursus arctos (assembly GCF_023065955.2). Taxonomy (NCBI): domain Eukaryota; kingdom Metazoa; phylum Chordata; class Mammalia; order Carnivora; family Ursidae; genus Ursus; species Ursus arctos. The sequence goes on along the minus strand of NW_026622819.1, from coordinate 46,581,506 downwards.
TGTTTCTCAGGCATTCCTTGTCTTATGCATACAGATGACCAACACCCCTGAAACCCCACGGAAGCCCTCCCAGCCTCCTCCTCGGCCCCCTCCAGACTATCTGCACCTTGGGTCCTCACCTGCGCCATTGCCCGTGCACCTCAGCAGGACTGCTAGGAACTCCCCAGGGGCTGGGTCCCAAGTAGAGAGGAAGGAGTCATCCAGGAGGCCTCCTCCAAGCCGGCCAGTTCCCCCAGCCCCAAGCTGCATCCTCTCCCAGGTAAGTGGATTCTCGGCAACCCAGGACGAGGGCTGTGCTCTCAAGGCGCAGGCCATGGGGAGCGACAGAGGCTGTGAGGATGGGACTCTGCGTCTGGAGCGGACCGCCTTCCCTGCATTCTGGTAAATGCAGGGAGCACACAGAGCATGAGACCGGCGAATGTGGAGAACCTGACTCCCCAGGCGGCCCCCAAACTACAGAGGATTTCCTTCTGGGTTGGCCTATTTTATGACAGGCCACTCCTTCTGCCCCAGTGAACTTCTGTCCGTTCCCTGTGCTCCTCTCGGTCTTGGCAAATGCTTTGTCTTCTGCCTGGTACCCCCTTTCCTCTTTCTGCATGGCCAGCTCCTATTCATCCTCAGATCTCCTCCTAGAGGCCACTTCCCCCAAGCCTGAGTTCAGTGCCTCTGTACTTCTCTCATCGTAGCACCTGTCCCACCACATTGTAACTTCTAGTCAGGAAGTCTAATGGGGGATGCTAATTCGAGGGCAGGTCAAGGGGCAGGGGCCCCTGGGAGGTGGGAGCCACCTGTCGGCAACCTGTTCACCTGGCCTGTCTGTGCTCGGATAGCTTCTGTCAGTCCTTCCTTTGTGCCTCGGAGTCTCTGTGTCCAGATTTCCTCTTCTCACAACACCAGTCAGGTTGGCTGAGGGCCCACCCTCATGGCTTCATTTTAACTTAATTGCCTCATTAAAGTCCCTGTCTCCAAATACAGTCACATGCTGAGGTCCAGGGGCTTAGGGCTGTAACATAGGAATCGGAAGAGCTAGGATTTCAACCCAGGTCTGACTCCAGACCATTTACCACCCTGTGCTCCAGCTCCTGGTTTAGGGCTTGGGGTCCCCTGAGCTGAATGAGACACCACCTGTCTTAGGGGCATTCAGGGTCCAGATCTCTGCTCCACCACTTGCTAGCTCAGTGATGGGACCACCCTGGGGAGGTGGTGGTGAAGCTTTGTATTCTCTGTTCTACTCCCTACCAGGCAATGGTGAGCGAAGCCAACACCGGCTCTGTATCACAGGGCTCACATTCTGCTGGGCAAGAGACCTCAATATGTGTAGTTACACTGGGGATCAGTGCTGTGAAGGAGAGGTTCAGGGTTCTCAGAAAGAGAGTTATAGGAGGACTTGACCTATTCTGGGAAATCTAAGAAGGCTTCCCTGAGGAGGTGACATTTAAGCTGAAGGCTGAGGGATGAGTAGGAATTAGCAGGCTGTGAGGGGTGGGGGAGGAGAGAGTGTTCCTGGTCCAGGACCTGCTGAAAGGGAGCTCCCTGGGGCCGGAGGAGCTATGAGATGAGGCTGGAGAATCAGGAGGGGCCAGACTGTGCCGCAGACTCCAGTCAGGGCTTTGCTCTGCATTCCTTGGGAAAGGGGCAGTGGTGGGGCATGGTGACATGATCCACTTTGCCATTTATGAGGATTGCTCTTTGGGCTACATTGTAGGCCAAAGCAGGGTGCAGGGGCTGGGAGGGGCCCACAGATGTTTCTGGGACTGTTCCTCTTCTCTCAGGCCCTGAGCAGGGATTACATAGGTGTGTTCACTTCGTGATTATTCATCTAGTTGTATATTCATGATTCACATTTTTATATGCATATGACACTTCAACTTTAAAACACTGGTTTAAAAAAAATGGAAGGTTCACTCCAGCCGCAGTGTGAATCACTGATCCGAGGGGCTGAGACTGGGTGCGTGGACATACTGGGCAGAGGCTTACATGCTTCCCAGAGCAGAGATGATGGTAGCCTGGAGCAGGGGGTGGCAGGAGTGCTGCATCGAAGCTGACGGGAGACGTGTACGAGAGAAAACAGATGGGACTTGGGGAACAATTGCCGACGCCCCCAGTGTCTGGTCCGTGCAGCCTGGCTGATGGAGGTGCCGTCCCGGGTAAGCAGTGGGCCAGAGCGCCTCAGGGTCTGTTTCTGCCTCTGGAAAACAGTGCTGGCTGAGGCCCCTGGTCGAGCCCAGCTGGGTCCCTGCCACATGGCCCGTGGCAGGGTACTGCTCTGGGACACCCGGTGCTGCCATGCCCATAAGGCTCCTACCCAGAGACCCGCCCCCCCCCACCCCCGCTCATTTTGCACAGCAAGCGGCTTGGGAACATAGCATTTCCCCACAGCAACCTGACATCTGCTCCCAGCTGTTGTCTCCCTCAGAAGGTCTCTGGCCTGGCCTCCAGCAGACACCGCCATTTGGCAGCTGTCTGGGCTGGAAGGGTGGGGGATTGCATTGTCCTTGGGGGCTTTTTGGTCACAAGTGTCTGCTATTCTTCTCTTCGTTGAGCTTTAGTTTCTGTTCTCAGTTTTCTGACGTCTGAGAAGCTTCTTTCCCCAAATCCTGATTTGCTCCTGCCCTCTCCCTATGCTTGCTTTTTGGCCATTGTTAGGTCTGCTAGTGACCTCAGGAAGGGGAACAATCAAGCACTGCAGGCCCTGGAACTCCCAGCGCCTGGAATTGGCTTCTGTCTCCCACCTCATGGCCTTAGGGATCTGTGCGTGGTGGTATGGTCCATTCTTTGCCCTGTTTAAAAAAAAGAAGAAGAAGAAGAAGAAGAAGAAATACATATTTGAAGAATTTTGACTAGCTCGAAAATTTATTTTTTTAAAGATTTTTAAAATTTATTCATGAGAGAGAGAGCACGTGAGCAGGGAGTGGGAAAGAGGGAGAGGGAGCCCGGATGTGGGGCTCTATCCCAGGACCCTGGGATCATGACCTGACCCAAAGGCAGATGCTTAACTGAGTGAGCCACCCAGGTGCCCCTCAGAAATTTATTTATTCAACTAATATGTGTTGGGTGCTTACTGTGTCCTAGGCACTGTTCTGAAAGCTTGATCTCTCTTAGTGAGCCAAATAGACAAGGACCTCTGCCCCTGCTTCTGGTCTCTTGGGGGGTGGAGAGGTAGAAAAGAAGAAATAAGTAAGTTGTATGGTATTTTGGAGGGGGGTAAGTGATGTATATCCCCCCTCCAAAAAAAAAAAAGTAGATTGGGATAAAAGGGTCTGGGAATGCTGAATGCCAGGGTGGGGGGTGTTGTCATTTTAAGCAAGGTCGGGGAAGACCTTATTGAGTTGGTGACAAGACGATATAAAAGCACAAAGGGAAGAATCCCTTTAACAGCGCCACTCAGAGAAAACCAATGTGGAAAATGTGGTTTCTTCTGTTAAAAAAAATTTTTTTTATTTACTCAAGTAACACACATGTATGCTCATGTTAAAAATAGTTGACTGTCCCCTGGATGACCCCCTCCCCACTCACACCCCATCCCTAACCTCCGTTATCAGTTTGCTCTTCATCCTTCCTGACTTTCTTCTGCACACTTGCACTTACACTTGTGCGGCCGCAGGGGCAAGGTGGTGACTTATTCTACATAACCAACCTTTACAACCTGCGTGTCAGCTTGCAGTGACTCTCGATTATTCCACCTTGGATGCCCTACTTTATTCTTTTTAAATACCACTTCATTTGTCACTATAGGACCTTACTAACTTGTCTACTGACGGACACTTTGGTTGTTTCTAATTGCCTTTGCTGTCACAAACAGGCTTGCAAGGAACATCCTTCCAATTTCGTTTTTGTGCCCCTATGCAAATAGTAAGAAGTAGAATGATCAGATTGGAGAATGACCATTTCTCATTTTAACAGATAAAGCCAGCTTGCTCTCCAGAAAGGCCTTTTCCTGAGCACGTAAACACATGCGCACACAATTTGTTTTTCAATAGGACCATGCAGTCTACCCCTTTTCTCCTCTGATTTGGATCGGTAATATATTGGGAGCATTTTCTTTCAAACAGGCCCCTCTGGCCTTTGAGTGAGGCTTGTGGCTCTCTCCCCAGGATTTCTCCAGGCCACGGCCCCCGCAGAAGGCGCTCCCGGCTAACCCGGTGCCAGGCCGCAAGAGCCTCCCCAGGCCGGGTGGCACGTCCCTCCTGCAGCCCACTGCCACTACCCCTCTTCAGCCCCGGCCTCTGGCAGCACCTGTCCCAAAGGTGAGTCCTTGGAAGCCCTCAGGGTGTAAGCCAGGGCCACGGGCCTTCAGGAGGCAAGAATGTGGTTGAGGAAACAGACCAATTCATGCGTCTTTTGGCAGGGGTGAATTTCCAGAACAAAAGCCAAGGACGAAAGCTGAGTGTTTCTTGGTGCTTGCATGACTATCCCTGTGAGTTAGGGTTGGAGTTTTTGGGTTTCCTCTGAAAGGTGATGCTTGGGAGCCTAAATATGGTGGCTTCCAACCTGGGTCTACAGCTCACCCACTGAACGACTCTGAGCAAATCACTCTCGAGTCTTGACTTCCTTCTCTGGAAAGAGGCAGTAAGCAGCGGCAATAGTCAGCCCCATCAGGCTGCTGTGAAGGTCCAGGCAGTTAGTTTCTAGAAACTGCCGGCCTATGGGAGGCTATTTACAAATGGCCCCTCTTCTTTCCTCTTCCCTGGGGTTGATGTTTTCCGGCTGCCGTCCGGGAGTTGAGGCAGAAGGAAGGAGGCGAGGAAGTTGGCTGACGGCCCTCCGTTCCCACCAGGCCTGGGAACTCTGTGGGTTGAGCGGCAGCTCGAGTTGGGGGCCCCACCTTGCCTCTTCCTGGGGAGTTGATAGTCTGGACGCACAGATGTGGCGACAGACTTCTGAGGGAAACCCTTCTCAGCCAATGGTCTTTCTGACCTGTCGTAAGTAAGAGGACAGCCCCCATTGACGCCACCGGTCAGCGTTTAGCTGACCTCTCTCTTGCTCTCTTCCCTTTCTTTCCACAGTTTCCTGAATACAGATCACAGAGGGCCAGGGGGATGATTGGCTCGAAGACCTAGACCCCTCTACAGGGGCTTCTGCCTTTCCTTGAGGACTCTGAACTCCCCGGAGGATCCGTGGCCATGAAGTCTGGAACAAGCATGTCTGGCCACCTCCAAGTCCTTCCCCCCCTCGTTCCCTCCTCCCAGAACCACCGCATCTCTGAAAATCTCTTTTTTGACTCAGTGCCTCCTTGGCTTCCTGGGAGGCCCAGAGAGACTACTATCCAACGGCATCAAAGTGTTGTTTTGTGCAATATACTGCCCCAGGGAAGGGAGGAGAGAGCATGGAAGAGGATGAATGGTGGCTTCTTCTCCAACCTCCCTTTGGCTGGCCTGTCTCCTCAGAGGTGCCAGTGGCGATGGTCTGGGCTGTCTGAGCTGGTAAGCCAGCTTCGGGAGAGGGCCTCTTCAGTCCATCAGCCCAGGACTTAGCTTGGAGAAGCCATCCATCCATGTCCTATGGTGGAGGGCATGCATCAGAGCTTTCCATTGCTTCTGTCTTCCTCGAAGGCCCCAAGCTAGACAGAGGCTGGACGTTTACTCATCCCTTCTAGCTCTGAGATTGAGAGGGGTCAAACCAGCCTCCACTGTGGCCCCGCCCAGGGCTTGGTTGACGTCACCACTCCTGGGTCTGTGACCACATGTGACCAAGAGAAGTCCCTTCCCCTCCCCAAGCCCCTACCGCCCCTTGTTCACACGGGTCCCCCTGACTCTGACAGGTACTATTTGTGGGCAGTGTAGACAGCAGAGGGAGCACCAAGCTTGGGCCTCCTCTGAGCCAATGCCAAAGGTTGCGGCTCTCAACTCGGAATCATTCTTGGTTGCCTTTTGTTTTCTTCTCTTTCCAAGTGCTCAGCACTTTTGATTTCTCCCTCAGAAATTTCTTCTTCCCCGCTCAGACCTACCTAATGTGTGGTGCTGTGGTGAGTGGGTTTTCAGCAGTTCCAGCCTCTTGGAGACCTGGTGCTTGTGACCTACACGTGAGAATCCTGCTTTAAGTGTCGGCCACTGGATTTCCTCTGTGGTTCTCAAGAGTGTCGTAAGAGCGTCGAAGCTTTATTTGCCATTGTGTTTGTGACCTCGGCAGGGCGAAGGTCTTACCCTCTACTCCCTGATGGAAATCTAAGGTAGGTCCTCAGGGATGGCAGCAAAGGGGGCAGAACCCTCGCCTGTCCCTAGGTCTGGTCACTGATTTGAGGCACGATCATTGCCCTCTGAGCGAGAGCTGACCTGTCTCTAGAGATCCATAGAGAAGGAGCAGTCAACGGTCTTGACGGAACAGAGTCTGAGCTGGGCACACCAGGCTTTTTATCGTCCACTTCCTTGTGTTCTTTCTTCTGGTCACTGCCCTTATCTGACCTTTACAGAAAGAACTTGGAGCAGCTGGGGAAATGCCACTCCAATGGGTACTACCCCCCCAACCCCCGCCCCGGAGCCGGGAAGGAAGGCTATGTGGTGCTCTGCTAAAGTGGACGACTTGTCACTGGACATGTCCTCTGGTGACGGTCTCCCGTCCCCAGAAGGGTGCTGTGCCATCCCCACCTCCTGCAGTGAGCCATTGTTCGCTCTTGAAAACCTCAACGCAAGGAAGAAGCTTGAGCTTTCACTCCCAACCACCAACCCAGGGCCCCCTTACAATTCTCTGAATACAACAGGTGCTCAATAGATGTTCTCGGGTTTTAGACAAGTGGGAGATTTGGCAAATGCACCTGGGGACACACATGGCGTGGATTTAGAAAGATCTCAGGAAAATGAGGCTCTTTTCCCTCAGGTAGTCTGATATCCATGCCTCTGTCTCCCAGACATGGGCCCTGGCTGGTCCCCATAGCCAGGTTCCACCTTCCTTGCTGCCTGATGAGGTCAGAGGACAGCCTTCCGTGTAATTGCGTTACTCCAGATGTCCCAGGCCACAAGGTTGGGTCCCAGGAAAATAAAGGTGAAAACACCGTGGCAAAAAAAAAAAAAAAAAAAAAAAAAATCACTCGTACCCACCCGCGTGCCTCACAGACGTTCCTGTGGTACTTGCAGCTTGTCTCCCATACAGGAGGAGGTCGAAGGCTCCGAAGTGAAAATGCCACAGCCATTGTGGTTGCATGAGCCTTTTGAACATGAAATCCACCCTCCCTGCACCCATACCAGAAAGAGCCCTGGGTTGTATTTTCTTGTTTTTCTGTTTTTGTCTTCTGTTATGTTATTCCCACCTCCATCCCATAAAATTGTACTGTGAACTGGAAGAAGGTTGAATTTTTAAAATTTGATGGAGACTTTTGGCAGCCGGTTCTATTTCCGGTTTCACTTCTGGCTGTGTTCAGGGACCAGGAGCCGCCGTTTTGGCAGGCCAGTTAGGCTCCCCGGGAGCAAGAGCGACCAAGTGCTCCTTTTCCCTCCTGCGCCCAAGTGCTGCTTTGAGGTGACAAGTAAAAGCAAATAGGGCCTTAGGAGGGACTTTATTGGAAAGGATTACTGCAAGGCGGGGAAAGGGAATCTGCAGTCCGGGCAGGGGCTGTAGCAGCAGGGAGAATGTTCAGGTGAGCTCCTACAAGATCTGCGAGCATCTCAAAGCTCAGAAAGGAAGGGCCTTTTCTTTGATCGACAGAGTGGACTTGGCTAGAGAGAACCGCAACTGGGGCGTCCTTGCGCTCAGCCTCCTTGGGAAGGGGCTGCTGCGGAGGGCTGTATGCTGGCTCAGGCTGAGTGTGGGTCCAAGTTCAGAGTCGGGCGGGCAGGAGAGGAGCCCAACTAAAGCTTGGTGGAGTGAACCAGCCCTTTGTTCAGACGGAGCTGGATATAAATCTTTTTAAAAGCTAACTTAGCCTGCCAGGTTTACAGCCCTGGAAATGTTTTTCTTAAGAACCTGGGAGCCATCTCTGAAATGTAAACCTCAAGGGAGCTAGCACCCTATCTCCCTGTCTCCCCGTCTCAGTGGGAGTTTTATCCCAGGTGCCTGGCTCCAAGTTGTAAGTACCTGCTTGCCATCTGTTCTTTTTAGCCTTGTTTACTTCTCCCTATAAAGGCTCTTTTCTGCCCCAGCTCTGAAATGTTCTCAGATCTTACAGGATTGGGGGAGCCCCTCCTCCATACTGCAGGAGCCCCTTGCTATCTCCTGCATTAATCTTTTTGAATAAAACCTCCCCTTGCCTATGTCCAAATTTGTTCTTATTTGGCAAAGGGTATGGGAGGCTTGCATATTTTACATTGGGGACCAGTTCTAAAGTCACGATTGTGTTAAATATGTGTATAACAGCTCTGCTGGACACCCAAGGGAATGCCGACTGGAAAGGTGCCCCATCCCTAGGGAAGCTTGCTAAGAGGGGTTCTGCAGAACCCAAGCCAGTGTCCCCCAAGTCACCCTTCTGTGCATCCTCTCACACCATCCACTGTGTGTACGTCTGGGATCTGGGGCAATGTGAATTTTCTTTTTATTTGGAGATCGTTCACGGAAAACAGATCCTCTCCTCTCTTGTCCTCCTATTAATTGTTTACAATATTTGTACATCTATGCAAAATACTTGAATGGGCCATGGTGCCTTTTTCCTTGTTTGTATTTAATTAAAATAAATTGTCATTTGAAATGTTGTCTGGTTTGGCCATTCTTTTTTGTTTGCTTTAATCTCCCACTGCTCCGCCTGGATAAGATCCATCCCACGAGGACTCCTCATGAGAGTTCCCACAAAGCCCGCAGTCCACCGTCCAGGCCATAACAGAAGACCTGAAGCTGCAGAAAAGCCTGGGTTTGCCCATGACCAGTCGAGGGGGCTGTTTGTCTTTGCACCTGACCCGGGATGGTCTATTTCAGTTAGGTCTTGGGTCACTAAAGCCATGAATGATCCTGGGATTCTCTGCTATGTTTCTTCTCCTGCTACACTATAGTGTTTAGGAGACAACCAAGATCCCGTGTTCACCTCCTCATCTTACTGCTAGGTAAGATGCACTTCAAAGTGGGGAGAGACTTGCTCCAGGTCTGTTGGGCTGGGTGGACAGGTACAGAGCCAAAGCTAGGGTTGGGTAGGCTTTTGGACTCCAGAGCCCTGTGTGATAACAGCTCCCATCCATTAGCGCCTCTTAGTCCGCAAAAGGACTTCACCCTTATTCTCTCATTTGATCCCCATCTCAATTCTAAGGTTCTCCAAGAGAGAATCCTAATAACCATGAGAGGAGGTAACATCTACTGAGTATTTAACATATGCTGGCATTGTATCCTACTTTCTTTATGTGAATGATCTCATTTAATCTTCACAAAAGCCCTGGGAGGTCTTTGGTATCTGATTCTATCTTTCTAACTTCTCAGGGTTTTGAGATTGCCTAAGGATTTCAAAGGCATCAAACACAAATGCTTTGACTACTACAATGCCTGCCTGTGACATCAGCCCTTGTCCAAACACCCCTGCCCGCTTACCCCCACCATCTGAACTCGCCGCTGTGTGGCCTCTGCCAGCCGGTCTCTGCTGCTTACTAGATGCATGAGAGCGGATGAATTCCAGAACCCTGAGCTTCTTTTTGCTACGCAGTGGGAATAACACCACCCTCAAAAGTGTCGTGATCACTGGAAATGGTCCACGTGACAGCACCCACCTGTCCCCCGCACAAGCCAGGTGCTCAGAAACTGGAGACTACGGTAGTTTTAGAGTTGCTCTGCGGGACATGCCAGGGGTTCATGAACACCTGCTCTGGATCGAGAGCTGGCCCCTGAGAGAGTCTGGGCAAAGAAGGACGATTGGAACAGTTTTGTTCCTTCATTCAATAAATGTTTTTATGAGTGCTAACTATGTGTTGGGCAGTGAGAATAAGCAGCAAATAAAGACCAACTCTCATGGGGCTTCTGTCCAGACAAGGGAGACAGCACAGATCACTAGGAAAGAAAAGAACAAAGAGATATGAGCTTTCGTTTAGCCCTTTGGAGAGACACTGTCTGGTGGTTACGCCTCTAGGCTTGGAGCCAGATAGCAACTTTGATTCATCCCGGCTGTGTGACCCTGGGCAATTACTTAACCTCCCTGAGATCCTTTCCTCATCTATAAAATGGGGATTCAACAATGTATGTACCTTAGGGATTTGTGAGGACTTAACGAATTCCCATGAAGCTCTTAGTACTGTGCCTGGCTCCCAGTACGGGCTCAGGCATTAACAAGGGATGAATATCGTCAACCGACTCTTCCCAAACGGCCTTTCCCACTGCAGTGAGGGTGTGGCCGCGAAAGCTACCGCAGGGACTCACTTGGCAGCCACAACCCTCCAGAGATTGGGGACCAGCCCCCCAGCACCAGACAAACCAGTTTAATTGTTCCGCGTCCAAAGAAGGCCAAGACGCAAGTATCGAGTAAACACACTCAGAAGTCTTTATTCTTGACCCTGCAGACCATACTCTCAGGGCCCTTAGATGACTGCCATTCTCAAGATCCAACATGTGGCATTGATTTCAGTTACAGACAGACATCCACGTTCATTAAAACCCGGGGATTCAAGGCTGGAGGTGAAGGGGGCCAGTCCGTTGGTGAGCTGAGCCTTTGGAGCTTCAAGGCCAGCAAGAGTCGGGCCCGGGTTTGGCTGTGCTTAGGGCATGGGACATCAAAAAAGGACACAGGTACGGGGTTACATAGGGGAGGCTTTGCGCCCACCTGGGGGCTGAGGATCAAGCCTTCCCTCTTTCTAGATATACTGGCTCTCTCACTTCCTTCCAATGGTCCTTCCACCAACTCCCATACTCTTGGAGCTAGAAAGAAGACAGGAAGGATATTATCTCTCTCTCCAGCTGCTCTGGTTTTTTGAATGCTTCTGGTCAAATATGAGGGGACTAAAGGCAGTCCCCAAAGGAGGTGGTGTTAGAACAGTCATGACCTGCTGCTTCCCAGGGCGGGGAGCTCGTCAGTGGCACTGGGGGCTTGGTGGCCATCTGATCAACAGCCAGAAGGCACCCCACGCCAAGCCTACACCCCACTGGTCACTGAAGTTCAAAGCTGATCCCACTGCTCAGGCCTCTAAGGCTACCTGCCCAGAAATTACCCAGCACCCCTTCTACCTGGGCTCTTAGTTGGGCACCAGAGTAAACACAAAAGTTAGCCCCAGGTTTCTAGAGGGCCTAGGGCTGCTTTCTGCCAAATCCTGACATTGCTCCTCTTTCTCCCCATCTCCCCAAATCATATTTTGGTTGACTCCTTGGGGAAAAGGAAAGTGCATTCTGCCAAATTCTGTCTTGACAGCCAGACTACTTTTAAGAGCAGTGCAAACGCTGTTCTCTTTCCAGAGCGAGGCAAAACGAAACACCGGGCAGCGCCAGCAGGGCTTGGCTGTGGAGGATCTTTCGTTGTCGTTGTTCTTGCCATTTTGTTTTGAGTTCTAAGGTAATTGCCCGAATGTCTCAGTGACGACTCCTTAGGCTAGAGAGAGAGGGGGACGGAGGGGGCGGGGCTGGGGGTAGAGTGGACGGAAACGAAGGTGCTGACCTCCAGGCTGGAGCGCTCGGGGAATGGGGCTGGTGGAAATGTTCCCTGAGACATCAGGTGGTTTTCACAGTGAGAAGGTCAGCTGAGGTCATGCTTTTGTCTCCAAAGATGAAGCGGCGAAAGCAGCAGGACGTCTCACATGAGCTGTCGGCGCTGGATGGAGAGGCAAGATGAACTGCTGTCTGGGCCTCTGGGAACGCGCCGCACTCATCCTTGGGCCGAGGAATGGGATTCAGTCTCAGGAGAGCTGGTGCTGAGGACTTCCCGACAACCAGCATCGCTGGGAAGGTCTTGGCCTGTGCTACATTCAACGGGTCAGATGCTCGCTTCTTCCCAGCAACACAGCGACAGCACCGAGGAAGCAAGTGGGAAGGGAGGTCCGGGGACCTGCTGGCACCGATGTATTTGGTCACTGAGGCTGTTTCCACGAAGTTCTGCCACCACTGCTCCCTGGGTGGGGCTTTTTCTTCTGGAAACAGTGATGAGGTATAAATGAACATCTCAAGAAAAGAGAGCCCATGGGTAACTGTGGTGGTGAAAATAACCAGGTGCCTCTGAAATGGAGAGGTCAGGCTGTACCATGGAGCTCACTTCTCACTCATGTATTCCAAGCTTTAAGAGTGGATGATAAATACTTTGGGCTTCTCTTCTGGTGATGGGGTGCTGGAGAGTTCTATATTGTCCACAAGGACATTCTTATCTTCTAGTCTAATGGCAGTGGGCTCAGGGGTGGGAGAGGGGGTTGGGGTTTTGTGCATGTGGGGCAAGCTGGTCTGGCTGATGTCCAGGTCTTTGAAGGCGTGAAGCATGAACACACCCAGAATGATGGTGACAAAGCCAGCAAGGGTGCCTACAATGTCCACGGCCAACATGCTGTACCATTCCTTGAAGAGGATGACGGAGGAGGTAACCACCACCGTGGTGAAGAACACATAGTAGATGGGGAACACCAGCGAGGTATTAAAAATGTCCAGGGCCCTGTTGAGGAAGTTGACCTGCGTGCTGAGAGAAAGTGCCAGGATGAGGGACAGGATGTAGGGGAGGGGGTGCCGCACCACGGGCATCCCCTGGAAGAAGTTCTTAATGGTGATGCCCAGACCCTTGACGGCGGACACGGAGAAGGCCCCGATCACAGAGCAGATGAGGATGTATATGAGGATATTCCTCTGTCCATAGCGTGGGGCGACGACGAAGATGAGGATGAGGCAGACCACCAGCAGAAGCACGGCAAACACGATGTACCCTTCGGGAGGGGTGCGGGTGGGGAGAGACAACCTGAGCTGCAGAAGACCAGGTCGTTTCTGGAGCCCTCTACCCGTGGTCACGGGATATAGCGCTAAGAACTTGGGCTCTAAAGGCAGACAGACGCGGGTTCCAGGCCCACGTCACAGCTTCTTAATAATTTGGGCAGGTTATTAATTAAACGGCAAGACCGCTGTTCCCCTATTTGTAAAACACAGCTAATAATTTGTGGGGTTAAATGAGAAAATGCATGCTACAAGACTGTGCCGTCCCCCCCACCCCCTCACTAATCCCCAGTGTGATGAGGCCTTTGGAAGGGGATTAAGTCATGAGGGTGCGCCCTCATGAACGGGATTAGTGTCCCTGTAAGAGAGGCCCCAAGAGCTCCCTCGCCCCTTCCACCACACGAGGACACAGAGAGATGGCCACTTATGAACAAAATCTACCAGGGCCTTCCTCTTGGACTTCTCAGCCTCCAGAACCGTATGAAATACATTTCTGTTGTTTATAAGCCCCCCAGGCTGCGGTGTTGTCATGGCAGCTGAACACACCCGGACAATGCACAGAACGTACTTAGAACCGTGCCTGGCACATAATAAACACGTAATAAATGACATCAATACACATGGGGCTGGGAAGCCTGTGAGCTAACCCCAGGACCAGCCCCCCGACTTTCCTGCTTTCGCCTCCTTCTCCTCCAGGTGGCAGCACCTGGCATGGTCAGCACCCAGTTAGACCTTCCCCGGGGTTCATCCCCCAGGGCCTTCCTGCTCAAGGGGGCTGGGAGCCTACCTGTGTCTTTCATCTTGGCAGCCATCTCAACGACGGTGGCGACCTTCTCTTCCTCGGGGGCGTGTATCACCATCACCGTGCTGCCGGCCACACAGATCACACAGCCCAGCTTCCCCAGCAGGTTCAGACTCTCTCCCAGGAAGTACGAGGACAGGATGGCACTGCATGTGGACATGGGAGAGAGGGATTAGCAGCCAGGCCTGTCCCAGCGTCCTGAAGGAAAGTGGGGGCTGAGCAAGCATTCATGGAGAAGAAGAGACAGGACTCAGTACTCTCCCCCCAAAACGTTTGAAATAGGAACGTATTTTTGGGAGGGTTACAGTGTGTGCTGGAGGAATCGGCATACGTGTGGATTTCTTTCGCTTTAGAGACTGAAAGGATCCCCGAACAGAAGAGTCAGAAAAGCCCTTCAAGGCATTCTTGTCTAACTTCTATCCAATGAGCACATCTTCCCTTAACATTAGGAACAGGCTGCTTTCAGGCTTGGCTTGTATACTTCTGATGGCAAGCAACTCACCCCTTCACAAGGCAAAGGAATCTATCGTAGGTTCATTCTAATTACCAAAAACATGGTGGTGTCTACTCATTGTCCTATTTCTATTCCTTGAGTTGTACAGAACAGATCTATTCCTTCTTCCGTTTGTATATGCCAATATAAACCACCACGATGACAACTGCGGGCACTACGTCTTGGGCATGTATCATGTACTAGGTATGATGCTAGGAATTTTCTACTTACTATAGCTCATTAACATCTCACAGCACTTGGAGAAGTAAAATATACTATCCCCATTTTATAGATGAGAAAACGGAGTCTCCTAGAAGTGAAAATAACTTGGCCAGGTCATACAACCGGTAAGTAGCAGGGCCAGGATTTTACCTAAATTTCTGTCAAATTATAAAACCTATGCTTTTTCCCTCTACACTTTATTAAAGAGAATCCCGTGACTTCCCTGAGTTTTCTCTTTCCTGGACAAAACACCATCAGTTTCTTGCTATTTCTTGGTGACATGATTTTCATTCCCTTCACATCCTCAGATGCGGTGGCAGAGGTGAGGGAAGAGGGCAGGAAACTGGGCAAGACAGGTGTGATCGCAGGGCAGATTTCTGTTTCTTTACGAAGGTAACATGAACTTAGGGTAAAAAGCAGTTAGCTGATCTAGGATTGAATTCCTCCCCAAAATTCTGGTTTAAGGTATCAAGAGAGAGGGGATTGATGTCCAAGCTCCTTTGAATGTCTTTCATCTCTCCTCTAAAACTACCAAAAACATTTGCATTCAAGAGAGTCTGGGGCATTTCCATAGGCAGAGGTCACACGGTGGAGGATTCCCTACCTCTCCCAACTTCCTGGGAAGGGGAATTTGTACATTAATCAGATATGCGATAGTGCCGTCACAGCTACGTCCGCCAGCTGTGTAAAGTGAGTCATCCCTCTGTTTGCTTTTGATTGTGTCGATGTTACAAAATTGTCATCAAGAGGGTAAAACAAAACAGAGGAAACTGTGGGCACTGGGCGTGGTTCGCTGGGATTTACCAAGGCTCCCAGGTTAAGCCAATAATCACAGCCAGCTTCACATGGGGCTCTAAGACCCCCACGGAGGAACTACGCAGTTAGTTCAAGAGGAATGTGGCAACGGGAAGCCTACATAGTTAGTCCTTGAAGCAATGCCTTCGGGTAGGGAGGATTAGCTTCCCCATTGAGCAGATGGGGAAACTGAGGCTTGGGGTAGTTAAGTGACTGGCCCATGGTAATGCAGCTACTAAGAGGCAGAGCTCAAGGTGAGAGCTCAGGGAAAGCTGCTCTCAAGCTCGTGCTTTTCAACTTGAACGCTGCTCCTCTCGACACACCAGAAACGCGGACGTGAGACGTTCAACGTGGTGGCGCTGGAAGCCCTGCCAACAGGTCTGGGCTTGGCCTGCCCCTCTAGTGGCCAGTCATTTGAGGGGATGCTGGCACAAGAGGCAGCAAACCATCCGAGGCTCAGGGGCTCTGACCAGCCCAGTGCCTCTTCCTGGGAGCTGGGACCGACCCAGGTCCCTGATTGCAAGTGGCAGGCGACCCCACTTAGCAGTTCCAGATCTCGACAAACTGAAAATAGGAAGGAGGCAGAGACAGCAAGAGAGGGGACAATAACCTTATGAGGACGCTCAGCGCTCCCAGAGGCGTGACGACTGTCGCAGGAGCAAATGCGTAGGCCCCGAAGTTGGCAACTTCACCAGCAGCCACTAGGAAATGAAGGGAGAAAACAGGCTAGTGTGGCTTCGAGGCACCAGGTCCAGCCCAAATTAACCCGGGTGGAGATAGCTTCATTTAGTGATCAACCATTCACAGAATCGTATGCTTTCCCCCTAGCGCATCTGATCAGAAGGTCAGGCCCGGACTCCCCTGATCAAATCCTTCCATTTTAAAGATGGGCAAGCGAGGCCCAGAGTCCAAGGTCACATGACATGTTTGTGGAAGGACACCTTGCTGTTCTCGAGGCCCCTCGGCTTCTAGTGCAGGCCACAGTTAAGCGTACCTCAGGGGCTGCAGATGTTTGGTCTGTATCTATAAGGTACATTCTAGAAAGTGTTAATTACCAAAACAGGAACAGTTAGAAAAGTTATTGATTCTCCAGGTCCCAGTGGGTCGTGAAGCCATCCGTCCCAGAGGAACTATGGGCAAGTGGTTAGAAAGTCTGATGTCCCCACCGCACCTAATTCTCCACATTTGAGTTTCTAGTTTGTAGACCCCTACAAGTGCATTTTCTGTCTCTGCTGGGAGAGAATGACCTGGGTCTGCACTTTGAAAAGAGAGGATGAATGGGATAGCCCTGGTTAAGACTGGGATCAAAACCTGACTCACAAATGGAAAGCTGGCTGATTTTCCATTTAAAGAATTAGGGTTTGAAAGACAGCGAAGGTGGGTGGTGAGCGGGGGAAATGTGTGAATGTGCAAATCCGGGCAAACTCTCAGTGGCAGACCAGCCACGCTCTGAGTGAGCCAACACACTGCCTGGGGAATGGGAAAACTGGCGGAGGAGCCCCAAGAGACTCCAACTGGCAGTGATGACTCTCTCTGTTTCAAGGGAAGTTGAGAAACAACACCTCTATCATTAGCAGCAGCTCTCTACAAGCCTCTCTGGGGACACGTGTTCCCTGGAGGAAGGACTGACTTTGGGTGGAAAATGTGATCTGAAATGCAGGGAAGGTGTTCCACCTACGAAGATGGCCAAGGGTTTCCCCCTTGAGATTCACACTTTGCACAGTGAAGATAGAAATGCCCTCATCCACCCTTCCTTTCATCTCCAGCTCTGCCATCAATGGGTCAGTGTTGTTAGGAAAGAGCCCACTTACTGGTGAGAAATCCAGCCCACCACATGGCATCCTTCAGGTAGCCATAGCCGCCATCCACTGTAGAAAGGAATGGACACAAAGTGAGAGCTTGCCATGCTTTCTCAGGCACTTTTCCCATCTCTACCTTCGCTCCCCAGTCTTGAAGGGTTCAACCTATGTGCCCTGTGGTTAGTCCTCTGGGCGTGCCTCTGGGTCCCCTCCTGGGTGCCTTTATCCACTCCCAAAGTTTTATACACCATCTACGCTGGTGTCCTGACCTCATATATGTATGTATACTGAGCCTTTCTTCTCAGCCCACATGAATGTCCAATTGCTTACCTGACGTCTTTTGGATCTCTCATAGGCATTCCAAACTGTCCTAAATAGAACTCTTGATTTTAAATGCTCCACACCCACCCACCTACCAAAGGAAACTCAGTCAGTGGTACCTCCATGTACCTGGTTGCTTAAGCCAGAAACCAGGAAATCACCCTCGACTCTCCCACTCCTTCACCTTCTGGGTTCCATCCAACCTGCTATTGCCCTCTCCAAAAAGCATCTCGCCTGGCCCACTCCGCCACTGCCACCCGACTCCAGGGCACTACCCTCTCTGGCCCGGGGTGAGCCAACAGCCTCCCAAGGTCCATCCAGTGCCACTCCCATCATCCCTTATAATGCTTTCCCTCATAGCAGCCGATGGTCTTTAAAGACTGTGAATCATACTGTCACTCCTCAGCTTGTAACAGGCCAATGGCTTCCAGATACTCTATAAAAGACCAAATTCCTAAACAAGCCAGTTCATAGCTTTGACCAAGTTCACATGTCCAAAGGCATCTCCTGCCACTCTTCTTACTGTCTAGCCAATCAGGCTTTCGCTTAGTCCCTCCAAAACGATGAGCTCTTTTTGGTCTTAAGACCTTTGCTTTTCCATGTCAGGAACAGTCTTCTTAGCGATATTGGCTTATACCTACACTCATTCTTCAGGACTTTGCTTGAATGTTGCTTCTCCTAAGATGCCCTCCCTCTACCCCTTATCTCTTTTATTTCCCCCTTGGGATTCTCTTTCATCACACCGAGCTCTTCTCCTTCGTGATACTTATTTATAATTTGAGTTAATGTATTTATTTTCTGGCATTTCTCCCACTAAAATGGAGACACTATGATGCCCGGAATTGTGTTTTTTTAGTTCACATGGTGGACTTTTGAACACTTGTCCAGAAGTACAGGGTAGAGCAGCAAAGACCATTGCTCCCATCTTCCTCCCCACACCTCACAGCTCTCCATTTCAGAGGGCACCTGGCTCTAGACCTGGGGGTCCAAACGGCCTGCCGGGCCCTCCTACTTAGATAACAGTAATGCCAGTACTCCTGCTGACTCTGGGCCAAGCCTCTTTGTAAACACACTACCTATCTTCAAAAGAATCCCAGCGGATGGAACTGTTCTCAACCCCATTGTACAGATGAGGAGGCAAAAAAAAAAAAAAAAAAAAAAAAGAAAGAAAGAAAGAAAGAAACCACTTCCCTTGCCCAGGATCACATCACCAGGGATGGAAGAGCTGGAATTGGAACCCCAGGACTCTGCTTCCAAAGCACAGTGTCCCGCAGAACACTACCTTGAGCATGTCTGAACTTGGACCATCATGATCCCATAAACCTGCTCGTCCTGCATTCTTCATCTCAGAGAACAGCACCCTCTTCTCCCCAGTTGCTCAAGTCAGAAAGCTGAGTCAGTCTCGACTCTGTTTTACCCTCTCCTTGGAGCCGCTCAACACTAAACCCAGTAAGTTCTACCTTCGAGGGCTATCTCTGGACTCCACCACGGTCTCCGTTCCCACTGCAATTCCCCTGGCCTGAGTTCTGAGCTGTCTCTCTCCCCTAACTGGTGTCCTAGGTACCAAGCTTGTCCCCTGATCCATTGTCCACCCAGCAGCCAGGAACCCTTTCAAATAGTAAACTGAACTATGTCTCTCCCCTGCCTAAAAACTTTGTCACTTACAACTACACCGAAACTCTACGGCTCAGTTTATAAGACCCTTCACGATCTGGCCCTTCCCTCATCTCTTACCGCCCCCCCCCCCCGCCCCCGGCCCCATACTCCAGCCATCCTGAGCTACTTTCAGCTTCTAACATCACTCATGCTCTCTCACCTCTGAGCCTTTGCACACGCTGTTCTTTCTGCCTGAAACACCACGTCCTCCTCTTTTACCCTTCACCTGGCCATCTCATGTTCAGGTCCCAGCTTCCAGATCACCTCTTATAGAAAACCTCCCCTAACCTTCCAAGCCTGGGCTTTACACGCCCTTCCAAAATATTCCCAAAGCGTCCTGTATTTTCTCCATGATGAAGAGCATGTCATACACTGTGGAACAGTTGCCCATGTCTCCCACTCCACTCAATGCCTTACGGGGCGCTGGGTCCCCATGTCCAGCGTGGGACCTGGCACAGCAGGTAAGCAGTGAATGATAATTAGATGAACGAACTCTTTTACACATGATTCCTTTTCTCCAGAATGGGTTCATAGATATGCCCCTTATTTCCAAGCAAACAAATCCCTTGTGGACAGAGACTCAATAATTCTTTTGTGGCCTGGGAGGGGCCCCCATCTGAGAGGCCAGGAAGGCACAGTAGTGTGTGACACTGCTATGGGCAGAGGTATTTGTGTCCCATTTGGCAAGGAAGTCGTGGCATTCCCAGGATGCCAGAGCTGGAAAGAAATAAAACTGGACTAGATCTGCGGTTTTGGTTTCTTGGCCCTGAGACGTTTCCTTACGTGTACCCCAGTTAACTTATCTTGAAGTTCTCCAGAAATGTGAGATCTTAAAGGGAAGTCTCCTGTGGGTGGATTGGATTCCCAGGGGGGTTGACGATGAGCCTTTCCTGACCCTGTAGGCCAGGCTCTCCAACGGCCGCAGGACCCCCCTGTTCACGGGGCTGGCTGGGGGCTCAGCTGCCTAGCACCCCACGCCCGCCCTCCCCGCCAGGACCCTACCGGCCCGTGTGGCCCCGGAGGCCACCAGTCGCTGAAGGCCTTTCTTCTTGAGGATGACACTGCTGCCGATGAGGAAGCTGGACAGGAAGGCCAGGCCCAGACCAACGTAGAAGCTGTAGTTCTGCCGGAACCTCTCCTTCCAGCCGTGAGAGGTGACATTGCTGGGCACCTGGGGGCTGAGGTCCCCGACGATCTGGCACAGCACTTCGTGGGAGGAGCAGTAGAGGCTGATCAGGGAACCTGGACGGGAAGACCACGATAAGAGAGTCACGCTGGGGACATCTGAATGCTTTCAAAAGACTGGACCGGCTACTGTTTCAGACCCCATGGTTCAGCTGCAGCGGACCTCCATCCGCGGGCCTCCATCCGCACCGTGGGCCTCAACCGAACAAAAACAGACAACATTCACTGAGTGCTTCCTCCTGGTGAGGGGTCTTATTTGCATGAACTCATCCAATTTTTATACCGTCTGTCAGGTAAGCACCGCCTTGAGTTCCCATTTCACAGATGGGAAGTAGAGGCCACGAGAGGTCAAGCACCTTGCCGAAGAACACAGACTGACTCCAGAACGCAAGCACATAACCACTAAGGTGTACTGATGCCCCCCACACCAAGCAGGGTCCTCCAAGCTCTCAGGAATCACTGAATCCAACCTCCCACCCTTCTTAGCATCCCCTCCCAGCCTCTGGACCTCCCACATCTCGGGATCACACAGGGATCTTCCCCTCCAAGAGGCCTCGTCACTTCCATACCCCCACCTCCAGCCACAGTGGAGACTCCTGACAGTTAACCTGAGGGAGTGAGGCTAGAGAGCACGCAGTCCCTTCTCGGCCCGAAGATAACTAAATAGGAGCAGCCTCATGGTTAGAACCGACCATTCCCGGCCTTCGTCTAAGACCTCCGGTGCCTGTGGTCAGCGGCAGGGGCCTCCTTCATGCCTCAGAGGGATTGGTGTCCTTGACGCCCCATGGCGCGTCTCTTCAGTTTGCCTTCCAAGTCCTAGAGATCCTGGGAGTCAGAATCAGCCCTCATGCCCCAGAACCCACGAACACTTGCTTGTCCTTCTGGCACAAACGCCAAGGACAATAGGACAAACTTGGGCCTGAGGGGCAGACCCTCCGTCAGGACAGCTAAGCTGCCAAGTTCAGTAAAACCACGTAAAGCACAGCCACGTAATCCCCCAGTGCCAGGAGTCTCACACTCGTCCACTCTGGGGCTTTCCATGAGCATTCCTACCATGGAAATGGCGCAGTGATCATGTCTAGGGTTTTAGCGGAAGAAACTGGGGCCCTGATAAGTTCGGTAAGCTGAGTAAGACACTGGTGGTACGTAGTGAAGGCAAGTTGTCCCCCAAGTCCATGTGATGCCAAAGCCATGCTCTTAACTGCCACTGACGCCCCCTGAGCAGGCAGCAAGGGCAGGCTCGGGTTTCGTTTGGCCTCTTGAGGGTTGTTTTAAACTATGAATTCATTACTAAGATTTACTATCAGATTTCCCATGAAAATTCAGCTTTCGAGCTGCCTCTGTTTACCTTATCGAGCACGCCTTCCCAGAGCTGACCACTGACGGCAGCTGAGAGCAGGTGGCCCCTTAGGACATGTTCTTTGCAATCCCCCAGAGTCCGTATCTGCTTCCCTTCAGTCATTTTGGTTATGTGCTCAGCCCCCGCAGGCATTTGAGTTTGTGACTTTTGGTGGTAAAAGGTCTTTTTCAAACTGTGGGGCACAAAACTCCAGGCTCCTGCCAAGGATGTAAGCCTGGGCCAGGCCCTTCTCCTCAGAGCAGGGAGAACTACAGGCCAGCAGTAGATGGGCCTCAAAGTGCAAGGTCATGCAGCTCTGGCATTGGTGTATCTGAACCTTAGAGTGGCATCTCGGTGGAATAAAGTAAGGGCGATGTTGACCTTTCCACAGACGCATAGAACAATGGCTCTGGGAGAGCCCTGAGAAGACAGCCTGCCTAACCCTCTTGCAGCCAGGAAAACTGAGGCCATGGGAAGGGGAAGGACTGGCTTGAGTCTCAAAACAACCTAGCAGCAGAGCTGGGCCTGCAACCCACCAGGGGACATCCAGGTGTCTTGTGCAATGGGAGGAGATCTGTTTCCCTGACGCCTGTGTCACAATCAAGAGAAGGTGAGACAAGAAGCCATCTCCATCCCTACTCAGATTCGGTCTGACCTCTCACTCCTGTTCCTCAGCTCTGACAGTCAAGTCTGGGGAGTTCCCTGAACACAGGAAATGAGCCAGAGCCAGGACATGGGCCAAGGAAGGTGACTCCCAAGAAGGCCAATCCCATTCCCACCCCCTTCACCGGCCCTCCTGAAGGTACATCTCCAGGAGGTGGAGCCAAAGGGTGAGCTTGCCTGTTTTGGGGAGGCCTGAAGCACCCCAAGACACAGCAGCCTGCGCTGAATTAAGTTTTCCCATAAGGACAACAAGAAAAAGAGAGAGGGCTGATGACCAAAGAAAATCTAATTCTGAGGAGGATGCTCATTAGACAAAGGGGTGTTGGGCCTGGTGATCCCCACTTCTCTTCCAGAATGTGCTAGGACCAGGGAGCATATTCTTTCCCAGGGGAAGGTGAGGCTGAAAATGGACTGCACTGTTGGTCAGGAAACCAAAGCCAGCCAACACCCACGGAGCTGGCTTTGAACACTTCACTGGGCAAGAGAAGTTAGAGAAACAGGGCTATGCGACAGGCTGCCATTGCAAGAGGAGATAGGAAAATGGAGAGATCGAGTATAGTAGTGTGAGTACAGGTTTGAGGATCCAAGAGCCCTAGTTTTATATTCCCCTCCCCCACCACAGGAGCTTGAGCAAATTATCAGGCTTTTCAGAGCCTCCATTTGTTTCTCTCCTGAAAGGAGACAGCAAGGTAATAATTCCTACTCGCCCTCCAGAGTTAAGAGTTAAATGAGATAACGCAGGTAAAGGGCCTCGTCTACCACCCGGGTCCTGGTAAGAACTCAACGGTAGAGCTCGGGGTCTTTCCTTACCCCTTCCTGGGTTGTTCTTTCCCTCCTTTTCCTACAAGGTGTGTGTGGGTTGGGCGGTGGTGAGTGTCTGTGCCCCCTCCCTTGTCTTCGGTGGGCCTCAGGGAGATAACCAGACCTGGGCAGGTACTAGAGCCCGAAGCAACTATACCTAAGAAACCCCCGGGAACCCCCACCTCCCCCCCGCCCCACCTCTGGCTGACCAGCTCCAATCAATTTCGCCGCCTCCGCCTCCTCCCTCCCCACGCGTCCGCGTTCCTCCGGATCCCCCTCTCAGCTCCCCAGCTCTGGAGGAGGGGGAAGTCAGCCAGATCCCTGCTCCTCCCCCCAAGACGGGCCTGACCACAAGTCGCGCTGGCCCAGCCCTCCCCTGTTTGGGCCACCGCAGGAGAGGACGAGAGGGAAAGGCGCGGCGGGGAAGGGAAGGCGCGAAGCGCAGGGCGCACCCGGGGCCCCTGGGGGGCCCGCACGCACCGTTCTGGCAGCTGGCGTTGCTGGCCCGCAGCTCCATGGGCCCTGCGCGCACGGACCGACGCGCGGGCGGCTGGCGCCCGGGGCTCCCCGGCTCCGGAGCAGGTGGCCGAGACTCGTCGCGGCGTGGCCGGCGTGCGAGAAGCTGCCGGGGTCGGCCCCAGGGGTGGAGAGAATGACGCGCCCCAGAGGGGGACGGTCCCCGGGGAGGAGTCACCCGGCATCTCGGGCAACTCCCTGGGTCGGGGGCCCAGGGCTCCAGCTGCCCGCAGAGGAGCGCACGCCCTCCCGGGATGCGGAGGCTGCCGGGCTCCCCGAAAGGGAGTCACCGCGTCGCGCCCCCGGTAGGAGGCAAGGGGGCGGGTCCCCCGGAGCCTCCGCTCCCGAAGCCCGGAGTGCACCCAGTTGCGTCCCCAGGACAGAGTTGAGTCCCGAGGGGTGGGAGAGGGGGACATTTTCTGGCCGAAGTGGAAGTGGGAACGTGGGAGTTGGAAACGGCACTGTTGCCAGTTGGAGCCCTCCCAGGCGGGAGTGGTGTCCGAGACCCTGGGTTTTTTCCTTCCCACCTGCCTTCCTGGCTTCCTACTTCCCTGCCTCCGGGCCTCATTCATTCATTCATTCATTCAGCATAGGTCTGATCTGTGCTGGGCACTAGTACACCACAGGCACATAGTAAGGAAGTGCCCCCAAATGGTCGATACGTCCATGTGGAATGAGTGGATGATAGACTCTTGATAATGAATGAGGAAAGTACATTTCTTCTTCCAAGCGATTGGAGACCAAAATGAATTAGACATATTCTCTGTCCCTGGAGAAACTTGTATATTAATGAGAGAAACAAAATGGGATTTACTATCTAGAAACTGTTGTCTTTCAAATCACCATGAAAAAAAAACCGTGGCTATGGAAAGTGTATTTGCTACTATGGGTAATAGTAAAAATAAATTAGAGAAGCACTATCTTGGACCATAAAAACTCTTGTGCAGGGCTTGCTATAGGCCAGGCACTGTCATTAGTGCTGAAAAATCCCCATTCACTTAACCCTCACGACAACCATATGCAGTACATACTTTTATTATTCAAAGAAAGGAAACTGAGGCACAGAGCGATCAAGTAACTTGCCAGCTTTCCCAGCTAGGAAATGGAAGAGGGACGATCACGTGCATGTTCCCAGTGGCCACACTAACACGCCTGGCATTTTAGACAGAAATACACTCCCGCTCCTGGGGAGTGAAGCCATGGGACCACCAAGAAAGCAGTGGCCAGTTCCCGTAATCGTGGTCACTGACCTCCTGGAGGAGGTAGCTTTTAAAAATAGTTCCTTATGGAGTCTTCACTATGGGACAGACCCTGTACTAAACCCTATGGGGGGGGGGGCGCCTGGGTGGCTCAGTTGGTTGAGTGTCCTACTCTTGGTTTTGGCTCAGGTCATGCACTCAGGGTTGTGAAATCGAGCCCCGGTTCAGGCTTCGTGATCAGCACGGAGTCCACTTGAGAGATTCTCTTTCTCCCTCTCCCTCTCCCTCCCCTCCGCCCCTCCCCCTGCTTGTTCTCTCTTTCTCTCTCTCTCAAATAAATAAATAAAATCTTTAAACCCTATACAGACATTATCTCATTTGGTAGGTACCATGACCGTCTCCATGGTACAGATGAGAGAAAACTGTACTTAAAAAAAACCTGTTGGTTATAAAATAACTTAAGATTTATAGAAGAGTCACAGAAATAGTACAGAAAGTTCCCATATGCCTATCACCAGGTTCCCTTATGTTCACATTTTGCCTAGGAATAGAGAAAGCCCATATTTAAACTACTTTGAGAAACTTGCCCCCGAGGTCCCACAGCTAGTGAGGGCACCAGGAGTAAACAGGCTCTGCCCCCCAGCCTGTCCTCCCCGCCACCACTCTCTACCCTCTCCAGGTGGCCTTCTGGCTGGGACACAAGGATGGGTTCTCCCAGCATGTGGCTTCCCCTAACTTTCTGGGTGACCCTAAACAAGTCATATACTCTCCAGGAGAAACGGTTTTCTCCTTTGTCAAATAAGAGAGCTCCTTTCTGTGTGTGTGTGTGTGTGTGTCACCATGGGATTGGGGGCAAGGTGGGTGAGGCAGAGTTTAAAGAAAAGGGGAAATCCCAGGTATTACTAACATGACGCATCCAAGTGCAAGGGGCCTTAACGCACCCAGGCCCTCCCCTCACTTTGGAGGGATGTGGCACCAGAGTTCACACGGAAGCGAGCACCTCCAAGTCCAGTATGAATTGGAACACAGAGAAGCCAGAAGCTGGGTGATGGGGAATGATGGTTCATTACGGAAGCATCCATGTGCCTGAGAAAGAGGATCGGACACGAGAATTTAATTGGTCTTTTCTCTGAGGTAAGCATTTCTGCTGCTCAGATCTAACGCGTGCTGGCAGAAGGACCACCCTCAAACACTCACTGCCTTCAAACTCTGATTGCATTTGTCCCAAGGACACAGCACAAGAGATCAGTAGTCTTCCTTTCTGGCCTGGGCTTTTTTACTCACAAGAGAGGCTGTTTCGGTTATGGTCACATGGTGCTAGAGCTGAGCCCAGATCTCGAGAGACAGGTACGCACCTGTGTTCTTTAATAAATATGTTTGTGGATGGGTTTGTGACGTGTGGAGCTGCTGCATTTTAGGGTCCCAAGCAGGGGCTACCTCACCCTGGGTTAAGGGCAATATCGCCTTCACCCTGTGCTTTGAGACAGGTTTTTCAGAATGAGGTGAGTTTCATGTTTTAGGGCAGTGGGCTGAGGTGGAAGGAGCTGGGATCTACTGAAGGGCCTTCCACACCCTCTCTGGGCCTCAGGCTCCCCATTTGTTCTAGAAGGAGGCGGGGCTTCCCCAGGGCTGGCATCAGCATCCCGGGAGTGCAGATATAATGAGCCCCATTGAACCGCAGTCTCCTGGGCTGCTGTCCTGACAAAGCCCTTTTCTCCCTGAGCCACAATAGCACTGTCAGGCAGGTAGCAGGGCCGGCAGCATTGTCTCCCCAGAAAAGAACAACAGTGTTCACTGTCTGTCCCAGGCTCGTCTACCAGGGGAGGGCGGTGACTCTGGAAGGGTCTGACCAGCCAGAGACAGATGGGCTCTGTCCTTAGCCAGCCAGGCTCTGGTGAACCAGTCACATCTCATGTGGCCGGTTATTCCTGATGAACAGGAAAACTAATTGACCAAGACCCAAAATTCCTAAAAATGTAGTCCAAGTGCACGCCTGAATGTTTTATGTTCTAGAACTGCACTGCCCAATATTGTAGCCACCAGTTCCATGTGACTCTTCAGGATGTGGCAAGTGGCTAACGTGAACTATGCTAGGTGTGTACAACAGGCAATGTTAATATTTGGGGCCATATAATTGTCTACTATGGGGGGCTGTCCTACGCCCTGTAGGATTTCTGGCAGTGTCCCTGGTCTCACACCAGTAGCACACCCTGCTGCCCATTCCCAGGCTCCCCTGGCTGTGACAACAAAAAGCATCCCAGACAATTGTCAAAATCTCCCCAGGTAGCAACCCATCCAGACTTCAAAGACTTTATAAGAAAAAAAAAGTAAGCTATTTACTTTTTAGTATTGATCACATGTTAAAATGATAATATCTTGGATACAGTGGGTTAAATGAAATTCAGGATCCAAATTAATTTTCTCTACGTCTTTTTGCTTTTTGTAAAGGGGCTACAGAACAATTTAAAATTACATAGCGGCTCACATTATATTTTTATTGGACATGGCTATTTATGAAGGACTTGTTATATGTTACATGCATATAAGTTATATGTATAGATGGATATCCATGCTTGTTTAATCTTTGCAGCAATCCCAGGAAGCAGGCTTTATTATTATCCCCATTTTCCAGATGAGGAATGAAGTCCAGGGAGGTCACTGAGCCTATAAGTTGAGAAGCCAAGAATCAAACACAGATATACTTTTCAATACTACACACACTAAGTGTCCTAGGTCTAGTAACATGCCACAAGGCTCTTGGGTAGGTCACTTCCTCTTCTGGCATCTTACCCCAAGTAGAAGGGCTGGACAAGATGCAGCCTGTAGTCCTTTCCAACCCTGCAGAGCTGGTCTTCTGGGCAGGGTGGGGAAGGACAGATGGCTATCACCTCTTTCAGACTGACCTGGAATCATGGGCATCTTGACTATTGGCATGCAGAGGCCGGCCAACTCCTCTTCCTTAGGTGGGTCCCCAGGATAGCTGCTGTTCTCATAAAAAGCTTTATTGTCACCAGAAGTAATACTTGGAATGGCCACAGGTGCACTCAGACTGGCTCTAAGAAGAGCACCAGGCCCAGGGATGAGTCTACATGCAGCTGGCATCCATAATGGTGATTAAAACAGCACACTGTTACTGACTTCTTCCTCCGTGTGCTAAGCACTTTGCAGGCATTGGCTCAAATGGTCATTGCAATCCCTTATTCTGGATACATTTAAGGTCCCATTTTACAGATGAAGGAACTAAGGCTCAGAGAGGTGAAGTGACTGTACCAAGGTCACACACAATTGGAAAGACAAAAGTTCAAGCTGGGCTTGTGTGTCCTGAGAGCAGCTCTCTTAACCAAGGCTCTGGTTTGGGGAGGTCAGAGGCTTCTTCCCAGACTTCCTCCTGGCCCTGCTCTGTATGAGTAGTTGTAAGACTGGGGCCATCCAGAAGTCACACGGGCAGCCATACAACCTTCAGAGTTAGAGCTGAGCTCATCAACCCTCTTAGTCTGCAGATGGGGAAACTGAGGCCTGGGGAGGGGAAAGGTCATGCTTAACATCAATGCTAATTTTTGGCAGAATCAGAACTTTACTGATAATCACTCCAACCCCGATCCAGCACTTTTATCTCCCACAATGCTTTCTTCATGAGCAGAAAAGGTTGACCTTAGGGCAAATAATGGGAGTAACTATTTTTGGCCACTTTTTGAGGATGAGCCAGTGCCCAAAAGATTCCACACACATTGTCCCACGTACTCCTCACAGTAAGCCTCTGAGCAAGGTGCTGCTTAAATTTTCCATTTTAGAGATGACCAAACTGAGACTCAGAAAGGCCACGGAACTTGTCTGCAATTAAACTGTGCAGCCAAGATGAAACCCAGCAGACCGAGTCTAGAACCATTCCTTGACTGCATTCCTCAGGCTGATCACACTGCATTTAGGGCATCCCCTATCAGAGGATCTGACTACAGGTGGAAGACGTTTCAAATTCCTACGGAGGGCAGAGCTCACTGGGAGGAATGTATGTGGAAGCGCGGCGTGGCTTGGCCTTGGTGTGGATATGCAGAGCCTAATGCACTTAACTCATGGAAAAGAACTTCGGATCTTATCGAAAACGAGCTATGGTTCACATACTACTGAAATGAACTCTTGTGGCCCATATTCAATTTGCAGGTTCTCTACGTGTATTCCTCCGATCCTCATGGCCCTCCCATGAGGCAATGGAGTTACCCCAGATTTACAGCTAACTGGTGACAGAGAGAGTCTGGGCGGGCTGGTGACTTGCTCAAGCTCACGCAGATAATAAGTGGCTAAGCTGGGATTTGAGCGGGTCCTCAAAGCTCTACTTCAGTCTCCTTCTCGTTCCCTGCCTTTTGCTCGTCTGCATCACTACTCAGGCTGGTGACTCAAGGCGGGGGACCCGGGGGACTCTAGTGATGCTCCTCTCCTGCCCCTGTCTGGCCCTCAGCATTTGTTATGTGGGAACAGGGAGGGCAGGGGCACAGTGCGCTGCGTGGCCAGAGGGAGGACTGCTTTTAAAGTGGGAAGTGTCACCCTGAAAAGAAAGGACAAACTCAGGCTCTGTTTTTCCTTGAGTTTTAATAAATTAGCCCATCTTAGACTTTGATATCTGAGAGGTTGGTATTAAAGGGTCAGGTGTGTGAGTTCTAGTCCCCACTCTGCCACTAATATACTGGGACCAGAGGCAGGTCCTTCCCATCCGGGTCTCAGTCTCTCCAGAATGTGCAATGAAAATGAAGGACTAGATAGTGGTTTTTAAGGCTTTTTTTTTTTTTTTTTTAATGAGATGGGGGTAGATACCAAATATTTTTTTTCCCGAGGAGAAAGTTAAATGGAAGGACAACCTGCAAATGTCCTTCAAGAGGCACTGCTTTCGTTGATTCGGGGCAGGAGCCTGGAACCTTGTCACCTTGGCTTCCATGTGGTCTCCCCGCCGCCCCCTCCCCTACAGCAGCCGCTGGGACATCCCCCACCCACGCTAGGACTTGGAAGACCCCATGCTGATAGTGGGGGGCCTGCGTGGCCTTCTGACCGCACAGTGTTTGCATCTTATGGGATGCTCCCACAGAGCCGGTTTGGGGTTCAGAAGAATGGCCATACGTCACTGCATGGGGAGGCTCTTGAAGGGGTGCTTGTGGGCTCGGGACCTTAGTTCTCCAGGCCCATCTGTAAGGGTCCTGAGACACAGTCACGTTGTTGCCAAGTGGGTCTGAACTCCCCTGGGTGGGTGGTACAGTCTGAGTCCGGGGGGAGATTCCCACGCACTCTGGAGTGGTATTCCAAGTGAGGGCTGCAGGCAGTGTGGGGTGGGAGACATGTTTTATTGGCCAGCCTGTGAACAGCTCAGCCTCCTTCAGGGCTTCCGGGGAGGAAGAGCCGGTTTGGGGTGTGTATGGGTCTCACCTCCACCACACACAATGGCTGTGTGGCCTTAGGCAAGTTACTTACCTTTCCTGGGCCTCAGCTGTCTTATCTATAAAACAAGGATAATGACGATGATAATGATAATAGTAAAGTTACCTCTCACTGATACCCGCTCTGTGTAGATTCTATGTAAGTGCGTCTTGTCTATTACAACACAGCAAATCCTCACGTTGACCTTATGAGGCGGGTGTTGTAGGATCCACTTTACAGATGTGGAAAGTGAGGCAGAGAGAAGTTAGATGGCTTGCCCACGGCACACAGCTACAGCTATCACACGGCAGGCAAACTCTTGTTTTTCTGACTCCAAAGCCAACATTTTCACCTGCGACATTAAACTGCCTTCTTGAATTAAACCTGCCTCAAAAAGCTGTTTTGAGAATCACAAAAGACAACCTACGTCATAATCACAGAGCTGGCTTGTAGTCGGTGCTCAGTAAATGGGTTCTGGTTCCTCGTCTCCCGCTAAATGCACAAAAGGTCCCCTACAAGCCTGAAGGAGTTGGTGAATGTCCGTCTACAAGTCTCTCTCTTCCCAGCAAGTTAAAGTAGGGAAAAGGAAGAGAATTCTACCTGATCTCAAGAAAAATTACCTTTCTCCTGCAAAAAATGTTTCTTTAATGAGTGTTTCCCAAACTGTGATCCATGAAACACCATTCCACATGGTCCCATGTTCAATAAAGTTTGGGAAATGCTCCGTTCTCAACCCTCCTCTTGGAGATGCTCATTGCATATTAGCACGTTAAAGGCACTGAGAAGTCCTGCCTGTAAAGAATCCTGCTCAATGTAGTTTAACCCAGAGTGTTCCAAACCCCACTGATCATGGAATTCCCATGCCTCACCCCTATTAATATCTTATTATCATAACATCTATTAACATTTTATTCTAAAGAACACTCTTGGAAGGGAAGCGGATTCTTTTCCATTTATGCAGATGAGGTAACTGGAGGCCAGAGAGCTTATGTGGATTATCCAAAGTCGTACAGCTATGAGGGTAGAAGCTCTATTCTCAAGCTCACTACTGAGGCACATGCAGGGTGGAGTAGTGGTTAAAAGCAGGAACCTGGAGTTGGACAGACAAGGTGTCTACCCTGCCTCTACCATTCTCTAGCCAAATGTCCTTGAGCAGGTTACTTAACCTCCCTGGGCCTCAATTTCTTCATCTGTTATATGGGGACAATATGGCATATACCTCATCAGGTAAACCGGGGGTTCAGTGAGTTAATACAAGAAAGGGGGTCAGAATAGCATGCGGCAACATGTAGTTAATGATCACTGTTCCTACTAGAGTTTGCATCAAATGAAGTTTACCCGTTCTGCTGCACGGGAGGGGAGTCCATTGCTACTTTGGAGAGGCTGCTGCTGGCAGCCAGGACTCACCAGGGCCTTGCTGGAGGGAGGCCCGGGATTGCTGGTAGCTCTCGGGAGCCCCTTCTTCAGCCAAAGTTCCCAGAAGGTGTGTGTGGAGGGGTTCTCCTACCCATCTGCCCCTGGGGCCAGGCCTCCTCGTGTGGCTAGACCCAATAGTCCCCATGTCTGCCTTCTCTCCTTGTCTCCTGCCTAAGCTCAGAGGAATCCTTGCTGGAATTGTCACTTTGCAAAGCTAAGACAGGTCCAGGAAGGAAAGCTGGGGTAAGCACTAAGCTTCGTGCAATAGACACGGGCTTTTGAGCCAGACGGTCCTTTTGGGTCAGGCTCTGATGCTTTCTACTTTCGTGATTTTAGCCAAATCACTTCTCTCAGTCTCAGTTTCTTTGTTTGTAATATGGAGATACTAATGGTACCTACTTTCTAACTTTGCTGTGAGGCACCAAGCAATAATAACTAATGTCTAATGGGTGCTTGCTGTATGTCAGTTCTAGCAGCCTGGGATGGCTAATGTCATAGTAGACAAGATCCTGCTGTCATGGAGCTTACATTCTAGAAGGGGGAGACATGCCACAAACAAGCAAAGAAATAAAAATAAATCAGAGTATAATAATTAACATAGAGAAAATAAAATAGAGTAAGGGGCAGAGAATGACTGATAAAATGGTCAGGGAAAGCCTCACTGAGGTGGTGACATTTAAACTGAGATCTGACTGACAAGGAGTGAACTATTAAAAAAATCTGGGGGGAGAGCCTTCCAGACAGAGGGAACAGCTAGTGCAAAGGCCCTGAGGTGCAAGCAAATTTGGTTTGTTTGACGGGCAGAAGGAAAACCCTTTTGATGAAGGGTGAAGAGAGTGGTATAAGATAAAATCATCCACTTCTAGTATAGACCCAAGAGAAGTAAAAACACAAAACTTGTACATAAATGTTCATATCAGCGTTATTCACAATGTCTAAAAAGTGGAAACACCACAAATGTTCATCAACTGATAAATGGACAAAGTTTGGCACATTCATTCAATGGAGTATTACTTGGCCCTAAGGAGGCCTGAGGCCCCGATAATCGCTACAACATGCATGAACTTTGAAAACACTATGTTCAGTGGAAGAGGTCAGATATAGGAGGTCACGTATCATATGAAAGGCCCAGAATAGGGGCGCCTGGGTGGCACAGCGGTTAAGCGTCTGCCTTCAGCTCAGGGCGTGATCCTGGCGTAATGGGATCAAGCCCCACATCAGGCTCCTCTGCTATGAGCCTGCTTCTTCCTCTCCCACTCCTCCTGCTTGTGTTCCCTCTCTCGCTGGCTGTCTCTATCTCTGTCAAATAAATAATAATAAAAAAAAAAAAAAAGAAAAGAAAGGCCCAGAACAGGTAAATCTATAGAAACAAAACGTAGATTAATGGTGTCTAGGGGCTGGGGTGGGGGTGGGGGGAGAGGTGGGGAGTGGAAATGTGGAGTGATTGTTCATGGGTATGGGGTTCCTTTTGGGGGTGATTAAAATGTTCTAGAATTAGATAATGGTGATTATTGCACAACTTTGTGACTATATGAGAAACTGCTGAATTGTATACTTGTAAAGGATGAACCTTATGGTAAGTGGATTGCATCTCAAGTTTTTAAAAAATCAGAGTTCTAAGCAGGCGCCAGCTTAGAAGCTATGCTTAGGAGTTTAGGGTGGATACTACTGTTAAGCTCATTATTTCAGAAGAGGGCCCTAACACACACACAGAGTACACAACTGGCCCTGGGCCACCCGGCTACAAAGTGGCCAAGCTGCGATTCACACCTTAGCCGTCTGGTTCAAACCCCACGCTTTGAGGTAAAGCTCGTGCGTAGCCCAAGGCCTGGTGTACATTCAACACGCACTCAATATAGGCAAGTCATGAATATATTTAGGGGTTGGGGTTTCAGTTTCCAGATTCCTGCCCCTCAGGGCTTTCATTCTCAATGCTGGCCTCCACTCTCTGAGCTGTACCTTTCCCATCTGTCTGGTTCCAAGAGAAAGACCAATGGGCAGAGTCTTGGTCTGCCCCCCGCCCCGCAGATCCACTGCAGTGGGCGCCCAAGCCTCCTCCCCTGCGCCTAGTTAACTTAACGCCAACACGGTCACACTGGAAATTCTGGTTTGTGAGCCGGGACTGGATGAGGAGCCCCAAAGGAATCCAGAGCGTGGGTTAAGGTTTCTTCACGGCTTGTCAGGTGGGAGAGGGGACTCAGCCGCCGCCCCTCCACCAGAGGACCTCTGCCCCTGGGGACAGGGATGCGGATGTGGGGGAGGGGGCGTGGGCAGAGCCACGCGTCTCCGGATTGGCTGCAGACCAAGGCGCTGGGCCAATAAAAAGCCACGCCTTTTTTTTTAATTGAGCTAAAGATCGACTGGTGATAATTATCTGCATTTAGCTCTGCAAAGAAAAATGTAGATGTTTGTTTTGCGACCAGTCCGATAAATATGTTTGTGCCTCTCCATCCCGGGTTCTGCATTGCCAGAAAGCCTGGTCTGTACAGAGCGGTCTTTTAGTCACACTTCAGCGGAACCAAGAGTGAGTGGTCCTCGTTTTAGGGAAGGGCCTGGCTGGTGGTTTTTACCTTTTTAGGGGCCCTCCTCATCCCTTTAAGAATCTGACAAAAATGGTAAACACCTGCCCCAGAAAGACACACCTACCTCACTGCATTTCAGGGGGACTCAGGTTAATCACCCTTGGCTTTTGGCCAAAGGGGAAAAAATCCTAAGTTTTTGAATGTACGTTTCATAACGAAGAGTGAAGGCTGGGAGTGTTCTCCATGGAGTCTGGACGACAGCTTCAAGGCTGTCTACACATGCCCAAAGCCACTGATCTTCACACTTAGCATGTTAAGCCTTGAAGCTGCCTTCTCTGGTTAAGTCACTCTTACTAATAATCACAACTACAAGTCATTGAGTGCTAATCCCACAAACCATTGAGTACTAATCATCACAACTATAAGTCATTGTGCTCCATGTAACATACCTAACTTACACTCTCCCATCAACGGTAGGCGGTATTACCACCATTTCACCCAGAGGTTTACTGAGGTTAAGACCAAGACCACAGAGCTGGTCAGTGGTCACACTGGAATGCAACCCCAGGCCTATGTGACACCAAGGCTCCACAACTGTATACTAACTGGCCTCTTCCTGTGGCTCCAGTAGCAGGAGGGGGTGAGGCAGGAGGAGGATGGAAGCTGAAGTTACAGGAAGAGAAGATTCTTGCTCTTCCTCATGCTTCCTGCTCAGACCTTCCTAAGGATGACCTCAGAGCGTGACCCTGCTCCCACCTCTTTTTTTTTTTTTTTTTTCTCACAGTGCTGAATTTCAGTTGAAATGTATGGGGTTTTGGCGAAAGATTTTATTTTTTAAAAGTTATTTCTACCCTCAATGTGGTGCTTGAACTCACAACCCCAGGGTCAAGAGTTGCGTGCTCGATGGATTGAGCCAGCCAGGTGCCCCTACCCCCAGATGTATGGTTTTTAAATTATAAAACTCATAATAGATTTTAATTAAAAAATTGTAGTTCAGGAGGATATCAAATGAAGGATAAAAGCGCACTGGCTCTTCCATAGTCAAGAGGCAGTCACCACCGCTAACAGATTCTTTGGTATCTGTCTAGACACCCACGAAAGTGTACATTCTTTTTAAACATGGGATCACGTTATACAGATTGTATTTCAAGTTGCTTTTTTCACCTTACAAGGCATTTTGCAGACTTTTTCATATCAGTACATATGAATATACTTTATTATATTTAGAATGCTGGGGGGTTTTTTTTAAGATTTTTTTTTAAGATTTTAAGATTTTATTTATTCATTCGACAGAGAGAGACAGCCAGCGAGAGAGGGAACACAAGCAGGGGAGTGGGAGAGGAAGAAGCAGGCTCATAGCAGAGGAGCCTGACGTGGGGCTCGATCCCAGAACGCCGGGATCACGCCCTGAGCCGAAGGCAGGCGCCTAACGACTGAGCCACCCAGGTACCCCTAGAATGCTGTTTTTAAGAATATCTCAATGTATGAATGTTTCATAACTTATTTAATCACATTTCTACTGATTATCAGAAGGACAGGCTGTTTTCTGGTTTGGGGATTACAAACTCTGCTATAACGGACATTCTTGAACATATACCTGCCACACATGTGGCAATTACGCCTGTAGGAGAAATTCTGGAAGTGAAATTGCTGGGGTAAAGGGTTTGCTTATTTAAAATGTTTCCTCCCAAAGGGCTTGTGGTAGGTGGAGTATTAGTCAGCCCCCCTCCCCCCGTCCGCATCCTCGCCTCTGGAACCTGTGAATGTGATACCTCACATCATAACAGGGACTTTGTAGATGTGATTAATTTAAGAATCTTAAGGTGGGCAGATTATCCTGGCTTATGGGAGTCCTTTTGGGAGAGCGCAGGAGGGTTAGAGTCAGGGGAGGCAGCCACGAGAGGACGGAAGTGGAGACTGCAGGACGTGGCTGTGAGCTGCAGCTTCTAGAAGCTGGCAGAGGAGAGGATCAGGTTACTCTCTGCAGACTCCTGGAGGAACCAGCTCTGCTGCCATCTTGCGTGTTAGCCTAGTGACTGAATTGGAAGACCTTGGTCTTCTGATGTCCATAATTGTAGGATAGTAACTTCATATCGCATTAAGCCATGAAATTGGCAGTAATTTGTTAAAGCAGTGGTAAATAGGAGACTAATACAGGGCTGCATCCTCTTTCGACCAGAAGTTGTTAACCTGTTGAGATTCCTCTCGGAGTATGAGGCTATCGATGAAGCGCTCTCTCTAAGGAAGGAAAAAATGCACCTCTGTGTCTACCATTTCAGAGAAACCACAGACCGCCCCCCCAACCCGAAGCTTGTCCCTGGACCTCCCAAGGTTAGAGCTGTCCTCGTAGGGCCTCAGCTGCCTCTTCCCTCGCCAGTGTCCCAAAGGCAGGCTGAGATTCATATCTGTAGTCTCCGTTTGGGAAATAGCAGATTGTTGGCACAGGAGGAGTCCTTAGAAGTCATGTGGGGTACCATTTTAGAGATGGAGAAAATGAGGCCCGAGGTAGAAAAACTGGGACTAGACCCAGATCTCATGATTCCTGGTCCTGGGTACTCTCTGGTCTGCATACCCTTTGTCTGCAAGGGAAGAGGAAGTATGGGAAACATTCTGGGCTCAGCTGGGGTGTTGGAAATACCTCAAGTTACAGGTGAGGACAGTTTTTTTAACCAATCAACTGCAGGCAGTAAAGGCCTCCCCTAGGCTGCCCTTCCACTCTGTTGGGGTGAGGAATGGTCCTGTAGAAGACCTGTTCAGGAGCCCCTGGCCTCAGGCTTCAGGTCCTGTGAATTCATTCAGGGTTTCTCTTGGGAACTCAAGGGCCTTTCAGAAAAAGGCTGGGATGGGGAAACAGGCCCTGCCTTCTCCCCGTTGGTTTTTAAGAACAACCCAATCTGACTTCCTGGCTTCCTGATTTCTGGGACAGTACCCTCCAACTGGTTTCTTCTCCCTCCTCTAAGTTTTTGGTTCTTGAAGACTGTTGGAAAATAGCTATGGACTGAATGGGGAGAAGGAGTGATGAAATCTTCCAAGATATGTTTTGACCTTCCCTGGGGAGTCCTGAGTGGAAACCCAGATGGGAGAGAAGGAAATAGGGCCCCCACCTGCAGAGGGGAAAAATGAATGACCTTGGCTGGCTGAAACCCCTTTTCTGAATCAGTTCCAGTCATTGAGCACTGACAGTGTGCCAGGCACTGTTCTAAGGTCCCTTAACCAAGGGGCGCCTGGGTGGCACAGCGGTTAAGCGTCTGCCTTCGGCTCAGGGCGTGATCCCGGCGTTACGGGATCGAGCCCCACATCAGGCTCCTCTGCTATGAGCCTGCTTCTTCCTCTTCTAATCCCCCTGCTTGTGTTCCCTCTCTCGCTGGCTGTGTCTATCTCTGTCGAATAAATAAATAAAATCTTTAAAAAAAAAAAAAAAAAAAAAAAAAAAAAAAAAATAAGGTCCCTTAACCACAAGAGATAGGTTTCAGGATCCCCAGTGGATGCCTGAACTGTGGTTAGTACTGAACCCTTTATATATATATTATGTTTTTTTGTACATACACACCTATGATCATGCTTAATTTATAAACTATAAGAGATTAACAACAATAATAAAATAGAACAATTAAAGCAATACAGCGTAATAAATGTGAATGTGGTCTCTCTCTCAAAATGTCTTCTTGTGCTATGCTCAGCCTTCTTCTTGTGATGACGTGAGATGATAAAATGCCTACATGAGGAGATGAAGTGAGGTCAATGACGTAGGCCTGTGATGTGGTGTTAGGCTACCACTGACCTTCCGACAACACATCAGAAAGAGGGTCATTTGCTTCCAGATCACTGTTGACCATGGGTAACTGAACCGTGGAAAACAAAATGGCGGATAAGGGGAGGGGGATACTGGAATATTTATCCTTCTATCCTTGCCACAACCCCCGAAGTAGGGATTATCACTGTTACTATTCTTATCCATAAGGAACCTGACATTCAGAGAGAATAGGAACTTGCTAGTTCCTGGCAGAGCTGAGTTTTCAAAAAACCGAGCTTTTAACCAGTTACTGTCTTTTGTCCCCATTCTTGGCTGAGAACAGTCCCAAGAGGGAGGAAGTCACCACCACCACCACCACCAACGGCTCCCAGCGGGTTCTGCCTGCACGCGATCCCCCAAGCCTCATGCCCATCCGCTACTCCTTTTCCTTCCTGTGTTTGTCCCTGTCCCTCCTGCTTCTGGCCCACCCCACAGTGCTCCCCACAGCCCTGTAGAGTACCACTAGAATGCTTCCCCTCCACACCAGACGGTTAGTCCTTTTTCTCTTCTCTTTTACGATAGCTGCCCTTTTGAGGCAGGCTAACGTGGCTGACGCCAATTACATGGCTGTTTTGAGGGGGCAGGGGAGTCCAGTCAGTCAGTAGACATAGACGGAACACTTCCGATGTGTCTGTCACCTGCTGTGAAAAGCACAGGCACGAGGATGGTGAGCGAGCCCGATGCAATCCCCGTACTCACGGACTGAATTCATGCAATGGTCACAGTGCACGCTGAGCCACAGTTTTGATAAATGACAAGGACATCAAGTACAGAACGCACGGAGTATTGAACAGAGCGACTGGGACTTGGGTTTCCAGGAGGAAGGGCATTGGAAGTGAGACTTGAAGGATGACAGAAAGCCTTAGTCTGTGAAGCTAGGGAGGTGGGGGGGCAAGCATTCCTGACTGGCAGGGGCCAGTGTGAGCATGTGGGGGACAAGGGCGAGCCTGGGTCCAGGATGGATTGAGAAAGGCCAGCGGTGTGGTGGTTTAACTTCTGTTTTCTGAGATTCCTCAAGTAGAACATGGGGAGCTGATTAAATGAGACTATATGGTACATCAGCCTCTCACCCACGGCAGCCACCGATGAGTCTGGGGAGCTTTCTCCAGCTCAGGGCCTGGCTCCTTGCCAGAAAGTTTTCAAGATAAGCCCCAACCAGGAGGCTCTTTGATTTCCCCCCTTTCCTGTTGGCCTGAAACTCCAGAAGGCAGAAATCCCTGGGTTTTATTCTGACTAATGAAGGTGGAGCTTAGGGGCTGCATATTTTTAGCTCTGATAGCATCTCGCAGCATATTTTCCCAGGGAAACCCTCCCCTCTCCCCATTCTGCCGGAAGCTCTGGGCCAGTGAGACAGTGCAGCATCTGGGAACGCGGGAGTGGGCTGGAAAGGGAGCAGACTGAGGCATGGGGTAAATCGAACCAGATGGGGAAGTGGGAACTGGCCTGGGGGGCTGGTTACTCTCCTCCTTGCCTAGAAGCAAATGGGTGTTTGTCCCTTTCCCCTTCTGGCTTTATTCACATCAGGGGACCTGGAGGCAGAGGCAGAGCCCTCCAACCATCTGCAGGGTCTGGGTCAAAGGTACCACATATCATATGTCTCTGAATAAAAGTTCTAAATCATGGGGCGCCTGGGTGGCTCAGTTGTTAAGCGTCTGCCTTCGGCTCAGGGCGTGATCCTGGCATTATGGGATCGAGCCCCACATCAGGCTCCTCTGCTGGGAGCCTGCTTCTTCCTCCCCGACTCCCCCTGCTTGTGTCCCCTCTCTCGGTGGCTGTCTCTCTCTCTGTCAAATAAATAAATAAAATCTTTAAAAGAAAAAAAAAAGTTCTAAATCACACTATGAAACTGTTAGAAAATACGCTCTGTCTTCCTGACAATGAAATACATCTTTATAACACAAAAGAAGTTACGTGTCAAGTTGGGGGTTTTATATGACAGGAAGCTGGCCAAAATATCAAAGATGACTGAATTCATTGTCATTGCATATTCCTGGATGTTCTGTTGTTGGGCCGATGGTGTGTGGATGGGTAAAACAAAGACAT
The DNA here is from genome assembly GCF_023065955.2 of Ursus arctos. NCBI lineage: Eukaryota > Metazoa > Chordata > Mammalia > Carnivora > Ursidae > Ursus > Ursus arctos. The sequence goes on along the minus strand of NW_026622819.1, from coordinate 46,541,812 downwards.
AAATCAAATTCGTAAATCAATATGCATTTATACTATAAATTTTACCTTTCCTGCCTTCATTTTAGCAACATTGTATGTTATAGGCGAGACGCCCCATTCCCGGGCTTTATGGAGATGTAATTGAAATAAAAATTGTATCTATTTAAGGAGTACAAGGTGATGTATGGATATGTGTCCACTGTGAAATGCTCATCACAACCACATTCATTAACTCACCCATCACCTCACAGGTTACCTTTCCATTTTTGGTGTGATGAGAACACTCAGGATCTCTGTATGATCAGGAGTTTTCTATCATTTGTGTTCTAGTGTCAGTTATGCCAGATCGGACAACCTTTCTTGAGTCATTGTAACTCTTTGGTTTTCATTAATTTCAGTTTGAAGAAATTCTGCTCTGATACGAGGGTGGCACCTGAAATTATCAGTAGGATTTTTAAAGCAACACTTAGATTAAAAAATAAGAGAGTTATTTAACATAGCACATTCAACTACTGTAATGGGGTCACATATAATTATTATAACAGAAAATATTACGAAATATTTTCATTTTATTATATAAATATCCCTTAGATATAATTTTCACTGTCTCTTAAAGCAGCCTCTGGAGCATACAGTATTTCTTGTTATTTCAAATTTTTTAATTCTGGGATATGATAAGGAAACCTCCCTAAAAGTGGCCTGTGGCTCAGTTTGTTCTGGTCGTCCTCAAGACTATACTTTGACCTAGGATGGCCAAAAAACAGTTTGTATTCAAGTTAGTCTGGCATTATTTGCATATTTTTTGTTTCACTGTTTCAATTTCTATTTCATTGGAATGGCATTTTTGTTGCATACCTCACATGCATTTTCATTTAGGAAAGCCAATTTCTGTAAAATTTGTAAAAATGTTTGCATCCCCTTGACGCAAATTAGACAGAACTAGATGCCATTGATTTTTTGGGTAATGTTAATAACAGTAAGCAATAGTGCAGACCAAATAAGTATAGTGTAAAGTCAAAAGGATTTTATTGTCTCTTAAGACTAATACTCAGTTTTTGAGGATCTTCTGTGCCTTTATTTAAATTCTTAGTGCGTCTTTTATCTAAACTAAATCTAATTACCTGAACAGCATTTTGTCAGCAGTTCCAATGAGGGGTTGAAAGTGATTATAATGTGAAATTTGATGTTGTTTCCTCGAACATTCTATCTTTGAACAACAGCTCCACACACTGTCGTATATAATCTTTTTTTGTTTCAAAAAAGGTGACATCATTAAAGGCACAGTTGTCACCCATGTTCCTTAGGAACAAATTCAAGCTGTGCGCATTACGGGGCACAAAAATGCTCCTGGAGTTTTGGTTACAGTTGCCATTCTCGTAGGCTTGCCCTCTTTGCTCACCTATGTGCCCCTACAGCTCCAGCTTCCACACTTTCCAAGCCGGACACACCGCCGGTATCAGTGGCAGCACGATGCACAAACTTCATTACACTTGCATTCAAGGTCGCTGCATTCAAGGACGTGGGCCCGTAATCAGGGAGAGGGTTCTACAGGGGCCTGAACAGCATTGGTCCCAGGTTGGATGTTCAGGATTATTGGCTGTGCTGGGCTGGCACCGAGCTTCGGATTTCGAGTGACACAGATGCATGATGCTACTTAATAAATGATTGTTTAGTAGGATTGTGCCGTTCAGGGCCTGGTAAAGTGTAGGGCGAGGGGCGGGAGCATGTTTAATCTGATCTAGGCCGGTCAGGGCCTTTTCTTGGCCAACATTTGATGTCGGGAGATTCTTTCTCTTCAGTCTCTTGCTGCCTGCATTTCCTTGCGTTCAGGTGCTCATTTTTCAAGTTTAGGCTGAAACGGAACCTCTTCCATGAAGTCCTCCCTGATATTGCCCTCACTCCGTCTTACCCCAGCTGGAAGAACACTCTTCTTCCTCTGATCTTGAGAAACACTTGGTGTGACTGTGTCTTGGGATCCCTTAGGATAGAGGTGCTGCAAGCATATTGTTATATGCTTAGTGGGTAAGACCTTGGACCTGAATCCAGACTTACTGGACTTTGAATTCTAGCTCCTTTCGGTCCCCTCTTTGAGTTCTGTGCCTCAGTATCTGTATCTGTAAAATGGATCCCATTTTAGTTATTTAGTGGGTAAATAACAGTACCCACTTCCTACAAGTTGTGACATTTACGTGAACAAAGAATTTAAAGCACTTCTCCTGACGCCTGCAGGAGGAAGCTCGGTAATTGCTAGTAATCTCTGGAATCACCACATTCTCGCCTTCACATTCTTCTTCACTCTGTGCATTTTTTTTTTATCCCTCCTACAACTCTAGGAGTTCCTTTAGGTCTGTGGCTATGATCAGTTTTTAATTTTATATGGTCTTGCAAATAGTGACTATTCAAGATGTGTTTCTCAAAGCAATGGTATCCCAGCCTTCAAACAAGTTCGGGGCCCCCAGAGACAGAAGATTTTTCAGATCTAGGCTTTCTCTTCTCCGGGGTTATGGACCGAATTGTGTCTCTCCCCACCCCCCGCCCGCCCAAGAATTCATATGTTATAATCCTAATCTCCAGTACCTCAGAATGGGACTGTACTTGGAGATAGAGCCTTTAACAAGCTGGTTCAGGTAAAATGAGGTCATGTGAATGGGTCCGAAAGCAATACGCCTGGTGTCCTGCTAAGAAGAGGAAATGAGGACCCAGGCAGAGCCAGAGGGAAGACCTTGTGAAGACACAGGGAGAAGACAGCGTCTAACATCCAAGAAGAGACACTTGGAAGAAAGCAACCCTGATGTCACCTTGGTCGTGGATTTCTAGCCTCCAGAACTGAGAAAGTAAATTTCTGTTGTTTAGACCATGTGGTCTGCGGTATTTTGTAATGGCTGCCCTAGCGAACCAATATGCTCTGCTACCCTATTCTCTCCCATCGTGAAATTGCTTCCCTCTTCCATCTGAAACCCTTCAGTACTTTGCCAGGTCCCCACATCTCTGATTGTGCCCAGGTGTTAGGACTGCCTGTGAGGCAGGGGTCCTTCTCCCGTGGGAGTTTTTGCTTTTGTTGTTTGTCTGTATACATCTAACATGGATTTCTATGTTCTCAGCCCAGTATTTTTCAAAGCATGTTCCACGGGAGGATCAGTAGTGCTGCAGAGAGAGGGGTTTCCAAAGTCATGGCCGCTAGGTGATGGGTCCATTCCAGGCTGGTGAGTGCTGCAGGACTCAGGGCACTGCAGATCTTCAAGAAGGGAAAAAGCAGGAGGCATCCCCCAAACCCATGCGACCGCGGAACCCTCTTTTCCCTGAGCATTGCTCAGGACTAATACCAACTGCACCCCAACTACAGCAGCTCAAATACACAACCTGTAACGATGGGACTCCTTGGAGGCGGGGACACATGGCTGAAAAAGATTTCGAGTCTGGGAAGTAGTCAGGCACCTCAAAGTACCCCACTGGGACATTACCAATGATCAGGGTCGTAGAGCTGGAAGGTGCCTCAGATTATTGTGTCCAACTTGAAGAAGAGGGAACCAAAGCCCTGGGAGATTAGAGGGCTGCCCGAGGCCGCAGCCAAGGGGGAGCCACTAATGCCCCAGGGCTCATCTTTGTGGATGGTCTTTGGGAAAGTTGCCGCTGCATAAAACGTAAAACTCCAAGCACCGGTGTTGGTTTTAAATACAACCTTCTAGTGTTCTTTGGGGTTATCCTTTCTGATGAGGGTGAGAGGTACCTTCAGCCTGGAAACTTCCCTGCCGCCATGCTGGGCCTTCTCCTGATACCAGGCTCTGCTCCGTCTTACTCACCCAAAGCCCTGAAAAGTCCAGTGGCTGTAAGTCTAGTTTCGGGGTCTGGCCTGGCTGAGCAGGTCCTTACAGTGTGCGAGCAAAAGCTCAGGCTTTGAAACTGGGTTCCAATCAGAATCACCACTTATTAACTGTGTGAAAATAAATACACCTCAGAGCCTCTCTCTCTCAAAGTTGGGAAATAGCACATAAAGTGATTGTAGCTGATTCCACGGAAGGGAGGGTCAGGATTTAGCCTGGGGGCTGCACACTTCAGACCTCACTAAATATTGCTTCCCATCCTTCCTCTGAAACTAGGGGTCACTCAGTGAGACTATGAAATCCTGACGAGCGGAAGCTACTGCCGGAGTCTCATCCCGTGTCAATTGGTAAAGGTAATGCCCCAGCGAGAAAGCAAACAAGCCATTAGTTTAGGATGACCGACCTGCTACACCCTATCTCCTTCCATTCTCTTCGGGGTGTTTCCTTAGTCATCAGTGTTCACGCGGCCTTCCACACATCAGCGAATCCTGGGGTGAGACCAGGAATAAGGGCCAAGATGCTGGTTTGGAAGCAGTTTTAATGGAGATGGAAATGTTTATCAACTCAACACAGGTACCCCAAAATACAAAGCAAAATATCATCTTCAGCTGCATAGCAAATATGATTTAAGAATTTAACAACATTATCTGATCACAAGCGTAAATATAAGTCACCATAAATAAATGTAAATTCATTGTACAAAAATCCCCAACAACTCTTAATACAAATATGGTACATTTGACAGTTTCTAAAACAGAATTTTTTTTAAAACTTTTTAAAACCTAAGATTTTTTTTTCCTGGTTCTTAGACACACAGAAAAAATCAAATCAAAAGGAGGCAGGAATACCAGGGAGGAAAGAATATTAAACCTGTTTGGTATTCATAAATAAATGTGCCAGCGAGCTAGGGAAATGAAATGTCTCTCCTTAAGGTGAAGACCTCAATTTACCAGGGTCAAGTCTCTCGGAGATAAGATTCTACCCAGGGGGTCAAATTCAGGGTTACAGAGGCAGGATGGGGGTGGGGGGGGGCAGGTTGCTGACAGAGCAAGCCCGTCAAGTGGGTGATCCAAACCACAAAAGCAGTGGGCAAGGTTGTGGGATAAACTCTAGGACTTCATTCTATCTGAAAGACCCACTGTCCCCAGACAGGACTGAAGATTCAGAAGACTCTGGAGCTCCGATATTTTACGTGGGTTTGGAAGGCGTGTTCTACCATGTGGTGTAGCCTCTCCCTTCTGCCTTTGGGACACATCTATGGTCATCAAGAGGAAAAACAAAACAAAAACTCAGAATAAGAAGTGGCCTCTCCAGACGGGAGGATCAGCCAGCTTCCACCCTGAATCGTTTCCCTACCCTACAAGTATTTTCTTTCATGGCTCAGAGGGAGCTCAGAGCCCAGGTTAGCGGTGGAGAGACCCTCTACAGCAGTGGTCCTCAGATTTCCACGTGCAACAGAACAACTCAGACAGCTTGTGGAAGGGGCAGATTTTCCTACCTGACTCCCAGAGATGCAGACTTAACTGGTTTGGGGGAGGGCCCAGAAATCTGCACCAAATGAGCTAATCTCAGGACGTCCTGATGGAGGCCCTCGGGCCACACTTGGTGAGCCCCGCCTCTCTCCTCTCTGGTGAGCAGAGTGTATCACACAAACCTCTTGCTATGGACTCCTTTTGTTCTTTCCATTGGGTTAAAATGGGCCATCTGATTAATGGTAACGATTTCCATTCGTCCGCCCTGAGGGAGGGGATCATTGTTGTTCTTTCTATTTTCTCTCTTTTCTTTTCCTCCCTGGATTGGGGGAGAGATATCAAATGTCTCATTTTATATTTTCTTACAAGCTCAGGGTCATAAGCTCCCTTTGAAGAAGAGGTGCTCTGTAATGAGACATTCATTCCCAAAGGCTTCCATCCTTCTAAACAGTCTCCCCATGCTCGGTGGGAGATTCTGGTTCAGTCAGAGAAATGCAAGTAGACAGGCCCCTGTGAGATAGGCTTCATGCCTCAAAATCTAGGTTAAGGAACATGAGGAACCTTGAGAGCTAAAGATAAAATGTCCTAAGAATCTTTCAGCTTCTAGGACAATGAGAATCCCAATTCACTAAAACAGGACTCCTTTTCTGGGAGTGTATCCTGGTATTAAAAACTTATTGACAAGTGCTATTTATATTCCTCACCCCTCTGACCCCAATATGTTTTGGGCTTCTGTTGAAATAACCCCTTAATAGTTTCTTTCTCGTGGGAGTTCTCCTTGATGAGAGAGTCTGTGCAGAGAAGTGGTCCCTAATCTGGCCACTGGCTACGGGTGTGGGCAGTCTGTGCCTGACTTGTTCAGTGCTGCATTCCCAGTGTCCACTGCCCTGTGCACCTTGCTGCTCACAGGATTTGCTTAATGAATAAAGGAGCCACCTCGTCATTATGCTGAGATGGTCCCACAGCTTTCTGTTTGGGGCTATGGAATTCCAGGCTATGTCAATAAATACTGCTTCCGCACAGCAGGCCTGACCATCTTCCTACCCGAGTTCCACTCAGTGAGACACAGCTGTGAATGCATTTCTGAGTTCTCTCTAGGAGTGCCCTGAGAGGGGAGTGTGGTTTTGGGGAGTCCAGGGAAGGCCAGAGCCAACACCGTCTATCATGGTGCTGGTACCAGGAACTTCGGCTTCTGTTTCCCGTGGCTCTCAGCGCCTGGTCCACAAGTACTGTTGGTGGTAGAATCCCCGGCATCCAGAGTAGGAGGAGATGCCCCCTGGGAAAATGGCGGGGAGGGAATCAGAGGAGGTGAAGAAGCCAGGAAGTGGAGACACGCCTGTCAGGTCTGGCTGGTATCTCGGATACAGCCACGCTCTTTCCTCCTTCTCGGAGACTTCACTCCTGAGGTCGCACGGGGGCCCTGGGTAGGAGGTCACCATCTGGGAGGAGGTCTTGAGAAGCAACCATGGACGTGGGGTGGGGCTGTGAGATGGAGAAGGGGTGAGACTGGGGCTCTTCACACGGCTGAGGAAAAAAGAAAAGAAAAAGCACATACTGCCCTGTTTCTTTTCATTTTTTTTCATTGACGCTATGGAAAACCACCATGGAGATGTCACGGGAGAGCATGCACAGGCCCAGCCCTGGGAGGTGCGGGTGTGTGGGGGGAGGTTCTTGCTTGCTTCCAGGCTGATCCCAGGCGCTGTCCGGTCGGACCCTGTGGCAGGCTGGCCATGGCTTTCTCTCTCCTGCTGCTTCTTCTCCTCCAGGTCAAGGGTCTGCAGGACCTTCCGCCTAGCAGGTAGTGGCCAGGGACTGGTGGATGGGTGGCTGGAAGCAACGCACATGCTCTACGGTGGAACTGTCCGTCTCCACGGACTTCATGTACTTGTTCAGGATGGCAAAAACCTCATTGTTCAAGATCTGGTACTTCCTAATTCTGTCTGCCATCTTCTTCAGGGGCTGCGGAAGGACAGGGATGTGCAGGTTAGGGGCAGGAGGAGGGGACAGAGAAATAAAAAGCAAGAGCAAGAAGATGCAGTGAGGATGGGGTCCAGGGTCCCGATGCTTCAATGATCATGTCACTCTTTTCCTTTCAGGCCTTCCGTGGGTTTCCAGAGCTTAGCAATCAAATGTTAACTTGGCCATAGAACCCTTTCTGAGTTTCAAAATTTACTACCAGGCTACAATAATCAAAATAGTATGGCACGGGCATGAAGACAGGCCTATAGGTCAATGGAATAGACAGCCCAGAAATAGACTTTTCCATATATGGTCAAATGATTTTTAACAAGGGTGCCAAAACCATTCAATGGAGAAAGGATCGTGTTCTCAACAAATGGTGCTGGGATGCCGGGAATGGCCAGCAATCCCTGTACCGGCGGATGAAAGATGACTCCAAACTTTGCTGTGTAAGAGAGGAGAAGGCAAGGGGGTCAACGCTCAGAGACAAAGACCCCTTGCTTTTCTTTGCTCCTGCCTTTACTGGTCCTTCAGGATAATCATAAATCTTTATCACTGTTTCTCAAGCACGTGATGTGTGACAAGGGGTCTTACTGAAACTGGGAGGATCTGTTTATGGGAAAGATACGATATGCTAATCTGTGTTCTGTGAGTTCTGCTAAATACAGCCTAGGGGACAATGCCTACATCCTAGATCACAGGGTCGCGGTTTGGGCTAAGAGAGCTTTGGGGAAGGCAACTCCCCGCGGCATTCCTACAACAGTGGTCACACAGGCCTCGGCATTCCAAAGGCCTACGCCCTACTCCCAAACCTTCCCTCGCCCCAGCGGCCTCCGTGTTCCATGTTAGCGAGCCAGGTATCATGGCTGATGTCATGCTCTATGTTAACCCCAGCACTGGGAGAACTGGATATCCACATGCAAAAGAATGAAGCTGGATCCTCACCTTATACAATACACAACAAAACCCAACGACAACAACAGCAAAAAACAAACTTCAAAATGGCTTAAAGACCTAAACATAGGATCTAAAACTATAAAACTCTTAGAAGAAAACACAGGAAAATCTTCATGCCACTGAATTTGGCAACGATTTCTTAGATGTGACACCAAAAGCACACTAAAAGAAAACATAAATTGGACCACATCAAAATTAAAGACTTGTCTGCGTCAAAGGACACTATCGACAGAGTGAAAGGGCAACTCATGGGATGGGAGAAAATATCTGCAACTCGCATATCGGATAACGGATTAATATCCAGAATATATAAAGAACTTCTACACCTCAACAACGACACAGTCCAATTACAAAGTGAACAGAGGACTTGAATAGACATGTCTCCAAAGAAGATAAACAGCCAATTAGCACGTGCAAAGATGCTCAACAGCACTAATCGTTAGTGAAATGGGAATCAAAACCAGAATGAGGCAGCACTTCACGTCCATCATGATGGCTATTACCCAAAACCCCAGAGAACGAGTGCTAGGAAGGAGGTGGAGAAACTGGAACCCCTGTGCATTGCTGGTGGGAATGTAAAATGAAAACAGTAGGGCAGGTCCTCAAACATTAAAAATAGAATCAGCACGTGACCCAGCAATTCCACTTGAAGGTAAGTCCCCCACAGAAATGAGGGAGCTGAACAAATACGTGTACACTCATGATCCCAGCAGCGTGGTCACAGTGGCCGAGAAGCGGAAGCAGCCCCAGCGTTCCTTGAGGAGGAACGGATAAACACAACATGGTGTATACATACAACAGAACGTTATTCAGCCGTAAAAAGGAAGAAAATTCTGGTACGAACGACCACAGGGTGGCCCCAAACACATTATGCTGAGTGACATAAGCCAGTCATGAAAGAAGGAATACTGTAGGACTCCTCTTATATGAGGTCCCTAGTCAAGCCCAGAGATGGAAAGTGGAAGGGTGGTTACCAGAGGCTTGGGGGAGGGGAGCCTGGGGAGTTAGCGTTTGATGGGCACAGTGTTTCCGTTTGGGAAGCTGAGAAAGTTCTGGAGGTGAAGGGCGGTGACGGCTGCACGACAGTGTGAGTGCACCTAATGCCTCCACACCATACACTTAACGATGGTTAAAAGGGCAACTTTTATGTTTATGTATATTCTACCACAAAGGCAAACAACAACAACAACGACGAAAAAACCCTTTATGAGGTAGCTCCTGCTTGCTTCTCCTTTCCGCTGGCCCTAGAGACCCAGTCTTTGCTCCAGCCGTACACCCTCACATCTCTGTGCCTTTGTTACAGCTAGCTGTTCCCTCTGTCTGGAACATCCTCCCCACCCTTCACCCCATTTTTTGCCTGGTTATTGGCTGGTGGTCATTCTGGACTCAGCCCACGTGTTGCCTCCACGGGAAGCCTTCTCGGGCCACCCCTCCCCACCTGCCCCTCAGTTTAGACAGCCCTTCTCAAGGCCCCCACGGCAGCGCCGCTCACCCCACGACAATGCCGCTCCCAGCCCCGTGCCTGCATGACTTCCACGTTCGGTGAGAGTCTGTGTGCACGAGGCGCCAGCATCGGCAGTCTGGCGCAGGGAAGGGGTAATTCAGGTCTGGAGCCCGGCCCAGCCCTGCAGGGTGACCTGATTCATCCCAGCAGGTTATGCGCAAGTGACTCACGGCTTCTGAAGAGAAGGTCCCCGGCTGCTGAGCATCTTTGTACCTACCTGTGGTGTGGGGACTTGGCCTCCATAAGCAGCTCGCCCTCCTTTTCAGATGAAAGCCTGCTTGTCAGGCCTGGCCCCACTTCCCAGGCCCCAGCCCTTGGCTGCTTACCACATTCTTGATGACCTCATCCTTCCCGTCCTGCCTCTGGACCTTCAGCAGGTGGTAACAGAAGTCAAACAGGTCGAAGCGACGCTGCTGGCCCAGCAGGACGATGATGGAACAGCCGGCCCAGTTCAAACCGTCACCAAAACATTGCCTGGGAGTGGGGAGAGGAAGCAGCTGGAGTGAGGGGCTGGGGAGGGTGGGGGCTGGGCCCTCATCTTAGGTCAGGAGGACAGAGAGTGAGCAAGCGAGTCCCTGGGTCAATCCTCTTAATCTGTAAAGTGGGTGCAAGGGAAGATGTGAGCATACATTCATTAGTTCCGGGGACTATGGCTCTAGGTCTAACCACAAAGAGGTGTCAGCCTGTCAGCCACTGATGCAAGAAAAAAAAGATAAATTTGTAGGGAAAAAATTCAACCAGTCCTTGAGATTTCTGTGGCTGACTAGAATTCGGATGAGAATCTGTCTCGCCTCTGTAAAGGAGCCGGCGGAAGGCTCGTGAAGGGAAAGGCCACTTTAAACCAGAAGACCAGGTGGCCCATGTAGGCTGAGAGGGCAGGGGTGGGGCGGGGCACGCGGAGGAGCAGATGCTGCGGGGGCGTGGGGGCCGCGAGTCCTCTGGGTCTGGCGACGCGCAGCCGGCATGCCGCCAGCACTCAACAGCATCCTGGGCAAGTCCCGAGGTTGTGGGGTCATCTCTCTGCTGTTTTTCTTATCCTCGAGCAGCAGCTGCAGCCCAACGGGCAAGCTTCCCTGCTTCCTCCTCACTCTGGCTGGCGGTGCAGGCCCAGCAGCTGCTCCGAAAACAGTTGCCCAGCCCAGCCCCAACCCCACTTCCTTGGGGAAGCCTTCTCTGGCCCTCACTGGCTTGTTCTCAAGAGCGCTCGGCTCCTGGAGGGCAGACCTCGTCTGCCTTCTTCACTAGTCTGTGCCCGATGTGTGGCTGGGTGAGGGAAGGAGAACTGGAACCTGCCTCTGTCTTCTTGGACGACAGGACTGTGTTCCTCTCGAAGGCTTCCTGGTTTTCAGGAGTAGAGGCCTCACGAGCCAGGCTCGCATGCGCAAGCTGGGCCTGACCCTCGGCTGAGGAGGCCTCTCTCTGTTCTGTGAACTCCGCAGTTTTGTGAGGGGTGAGGTGGACACTGGGGTTCTCAGTGCCGAACCCTCCCCAGGGCCCCCTCCTGTCGGCACAAATAGAGCAGCTTCCGGTCGTGGAAAGACCAGGCCCTGAGAGGTCCTAAGTCCCAATGCACACACATGCACACACTCCCTCTCTGCCTCCAACCACGTGTTGCCCTTCCTGGAGTGTTCCCCCCATCCCCCCGAGGGTCGAATCCCAGGCAATGTGCAAAGCTCAGTTCTACCGTGTGACTTACACTCCAATGACTCACTCAGCTCTCTTCTCAGGCACCTATCCCCCTTCCTGCCTCTGCTGTATGAGGCCAGGAACCGTCTACTTCCGCTCAGCATTGGTGTCTGATCGGCACCTTGCACATCATATGTATTCCACGAACAGCTGTTGGACAGCCTGCCCCTGCCCACCCTTCTAGTTGAGCCCTGGTAGCCTGGAGACTCTTGGCGGGGGCGGACATGCAAGCTGGGCGGTGACCCAGCCTCCCCTGGGGTACTCACTCGGCGGTGAACTCGTTGGTCCCCACAGGGATGCAGTAGACGAACTGCATGGCACTCCAGAGCCGGTGGAACTCCACGCACTCGTCGACGTGCATGACGCCATTGGTGGGTGGCGGGCCCCGCCAGATGGGGTCCTGCAGGTAGCTCCGAATGCGCGTCAGGATGACCTCAAACATGGACAGGCCACAGCACAAGCGCTCCTTGGTCAGCAGGTCGCCCTCCCGAGCGATGGCGATTTGCTGGGAACGGAAAAATGCATAAACCTTCTATCCTCACCTCGGACCCCATCTTCCACCTCTCACCAGAGATTCCCATGCCCTGGAGCTGGTGTGTCTGGAATTCACTCACCAGAGTGGGTATCTTGCCCAGGGCTGGGCACTACCTTTGTAAGCCCTAGTGCAGTAGCAGGGGTCTTGTGGTAGGCTTACTTGTGGCAAGTAAAATCTAGGTGGCATCAAGGAGGAAGAGTCAAACTAAAAACATCCCAGTCTACTACATAATAAAATGCTATAGAGCCACTGAAAAGATTGAGATGACACTAGTAGTAGTTCACACTCGCTGAGTGTGTGTATAATAAGCTATTTATTCCTCACATTGACCCCACAAAATAGGTGCCATTGTTATCCTCATCTTACAGGTAAAGAAACCGAGGTTCAGAGAGGCAGCCCTGAGTGGTACAAGCTGGGATCTGAATCCTGATAGTCTAGATGTACAGGTTAAATTGCTAAGTGAATATAGAGCAAGTTTCAGAAAAGGATGTATACTACAGTCCTATTAAAAACATTAACATAGAAAAATAAAATAAAAACATCAACAACATGCAATCCCACAAACAAAACTCTGTGTGTGTGTGTATGTGTGTGTGTGCGCGTGTGTGTGTGTGTGCGCGTGTGTGTAAACTAGTTTAGAAGGAAACACCAACTGTGAGAGCAGATGGGCTTGGATAAACAGGCAGGATTTTCACTTTTTACTTTAAATACTTCTGTACAGTTGAATGTTCTGCAATAAGCATATGTCACTCTTAAAATTTGAGACTGATTTTACAGGATCATTTCCTCCCATTAGAAGTCCTCTGACCACAGTAAACCACCTCTATTAATAATTTAAACTGGCTTCACACCTGGGTTCTGGTTATTGCATCTCTAATAATCAGCTGGCTAGACAAGCACATCAAAACACATGTCCGTATCATGAGCAAAAATGTCTGGGGGTAGAGGTCTCAAAACCATCTGCAAATAGTGGATAAATATTAAAATCTGAGGTCAAAGGAAGGTCTCCAAATCTAGGGACAAAGCTACAGAAGGCTGGCCTCTGAGACGGAGAGGTCCACAGGGCGCTCGTGGGGTCAGCTCTCCAGAGGGCAGTCTCCCCCGAGAGCTCTCGTTACAGAGCGCCTGGAAGGAGCCTACCTGACTTCTCCCTGTAAGCTCCCACCCTGGAGCCCCTAGAAGGAGGGTGACCTCTAAATTAGTCCACAGAGGGAAATAAATCAGGAAACACAATGCTGGAGCCTGTTAGGAAAATGGGCCAGGAGCTTCATTGTCATGACAACTATAAACTGAGAGAAGTCTAGGACAAAAAACGTGAATTGGAGAGGAGTTTGACAACGTGTTTTTCAAGCATGAAGGAGAGGGAGCCCTGCTTTCACGGTGACTCATCTTGATTCCGTAGGCAGAGAAAACTCCCGAGCAGAGAAGAGACCATTCGGGCTGCCATAGCTGGCCAGAAATAGGTCTTTAAAAAAATCCTGAACCTAGTGCTCGATGCTGTTCTTAGCGGGCAACCCTCTATGCTGGTCTTGGGACCCTGGAAGGGCTCTCCACTCAGGGTGCTGGTACAGGGAAGATGGTCAGTAAATACATAAAGGACCCAGATTTGTTCTCAAGTCATGAATATTCTTCTTCGTGAATTAACACAGAGACTTCTGCTTTACTAATTAATCTCGTGTGCATCCAGTTAGTCTGAATCAATCCCCAGGGCCTGATAATCATGGTGGGGATCTAAAAATCAGCAATGGGGTTTATAAATCTGCAGACAGACTTGAGACTCTGGTGACCCCCCCACTACAGCCAACCAAAGGGCCCCTGACGGAAGAGGTGTAGGGGCTTTTGCCCTTCCTCAGGAAAACATTCACCCTTCAGTTTCTCTTGGGAACTGTAAAAGTAACACAGTCACTTGGGTAAATATGGAAAAACAGCTTCAAGAAGTCATAAGAAAATAAAAATCTCCCATAAACCCCATTACCTAGAAATGAGGTTTCTTAAAATACTGATCTATGATTTGTGTTAATGTATTTGAGTGTGTGTATGCATCTTTAGTGAACAGAATTTGGATCAGACTGTCTTGCTTTTTTTTCTCTTCAGGTAGCAGCAATCTACAAAACCATTTCCTTCAATATTTTCAGCAACATAATTTTTTAACAGCTACAGAAAATGGCCACTGGCAGATCACCATTTATTGAGTCTTCTATGCTTACTGGTTATTTTAAAGTGTTTTTCAAGTTTTCATTATTACAGACAATTCTTAAGCAACTGTCCCCATACGCAACACTTTTTAAGCTTCTCTCTGATTATTTGCTTCGGATAAAATCCTAGAAGTAGGACTCGGCAGTTGAAGTAGGTACCTATTTTAAAAGGCTTCTGCAACATAGTAACGAGCTGAAGGAAAGCGGAGCCACTCTCCACCATCCACTCCTTGTAACCTCACCAGCTCTCTCTTATCAGTAAGGAAAGGTCTCTGCCAACTTGAGGGCTGAAAAATTGCACCCCTTCTTTTAATTTCCATTTCAGTGATTACTGGTAAGGCTAAACACTGTTGCTGTTTTTGTTGGCATTTATACTTTTTAGGGCGCGAGTTTTCTTCCGTGTCCTTTTTCCTTTGGGTAGGTCTATCCGTTTCTTCTTGCTTTGAAAAAGTGCATCGAGGACCGTTTGCAGCCAAGGCCCCACTTTGTGACTTGGTGTTATATACATATATATTGTGTGTGTTTCACATAAATTTCATCCATTTCTTTTCTGTTCTACTCAGTGGGGGATTTTTCTCTCTTTCTGCCTTTGTTTTCTGAGTGAACAAGGGAACAGAAAAAGCACCTGTGAAAATAAATGTGGAAATAAATTTCTGCACAGATACTTTGATTACATTTAGTGATCTCTGGAGGAAAATGACATCTCGATAATCCTTTCTACAATCCTTTGTGTTTTTTGAAAGTCTCTTACTCATTTTCGTTCATCAGAACATTCACGAAAGCTGGCTCAACGAAGGCAGCACGGCAGCTGTTGGCCCATTTCACAGGTGGGGAGACAAAGACTGAGATATTACATGTCTAGCACCAGATTGTGCATCAAGTGTGAAGCTGGGATGAGGACCCCTGTCTTCTGACCTCCTGCCGGAGCGCACTTTCCATGATAGCACCTTAGTATGTCCCAGAAATAAATGCAAACAGTGCAATACCATTAAAACGTCTTGACTTTGAACATGTGGCAGCATGTCGCCATCACGGCTTAGCTATTATGTGAATCTCCCGCACCCCCGCTAGCTTGGAGGGTAATAGTTCGTTACTCTTCTTTGGTGTATGGGACGACTTAGCTTTGGACTATTCCTTGAGGGCCGGGTGACTTAGAAAACTGGTACTTCCTCTCCAGCAGAATGTCTAGGCTTTTGTTTGTTAAAGACTCCGCATTTGACAAATTGAGATTTCTATCAGTCCCAGGGAAATGGTGTTCACCAGAACAGGGAAGGAATTCACAGTCTCCTAAGTGGAAACACATGCCAAACCCTGGGTGCGAGAGGCCAGATTCTTGTAGGATGACACCAACAGCAGAGCAGACACATTTCTATGTCGCTGGCTTGGGGGATTTCTCCCTAAAAGGAAATCTTTCGAGGACTCCTCTGTTCAGCCTCTGAAGGCCAAAAAAGAAAATGTGCGCGCTCTGCAGGGTCTGAATTCTCCCTGTGGTGACTCAAAGAACCCAAATGCCACTGAACATTTAGTCACCGTATCCAGCAGGCGCTGGGTGGCATGCAGGTGGTCTGGCAAGGGTTGCTCATCAGCGGGACACCTGAGCGGACTGGGTCCTGCAATGTGCTCCAAATACTTGCCCTGATTTCTGAGAGAAGAGGCTGCCTTCTGCCCCTGCTGAGGACGTTGAGTCCTTCAGACTCCTCAGCTTTTGTGATAAGAGCAGAGAGGAACCCGGCAATGCGAGTCCAAGCGCAGATTTGAATCCTAACCTTTTATGCAGTTGGCAAAGGTAAACGAGACAGACCACCCCGGCTTGTTCCACCAGGGTGCCCCATTTCTCTTCCTCCGGAAGGCCTACCCCCCCAGCCCCCCCACCCCCCGCCTCCCTAAAACTGTGTAGATTACTCAAATCAGTGTGAAAGGAGACAGCACGTGCATTTGGCCGCCTCACTACTCTTTTCTTTCCTGACTCCTGCCCCAGTCTGTGAGTTCTCTGAGGCTGGGGTCCTGCCCCCCCACCTCATGTTCACAGCAACCGGTACTCGTTTGTAAAAATTAATCTTATTTTCCAAGATTTTATTTTTAAGTAATCTCTACACCCAACGTGGGGCTTGAACTCACAACCCCAAGATTAAGAGTCCCATGCTTTACTGACTCAGCCAGCCAGGCACCCCTGTAAAACTTAACTTTAATCACAGAATTAACATATGAGCTTATTCACTTTTGAAAATATTCAAACATTACAGAGAAAGCTGAAGTGTCCTGACCCAGGAGACCATCACCCCATCTCTGTCTCTCTTATCTCTCTTCAGAGGGTGCCGCCATTAGGAGCCATGAGAATTATCATGTTTTAGGAACAGTTTCACTGATAGAGTTTTGTTGTATGCCTTCTTCCCCTAAGCACACACTTCTGCTCTGTCCACACCGATGCACCTAGACCTCATCTTTCCTTTTCATTACGTAGCAAGTAGTCAACATTTAGATAACTTTACCACATTGTAGTTAGTCAACCCTCTACTGGTTGTTTCTAGTTTTTGCTTTAACAAACAATGCTATAGTTAACATCTGTGTTCCTATATCTGTTTTTCTAGCAAAGATATCCAGAAGTGAATTGCTGGTTCTCAGGGTGTGTGGAGTTTTAATTCTGAGAGGTGACTTAGCAGAATTTCTAATACCTAACGGGAGCATGATAGATACTTGTCTGACTTCCTTCTTTCCTGGTACAATAGCTGATACAGGGTGTAGAAGAAAGAACTCAGGCCTGGGAAACAGCAAATCTCATTCCAGACCTGACCCTGCCACTAACAGGCTTTGTAGACATTCTTTTCCACCCTCTCTCTGGGCCTCAGTTTCCCTGCCTGTCAAATGAGGGAGTTGGACCAAATGCTCGCCCTCTAAACTTTCTTTTGTTTCTCAGAGTCTGGATAGAAGGATCATACCTGAGGGGTCCCCAGCCGCTCTATCAGAGGGACCAGGTGAAGCGGGGCATACTTGGCTTCCAGACGTTTCATGCGGACCTCCAGACGCTCCCCTTCTGCAAAAGGAGCAGCAGAGCAGAAAATGAGACTCAGGGTACCCTGGGGGAACTGAAGAAGGAAAAACTCTCAGAGGACCAGTGATGTATCTGTGTTCCCAAATGTGGCTGGACAGCATAGAACTGTTCTCCTTCGTTCTAAAGTGTGATCAGAACTTGCTACGAGGAAACACGTTCTAGTATCTCCGTCCAATGACAGAATTATCTACCTTACGGGGTGGTGAGTTTCCCATCATTCAAAAGAGTTCAACCAAAGCTAGACAGGAACACATGAGGGACGACCTAGAAGGACCAAGGAACAAGGCCCGGAGGGTCACTCCAACTCTGCGATTCTGTGAGCATTGACTAGCTGCCCAAAGCTTCATTTAAGCTTCTCCCTTTCGTACTGCAGGTCTGCCTTTATTGGGAGTACGTGAGCCGGAAGTTCAAATGCAAGCTGGCTCTTTAGCTGCTGTTGGTGGTTTCTTACCTTTGATGTAGACTCTAGGCAAGATGTTTTGGAAGGGTGCAGCATGGAGCAAATCACAGACTTCCTCCTGAGACTGCGAACAGAGGTAGAAGGAAAGAAAGGGGAAACAATTCTCATTTTAAACCACAAGGAATTTTCATTCCTGAAACCCTGCGCCCCGGAGGCAGCTAGGGTCCACATTTTGACTCCTCCTCTTACTGGCTATGGCATCTTCAGCAAGTTGCTTAATCTCTTCGAGGCTCTTTATTGAGCCACAAAATGAGGACCGGCAGAATAGTACTTATTTAATGAGTTTTTGTAAGGATCGAGTGAGAGAATGCATAACCTTACAGCATAGTCTCTGGCACATAATGAGGGCGCAATACATTTTCATTATAATCTTATAAGGAATTTGTTGAGGGTTTCAAATGAGTGACAGAGGAACTGAACAGAGATGATGGGCCCCAGACTCCATGTTTGTCTGGTTGGTTGTGAGGCTTGTAGGCTCAAAGCAGGTGGCTGGGTCAGTCCACCCATCCACCGATGATGATTCCATGCAAAGGCCTGTCTCTGTTGGGTTTTCTCCACACGAGATACCAACTAGTGAGAAAAGAGAAACTAGAACCCAGGACAGATAGGTTTTGATGGTAACTTGTTATGCATAAAAGTGAGCTTTAAAACATCTTAAAAAGAGGGAAAAGTCTGGGGAGGACAGGCCTGGAAGATAGGGTCTAACGGGCTTGCTGTCCCGTGACCAGTTTATGATAACTGGATTTCAGAACAGAGGATGGGGTAAAGGGACCCAGAGAAGCCACCCTCCATGGCTCTTGGTTTCTCTTCCTTACACTGTAGGGATTTGGACTAGGTAAGGCCCAGACTTCATTCAGCTCTGGCACTCTTGGATCCTAAGCCTCTGAGAAAATCAGGACTGTGAGTGTCCTTGGCTTTCCTTCCCTGGGCATGGGTGGAATACTCCATCCTAGAAATCTGGAAGGCTGACTGCTCAAGACGGGGAACCCCCAAACTCCTTTTTTACTCTAGGTCAGTCCTTGAAGGGAGGCTAGCAGAGAAAAGATGAGTGAACCCCTCAAAGGAACCTTCCTGAGTGCCATTCTCAGTTTCTTAGCTGGGGGGAAATTCCCCCTCTTCCTTAAGCTATTTCTCTCATAACCACTAAATCAAATAACATGGTATTGATTGCTATTTCTAAACTTAGGTCCTTGGATTCATCATATAATTTAAAACTTGGCTTATTGGTCAGTCAGACTATTCTTTAATTTACTAATTACACTGATTGATTTTTCAATGATGAACAAGGCTTGCATTCCGGGGATAAACCTCACTTGGTTGTGATGCATTATCCTTTTTATATATTGCTGGATTTTATTTGCTAATACTTTCTTGAGGACTTTTACTCTATATTCGTGAGGGGCATTGATTTGCTGTTTTCTTTTTAAATGTCTTTGGTCTTGATATTAGGATAATGCTGACCTTGTAAGATAAATTGGGAAGAGTTCCCCTCTTTTCTGTATTCCAGAAACAACTGTGCAGAATTGGTATTATTTCTTCTTGAAATGTTTGTAGAATTCACAAGTGAAGCCATCTGCATGTGGAGTTTTCTTTGTCGGAAGTTTTTTTTTTTTTTTTTAATTAGAAATAAAAATTTTTTAATAGCCATAGGACGATGCAGGTTACCAAATTTTTTCTCAAGTGAGTTTTGGGGGTTTATATGTATCAAGGATATGGCTCCTTTCACCAATCCCAAACTCTAGAATTGGATATCCATTTTCTTGCTGGGTATCACCACTTGGATATTCCAAACCTCAACATTTCCGAAGTTGACCTTCCCTCCTTCCTCCCTAGGGTTCCTCTGCTCATAGAAAGGCATGACCATCTCCTTATTTGCCCAAGCCTAAAACCTGAGGCTCATTTTCTTCCTTTTCTTTACTTCCCATGACCATTAAATCTTCATGTCTCTTGCTTCTTTCCACATTCCTTCCCACTGACCACCACAATACTCCGAGCTCCTTATGCGTGGGGATGCTGTCTCTAAATTTGCCTCTTCTCCCCAGTGCCTAGAACATAACAGTTTCTCAATAACGATTGACTAATGAATGCATATTTGTTAGCTCATATTTTTCTTAGGTGAATAAATTTATTTAGCCACATAACCAACCTCCAAGTATGAGAATACCATTACATACGTTCATCCAACAAATATTGGTTGAGTGCCTGGCACTGTTCTAGGCTTTGCAGATATGATGTTGAACAAGTTAGACTAGATCTTTGCCCTCATGGAATTTATGTTCTAGGTGATAGAGACAGATAAAAATAAGCAAACAAATCAGAAAATTTCAGATAGTGATAAAAGAAAACAAGGTAATAAGCTAGAAAGTGACTGGAAATGGAGAAGAGACTGAGGAAGGGTGGTTAGGAAAATCCTTTTGGAGGGAGAGACATTTGAAAGAAGATGGAATGAAGCGAGGAAGCCAGCCACGAAGATATGAGGTAAGAGCATTCCAGTACAAAGGCCCTGGGGCAGAAAGTAAGCTGGAGCATAGTGATGCCGTGCTAGGAATCATGGTACAGACTGAGCCCCTAATGATAGGGAGGGACCATCATGTGGGGGTCGTAGGCATGGTATAAAGTCTGGATTTTATCTTAAGTGCAGTGAGGAACTATGGAGGTATTCTAAGCAGAGGATCGGTTATGATAGCTCCATTGCTGAGTTTTCCTACCTTCCTTCTTTTCTTCCAAAAATTTCAGTTGTTCCTAGAAATGTCTTACTAGAAAAGTTGCCTATTGGATGAACTATCAGCTTTCTATTTTATTAATGTGAATAAAATTGACACTGGGTGTCACCTTAGGGGATGGAGGAAGGGGAAGAAGGTTCTGGGTCCTCTACAAGAGCAATGTTGTTGCTTTACTCATTTTACAAGATGAGCTCCCCCTTCAGATTTCTTTGGGAGGGACAAGAGTGTTCCATTTACCCCTCTCTGCATATCCCCTGTCCTCCAGTTAGCAACTGTAAGATCAGAGGTTCTTTGGGGCAAGGGGAACTTCCGTCTGGCACACTTCCTGTATGTTCTATATGTCCTAATGCAATTTGTTAATGAAGGTGAGGAAAGACAGGAAGATGTGCTTTCCTAATAGAGGTGGGAAAAAGGACCTTAAAGGTCCCAGAGGATGAGCTATGAGGTCATTTGCATCATGAGGTGGCTACATACGCCGCAACACGTTCCAGGGAAGGTATCTGTTCGGCATTCCTTAGATGAGGCCATTGCAACTGATGAAAATGTCCAGTTTAGAGCACACAAAGGCTTGGGTCAGGGAGCCAAACAAGCCTCCATTGTGGGTGTCTATGCTAATGGTCAATCTCCTCCTTATCTAATCTTGATCTTAAAGGATCCACACTGGGGCTTCCACTGTGCCCAGGAACCCATCCAGCCCTTGGCATGTGAAGTGCCCTGAGAGTAGGTTTCTTCCCCACTTGCCCCTGGCTCCTCCTGCTCCAGCCATAACAACTTGTGTTACTTGAATGTACCATCTGTGCACCCATCATAGAGTTTTTACCTTCTCTCTGGAATGCTCCCAAACCCAGCTCTTGCCTGCACTCCCTTTGCTTAGTAAATTCCCACTCTTCTTTCAGATCTCAATTCAACCATCATTCCTTCAAGGGAGACTTTCTTGACCCCCTTAAGAAAGGGAGGTCTGAGCCTGGGCAGGTTCCTCAGGTGTCCTCAAAGAAGCAAGTTCTTTTCCTTTCAATGTTTGAACCCAATTTGTTTTATACTTTATATTGCCTACCCATGACTGCTTGATTAATGTCTATCTCCCCCTACTGGAATGTAACCTTCACGAAGGTAGGGACAATGTCTATTTTGACTATATTTTACTCCCAATAGTGAGCACAGTGTCTGATAGATAGTAAATGCTCAGTACGCATGTGCAATAAAAACTGAATGTCTGTAGCACAGAAGGGAATTGAGACTTGGGACAACATCTCTATTTTGGGATGTGGGCCCATCTTATGCAGGCCTGCACCTTTCCCTTATTACTAAGGAAAGTATTTTCTCTTCGATTTTACTGACTATTCTGTGTAAATTATATGAAGCATTTTTAAGAAATGCTTTCAGGTGTTCTTAATTTTCTATCCCTTTCTTTCTCCCTGTTTTTTCCTACTTTTTATATATTTACTCAGTTTTCTATATTGAACATATATTACTTTAAAAAATTAATTTGAAAAAACTCTGAAAGTAACTAATTTTTTAACCTTAAAATATGGAGCTTTGGGGGTTTTGAGCTAGCATTAGAGGAAAGGAAATGAAATCCTAGCATGCCACATGGTCCAGCAAGGAATAATATCTGCATAGATATAACAACTTAAATCATATATGTTTTTGCTTTGTTTTGTTTTCTTTAAGTTACATTGAAGGACAAGTTACAGATGCAGAAGAAAAAACAAATGTTACAAAAATATAGCTTTGACCACAGAAAAGTAAAAGTGTAGCTGACACGAGGTAAGAGTTTGTGGAAGTGTCAGAAGTGAAGTTGAGGGTGTTAATTTCCTCATCTTGCACAGAAAGGAGTCAAGATGCTAAATGATGTTACAAAAAGAAGCAGTGGTGGTATCAGTATTTTATCTCGGATCACAAGAGAAGCAATAGAGGTAATAAGTAACATAATCAAATATTAAAGAGGAAGTGAGGGGGGAGATGTATACGAGCTAAAATCTCATCTTTCCAACTAGGGAGTCAGTAAGTAGTGTCTAGAGCCTCCAGTTAAGAAATAGAAGCTATCCTCTTATTACTAAGCATCATGGACAGAACAATGAGAAGAACTAGAAATAGAAATGATGAAAACAAGTTGCCTTGGGGACTGGGGATACAGGTGGGGAGAGGTGCAGCGGAGCCTAGAATGATGTTTCTCATCATAAGCTCGTCTGTAGTATTTGATTTATCATGTGCAATTAAGAACAATTTAAATGGAATAAAATGAAGAGGTTGGATTAAATGGTCTCTAAGGGTCTTTCTCTAGAACTGAGAATCTGTACCAACATAATTGCTTTGTTCTTCAGGGAAGGAGAGGCAATGAGCATTTACTGAACACTAACTCTGTGTCAGGTGCTTTGTACCGTCATCTGCTTTGCACTTTAGAATATCCTATGAGGTAGCCTTATGATCTCCATCCCACAAGCCGGGGCACAGAGACTCTGGGGGAGGTGACGCTTCCTACCCAGGTGCACATGGCGACAAAGAAGCAGTAGGGCTGACAGCGTTAAGAGCAAGGGCCACTTCACTTTGATACTCATGGTTTCTCCATGGCAGCCCATGTGGGCAAAGCCTGAGGAAGAGTGGAATGATACATACACATGATGACAAAAAAAAAAAAATAAAACTATCAAAAATAGAAATAGGAAAAGGTAAAGGAGATGGAGAGGAGGGAGCAGACATTGGAGATCTGGTGTCAAATGGGACGCAGGAGCAGAAAGGGAAATGACACCCACGCCCACTTGGTCACAGGGTCCACAGTGAGGTTTGCAGGTGGCAGGGAGCTGAGATCAGATCCGGGCAAGGTGAATTTCTGATGTCTGTGCACGTCCAAGAGAAGATGTCTAATGGACAACTAGAGGTAAGGTGTGGGGAGGTAAGGCCCCAGAATCTGGGGGGTGGATCTGAACTTGGGAATCATCTTCAGGAGGATGAAAACTGACTCCAGGAGAAGGAAATACACCAGTGAGAGGGTAGGCGTGGCTGGGCATTTCTCAAGGTGACCAGACCCTTACACATACTTCAGCTCTCCTGACTCTGTGAGACCAAAGAAAGAGAGGGTGCAAAGAGATCAAGGCGAGACTGATAAATTCTGGACACTTCCATATCTACCAACACACCAGCTGAAGAGAGGGGACAGGCCACCTGGCAAACCAGGTGTGGGGAAGAAGGCCACTCCGATGTACTTGGTGCTGCTTCCTCCTTCCTTCCCTTCACCAAACATCCACTGCGTGCTTGCTCTGTGATCTACCCACAACCTAAAGGCACAGAGGTAAGGATGGGGTCTTCCACAGGGTGGAGAGGGGCCCAGAAGCTGCAGGAAACACGATGACGACAGGTGAGATAGGAAAAACTGGATTTGAATGAAGTTTCTGATTTAGTGGGGGAAGAGCCCAGGACACCTGCGACTGGGAAATAAAACAAAGGGCTCTGAAGATTGGGAGGAGGGACAATGACACCAAGTTCCTAGCAGAGAACAGGCATTTGATAAGGTGTGTGCTGAACAGAGTTGGTGAGGGCTTTGGGATGGCTGGAGAGAGTGCGCCAGGTCCCGAACTGCAGGAAAGGTGCAATCGTGAATCGCAGGCAGAGCAGAGGGGAGACAAGATCAAGATCAATGTGAAGAGAGCAAGAAACCATCTGCTGGGGCTCCTGAGGGAGGGGTGGACTGACAGGGCTGCCGGCAGTCAAGAGCCAGGCTCTCAGTCTTGGGGACTTGCAGGAAAGGCCGGGCCAAAGCCTCTTTGCTCTGGGAAGAGGAGAGAAGAGACTCATGGGAGCTGCGGGCCTGCTTATGAAGCTCTGGTGACTTTACCTTCATCACCTCACTTAAGATAAAGACCATGAAGTCCGAATAGGTGTCCCCCTGCTATCTGGAAGTGGAGGGTTCCTAATGAAGCCTTTCCTAACCCCAAATGGCATAAAGCAATGAAGCAATGTCCCTTAAATTGTATGGAAAAAATCTGAACATTCCCAGACCCCAAAAACAACCTCTCTTAGGTTTCCCTGATACCTCAGGACACATCTTTCTGAGGGATATGCAAAACAAATTGAAATGAAGCAGAGATAAAGCAAAGTGCAGAGCCCTGGCGGGCTGATGCTAGCTGCCAGTGTCGTTCCTGGGGACAGGGTTTGGTGGGGCCACTCATGCTGCTTCTAGAGCGACTTGCTGCAAAACAACAGCTGATTGCTACTCTGGCTTTTCACTTTTTTTTCCTGACAGCAATATCCTCTTTGGAATTCTTGTGGTTAGTGAAAACAGGTACCATTGTAAGGTCTTTTATAAAAGCAAAGTGGCAGAACACGAACTTTCAAAGAGCAGGGGATCCTTGCGCTTGGCCTCAGCATTTTTGGGGTGTGGAAAATAAGGTTGAGAGGATTTCATCACTTCCTTGGAGTCTCATAGCTAGTAAGTACAGAGGCGAAACTTGAACCCAGGATTTCTGAGCCCAAAGATATGCCCTTTGCTGGAGAGCGCCTGGGGGTCAAGCCGACGTCAGGCTGAGACACACTGATGGAACTCAGCCTTATCTGTTCCTTTGGCTCTTCTAGTCTCATGCTGTGTAATGGTCTCCAGACTTAGTGACACGCCTTCTTTAATTGTAAGGCACTGTGTGTTCTCCTGGATGTGGGCGGAGCATACGTAGAAGAGCTGAGATCTCTCAGAATTCTCTGGCTGACCAGGGCCTGGCCACTGGGCCACCATCCTAAACCAGCCTGACCCTGTTCTTTCCTTCGGCTCCACTGCTGAGTTCTACAGTCTTGAATGAGACACAGAAATGTCTGTCTTGGGCTAAGAGAGGAACAATGGCACTGAAGTTACAAATTTGTTATCCTTGATCTCTAAAAACCACCACCCCACCACAATTTTAGTTACTTTATATGTGTTAATTGACTTGACATTTGTCATTTTCTTCTGGAAATGCACCCAATACTTAATTCAGGCCAGGGCTGTCCCCTGAAAAACTATTAATTTGGCAGATTTTCCTCCTGGCTTTACTAAGAAATAATTGACATATCACTGTGTAACTTTAAGGTGTACAATGTGATTTTTTAAAAAGATTTTATTTATTTGAGTGACAGTGAGAGTGGAGAGAGAGAAAGAGCCAGAGCATGAGCAGGGGGAGGGGCAGAAGGAGAGGGAGAAGCAGACTCCCTGCTGAGCAGGGAGACCCAAGAGGGGCTTAATCCCATGGGATCTTGACTGGAGTCAAAGGCAGATGCTTAATCAACTGACTGAACCACCCAGGCATCCCTGTGATGATTTGATGATTGTGAAATGGTTACCACAATAAGGTCAATGAACGCATCTTTCACGTCATACAATTACCATTTTTTGTTGTGGTGGTGGTGGTGGGGATATAATTTAAGATCTACGCTCTCAGTGGCTTTCAAGTTTCCAACACAGTATTGCTAACTGTAGTCACCATGCTGTACGGTACATCACAGCACGTATGTTTTTAAAGTTGCTACTCTAGCCCCTTTCTTCTTGTTGCTCAAGTATTTATGCTCATTTAAAAAGAAAAAAAAAAGAAAATGCAGATTTATTTTTTTTAAGAAAGAAATTTTTAATCCCACCACCTAGGGGTCATCACTGATAACATTTTGGGATTTATCCTGCCAGGTTCTTCTACACATACAACATTTAAGTATATATTTTAAAACAATTGAGTATAGGGGCGGGAGGTTAAGCATCTGCCTTCGGCTCAGGTCATGATCCCAGGGTCCTGGGATCGAGCCCCACGTTGGGCTCCCTGCTCAGCGGGGAGTCTGCTTTCTCTGCCCCTCCTTCCCGCTCATGCTCTCTCTCAAATAAATAAATGAAATTCTTTTTAAAAAAATACAATAATGGGGCATAAAATGTCTACTCTTTTGTAATCGTTTTCATCACTTAGCATATACTATCAACATTTTGCAGAGTTTCTCTTTTAATATTTGTCTTTGTTTTTGCCTGAAGGAGTCTTTTGCTTTCCCCACACCCTTTCCTGAGGAACCTTACTTCTCAAAATTATTTGATAGATGAATACCCCCTAAAGTACTGGCTCTCACAGCGTTATCTTTCTCCAAACCCGTCTTAGCAGACTTCATATTTTTAGTGGCACTTTTAAAGATCAGATAACATTTCAAACCAAAAGTCTGTAATAGGAGAATTTCAGACAGTGATGGAAAGGAGAAGAGATGCTTTGGTCTGGGGGGTGGGCAGTCCTCTTGGTGCCCCTTGAATTATAACACCAAGGAAGTCAATAAGCATTAGGGTAGACGCCAAGGATGGTAGGATTTCGCCGTACCCTGATCAAGACCTTCGGTGTACTTTGGTTTCCTTATCTGTACCCTGACCTTCCAAGTCTGCTGTGAGGCTAGACTGTGCACCCAGGGAGAGAGTGTCATAAGAGATGAATGAGGTTGGGGCAGTAGGCATGGCTGAATTTTCTAGGCCTTGTGGGTCACAGCTGGGAGCTAGAATTTTAAGTACAAGGAGAAGCCACCTGTCAGTTTTAAGCAGGAGGGTAACATGATCTGATTTATAATTGTATTAAGGTGCGTTTGCTGCTACCTGGAAAATCAGCTCTGCCATTTTATTCCCTAATGCTTTACCTACTAGTAAATTCTTCCCTTTTAACAAGAGTGGAAAGGCAGTGACCCTCAAAAAAGCTGAGCTTGAGACATTTCTCTTAAACGGCACCTCGGGAGAAGGCATTATTGCTTTCTTTTCTCCAAAAGACCCTGAAGTAGAGGGAAAGCCTCCCCACCGTGGCCCGGGGGAAGAGGGCAGCTGACAGTGGCATGCTGGGTATTCACTCAGGGCCACTCACAAATCCTGTGCTGTCTCTTGCTAATGTGGACTGGACAGCTTTCCCGGCTTCATCTGCCTTTCCACGATTCTACACTGACATTTCCTGCTTATAAATCAAATAGAGGGGTAGCATGAGAGTCGTGGCTGAATTCAGCACTACAGATGCCTCTATAAATTAAAAAAAAAAAATGAGGTCAGAAGCAGCTCCTAAGCATATGTTACCAAAAATAAATCTCACCAACTAGCAGAAGTAGCTGGAAAAACCAAAAACCCTCATAACTTCTCTTCCTCCTTAGACACTGTGACCCCGTCTGCTTAAGTGACCCCCTTTTTCTTCTTAACTTTCCAGATTCCATAATGAAGTTCCTTTCCTCCCCCCTTCAACCTTGTGTTATGAAAAACACGGAATATATAAAATATTTGAAAGAACAATCCACACCCTTATACTCTGGACGTAGTCACAGTGACCCTTTCTTTTACCATTTCTGCTTTGACTCTGTACGTTTTACTAAATCCCTGAGAGCAAGCTGAAGTCACTGCATTCCTCACCCTTAACTGCTTCAGCGCACAACTCCTAAAACCAAGAGGGTCCTCCTGTGTAACTTCAGGTTTGCGAGTGCCTACATTCAAAAACATTCTTAATATCGCAGAAGATGCAGTTGATACTAACATGTTCTTAGTTGTCTCTAAAACATTCCTTTTATAGCTTTTTTTTTTTGGAACCAGGATCCAACCATAATGGGTTTTCTAAAGCGTGAAGAAGTGTGACTGTTCTACACAAAAGGACCTCAATGAATTCCTTATTTGGGAACTGCTGCGCCCTCCTGCTTGCGAGGGGTTCTCCACACCGGGTTCTCTCTGGGGGGAGCTAGTGAGTGACCAGGGCCAGGAGGTCACTTCCGCACGTACCAAGTGCCATGCTAATTCGTATTATTCCTACTGCTTAGCACAAGTACTAACACCTTACAATTACGAGAACAGGGATCATCAGATGACTAATAAGAACCAAAAGCTACTTTAAAATTGCCTGTGGTCAGCAGAGCGAGTAAAAGTGAAGACGTTTCGGAATCGGGATGTAAAAATATTTTATTGTAAGGGACCCTCATAAAAATTCTTCAAGGGATGAGTAATTTATTTTTTGTATTAGTTTCAGTTTTAAAATTTTCCTTTGCTGTTTTACTTAAAACTGATGGACCATGAGGGATTTCTTTCTTTTTCTTTTCATTTTCTGGGGAAATATTTTTAACTACTGATTAAAATTTTTTTTAATTTTTAATTTTTTAACTAAACTGTTTGCCCAACGTGAGGCTTGAACTCATGACCCCAAGATCAAGAGTCACAGGCTCCACCGACTGAGCCAGTCAGGTACCCCTGACCATGAGGGATTTCCAGCACATACCACAAAACCTCATGTTCCCAACTCACTCAGCCTGGGGCTAACTGGGGACTTGATTTCTCTTGTGTAAAGGACACCCTACAGATTCAGGATATGTGTTTTAAAAAAACAGTGTCAAGGTGATTCTATGCATGCCGTATTTACATACAACAGCATTAGATGCTACCTTTAGGCTCCAATTCTGGGTGGAAAAACTATGTATCTGTTTTAGCCGATCTCCTAAAGGGAATCATCAAACCAATCTCAGAACAATATTTTCCTAACATTCTAAGTTGTGAGGCAACCAAAAGACCGTAACACTAACGTTAATATTTTATGTTTTTGTCTTTGTCAAGCGAGTGTGGAGAAATGAGCGGGGGGACTGGAGGCTGAGGACCCCCCAGGAATCCCCACTCTGATTTTCTGGTGGGAGGAGTGTGTGTGTGGGGGGGTGTAGAGAGCCTAACCAGAGAGCCCAGCATTCTAAACATTCCCTTATAAGGACACACGTAGATGGATAGTGAAGTGTTTCCTGCATGCTGATGTTAAGCTCCAAAGATACAGCCTGTGAAGCAGGCGACAAATTAGGCTTCCCACACCCAGCTTTGTACAGAAAGTATGAGCTACAGCTTCCAACCCCTGGCCTGGGATTCCAGATGCAGTGGAAAGCTCAGCGGTGATACAGCCCATCTGCTCCTGTTTTGTGGGGCCCTCACTTCCAGGAGCTCTTTGTAAACCTGGCCAAATAAATCAGTGATCTTATCTGGTTCTGTGTGTCTGTGTGTCTGCACGTGTGTGTGTGGTCTTTCCCCACTAATCTGCGCCTCACTCAAATAATGCTGTCTACGACCATGGCTCACCTCTGCTTTTTCTCCCCACTCCCTGAATTGTCAAGGGGAAAAATAATTATGATTCTGGATCAGAATCACGTCTGGTCAGCTGGGAAAGACCTACAGCCAAGAAACTGGCTTAGGACGTAGCTCCCTCCCCACTACCAGGTGCATGTCAGTGTCTTCCGATGCCGGCATTTCCTAAAAGGTGGGAACTGGGGATGCAAGGAAATGATACTTAACAACAGCGAGTCACGGTGAGAAAGTTCTTTCCCTCTCAGTTTCCGACTACTTTAATGAGAAAGTCTCCGTTTGGATCCAGCACATCTTATCACTTCTCTAACATTTGCTCATCTCCATTTTTAACAGAACTCAGGCTCAGAGGTCTGGGCAGGTAGCAGGAATTACATTACTTTGTTTTATTTTGATTAAATTTTTTGTTCTAGTTGCTTTCTAATGATGGTAAGAGATAATACTTTTTTATTGGAAGTGATATTAAGTGTCTTTTTAAAATAAATTTAAGTTAAAAAGTTAATTTAAAGAAAAATACTTTGTAAACAAGAGGACTAGGGGTCTGTAGATATGGCAAGACTTGTGACAACACATCAATGACTAGCCTCTGGGAACACTGGCTAAGAAGACTCCTTCTAGATCCGGGGTTCTCCACCCCGGCTGCACACTGGAATCAAGTGTGGAGCTTTGGGCCTGGCATCTCAGCCAGGGCCTCCTCAGGGCCGGACGCAGTTCAGACACGGGATGAGGAAGGAGCTCTGGGAGCGGCACTACTGAGCAGCCGCAGCTGGGACCACTACACCACCTCCTGGAGGTTCGCAGACATCGCTCTCCAGTAACTCGCTGGAGAGCAGACTGCATTAGGACTCCCGAACCCTCAGCTTCTAGGCGTTCTCTCCACTGGGGGCTCCCCAGAGAAAAGTCATCCGTGCAGAGCCGCATAACCAAGGCTCTGATTGCTTGGCAATTACTGGCAATGCTGATGAAACAGACACAACATGTTTCAAGGACCAGGGTGCGGCTTTGGATTAAGGTGACTGACAGTCTCTGTCTCAAATGGAATGGTGTTATCTTGGCAGGCTTTGGAGGATAAACAGGGATGTTTTTACTTGTCATCTAGAACTGAGCTAAAACGTCCCTCCCCTCATCATTTAGGCCATCAGGAGCCCTGTGTTGGGTGCGGAGGATACGAAAATGACCCTCAAGCAAGAAATCTGTCCTATCACCCCTCCCTCCCGGTTTCCACTGTTTTATACCCTCATCACTTTGCTGTTGTGGGTCTTGGCTGGTGGTCTCCAGACTTTTTGACCACAAGCTCTCATCAGTAAAATTCTAAGCACACACCTCAACTGACATGTATTTATTTGATCAACTCTGGAGAGCTGTCATTTTTGACCAGTGTGCTAACTAAGAGGAAGGCTTAGTTTCTTTATTATTTTCTGAGTAAAAGGTTAAAAACTCCGAGCTCATCCTGCCTAACACCTGGACGGCTAACCTTCTATGCTGCCGGCCGAAGGTGTGGACTGTGAAGGACGCCACCAGGGAAGGGACCCTGTCCAGTGACCTCTGAGTTCTGGAGTCCCACACACCCCAGGGGGGCTCTCAGTCATGTCTGTGGAGTCAGTGACTCTCACCTGTCAGACCCTGTTTGCCAGGAACCTGCTGCGTTGATGAAGCTAGCGGGTTTGTTTTCCAGATTGGGACAAATCTGAAAGGATGTCGAAATAGTTAAAAACTATAAAGACATGGCGTGCCTGAGTGGCACTGTCATTTGAATGTCTGACACTTGGTTTTGGCTCAGGTTTTTATCTCAGGGTCATGAGATCAAGCCCTGAGTCAGGCTCTGCACTCAGCAGGGAGTCTGCTTGAGATTCTCTCTCTCCCTCTCCCTCACCTCCCACTCCCACACCCACTCGCTCTCTCCCTCTCTCAAATAAATCCATAAATCTTAAAAAACACAAACAAATGAACAAACGAACTATAAAACCATGGACAGGAAAGGTATTACTGGGAGTCAAGCCCTTCCACCAAGCCTGGCTCATTTTCAATCTAGAACACCACCGGGCTCTGAGTCTGGGCTGAAGATGCTCTGCTTGCAGATGGACTGAGGGGCTCTGCTTAGTGGTGCCTGGATGTGGGGACAGGATGCGCCTCCTGAGTAGCTGGAGGGGTCTTTGGTCAGGGCGATGGGAAAAATAACCCTGGATCAACAACAGGTGGGAATACGGAGCGAAGGTCTGAGATGGACAGTGAAGGGCGGGCTTTTGCTGTTTTACTTCCCACGCATCAGGATTGTGCACATTTGTTAAATGGGTGAGTACTTCCTCTTAAGGGAAAAGAAAGCAAAAATGTTTATTGCACTAAATTCAAATAATTTAGAGTGTAAAGTAAAAAGTGGGAGACCCCTATCTCCTGCTCACCCCATACAGGTATGACCTCTCTTCCTAGCTCAGTGAACATTACTCTTATAACTAAACAAAGAGAAAGAAAGAAAGAAAGAAAGAAAGAAAGAAAGAAAGAAAGAAAGAAAGAAAGAAAGAAAACAGTTCATATTAATATGCTGGAACATAAAACCATCTGCAAGGATACCCTTTGGAACGTTGAACAGTGGCTATCTTAGTGTGGGGCAAGGTGGTTTTTTTCTTTTTTCTGCTCCTCTGGGTTTTCTAGCCATGACTTTATTTCAGTTATGCAATAAGAAAAACAAAATTAAAGGAAAAGGACTATAAAGTGGAAGCGGGAGAGAGAGGAGTCAGATGTGGAGCTGGAACCAAAACCAAAACCAAAACCAGCAAGTCAATCCGCAAGGCTCCGCAGAGCAGCGCTCTGTCCCTGGCTGTGCTAACGGCAAGCATCTTTGCTTCTCACCCAGACTCCCGCACTGGCTGTAACCCTGGGAAAGGCATCTCCCTCTTGGGGCCTCGGCTTCCTATCTGCAAAATGTGGGATCGCACTAGCTCAGTGGTTCCCAACAGGGGGAGGTTTTGGCCTCTACATAATAGGCAGTAACTGGAGACTTTCTTTGGTCGTTACAATGGGGGAGGGTGCTCCTGGCATCTAGAGAGAGGGTAGAGCCCAGAGATGCTGCTCAATGCCCTGTGGTGACAGGACAGGCCCCTCCAACAGAAGGTTATCTGGCCCACGCTGTCCCGGTGCCGAGGCTGCGAAACCTGCCTCGATGGCATTCAGTTCTGTGAGTCTGGGCCCCGACTCTCCTCGCCTCCTGTAAGAGGAGCAATGTGCTCGTGACTGCCCAGACTCTGACTGCAGCCCGCTCCGCTATCAGGAGGAGAGAAGAAATAAACAACAGGGCCCAAGGCAGTGAACACTCTGAAGTCCTGGCCGGGAGGTTCTGCCCTGAACGGCAGACAGGCCGTCAGACAGGCTGTGTTCTTCCCAGGGACAGCCCTTCCCTCGCTCATGTGAACAAACAGGGCCCTCTTCTGGCGTATGTCTGCACAGTGAACAATGGGGCTGATGGCTCAAAAACCACACAAAATTTGACCAAAAACTCAGTGACTGTGCAATATTTCCCTGAGGACCATCTTATGATTTCTCAGGGTAGGGTACACCAGAGGAAATACTAGTTGTTAATAACTGAATTTCCTTTGAAAACATAACAGGACTTATAAATAGATACCTAACAAATGCTGATTCATCTCAGGCTAGACTCAACAAATATCTAAGAGGCTATCACGGCTTGACCCCTTGTGCGCCCTTGATCAATGACGCACGTGGCGCCCCCGCCACGGAGCAGGGAGGAGGTCTTTTCAATTGCTGGTGCTGGGACGACCGGGGAAGAAAGGAAAATGGATTTCTACCTCCCATGAAACACACACATCAATTCCAAGTGGATAACAGACTTAAAGTTCTGTTAAGCCTCGAAAGGCTACATTAAAACTTTTAGAAGATAACACATCTTCATGACTTTAGAGTGGGAAAGTTTTTTTAAACAAGTCACAAAAGCACCAACCACATGGGGGGAAATGATAAATATACCAAGTGTTAAGAATTTCTATTTCTCAAAAGACATGCCACAGAAATACATTTACAATTCATGTATCCACAATATATCAATAATAGATATGAATCAATAAGGAAAAGATAACTTGATTTAAAAATAGGCAAAACTAGTGGACAGCCTTTCACAAAAGAGGCTGTCCCATTGGCAGTGCCCTGTGAAAAGGGGCCAACATTCACGGTCATCAGGGAAATCAAAACCATAATGAGATATCACGACACACCCAGCAGAATGGCAATGATAGAAAAGGCAGACAAAGCCAGTGTTCACAAGGATGTGAAGAAGTGAAAACTCTTCTGCATCGCTGAATGACTGACTGCATTGGCACAACTACTTTATACAACTGTTTGGCAGCGTCTATCCACACACTGGCCTAGCCATTCTATCACACGGTAAATTTACCTGATAAAAATGAGAGCACAGATCCACCAAAAGAAATGCCCAAGAACACTGACGGCATCTTCATTCATAAAAGCATCACTGTTTACTCTGTAAACAACCCAACCTCCACCCACAGTAACGGGGATGATCTGATGAGTCCATGCAGTGAGAATATTATTACTCTATGGATGTTAGACCACAATTAAAAATGCCAAGCAAACAACCTGATTCACAGGTATAGAGATTTCTGTACTAATACTACACCCTGAATTTTGAGAAATATTCACAAGTACCTAACAAAGAGAAAAAATACACCATTGTACAAGTGACCAATCTTTTCAATTTATATTCTGCCAACTTACGGATTAATAATACATGAATAATCTCGGTTAAAAACAAAAAGGCAAGCCTCAGGATGAGAGAAGGTATTTGCAGCAAAAATTCCAATATGGAACCCACAATCAGAAACTCTGCAAATCTATTAGAAAAAGACAACATGAGATGAGTGGGCAAAAAACTTCTTACTTTGTACTATTCAGTATTCTTCCAGTTTTTCTGGCATTATTAATCTATGTTACGTATTACTTCTATTTTTTGAATTAACTTTTAGTTGAATAATAATACATGAAAATATTTTCCTTGTAAAATATCAGACATTTCAGATAAAATTGAAGTCCCTGTTGACCCCTAATCCTAGCTTCTTCCCTGATACCTAAAGAAAAAGACTGAACTATTTGGTATACTTTTTTTCCCCTAAGATTTTTGTTTTCAATGCAGTGTTATTTTGTGGGTTTTATTTTTTGTTCATTTTATACGTACGGCATCATAATGTGTGTCTTGTCCTATGATTTGTTTTTTTTTCACTCAGTGTTAACATCTTTCAACATTTTCTATGTGGGTATATACAAAGCTATTTGAGGACCTTATTCTTTTTAACTGCTTCTGAGTCCTCCATAAGAACAGATGTTCCACAGCTTAAATAGTCCTTCTTCTGCAGATGGTCATTAAGGCCTCTCCGTTCTTTCCTTCCTCCCTCCCTTTCTTTTTGTGCTATAAGTACCCCTCTTTAATTAGAACAGTGGATATGTCATGCCTCATTCTCATCTCAGAAAGCACTGTCTTGGTTTGTGGATTCCCCTGTTGTCAAGTAGAGAGCACAGTGCACAGCTCTGGGGAGCCCTAACCCTTGCTATGTTGGCCTCCAACAGGCCTGGACTCAGTCCTGGAAACCTAGGCTTTCCTTCTTCTGCCTCTGCTGCTGATGGGCCTGGGACCTCAGGACAGAGCTCCCCTCTCTGGTTTTCACTGCCTCATGTATGAATGGAGGGGGTGGGAGCATAGACGGTTGAGGCCTCTCTCAGCTCTGAAGGTCTTTTATCCCGAGTATCCTCTTGTCTTCAGTGATATATGCCAGTGACCACCCAGCAGGAATGCCTGAGAAAAAAATTCTCCTTTCCTCGTATCCCCATCAATAGTCTGCTTCTTGGGATTTGCACGGGGGAAGCTTAATGGTTGCTCCCAGGTCACAGCTCCTCATGAAAGAAGGTGCTACCAGGAGACACGTAGGCACTGGGTTTCCAGGGGCCGGCCCTCCCCCATCTCCGCTCCTCCCGGTGCCCCCAGAGCCTCTCCCCATCTTCCTGAAGCCTTAAACAGAGCAGTGTTTCCTACTCATCTTACCCCTGTGACTTCTGAAGGCTAAGTTGCCATGGCAACTCAGGCCACTGAACCGTGTTCAAAACCTGTTACCATAAAGAGGAACACTTAGCTGTCTCAAGAGTCTATTTAAAGGGGAACAGAGAGGCAATTACTCCTTATGGAGGGGAAGCAAAACCGTGTGCATTTCCGAGCCTTTCCGCGGGGAAGGGTCTGAGAGAGCAGATGGGACTCGTCCCTTGTAGAGGTGGGGACCCCAGGATGGAGTGAACCGGCTCACTCAGGCCGAGGATGAGAACAATGAGAAGCAGGAATCTCCCTGTTCTTATTCTGAGCTTACTTCTCCTCTTGCTCTACCCATGTCCTGTCTCCTCCCTACTTCCCTCCCTCCCCTCCCCTCTCCATGGGCCTCCCGCCTCCAGGATGATCCCTGGCCTGGGCAGCTGCAAACAGCCTCAGTCTGCTTAGGCTGGTGCTTCTCCAAGGCTGAAAGGGACTTCCACCAACGTAACCCCAACCCCCTCACCCTCCATCTCAGAAAACTCCAATGGTTTCCTGCCCAGACCCGCGGCTACCTGCTCTCCTGCCTCAGCAACTATCTTGTCCCCTTTGCCTCAGCTCCTTCCAGGGTTCTTTCTCTTTCTTAAAGATACCAAGCTCCTCCCTCTGCAAAAGCAGCTTATCCCTCCGGACACCCATCACTCTCTATCCTGTATTCCTTTTCATTCCTTTACAGCTTGTACAACCCTGCGCATTCTGCTTGTTTACTTCTCCAATCATGCCCCTCTCGGGAGTAAGAACGGTGGTAATTTGTCTCCCTTACCCAAGGCCCTTCACCCACAAGCTAGCGCTGCAGTAGCAAGGAGCGGGCTCTCGGTCCCCTTTTGCTGACTGAGCACACAGACGCTCAAAGATCCTCCTGCTGCCTCCTGGGGACTGTGCCTCTCCCTTTCCTTCCAGCACTCCACTGCTCCATTGCACCAGTTCCCCCACGGCTGGAGGGCTGTGGACCCCACACTTGGACGGGAGCAGGCAGCGCAGAGCATTGGGGAGGATGAGAAAAAGGCAGCCTCTGTGATGAAGCCATGAGGGCTGGTGGGGACAGATGAGCGGTCAGGTGGCTGAAGGGAGTGCAGGGTCTGTGTCGGCCTGGGAGGTGGGAGCATGGTGAAGCAAGCCTCTGTGCATCATGGTAACTACACCAATTCTTTAGTTCTTATTGTATGTACTTTGCATGCTTTTTCTCCTTTCGGCCTCTAAACTACCCTGTGGGTGAGAATGGCCGCCTCCCATCACAACAAATGAAGAGAGCGCGCCATGCTCTTCCCTCAGCCTGGACCCTCGTCCCTGGTTCTTCACCAGGGCAATTCTTGGTCATTGTCCTGGTCACCTCCTCCGGGAAGTCCTCCTTCTCCCCCCACATTAGGTTCTATCTTATGTTCCCACAAAACCCTCTATTCCTTCCTCCTAGCACCTGCTGTAACGTAAACACAGTATTTCTGTGTAAATACTTGTTCAGTCTAAGTCTGCCTGCTACTGTCCAGGACACAGGGCAGGGACTGGCCACTGCCGCATCCCCCAGGGCAGTGCCTGGTCTGTGGCGGCCACACGGGTATCATTTAATAAGTGGATGGAAAACAAAGCCCGGATAGGTGGCCAAGATCCTGCAGCTGGTGAAGGTGGGGCTGGGACGGGAACCTGGGTCTGTCTAACACCCATGCCTGCCTTCTTCCCAGGGGTCAAGTGGTGGGAGCTGTGTGTAGGCAGAATGGAGATGGAGGGCATGCCCTGCGTGGGCAGAGCACCGGTCTATGCTGCAGGGCCTCCCCGGTGGGGTGCGGTAGAGTGGCCTCAAGTATCTGGCTAGGGTGGGGGGGTCCCCGATGGCTTTGGGCTCACGACTCACCAGGGCTTGCTCTATGAGGAGGCAGAAGAGGATGGCGTTGCCCACCTCCCTCAGGCTCTGGAACACGTCTGTCTTGAGCTCTGCGTACTCGATGATGTCCTTCAGCTGGTGGTGGAAGAACTCTAGGATCCCTGGGGGGACGAAGGCAGACGCTTAGCGGGAAATGGGCCCTGCTCAGCCCGGATTATGGGAAGTGCTGGCAAACCAAACCCATGTCGCTCTCTTTGTGGGCCGGAGGTGAGAGAGAGAGTTCTTTCAGGGCTCAGTACTAAAGAAAGCTCAGGAGGCTGGCTCACATCTTTTTTGGGGCAAAACAAATGTACCCAAATACAGCATCCCTGGATCTCTCCCAGTCCTTCCAAAAAGTTATCTGAATTCCTGACAATGGCAGGAATTAACACTTGCTTATAAACGTTAGGTATTGTGCTAAGCACTTTTCTACAACTGCTCATTTAATACTCGCAAGAATACCACGAACCAGGCACTTTCACTCTTTTCAGATGAGGCTCAGAGAGGGTAGGTGGCATGCCCATAGTCACACAGTTAGTAAGTGGGGCGGCTGAGATTGAAAACCAGGGCTTTCGAGTACAAGCCCTTTTCTCTTCTGAATCACACCCACTCAGCCCCTGACAGCTTGGTTTTTAGAAAAAAAAAACACCAGGTGCCAAACTCACAGCCTCCACCTTTCCCCATTCCCCAGGTCCCAGATTCAGGCCCTGTGCCATTCATTCCCAGGGAAGGAAAGAATGATTTCTTGGGCCAGGGGCAGAGTGGCAAAAACTCCTGCTTCCTGACTCACCTTGGAACTGTCACTTGTAGTACCACCTGTGACACCTCCCTCTCACCAGTGGGCAAATGGAGGACAGGATCCTAGAGTGCTGAGTCAGGAAAGGCCCTAACAAGCAGACTGTAAACGCTCCCACGCCTGCTGTCTTCTCTAGCCCCCCAGCAGTCCTGTGAGACAGGTGCGGCACGCATCTTTACCTTCACCAGAGAGCATGGTACTATTGCCCAGAGGGTTTAGAAATGGGTCAAGGCTATGTAGCTAGTGGCGGAGGTAGGACGCAAACCCAGTGCGGGGCCAGCCTGTCCGCATGTTAGAGAGGCGAACGTTCCCAGGGAGATGGCCAGGGCGTCTCCCACCGCGGGATGGGCCTGGATTATTTTCCTATCGCTACCCTGGGCCCCCGGAGCCCCATCACCCACCTGGGGAGCCATACTCGTGCCGGGGTAAGCGGCATATCTTGGGCATCACCTCGATCAGCGTTTTCACGTACTGGAGAACGGTTCCTTGGAGCTGACAAAGAGGAGGGCAACGTGCGTGGGTAATCACCGCGGCTGTCTCTGTGCATCTCTGGACCAAATGCTGGGCTACTGGGGTGTAAAAGCTTCTGCGGCAGCCTGGGGGCAAGCACTATGGACTGAATGTTTGTGTCCCCCCCCCCGAATTCATATGTTGAAACCCCACCCCCCCAATGTGGTGGTGTGTGGAGACAGGGCCTTTGGGAGGTAATTAAGTCACGAGAGTGGAGCCTCATGATGGGATTCGTGCCCTTGTAAGAAGAGACGAGAGAGAGAGAGGTGAGGCACAGTGAGAAGGCATCTGTACACTAGGAAGAGGGTTCTCGCTAGAACCCTCCCCCCCCCCCACATGCTGGCACCTTGATCTTGGCCGGCCAGCCTCCAGCACTGTGAAAAATCATTTGTTGTTGAAGCTACCCAGCCTGTGGTATCTTGTCATAGCAGCCCGAGCTGCGTAAGACAAGAAGGCTCTGCTCCTTGGGAGGGGGGAGGAGGTTCTCTCCTAAAGGTGGGGCACAGCCCCATTCTCCTTTATACAGAAAAATGGGCCTTTATGATATAGAACAGAGAGCTGTTTCAGTCCCTTAGGCGTACAGACTTCCAGGAGGGAAATTTCTAGGCCCGGGTCTTTCCTGGGGTTGAGGTGCTTACACCGGCTCCAGACTGAGCTGAAATGTCATGGGCCAGGGAGCCATGGAGACTGAGGCACATTAGCTAACTTAAACACAGAAAATACATGGGTCTGTCCAGGGCAGACACCTTTAGTCCATTACATTTTCCTGTTTTTACTCGGATTGAGCCTCACAACCTGTAACAACTCACAGCTCTACACAGCTGTTACCAGAGGACTACAGTCAGCAGCTGAATGCGGTTTCCTATTTCTGACATGGTATTCATGACTTTGTTTACTTTTCTTTTGTCATCTCCAAATTTCAGGAAAATCTTGTTTAAATGTTTCAGCTTTGCTTCAGCAGTGTCATGGGGAACTAAATAAAGGTTCTGATAATCATACTTGGGGCGGATATAGAATTCTCTTGAGGCCAGTGCAGTATTGCAAGGGGTTAGCAAGAAATCCCAAGGGGAAGAGGCATGGCGATTGATTAGAGATGTCTGCTGTGAGCACGGGGGAGAAATGGCGGCATGCGTGTCATGGATTTGTCATGCTCAAATTAGAAAACATTACATGGGAGGAGAGGATGAGCAGTGATTAGTAGGCCCTAAAGGTCCAAATCAGGATTGCTGAGTTCAGTTATCAAGTACAATGAGTGAGCTCTGGGTCAGAAAATGGGAGACAAAGCCACAAGGTCAGAAGGTACGCAGAAATGTCGCAGAGCGCTAGGTAAGAGTAACCCAAGTTAAGGGCACAGGATTCCCGGGGTTACTCCCACAGACAGAGCTGAAGGCATGTCCCAGGCCTCATTGAGAGGGTCCTTCCTTACCAAGCTCTTGACGATCTTCAGCAGTTCCTCCATGACCACCGCGATGCCCTGGTAACCCAGGAGTCTGCAGATGGTCTTGAAGTGGGGGGGCCCCACGAAGTTCCTGTAGGAGCTGTAGATGTGGCTGTAGGCAATGTTGAGAGGCTGGAAGACAGACGTTGTGGCAAAGTAAGAGGCTGGCAAGTAAATGAATGCCAGCTGAGTCCTGGAGGGAGATTTTTTGCTGCTAAAAGGGACGAAAGCCTGACATCATCCGCGATCTCTCCCCGGGGACCCCTGTGAATATGTTTGCAAGAAGATGGTCACGGAGAGAGGTGTGCTCAGTGACCGCAGTGATGGCAAGAAGGCCACTCCAGGACGGTTCACCAGAAGAAGAGGAGGATGGGCTTCCAGACAAGTATCTTTTTTACAGGCACTCCTGTCACCCATGAACCAGGACTCTGACAAATTGAGGCACAGGGTAGGGGTAACACAGATGATTTTATTTTTCTAGAGACATCTGTGGTACTAGAAACTGCCTGGAGGAACCGTATGGAAACTCTGTAGCTGATTCAACGTTGCCTCCTTCTACTTTTCCTTGTCTCCATTTATAACGGGGTGGGGTCCCAGGACTGCACGGGACTGGGAGCCAGGAGACCTGTGTTGAGTTCCTGCAAATCACCAA
Organism: Ursus arctos; assembly: GCF_023065955.2. Classification (NCBI taxonomy): domain Eukaryota; kingdom Metazoa; phylum Chordata; class Mammalia; order Carnivora; family Ursidae; genus Ursus; species Ursus arctos. The sequence continues at coordinate 46,501,075 of NW_026622819.1, read as the reverse complement.
TGCTCTTGTGAGCCTCAGTTTCTTCATCTATGAAATGTTGGATAAAATCACGGGTTTCATAACTTTTTAAGGAGCGCCAAATGAAAGGTGTCATGGAGGCTGGTGTGTCAAACAGACAAAAGCAGAGTTGCTCCGTTTGGCTGCTGGTTGGAGGCCCAGAGCCCTGGCCACTGCTGACCATTGACCAGCCACCTCCATTGTCCTCTAGACCCCATGACTGATGCACCTTCACCGAATTCATGGAATTTGTTTAAGATCTTTCTGTCTGGGAATATATAACTAAAATACAGGGCCCCAAATTCGTCTCACCTGATTGGTAAGACTGTAAAGTTACGGTTGACTTTATTTTTTGAAGTGCTGCTACTTACGGAACGCCTCATGCCGGGCTTTGTGAAGCCCCCCATGTCGTTCTCGTTCAATCCTCACAACATACACATGCATACAGACAATTCTTAGCCCCGTTTCACAGATGAGGGGACTGAGGTTCAGGGTGGTAAGTAGCTTGCTCAAGGTCACACAGTCCTTAGGTAATTGAGCCCTGACCTGAATCCAGAGAGGTCTGATTCCAAAGCCCACGTTCTTCACCTTTGTATATAATGGTGGACTTTGGAAGCTGAATTCTATTAGAAACCATACCCAGTTTTTTAGATAAGGCGTCACTTCAAAGCTTAGTTCCGAGTGTAGTTTTCTACCTGGAATCGTAAAAATCTTATACATGGAGCATGCAAATAAGTAAAGACCACATCTGATATTTTATTAGTGGGAAATTTTCTATTAGTTGGCAAATTAGAAATTCGACATGAATTAAACAGGAACAGTAATGATGCTTTTGGAGGACGTAAGATTCTTAACTCCCCTTGGAGCCATTGAAGGAAGATTTAATTAAGTTCAGTCTAGGCTTTGTAGTAAGTACGTTCTACTATATATGAATTCTAAACTTTACAACACAAGCATCACATTCATAGTACTCTCTAATAACAACAACATGAAGAAGAAGAACACAATTAGAGTACCCACTAATAATAAGAACTCATGAGGAATCAGAACACCCCTGCACCCAGCGGGTTGAATAATAGCTCGTTTGGTAAGGGCAGGTCTACATATGGCGAGGCTTGGAACGTGAGAAGGGGCAGCACTCTACACTCATGAGCTGTCACAGCAAATTCTACTTGAACCTGGGGAGGGACATCTTCTGCGTAGTTACAAGACTTTCCTAAATATTATGAGGCAGGAAAGGTTTATGTAGGGAGGGAAAAACAACTGATTGAAAATCATGATATTCACTGAAGTCAATGTTCAATAAACCCTGGAAGTACATGAATGAATTGTTGAGTTTCATTCAGCCAATCATGGAACCAGGCTGGGCTGTACAATTTTTTGTGTATGAAAGTAAACCATTTCATGGGGCGCCTGGGTGACTCCGTTGTTAAGCATCTGCCTTCAGCTCAGGGCGTGATCCCAGGGTCCTGGGATTGAGCCCCACATCGGGCTCCCTGCTCCGCGGGAAGCCTGCTTCTTCCTCTCCCACTCCCCCTGCTTGTGTTCCCTCTTTCGCTGGCTGTCTCTCTCTCTGTCAAATAAATAAATAAAATCTTAAAAAAAAAAAAAGAAAGTAAACCATTTCAGTGTCTCTATAACAGGCCACCTATCAAAGAGGGCTGGGACGCGGTGAGGTGAGATGCTCATTCTAAGTGAGCGTATCTTAGCGCTGGCCCTACTATCAAAGCCCTATTCTGTGTTCTCCCGTTTCCAGCACTAGGGATGAGGAGTACATAGCAAACACCATGGCTCACTTCTGGTTGGAGAAGGAGACTGATGAGAAAGGGGCAGGAGAGAATTATTTAGGTGATGGGAATGCCCTACCTGAAGCCTGGGTTGTTGACCACACAGATGTACACATCTGTCAAAACTCATGAAACTACTGTGTACACTTATGATCTGTGTATGTTATAGACTGAACAGCTGTATCCCCTCAAAATTCATATGTTGAAATCCTAACCCCTGCTGTGATGGGATTAAGAGTGGGGCTTTTGGAAAGTAATTAGAGTCATGAGGGTGGAGTCCTCATGAATGGGATTAGTGCCCTTTTAAGAAGACAAACAAGGGCTTATTCTCTCTCTTTCTGCTCTCCAGCATGTGGGATACAGTGAGGAGAAGGCGATCTGCAGACCATCACATGGGTCTGTGCCAGGCACCTGATCTGCTAATGCCGTGGTCTCAGACCTCCCAGACTCCAGGCAATAAATAAATGTTAAAGCTCCCTAGTCTATGATATTTTTGTTACAGCAGCCTGAACTAATGAAGACTCTGCAACTTCCTGTATATGATTATAACTCAATATAAAAGCCATACCATAGCCTATTTTACTTCCCAACACTTGTTTTCAAAGATTAAAAAACAAAACATGATTTGAATTTTCTCCTGAAAAGGGCTGCAGCTCAAGCCTGCACAGGAATGAGGGAACGATGACCTGGCTGTGTTAGGGGCATGTGACAGAGCTTACTGACTTTTCTAGAACCACCTTCTCCTCCCCCCATCCACACCAGACACTCTGGACCTTTCCTCAGAAGCCAGTAAAGCTCTGAGCATTTGTCCTTCATTCCTTCTCAAATATCCTATGAAAGGGATTTCTGAGCAGCTGGGAGCTTTCAAATGGATATCCCTAAGGGTACAAAAGCAATCAACTACTTTTTCTTTTTTTTTCTTCCTGATTCTCTGACTTTTTTGTCTTGCTTTATCTGATTCTAGAGGACGGACTCTGCGGTGGGTGTACCTGAGTTTGGATCCTAGGTCCACAAATTTACTAGCTAGATGATTCTGAGCAAATTATTTAAACTCTCTAAGCTGTGGTTTTCCCTAAGGAAAGATAATAATTGGAACTCCAATAGGGTTATTGGAAATTTATTTATTTTTATTTATTATTATTTTTTTAAGTAGGCTCCATGTCCAGCGTGGACCCCAACGTGGGGCTTGAATTCACGACCCTGAGATCAAGACCTGAGCAGAGCCCAAGAGGTGGCTGTGTCACCAGCTGAGCCAGCCAGGCGCCCTGGCTGTGGGAAGTGTAGGTGAGGGAACACATAGAAAGCCCTATGCGTGGTGCCTGGCACACTGAATGCACTCCCTGCAATTAGTATTCCTTCGTTTGATAATTTGGTAAGTGAAGACGAAGAAAATACAGATTCTTGGTCAAATATCTCCCAGCAGCTTTGGCTACAGTCACAATCCCCTGAATGTGCAGAGGGGAGCGCACGTGTGGGCTACAGTTTTACATAACACACTAGGTGAATCCCGCATGGGGATGTGACAGAGGCCGTAAGACTGGGACTAGCTGACAGAACATCAAAAATGCACAGACTTTGCTCCATATTGACAACAGTCTAGAAATGGGAGCTGTCCAACAACAGACGGTGTTGGGTAGAGGCCCTCCTGGCTGCCAGTGAACCCGTGGAGGCTGAGAAACACGGTGCTGCTAGAAGGGAGCCCGGCCTGCACTCAGGGTTGGACAGATAAGCTCACTTCCGTTTCCGGCTCCGGCTGCAGTGCTGTCTTCCCGGGTGCCCCTCCTTCGCGGCCTGAACCTTCACTCTTATCTAGGAGCTTCCAGTACCAAGTCTCCCTTAACATGCGTGGCGAGTGCAAATAAAAAATATATTCCAGCAGATGGAAACTGGGGAAGCTCCCCAGTTCTGCACCAAGAAGGAGAATAATTTTGGAGTTGTTTTACCACACACAGGGGTGTAAAGAATTCCTCTTACAAACCCGCTCAGGGCACGGAAGACGCCTCTTGTGGAGGGGCCGACATCAGGCTTGGATTCGGGTCGAGACCAGAAATTTAGGCCTCCGCCCATGGCCCACACTCAGAAGGATCAGCATGAAATGAGCAGAAGTCAAGTCCTCCGAAGTGAATAAGCTCCCCCCACCCCCCAAATTAGACCAGAGCCATGCAAGAGGAAGCACGCAGGCATAGTGCAAAGTGCATGCACACACGCACCCCCGCAGGGCACCCGTCTGACCTGCTGGCTCAATAGGAGGCTGGGCCCTATTGAGAAAATGTGGGAATATGGGAGCCTGGCCATTTTCTGAGGTTTGGCAAAGAAAAACAGGAAGGCAACAGGACTTAAGACACTGGAAACTTGCTACATATCTCTTACACCGAACCAATCTTGCTGACTCAGTACCAATCAACCGGCCTGCCTTAGAAACGAATTAGGTACCTTATTTAGGATATCTCACTTCGAATCGAGCTTGTTTAAATCCATACTATTGTGCAAAATAGCTAATTTTGTGAGATCTCAAGAAATAAACCAACCTGATTGAGAAACTAGAACCACATTTTTAATACATGACACAGATGTGCATTTTTATTTTATTATTATTTTTTAAAGGCAGGACAGTATTTTAAGGAGAGAAGATACGGTAAGTTTGAGCTGGCAGATCCTGGGCCCTGTAATATATTATTATATGGATTCTAAGAAAACCTGTGGTAATGTATACATCACATAAAAAATACCATTTTTATCATTTTTAAGCATTGTATATGGACTTCTAAGTCCTCAGGCCTCTAGCCCTCACCGGCAGTAAACACAGCCAGCCCCTCCAAGCAATGAGGCCTATTTATTTGGCAAACTGAATTTGCAAGCAATTTGCATCTCTGCTTTCTGGAATCATAATCCCTGCCTTCAGAGATCCCAAGAGGAGTTAAAACTGTTTCTAATTTCCTACATTAGTTACAATTTCTCTAATGTTCCTTGAGTAATCCGAATGCCATCAGCCCAAGGACACAAACATGGCCCCCTAGTTCAGGTTGAATTCAGGCTGCAGCTCAACTCTGAAATCCGCGTAGGGCAAGAAGACTGAGAGATGAATAAAACTGCAACGCAGACCTTGTTGGGAGAGCCTACAGGCTAAGACGGGTTGGGTTAAAGGACTGATAAATCCTGAGTTACAGGTTCAAGTGCATCGTTTGCTAACGTTTCTGTCTGTCCCTTCTTGATATGTAGTGAGCCGTGGGATGGGTCTCGCACATCTGGGCTCCTTCTTGGACTTCTGAGCTCAGAGGCTGAAAAATCCAAGGGAGTTGCTCTAGAGACCTCAAGAATTGATGCTCCTCCCTTTCTTGCCTCATGAATAAAGATAAGAGGAGAAGGCAAGAGGGGGAACAGGAACCGAACTTCTGTTTGGTGGTATCATACCAGTGCTATAATACTTAGAGATGCTGAAAGTTTTAAACTGATGTCTTTTTAACTAACCTGTACCCATACAATGATACACAAGTGCATAATGCGTCTCGGCTTATGAATAATTCCTTCATCACTACCCAGGTGTATTCATTTTCTGCGGCAGCTATAACAGATCACCACAAATCTGGTAAAACAGCAGAAATATATTCTCTCATAGTTCTGGAAGCCATAAACCAAAATCAGTATGATGGCTAAGATCAAGGTGTCAACAGGGCCACACCTCCCCCCTCCCCCCATGAGGCTGGAGGGAAGAACCCATCCCTTGCCTCTTCCAGCTTCCAGCGGCTGGGTTGTGGCCCACCTCCCTCCAATCTCCTGAGATGTGTGTAACCTCCTTCCGCCTCCCTCTTACAAGGACTCTTGTGATAGCATTTAAGGACCCATCCTGATAATCTAAAATAATCTTCCCATCTCATGGTCCTTCTCGTACTCACATCTACAGAGACCTTTTTTCGAATAGAGTAATATTTCTGGGGTGCAGGATTAGGACCTGATGTCTTTGGGGGGCATTATCAGCTCCTACACCAGGTAAGGCAAGGAACAATCAGCCCCATTCGGCAGAGGAGGAATCAAAGTGAAGAGAAACAAAATGCTATTTCGCCACGCGTGCAAGCTCTCAAAATAACAAAAGTCTTCCGGACTGAGGATCGGTCATGCTGGGGAGTGGTGCCACGCAGGCGTGAGAGCAGGGGGACCAGAGCAGAGCCAGTGGCGCTGCTGGTGGTCTTGTCAGTGGGGCTGACGCAGACCCCCCGGGCCGGCCGCGTGGGAAGTGCTGGGAGCAAGGCATGGGCCCGGCTGACATGTACCCGGCTGGGTGCAGCAAAGCACTGGGCCCTAGGTCTTACGGACTATGACTTACTGGAGAAAGCACTGCAAGAGTGTGGTGAATTTCCCCGAGGTCAAATCATGGCTCAGACCGAGGCATCATTTAGCTAGTGATGACCACACCAAACACAAGGCCACACCAACAATTTCTAAAGACTGAAAAATTACTGGGAAACTACTGGTATCATTTAAGAGCTGATTTGTGTGACAATCAATGTCACCTGGAAGGCAGTTTCATGATAGAGTCTATATAATGCATGTTACTTAGAGAATACTATGTTTAAAACTTAGGCTCCTATACTAGTTTCAATTACTGGACCAGTTGTGACATTTACTATCCCCTCTAACCCTCAGCGACAGAGCTCCTGGTCAGGGAACGTGGACTCCGGACTCCAGAGCAGGGAGAGGAAACAGTGGCTGAATGCGTTTCTCCAGGTGTATTTGATGGTTCCCCTGCTTCTGCTGACTGGGTTCAGGTGGTTGGATGTTCTCTCTGAGGTCTTTTAGTTCCTTGTCTGTTCCCATCATTCTGGAATCCACTAAACGGTGAAGTCCTGTGTCTACTTCTCCAGAGAAGCTGAGCAAAGGTAAGGGTTCCTGTTGACTCGCGCTGACAGAAGAATGGCGCAGGAGAGGGAAGAGCAGCACGACAGCGAGGGTGGCCAGGAGCTCTGGCTTCAGGGACCACAGACCAGGGGGTGGCATGGCTCTGCCAAACCCCACTTCATAATGATGGTCAAGTTAATGAACCTCTGGAGCCTCAGTTTCCCCTTTTGCACAACCATGATAAGACGCCTACCTCAAAGAGTTGTTGCGTGGATAAAGTGACAAAGCACATGTAAAACGCGCCAGAATGTTCTCAGTGGTTATTTCTGAGTTGTACAGGTTTGACTGTTGTCTTTGGGCTTTCTGTATTCTGTAATTTATATACAAAGAGCATATAGATATTTTTTAAACAACAAAGCTGTTTTACAAAAGAAAAAGAAAAGGAAGGAAGGAAGCATGACATAGGGTGCAAACCTTGCCCATTATACCTCCTGGATGAAGCCACAGTCACCCTGGGAAATGGCTCTGGCCCACTGACCTTGCCTTCTGAAGAGTAACAGCTGTTCGTAGACCCAGCACTTACATAGAGAGGCTCATCTCAGGCTAAAACACATAAGACAAGGATTCTCCATATTCCGTCTTACAGAAGAGTTAACCAAGGTATAGAAAAGTGAGGGGATGTGCCAAGGCTACACAGGCAGGATTTGAACCCAGCCTTGGGGTTTTAGGGCCTGCACTCTGAACGACTCCCTTCTCCTGGGTGCTGTCAGCTTTGGGGCTGAGGAATCGTCCTTTGCTGCCACCGTCAGGAAGGGCATGGGGACCCCAGCCAGGCTGCTTTCCCCCGGCAATAATTTACTAGCAGTGCAAGCCAACCAGGGCCCTCCTGGGCTGCCGGCTGAAAGGGCTCCAGCTTGGCTCCACCGCAGGAAGGTCCTCCCTGAAGGAGGAGAGAGGGTGAGTCTGCTGGGATGTGACCTCCTGAGGCAAGTGCCCCCAGGAGATTTATCCCACGCCCTGAGGGCTCTCTGGCTCCTCTGGGTGCTGCTGGTGGATGGTGGTGGCCCCAAGGGGCAGGATGCACCCAGGACTGTGAGCTGGGGACCTAGTTTCCACTCCTGGCTTTGCCACTGATCAGTCGTATGGTCTGAGGAATGCCATTCCCTTCTCTCGGGATCTGTGAAACAGGAAGGGCTTCTGGGCCTCACTCCCATTCTCTCAGTGTCTCAACTTCTCAAATAAAGAGCTTAGTGTTAAAAATGGCATCCAGGAGCATTAAAAATAAATTCCTGTTTTCTGTGGCAAAGGCTCGAGCTCTATCTCGTTGCTCCACAGGTCTCCTAAGTCTGGTATTTTTATTTCCCTCAAAATAACCTTTTCAAAAGGCACCTGCAAACTACCACACTGGCCTTTCTGTGGAGAGGACACTTTTATGTTCTGCAGGGAGTCGCCATTAGCACACATTACAGCAGAGTTTAGACAGGCCCCCCGGGAAGACCTAATGCCATGGGAAAGCCACAGAGCAAGTGTCTAATCAAGGGACATCCCGAGACGCCAAGCCTCACAGAGACCCTTGGCCAGGGGAGGGTCCGTAGCTCACCAGGAAAGTCTTCATAACTTTTTGATTATCACTCATGTGAATCACAAGGGGACTTTCAGGGGTTCACTTGGATATTTTGGCCAAGAACCAAGGAGAGAAAAAACCTGACTTTTAAAAGCACGTAATTTGTGTAAAATAATTCAGATCTAAATCTGTCTGGGCTGGAACTGCTATCACAAATTTCCACAAACTTGGTGCCCGAAGATGACTGAACTTTATTCTCCTTATCCTTCAGACACGCTCCGCAATTGCCCCAATAATGATGGCAACAAATTCTTTCAAGGTTGAGGGTCCAGGAAGGGGTGGAATCTCAGAGGCAGATGTACCTTTGTGGAAAATGGAAGACGGGTCAGGATTCTTCAAAGAAAAGGAACTTTGGGGACCATCCAATCCAGGAAGAGTAAGCAGTTTCCATTTCCGGTGTCAACCCCCAAGTGGTGGGTTGGTAAGCAGTTTCTTGGGATGCTTGTGTTTCTGAGCCCAAGTGGACGGAGTGCTGTATTAGTTCCCCCCCAAGCCACTGTAACAAATTTCCATGAACGTGGCGCCTTAACACCGTAATATCTCATAGTTCGGGAGGCCGGACGCCTCAGCTCAGGGTGCTGGCTGGGCCACACCCCCTCCAACAAGGGAGACTCCTTCCTTGCATCTTCCACTTCCGGGTGGTGCCTGGTGCTGCTCCTTGTTTATGGGAGCCCATTCCAGCCTCTGCCTCTGTCTTTATGTGGCTTCGTCCCTTTGTGTCCCTCTGCGCGTGAGCCTCCCTCTCCTTTCTCTTATCAAGACACCAGTCATCGGATTTAGGGCTCCCCTTAAATCTAGGATGATATCATTTCAAGATCTTTAATGAATTCAATCTATAAAGACCCTATTTCCAAATAAGGTCACACTCTGGGGTTCTGGGTAGACCAGAATTTTGGTGGTGCGCTCAGATCAACCCAGTGCCAGTGCTGTGATGGTTCAGCAAGCCTGACACGAGTTCAGGACTGGGCAGGGGTAGTACTCCTGCTTTCCACCTGCCATCCCCATCTAGCCCAAGCCCAGAGCTTCACAGATGATGGAATTGAGGCCCAGAGAATAAAAGACTCTTGGCCAGTGTCGTGTAACTAGAGAATGCCACGGGAGACAAGAATGAAGAAAGAAGATGGTATAGAGGTGGGGTAGGGGTGGGAGGGCTTGGGATAAAATTACTATTTTAATTGTGTAACTGTATTTAATTGGATAACTGAGAAGGGCATCTTTGCATTTCATCATTGTCCAAAGAGGGTCTCGATGGGGCAAAAAACAATCACCAGCCAATTAGAGAGAAAATTTTGGCAGCCTTGGAAGAATTAGTACCATTCTGAGGATCTGTTTGCAGGAGACTGTTTGCCTTTTTTTGGCCAAAGGAATGAGAGCTCCGCTCAGTGGGCAAAAGCCTTCCCAGACTGGTCCCTGAAAGCATCGTGCGTACAGATGCCTGCTGGTTGCCATGGTGAATGATGCTGATCTGAAGAAATGAATAATGTGAGCGTTGGGGGCGACAGTGGGATTACTCAGACAGTGGCGAGAGAGGCATCAAGGAGAGCCCAGAGCAGAGGAGGGGAGAAGGCTCCATTCCTTCAGCGTTGGTCCACTCTGTCTCGGCCTCTGCAGGCTGCGTTCTAACCAGATCCACAGCGCGAGCATCAGGTAAGGGACATAAATGGCTCTTCTTGGAAATGGAAATGGTTTTTCCTTTCACACTCTGCTTGGCAGAGGGCCAGGCAATGGCAATATGAATAGCTAAAAATAGGGGGAATTTAGAAACAGAAGCAGAGAAAGAAAAGCAAATAAGGGAGACTGATCTGGTCCCAAAAGCTGAAGATGCTGCTACAGTGTCTTGCCAAAAAGCCCTTAAAAATGTCTGCTGTAGAGAACTCAGTCTGCAAAGACAGCCAGCAGCAGATGCGAAGCGAAACAGGAGAAAAGATTCATGACAAAAAAAAATGGGATTCCCGATCACCCCGGCTGGAAGGGTTTTACAAAGGCCATTGCCTCTGCGTTATAAGTAATGAATTAAGCTCTTTTCATTCTGGTCAGAAGTGTGTTTATAGGGATGTGTGGGGTGGGGTGCAGTGAATGGGGGAGGTCATGAGAAGGGAGACTGACGAAGGGAGTGCAAACAGCCTCCTTTACAATGACCTTCCCCGGAGGGATCTGAGCACACCTGTCTTGTCCCTCTCATTACCCCTGTTTCTGGGAAGAAATATCCAACCAAACAGAAGGGAACTCTTTCCCCTTCCTGAGCATTTCAGTTCACTGTCATCCTTAGAGAAGAAAAACAAGGATTGAGAAATCGCTCAGTGCTACGCATCTTCCTGCAGCCCACCTCCTCTCGGTAAACGGGCATGAAAATGGAAGGTGGGAGGGAGGCAGGGAGGAGAGAGTACAGCTTGTAATAGGAATCAGTTTGGCTTCACATTCAATTCAGGTTAAAATCTGGTTGATGGGTTTTTACTAGGTCATTACAATCTAAAAACGCAGTCTTCTGTGTCTCACGTGAGACAGGAAGGGCAGAGAACAGGGCTGGGTGAGACCCATACGTGAACAGACACAGGCTGAATGAATATGGCTGCCCCTGAATTTTAGATCAGGGGAAACTCTCCCTCTCAAAGAGATAGCATTTAAGAGAAATCACAAAGCTTGAAGATGGTGTTCTCTTACCAAAGCGGGAGGGCTGGTAATCTGAAGAGGGCTCATTTGATTTGTGGAAAAACAGCAACTGGGTCTTAGTACCAGCACCTCATTTTGTAATAACGTTCTGTCACGGAACCCAGCAGCCTTGCATTTGGAAATGTAGCAGTTAAGTGGCTTTGAGTCTACCTATGAGCCGAGTGACCTCAGATTGCTCATCTGTAAAATGGGGAGCTAGCTCAGAGGGCGTGTTGAAGATTAAGGGAAATTTATTACGGTTGTGAGCCTCTAGCGTGACACATACTAGATGTGACACAGCAACCACTCACTAACTGTTGGTGATTACTCTCACTGTTAACACTCACAGTGCCAGAGGTAGTAAATAGTAGCATTTATGCTGGTAGTAGGAGCTGACTGTCTTGACCTATACAACTAATTTCCTGGGTACCTTCGGCCTTGAATAAACAAACAAAGAAACAAAACATGAGCAGAGGCTTTGGGGAGAAATCAGCTGCCAAGGAGTGATGACGCAAATCTCCACTCTCATGGGCAACAGAACTGGGAAGCTAAAAAAGCAGTGGTGGGCAGAATGTTCTAGATGACCGAGCTCATAGCCACTGGGAGCAGAAGCAGAAGGGATATCGTAGGTGATATAATTGGCTGACTTGGAGGTTGCAGAGCCGTGGTGACTAACGTGGGCACGTTAACCGGGTTGTCCGATTTCTTTTATTGCCGTTCTTCGTTTTTTTAAAGTGTTGGAAACAAAGTTGTGTCTAAAGGAACTGAGCCAGGGCAGGAGGAGGCTGGGGGATGTGGGCTCACCTTTTTCAGGCCTGCAGGCCACAGGCTTTGATATGAGACAGCCCTGATTTGAACTTCCGTTCTGTTATTTCTTAGCTATGCCTTCGTTGAGTTAACGTAACCTCTTGACCTCCATTTCTTTGTAAAACAGGGGCAATATTAGTCCCCACCGTGAATGCTTGATATATGGCGGTTATGAGTATCGTACATAAATACTTCAATAAGGGGCTGTCATTTTCACTTTGATTCTGGTTCTAGAATCAGGATGAACATCGAGGTTGGGAACGTTTCTTATACAGGAGCCATCATTTCCTGGTCATCCTCGGAGCCCTGCCTGGAGGACTACTACCATATTATGTACAGGCCCAACTGGAACAGCATCTTCTCCGGTTATCTGCGCTACAGCTTCCACCACGAGGAGAAGGTGCCTCGAACAATCAGCTCCGTGGTGCTGGAACACCTCGCCCCTTCCACTCTCTACTTCCTGTGCATCAGCTGCAAGAAGGCTGCTTTCCCCTATAGGCACTACTGCACCATGTTCCATACCCTGGATAAGAGCCCACTGGCCGCTGGGAGCTCCCTGGTGGACCCCCAGATCTCCCTGTGGGTGTTGATGGCCATTCTGCTGGCCTGCTTCACGGCCGTCTTGGCTTTCATCTGCCTCCAGTTCTGGTGTATCCGCTGCCATGAGCCTCGATGGTCTTACAGAGCCGGCCACATGGAGGAAGCCAATGGGTTGGTGAGATGGCCGGAGGAAGCCCCCGCGCTTGGGCAGAGGGAGGAAGACCTGCAGGGGCTCCCCCTGGTGGAGATGCCACGCAAGAACTCCGGAGCAGAAGCCGAACCGGAAGCCGAAGGGGAAGCCAACCAGGATGATGCCGCTGACCAGGATGCTGCCAATCAGGATGTCCCCGACGACGTGGGGGCCTTACTGAGGGGCAGTGGTGATCATCCTGCCATACTGCCTCACTTTAGGGAGTGAGAGGTAGGCAGGGGTCGGCCCGCGTCGTGTAGCTTAAAGCCCTCCGTACATTAGATCTTTTGTAAAAATGTGTCCCTAGGCCACCCATTTGCCTCCCCTCAACGGTCAGTGCTCTTGTGCGTCATCCAGGTTGGACGAACGCCCTATGGCAAAGCTTCTCAAGCTGGAAAGCATATGCCCCACAGTATGCCAAAGGAGAAGCATGGTGTCCCAGGAGTGTCCATTTAGGGGAGCCCAGTTAGGAATGAAAAACATTATTTTAAAGTTAAAACGATCATAAATAAATTATGGCATAGAAAGCAAAATTTGCATGACTTAATAAAACACAGGACTTCAAGGAAACTTTTGAGTTGAAGATGGGCTTTTTGGGTTATGCTTTCAGTCAGCTGAGGCAGACGTCCAGTCCCCTCTGCTGTTGGGGGGATCATTTTGGAAAGATTGAGAAGCCGTGCTCTATAGTGTTTTCCAGCTTTTAGGCAATCACATACCACCTCGTACCCCATCTCCATTTTGTTTAAACCATACACTATCTTTACTATTATTAACAATATTTGTCTTTAAATTGACTCATTTTTAAAACTTAAACTTATTTTAAAAGATAGACTTATATGACTATATAAGTGAAAACCCAGCACCCTCCTGCTATAAGTAGAAGAGACATAAGAATACATATAATGGAAACAAAATAACATTCAGTTTGACTTAGATTCCATTGCCTACTAAAGACTCTGAGCTTAAGGTCTGCTCTCTAAGCTTTGATAAAAAAGGAAATTGGAAAGCAGAAGGTATTAAAAACATATAAGCATCAACATAAATCTGTCTTTCTCCTTGTTATAATCACAAGGTTTGAAAGAGATCTGGAAAAGGAGGTGTTGTTTCTTACTTTGTGAGTCAGGGTCATTCAATGACATGTCTGTGAACTATCTGAAATGCTGGCTCAAAGTGTCCCTTGTTTTGAGAAAGCTGCCTTGACCAGACTGGCTGTACTGGAGAGGACATCTGCACCATCCCAGCATCATCCCAAGACCTTCTAAGCCCACCTGTAGGGCCCAGTGGTGGGAGCTCTTTGGTTCACCATACTCCCCAATCTAGGGCTCCCCGACCTAGAGGAGTACCTTTTCTTATATGTATTCATTCAGTTCTTCTGTGCTTACTTTTTGAAAACGGGGTCAAAGGTGGCCATTTTTATTCCATCACAAAGAAAAATGTTAGCTTTGTTGTGGACACATCTCACTCTTGCAGAGGCATTCTTCCCCTTCAAACCCACAGGGTAAGAAATAGATCTCCCACATCTATCATAGTGTTGGTGAGACTTAGTGACCACTATCCCCTGTCCCCACCATGGGTGTAGAAATTCGAGGAGGGTAGAGATGATGTCTGTTTTAATCTCTGATACATCCCCAGCATGCAGAATCTAGCCCAATGTCTGGCTTATTGTGGGCGCTTAATAAATGTCCGTTTAATGGACGGCAAAGGACTGAAGGTCTAGAACAGGGTTCCATTTGGGAGGCCTGGCTAGTGTCAGGATGTGTATTGTGAACAAAGCGGCAAAGAGATGGGAGAAGACCTGTCTCTCGGCTCTAGCTCCAGCTCTCTGGGATTTCCTTCAAAACTCCACCTTCCCAATTGCTTCCTGTCTACAAAACCCTTGCCTTTCTGGAACACAAAATCCCAGAATCACATGGTCATACTGCAATGAATCAACTGAGCAACAGGAGGAGACAGGATGAAGACGAGAAGCCCCACACGCCTACTTCGCTGCTCACGTCAGTGAAATCCCCCCAAATAATTCCCACCCAGGAACCACCCCTGCCAGGTCTGCTTCACCCCTACTCTTGCTAGCTTTGCACAAATAAAGATGAATATACTCGCATGTTTCTGCCTGGATCTCACTGCTGCCTCTCTATCTCTGCACCTTTCTACTTTTCTGATTTGGGGAACACTTTTCTGTTTGCTTTTGCTCACTAGTCTTCTTAGGAGTAGGACGCAGCCAAGACTACTCACCTTGGATCCATAGAGGTAATAAGGCTGGACATTGGCGGGTTTATCTCTTTGTGGTTCTTGGGTGAAAGGAATGGCAGTTCGAACAAAACTAGTAGAGGAAAAGAGAGGAGGCGGGAGTTAACTGGGTCCTGAGAGCATTCTTCATGGGACACAACCTAGCTGGAACCCTTCCTGACCAGGTATAACCACAGTGTTTCTAGGTGGTTGTCTATGAAGGTACTAAACCCTTATGACATACGCCCATTCATTCACCTAATGTCTCCTTTCCATAGGTGGGAAAACCATAGTCCAAATCCCCAGGCTAGCTTCTGGGCTATGGCTGCTCACAAGAACAGTAGGCAAGAAAGTGACAACTGGCTGGGCCTGAAAATGGCTTTCTCTGGGGCTCTGATCCTTCCCTCCACCCCCAGGTTGGCTTCTTAAGAGCAGGGTTCCACAAACTCCTTCTGTAAAGGCCCAGATAGGAAGTATTCTCAGCTTTGCAAGCCAGATGGTCTCTGTCACCATTACTTAACTGTGCTGGTAGTGTGAAGCACCCATAAACAGTTGTAGATGAATGAGCATGGCTGGGTTCCAGTAAAACTTCACATATTTCAAATGATTTTCACTTGTCATCAAACTATAATTCTTTGGATTTTTCCCCCAACCATTCAAAAATGTCGATAGCATTCTTTGCTCATGAGATGTACAGAAACAGTTGGCAACAAGATGTGGCTTGTGGGTGATAGCTGGCAGACCTCTGCTCAAGAGGATTCAAAGTCCCAAATCTTTACAGGACCAGAAGTCTGTCTTGCTAATTGTGTGGATTCAGGCTCATCTGTGGTTTCCTCCCAGACCCTTCTATTCATTCAGCACATACTTATTAAATACTGGTCATGAGCCAGGCCTTGAGGGTACTGAGAGGACCTGTAAACACATGCATGTTGGTGTCACCTAATGTACTTGTTCTGGGCGTGAATACACCACCCCTCTTCTGTCAGGTTTTGAACCTCCGTGAGGATAAGGGACTAGGTCTTGTCCTCACCTTAGAGCCTGACACAGGGCTGTGTGCATCTCGCAGGAGACATATGTCACTTTGTCACGCATATGTGTGCCTATTTTGCACGACCATATTCATGTACGTGGATATCGTCATAAAAGTACCATCTGCTCATAAAGCACACGCTTGCTCTTATGTTGGCCTGTGGGGTGGTGCACGGCCTGGCTCCTGCTTCCTCCCAGGTCCTGTGCTGTCTTTCATGGCACCATTCCCCACCCCAGCGGCTCCACCCTCACCAGGCTCTTGGCTCCTTGGACACCTCGCCTGGAATATTCTTCTCCCGTCTTTCCACCTTATTTACTCCTACTTATCCCTCACATCTCTACTCACGCGTTACTTCTCAGAGGAGGAAGCCTCTCTTGAGGTTCCCAGCACCTCCCAGGCTAGATCAGGTGGTGGTGTTTTCTCTCTCATGACTGGGGCTCTCCCCCACTTCCAAATTCACTCTTTGCATTTATCACCTGCATCCTCCTTGCCTAAAGGCTCTCAGAGGCAGGCCTGTTCACTGCGGCCTCCTCGCCTCCAGCCAGAGCCTCCAGCCAGGAGGAACTCCATGAGACGCCTATTACAGGAAGGACCCGCTTCCCCGGTCCCCGGCCCATCCCAGCCCCCTTTGCACAGGGACTCCCTTACCGGTTGGTGGACCCATTGTAGCAATAGTTGGGGAGGAAGTCGAAGTTCAGCTCCCAGAAGACGTGGAGGGTGATGCGGCCGTAGGGGGCAGACACATTGTGATTGGCCTCCCGGAACATGGCGTCGAAGCTGTCCAGGGTCATGTGCTTGCACAGCAGCCGGTGCGTGAGCCGGTTGATCTCCAGCAGCCACTCCAGCTCCTGCCAGAGAGAGCCCAGGGCTGCTAAGGGCATACACCCAGACCTGACACGCGCCCCACTTCATCGTACGGGTGCCTTTCGTGCGGGGGAGAGCCCCTCAGACAAGCTCCCGACGGCTGACATGGAGACTAGGTCCCCGCAGTGGCATGTGACAATGCACCCTTCTTCAGAGGAGGAACTCCCAGACTGTGCGGAGGGAAGCTGCACGCCTGCTCTGGGAAGGGCATGTACGAATCCCCATCCGTACCCCCCGGGTGGAAAGCATGCCTGCTTGCCTTCCAGTCTCCATACTGGTGAGGAAATAGCTTGCTGCTCAGCGTTGCAAGTCGACAAGAGGAAGGTGTGACTGGCTGTCCCCAGAGGCTCTATCTCCGCCGTGCAGAAAGCCATCGTAAGAGTTGCCACTGACTAAGTACTTACTGTTAGGTCACAGACCACGTGAAACTACTTGTTCTTAGGTTAAATATCATCGAATATGAGTACGTTCATGTGATTCAATTTAATATATGCCAAGCAGTATCCTTAGCACTTTATATATCTTAACTCATTTAATGCTCAAAAAACCCCTTCCTTTATGCATAGAGAAACTGAGGCTTGGAGAAGTTAGATCACTTGACTCCAAACCCAGGAAGCTGGGCTCCAAAGTCAATATTCTTAACCACTACATACTACTGAAATTTTAAAATTGAATGCCCCCTCCTTTGGATTTTAAAATTGAATGTCCC
Organism: Ursus arctos; assembly: GCF_023065955.2. Classification (NCBI taxonomy): domain Eukaryota; kingdom Metazoa; phylum Chordata; class Mammalia; order Carnivora; family Ursidae; genus Ursus; species Ursus arctos. The sequence goes on along the minus strand of NW_026622819.1, from coordinate 46,483,819 downwards.
CTCCTTTGGATTCCTCCTGGGTCTGCCAGGCACGGGGCTGGTTACATGTTGGTAAAGGTGCCGCTGAAAGCCATGGCCCGAGGACCCACGTGAGCTGTGGGCCCTGACTGCTAGGAACCCCACCTTCAGGCAGAGAATGGACAATATGCAGACACAACAGGTCACTGCGTTTGTTGGCAAGTAAAAGGAGAGTGAAACCCTTTGGGTTGGCTTTAGTCCCTTGTCGTGATACTGTGAAAAAGAATCAAAGCACAGTCTTGTGCAGAGAGAGAAGCCATCTCTCTGTGATGCTCTAGGACACTTGAGATGGGTACGACTGCCCCTGTTTCATAGAGGGGACAGATGAGGTGCAGGGGGTGAAGTAACTTGCCCAAGGTCACACAGGGCATATAGAACATGGTTTAGTGTGTGATCCCGGGTCTTCTGACTTCAAATCACATGTGTTTGGGCCTCTATGACAGAACTGCCTGTGATACAGAAGCAATTTGTTACGAAAGTCTTCTGAAAAGTAATGCTGATTAAAGTAAAGATGGCTTGACAATATAAAAACTCCATCAACACTGGCAAGGGCAGTTGACCAGAGGGCGGCCAGGAGGTGGGACAGCCAGAGGGCCAGCTTTAATGGCTGGGATAGGGAGCTCAGGTGTCTGCAGTCGCTCACAGGATGCAGCCCCACACCAGGGAATCAATTTTATTCTCATCAGCCACAGGTAGCCCTCATGCTGGCTGGGGTCCAGAGTGTGGCCAGGGGGAGGCCCCAGACCATGATTCCAATCGCAGAGCTTTGCCTTTTCTGAAACTCAGATTCTATGGCTCTAACCTGAAGTGCAGAAGTGGATCGAAGCTTGCAAACAGAAATGGCCGTAGAGGCCAGCTAGCTCAGGGAGGAGAGGCAGGCAGGAGCGGGAGGGATTCCTGGGGCTGGGCTGTCTGTGGCAAAATGTCTGCCCAGACAACAGTGGAGCTGCCACTTAACTCCACAGAGTTGTTGCCCCTCAGAATGGGCTCAGCAATGACAGATCTCACGATCTTTCAAAAGAAGGTCAAAATCTGGATTTTCATTCTGGGATGGCAGCTGGAAGACTAAGTTTCCAGTCATTGTGCACCGTGAAGTAAAGGAGGGCAGAAATACAGAATCCCCGCTCTGCTTCTGTCTCCTAGGGCCTCCCCAGCTGGACTCTGAACTTTGTGCCCATTCACTTCAGATGGGTAAGAAATAAAATAAATAAAATAAATGGAGTAAATGCCAATGATTTTATTTCTAAGCTCACTGAGTCCCATGGCACATGGAGGTGCCATGTTACCAGGAAGATAACTGCAAATGAAAAACCAGGGAACAATTTCTGTTCTAATGTTCTGTGATTTTAACAGTCTCACGAATGTGTGTCGTAGTTACAAGGGAGACCAAAAGAAGGAATTCTCAACTCTGCTGTTGCGGGGCTGCTGGAAATGCAGGTCCACTCCTCCTGCCATGAAACAGTACCCAGGTTCCTGATGGGTAATCCAAGCCCTGTTTTGGCCTCAGTCAAATTCTTCCGGCCTCTAAATCATAGGAGGGCACTTGCCTCTGGGATGCGGGGTGAGCGCATCAAGCTTGGGAAAAGGCCTCGTGAGTGGTTCAGGTGCCTTCTGAGAGGGTCTCGGTTTTCTATAGTGGAGTTGGTTTACTGGGGGCAACGGAGAGAAGCAGAACTGGGGCAATGAAACACCTAATGGGGCAACTTCTGTGAAGGAGTGGAAAGAGCTCTTGGATGGGAACCAGAAACCCTGAGTGTCAGCGCACTGGGCTGCTGACCAGCTCTGTGGCCCCAGGCAGGTGAGAAGAACAGGGGTCTCAAAGTCAGGTGCAGCGAGGCGTGGAAGGTCCTCCGCAAGAACGGAAGTGCACCAGTGGGGCTGGCGGCAAGTTGAAGAGAGCACAGCCCGGCTGACGGGATTGTCTAGTCATTTCTAGAGGATCATTGCCATCTGGAAGGGCTGGTGTGATGTTGCCAAAGCTTCCGCAGTTTTATTCAAATTCTTCCAAATGTTAAATGTTGGCTCAAAATTTCCAATGTGCTCTGCAGCCTAAACAAAACACAGCCTGCAAGCTGCCAGCCCTCAAATTCAGCATCATATCCCTCTGAGAACCATTTGCTCAGCTGTGTAGGATGAGGGCGGCTGACTTAAGAAATCTCTGCCACCCTCCCAGCTTGGCATCATCAAGCTGTCTTCCCGTCTCAGAACAGAGGTTCCAAGGTGGAGAGAAGGGCTGAAGGGAGCAGATTCCTCAGGCTGGTTCTCAGAAAAGGCAAAAGCTTCTCAGCCAAGGCCAGTTGGGGCCTCCCGACCCCACAGGAGACAGCATCCCTGGGGTCTCCTCTTCATGGGCTTCACGGGGAGTGGCTGCTCTCCCGGGGGCTGCTGCCCTCACCTGATAAACACTGGCTTTCACGGCTTGTTTTGATTTTGTTCTCAGCTACAAGAACATTTAGTGCCTTTCAAGGGATGGGAAGAGGCCATGGACACCCACACACCCCAAACCAGTTTTTCCATGAGATAGGCTCATTCATTACTGGACAGCTAGAAGATACAGATAAACAACAAAGATGAAAACAAAAATCCCATCACTTGGAGATAATCACTGCTAACATTCTGGCATAAACAAAGAAAAATCTGTTTCTTAAAATACATCTCCCAGAAGAACATGTGTATATGATAGCCTCCTAAAGTAACTGTCCCAGGACTTAGGTGGGTACCTGGGGGCAAGTCCTTGTTGGAAATGCTGCTGAAAATTCACCCTGAAAATGTCTCATTGTAGCCTAAAATTTCTAGGCCCCTCTCATCCTTTTTTTGTTCATAAGCTGTTATTTAGTAAGTGGCAAGGAACTATGCGAAGCTGTTTCTAGGCAGTGAGGAGTCATCCTTATAAAAACACTATACTATGAATTCTAATATTCCTCTGTCATGTAGATGAGGAAATGGGCTTGTAGAAGTTAAGTAACTGGCCAAAATTGCCAGCTAGTAAGTGGCAGGGCCAGGACGGGGACCCCAGATCTTTCTGACTCTAGAGCCTAGTTCCTAAGTCACTTTTTTTTTTAAACCACTTTGTCCATTTAAAAACAAAACTTTCTTTTATTTTGAAATAATTTTAGACTTACTTTTCTGTAAGTGAAAAAGCAGAGTTCCTGCTTATCCTTGACCCAATTTCCCCAATGTCAACGCTTACATAACTGTAGCATAATTATCGAAAGTAGAAAATTAATATTGCTCCAATTCTATTAACTAAATGACACACTTATTCAGATTTCACCAGATTCTCCACAAGGGTCCTTTTTTTCTGTTCTATGATTCAATTTGGAATCCCACATTGCTTTCAGTTGTCATGTCTTCTTAGTCTTCTTTCAATCGCTAACATTTTTCAGTCTTTGTCTTTTATGATCTGGAAGCTTTTGAAAAGTATTGTTCATTTGTTTTAATGCCATTTAATTGGGGTTTATCGATATTTGCTCATGATTAGATTGAGAACATGCATTTTGGCAAGAATACCACAGAAGAACACCTAGCAGGGGTTACATGAATGTACGTTATTACTGGTGATGTTCACCTTTGATGCTTGGTTAAGATGGGTTCCCACTGTAAGTTACTAATCTTCCTTTTGGAGTTAATAAACATCTTGAAGGAGATAGTTTGAGACAATGCAAGAATCCTGCTTCTTCTTTTTTTTTTAAATTTCTGGGTAATTTTAAAAATTGGGGTCAAATATATGTTACAGAAAACTTACCACAGACACCATTTCTGAGTGTATAGTTCTGTGGCATTCAGAACATTCACATGACTGTGCTACCATCACCAGCATCCATCTTCAGAACTTAATTTCCCTCAACCAAAACCCCGTATTACCAATTCCCTTGGCCCCGGGAGTTACCATCCCACTTTCCGTCTCTATGAATATGACTCCTCTAGGGACTTGTAATAAGAAGAAACATAAAATATTCTTCTCAAAGGTCGGCCTACTAATTTTGGCATCCATTGCTGGATTTTGCCCACAACTGTCACTGTGGCGTTCCAATGGTGATTTTCTATTTCTCTCATTCCTTCTACTCCTCTGCTTTTGAAAGCATTAAAGTCTTTCTTTGATTCACTTCAGGACTGGTTGATAAGTTTATTCTAATTCTTGGAGAGGAAGCATTAGCAGAGAGTAGCTCAAATTGCTGTTTACTAGAAGGGAGCAGGCCTATTCCATTTTGTCAGTCAGGACCAATGACATAGTCTTCAGGCCCCAGTGCAAAATGGAAATGTGGGGACCCTTGCTAAAAAATTGAGAATTTCGAGATGGCGATGGCAGAGCATTAAACCCAGCACAGAGCCCTCTGGGCCCTACACTGCACACCCACGATGCCCACCTTGTTATGCGACCTTCCCTAGCTTCCCAGGACCTTCCCTGTACTTGCTCAGCTCTGTGAAAACCCAAAGGACAGGCAGCTGTGCCCCAGTTGACCATCCCAGAGATCTCAAGGCAATCAGGAGGGTAAGATCACGCTCATTCTTTTTAAGTCTTTTTTTTCCCCCTGCTCCATTCAGTTGGGAAAGAGACTCACTGCTTCTCTTTATCTAGCTCAGTATTAGGCTAACAACACCTCCACCTAGGCTTCAAGTCTAAGGAATCCCAGACCAGAGCTCCCACAGGCCCCCAGTCTCTTACCACAATGGAAGTCAGGTCCTCACTCTCGAAGCGGCTGATGGCCTGGTCCAGGGACTTATACATGGCGGCAGAGATGCGCTGGGTAATGAGTCTGTTCAAGTCAATGGATCTACCCAACAACTGCATGGAAGAGACAGAGGCAAGAGTTCCTTAAGGTTCTCACAGGCACATGACAACTCAATGCAATGCACTCATAGGAAACTGGATTAGAAGCAGAAAGGACATTACTGGGGCAAATGGGGACTCTATGCAGAAAACAGTATCGTTAAATTTCCTGAGCATGATCATTCTATCTTGATTATGAGAGAATGTCCTCATTCTTAGGAGATACATGCTGAGGTGCTCATGGGTGAAGTGTCACACCGTCTGCAACTTCCTCTCAAATGGCTAAGGAAGAGAGTACATAGATTTAAAACATATATATTTTTTAATGTTACATATATATGTATTCTTATAAATTATTTATACATACTATATATTTATATACTACATATATTTACTATTTATGTATTTATTTACCATTTATATACTACTTACTATATATTCTGTATTTATAGTATATATACCATATACCACTTATATATTTATATACTATTTACCTATACTTTTATACGTGTGTATATGCACATATATATACACATATATGAATATATATATTCACATATATATAAATATATATATTTGTATATGTATTATATATACACACACATATTCAGATACTGCACTTTGCTAGGTGCCCAAGGATTATTTTTACTGTATTTGTGAGAGAGAAAAAATATATACAGAAGAGGAAGTGAAGCAAATGCAGTAAAACATTAATAATCACAAATCTGCCTGTACAGCATATCTACGTTCATTGTGTTATTCTTTTAATCTTCCTCTAAGTTTGAAATTTAAAAAGTTGAGGAAAAATAGGATTCATCCAGACTGTAGGAAAAGGCTCAGGACAGGCTCCGGCACCCCGTGCAATGCTGACATCCCAAATTTAGCTATGAGGTCCTTCCCCCATCGGTCCCGTGCCCCACGTCACTCGCCCGAGAGTAGCAGCTCCCTCGGCAAGGGCCTACTGTGTGCCTTTACGGGGATGAGTATAGAAGCACGAGAAGGAAGGGCTGGATGGAAAACAGAGCTTACCCTAATTTCCACTGGGCCACGCACATGGGGGCATCATCACAGATGCTATGCAAATAGCAAGAAACATTTATTGAATACCTGCTGTGTGCACTGCGCTTTGCTAGGTGCCCAAGGATTATTCTTAACTATTTCACTTTTTTTTTTTTTCTATTTCCCTTTTGGGAGATTTTCCACCAAATGCCTAAGACCCCTGGCAGCCACCTTGTGCACACATAGAGCCCTCAGTATTTAATGTCGTGGCTAATTCTGGTCGCATCAGTAACTGATGGCTGTAATATCCTGAGAGGCTGGAGGAAAAGCGCTGAGCTCCTGCTGTTGACAGAGGTGAAGATGTTCTTTTCTCTCTCATTATTCTCCATTTCCCTTTGATTTCTCATGACAATGAAAATGTCCAGGGTTTCCAGGGTAACCCCTTCCTCTTCACCTGGGGCACATCTCAGCCGTGGTCCTTCACCTGCTTCTTTCCCACATACAAAGTACCGAGGTCATGGCATTAAGGCCATACCAGCACCGCGTGGCGCACAGCGGGGTGTAGGAGCCGGGCGGCTGGAACATCTCGTTTTTTGCCTGCCTGCCTCATGTTAACATTTTAAAGCAGGGATATGTTTCTGAGCTCCTGGCAGCATTTATTGCCTCTACATCTGGGGTCAAATGTGAACAGAAAGCAACTCCACAAAAACAAACTAATTTCCAGCGTGGGTTTAGCAGACACGCTTCCTTTCAAAGCATGAAGCAGCCCGCCGTCATTTAGACCAGCGTGTGGGCCCTGCTCAGGAACAGATTTACCCATTTCTGAGCAGCGGTCCCCATGGAAGGAAGTGAGCCACAGCTTATGACAAGAAGACAAAGGCTTTGGTGGCCACGACTCCCCAGAGGAGAGCTGCAGGTGGACTGAGAAGCCTAGAACTTGAACCACAGGATGCCAATGCCTCTTTATTGCTTGTATATTTTGAGGCTGCGCTACACCCGTGCTCAGAAGTCCAGACGGGCCGCACGCAGGGTGGTGAGTACGCAGGGCTGATCTCCAACCTGCCCACTAACTTCACAGCTGCTCTCTAGCCTGTCCCACCTGCCCTCTGGCTTCCTCCACCGTACCTGCACGTGTCTCTGTTTCAGCAGTGTTTCGTAGCGGTTGGATGGTGGGTACGGAATGATGACTCCATAATTCTTACATTCGGCCCTAAAACGTTTATCCAACAGGACACTGCAAGGGATAAAAATTACATAAGGCCAGGAAACATGACCGTGGATGGTTTTCAAACACCCAGCCACATCCATGTCAGACCAGAGGATCTACTCAGGAAGCGCTAGCTTATGTATTTCGAATACAACTGTTCTCTGCTTTAGAGCAAAGATTTCTTTTTAGCCCCAAAGCCAAACATGAAGCACAATTTCGAAGGTGAAGACAAGCAACACAGAAGTTGAGCCACTCCCCTCTTTTATTCATTTACCAAAAAACGAACTGAGTGCGAGCTTGCCTATCCCAGCAATCATTCTGGTGCTAGGGACACAAAGCTCCTGTCCTCATGGAGCTTACGTCTAGTGAAGAGAGGCTGGTAACTAAATAAATAGAGGAAGAAAATAATTTCGGGTAAGAGGAAATAACTGCACAGTATTGAGGACTTATCAGGAATACACCTGTGTGAGCACAGTCATTTTTAACCTCACGACAACCTTCTGAGTTACACGTACTCTTATTACCTTTCACACCCACGTACACACTGCAGAGTAACAGTGCTCTGAAAATGAAGAAACAGGATCATCTGGTGTTAGGAGGTCAGGGAACGCCTCTCTAAAGCAGTTTTGCTGCACGGACACCTACATACTAAAAATGTTAATAAGATCTGAGGGGAAGAGTGTTTCCGGTAGAGAAAAGGAAAGTTGGTCATGATGCATAAAGGACAGGGCATGCTGGAGAGCATGATGCAAAAAAGAATTGAGGTAATCTAGAGGGACGCCTGGGTGGCTGTTGGTTAAGTGTCTGCCTTCAGCTCAGGTCGTGATCCCGGGGTCCTGGGATTGAGCCCCACATCAGGGTCCCTGCTCAGCGGGGAGTCTGTTCCTCCCTCTGCCCCTTCCCTGGCTTATGCTCTCTCTTGTTCACTCTCTCAAATAAATAGATAAAATCTTTTTTTAAAAAAATAAAGTTAACTAAGGGGCCAGATCATGTGGGACTACATCGATCACAGTAAAGGAGTTAGATGCTCTCTAGATGTCACTGGCAGCCACCGAAGGGCTTTAGGTAGGAAAGGGACCTCACCTGGATCTACACTGTGCAGCATAGACAGCAGCCACCAGCTACGGCAGCCTACGGGGCACCTGCGATGTGGCGGGTGCAAGTTGAGATGTGCCAGCAGAATAAAGTACACACTAGATTTCGAAGACTTAGAAAAAAACAAGAAAACTATCTCTTTAATAATTTTATATTGATTTCATGTTGAAACTGTATTTTAGATATATTGGATTATATAAAATATATTCTTCAAATTAATTTCAGCTGCTATTCTTTCCTTTTTAAAATATGGCTACGGAAACATTTAAAATGACACTTGAGGCTCACATTTGTGGTTGTGCTGTATTTCTAATGGACAGCACTGACCTAGATCTTTCTTTACCTCCTGTGCTTTCTTGGACTCTCCCGACCTCTCTCAATCTTCCCCAGTCCCCCACATTTTTGGAAACCATGGATCTTACAAGGAGTACTACAGATTAAGGGGCATTTTTCAGATAAGAATATTCTTTGAACTGAACGTACAAAGACCCAGGGTTTGACAAGTCTGAATTTGTGTATATAGCATATCTGAAATGAAATCGTCTTAGAGACACTGGAAGCCCAGCTCACTGCATCCTATTCGACCCAGACACTTGCTAAGGGACTACTTCATGGAAGGCCGTGTGATCTGCATTTTCCCTGAAAGTACATGCTTTGTGTACTTTCCATCATCAAGAGCCATTTACTTTATTTAATAACGCACATTCCGTGTTAACAGAGATGGGTGCGTTCTGACGTCAGCTCCTATTTGAAATATGTCAGAGCAACTCTAGCTGTCAAAGCAAAATGAAGCAAATTCTCTGCGTAAAATGATTTATTACAGTTAAGTAACCATTCTTGACATTATTGGCCTGTACATTTGAATTTCCAATAAGAAGGGAGAGACCTATGTTGAGGTTTTTCTTGACCAATACCATTATGGGTTCTTAAAACCCAGGAATTCAATCAGCTCATACTGGCAATACCACCTAGCCTCCAACACTTGACAATTAATTCTCTTACCCCGACTTCTCCACTGGTCTCCTATCTGACCTTTATATACCTATTCTTGCTCACCACCAATCCTTCTCCACATTTTTGTTTTTCATAGGGCAAATTTTTAAAAATAAAAATTGAATCAGGTCCCTGTCATACTTTTGAAATCATCCTGTGGTATTCGATTCCTCCTGGATAATGTCTACAAGCCCCATCACCTGAGTCCTACCTTTCCAGCTTTATCATGCAACTTGCCTCTTCTTGTGGTCTGTGGGTGAGACATTTACATGTACTAATTTACATTGTCTCAACTGCCCTACGGAGTAGGAATGCTGTCAGCACAATACTTCCGCCACAGGGACTTTGCACAAGCAGGTCCTTTGCCTGCAGTTTCTCATCCCATCCTTCACTTAGTTTTATTTAATGCCTATCAACTTCAGATAAGAACTCAAATGTTACTTTCTCAGGACAGCCCTTCCACTTTCTCACCCCAAAGACTAGTTCAGGAATGTTTCCTTCACGGGGAGCACACAGCCCCCCTTGCCGCTGTGCTCTCATTGGTTTGTATTAATGTCTGATAGCCCTCCTAGACTGTAAGCTCCATGAGGGGCAGCGCCAAAGCTGCCTATTTTCCTCTCTCCTGTATTTTAGCACCCAGTCCGGCCCATAGAATCGCTCAGATTCCCTTAGGGGCTAAAGAAGAGAGGTTTTACGACAGGAAACCATGTCTCACAGGTGGCAGGCTAAGAATGTTTGTTGCTCACAGCCCCGGACCCTCGTACCTGCCAGCCATGGCTTTGTAGTAGGCAAAGATCTGGTCCGCCAGCTTGTAGACAAATTGATCAAAGCACAGGTTCACCTGGGGACAGGGAGGCAGGAACGTCAGCGGTACGTGCCCAGCTTTAGCATGGCAGTGCAGGTGGCTCTAAGGGGGCAGTTGGGCAGTATTGCGTACTGTGGGGCAAGATACTTTGAATAGCAAAAGAAGAGTCTGTGGTTAAGTTAAGAAGTTTGGTCCCTCACTCTCAAGGTCCTTAGTTAGGCACAGAGAAGGCAAAGTTCAAAAAGCTGTTGAAGAACTGCCCTCCGCCTACGTCTTGTCCTTGCCCTTCCAAGGTGGCCCGCCCAGGGGGAAGGCAAGATAGATCTTCAGATGCTGCAACTGCTCGCATCATCCCACCCATCCTCTCTCCTGCTAGACTTTCTCGTCTTTTCCTTTCACTATATTTGCCCTGTTTGACGAATGAAGTTGATGGTCCTTGGAAACCGAAAAAATCTCTTTTTTGCAAACTAAGCTTAGAAACCTTTGGTTTTTAATGAATATGGGATCATCTTGCCATTTCAGGGTCTCATCACATTGGTGGCAGACCGTGAGGCTTAGTGAGAAGTCCATGCAGACACAGGATCAAAACCAAACCCTCCCCTGACGGCAAGAAACAGCCAAGGGTGGGGCTTTAATAAGCTGGGGCTGTGGTGGTGGCAGGTGCCATGGGACTTCAAAGGGAACCAAGCATATCTGGGTGACTGATCTTCCATGCTTCCCTCGCCAAGTTTTCAGCTCTGGAAGGTTAATTCTTTATCTGAAGAGCTCCTGTATCTTTTATTTTACACCCCAGATGTTATTCTGAACACGCAACACAGAACTGTGTGCAGTTCTGCCCTAATCTGCGGGTAACCAAGGCCTCTGCTCTGGACTTTGTGCTTCAAGGGTCCCCACGGGGTCTTCCTCCAGTCGAAGAACCTGCAGCATCAAGGTGGGGGTGCTCACTCATACCCTAAGCTTTGAGTATCCTTGCCCCCAAAAGCCCAAGCCCCTTCCAGGCCTGTCTGGTGTTTTCCCTGGATCAGCCCTGAGGGCGGACTGCACAGGTGTATGCACCCCTAGGGTCAAGGGTTAGCTAAGGGCCACTGTTTGTGGGCAGCGGTGGCAGACAAAGCTTGGGTATCCGCACACATGCACACGAGGCCCTTCATCGTGCAGAACAGAGTTGGGGGATGGGAAGAGAAAGGGGGCAGGTCACAAGTTGGGGGTCTCAATGTGTACTTGGGTCCATGCCCTCAAATATTACCCAGGGCCTGGCTGTGCGCTTTCTTTATATTTATTTTAAAAATCTCACTTGGCCACATGACACTCTAGATTTGTTTTGTTTTCAACCTGTTGGAGAACACAAGTATATAAGATCTTTTCAGAACAGGGAGTTGTCAGAGCTAAGATGCAACCAGTTCAATTGTCTCCTAGAATCTTTCCTCCCAAGTCTGTGCTCAGGAGAAGAGATCTGGGCTGGGGTCCATCAAGGTCTTCAACTCCCATAGAAACTGGAGGGTAGAGAAAGCAAGCAGCATCTCTACTAGATTTTCTTTGAGATACATAAACTGTCAAACTAAGTCAGTGGTGAAACATTCATGTCTTTCCTTTATACATAAGAATGTCTTATAGTTCTATGATATTTTTACCTAATTGGCCTCAGTCTGTGTTTACATAGTCCCATGCAGTGACGATGAACCCAGACTATCATTCCAGTTCCCAGGAGGCAAAACTGAGAAACTTCGGGAGCCATCACTACCATTGGCCTTGTGCATGTGGCAGGATTGGACTTCCTTGCTCCTCTCGGAAAAGGAGGTGCAGTCACGTGACTCACTTTGACCAATGACATGTGTCATTTCCAGGTGGAAGCTTTAAGTACCAGTGACATTTCCCCTGATATGGCAATTACTGAATGTTCCACGTAAGTCCCAACTTGAAGACTACATGGACCAGAGCCCCCAACCAACCCATAACGGAGAAATAAACCTTTGATTGCAAGGTACTAAGAATTTGTGATTATTTGTCACTGCAGCATAACCTAGCTTATCCGGACCATTACTGAAATAAAGCCATTGAGTGACTTTGTCATAAATAGCTTAATAGTTGAAAGGACGGTTGCTTCAGTCCTACCAGTACTAGTAAGTGACTATAAGCTATGTGACTTTGGTGTAACGATAACTACTTTAAGTCTAAGATTTATTATCTGTAAAGCAGATAGTAGCATATACCTCTTTAAATTGCTGTAAAGGTTATTTTAAAAGTATCTCTCTATAGTGTTTAGCGTTGTGCCTGGCAAGTTATAAATATATAATAACTGATACATGATATTGCTATTATTATTATTAGCCAAATAATCCAACCCTAAAAATCCATTAAAAATTAATTTTAATCTATGCAGTTCTATCATCTACCATCCCTTAATACATTTGAAAAAGAAAGACCATCATCCCAGTCTGGGTCCTTTTTGATGATCATGATTTGTAAAGATCACTCCCCATATAGTGAACGATATTGTAAGAGCATTGTAGGGGGACAGGTGGGAGCTGCACCTGTGGTGAGTGTAGCCTGACATACAGAGTTGTAGAATCACTGTGCTCTACACCTGAGGCTAATGTAACATTGGGTGTCAACTACACTGCAATTTAAGAAAAAGTCATAAAAAGAGATCACTCTCCAGAACAAGTTATTAACCCCGCATTGCTATGGTCCGAATGCTTGTGTTCCCCCGAAATTCACATGTTGAGATCCTAACCCCTTAAAGTGATGGTATTAGACAGTGGGGTCTTTGGGAAGTGATTGGGTCATTACGGTAGAGCTTTCATGAATGGGATTAGCGCTTTATAAGACAGAGACCCTGGGTGGCTCCCTGGGTTAAGTTTCTGAGAAACTGAGTGTTGTAAGATCGAGCCCCACGCTGTGCTCCATGCTCAGCGTGGAATCTGCTTGAGATTCTCTCCTTCTCCCTCTGCCCCTCCCCCCACCTGTGTGCACACTAGCGCTCTCTCTCTAAAATAAATAAAATCTTAAAAAAAAAAAATTAAGAGGGAGACTGCAGAGCGCTCCCTCACCCCTTCCACTACGCGAGGATGCAATGAGAAGTCTGTGACCTAGAAAGGTGCCCTCACCCAACAGTGCTGGCTCCCTGATCTAGACTTCCAGCCTCCACAGCAGTGAGGAATACATTTCTGTTGTTTGTAAGCCACTCAATCTGTGGTATTTTGGTACACCAGCCCGAATGGACTAAGACGGCCCACTCAGCGCCAGTAGCTGTGGATTTAAAAAGTCCAGATTCTCGGCATAAGATTACAGCAACAAAAGGAGAAGAATGTCACTTGCCTCGGCTTCAATCTCATCGTACAGGAACTGCTTTTTAAACTTGGTCAGAGCATAGTAGGCGCTGTCATTGTACAGGTCCAAGGGGTAGAGGACGTACCTGACGAGAGAAAAGCAGAGGCCGGCAGCTTACTAATCCCTCCGAAGGCAAGCCGACTGCTGCAGCTTGGGAAATGGGAAATACGAAGTGTTGGGTGAACACGTGAACAAACTCGGGGTTAGCAAGAGAGCGCCTTCCAGCATTCTGAGGTTTCCAGCCTGCCCTAGGAATGCCTTACTTTACGGTCTGCCTGTAGAAATCAAAAGTCCATGATGCTAATAAATCCAAGGCCTGAAAAAATGAGTCTGAGACCAAATCAGGTGGCAGTTAAGGACATTAGCTTCCTGGTCCCCAGAGACGACTATCTTCCAGGCACAGCTGCCCTGAAACTGACAGAGCACCAGAATGGCAGCTGGACTGGCAGAATCCTGAGCCTATCTGCAAGGCTGAGTCAAATCTGGTGTGACTTGATCCTCTGCGTGAGCGTTCTCCCTGGTGGGGCACACTGCCTAATCTGGAAAGTTCCGGAAAGAACAGAGCTCCCTAGCAAACTACCCTTCATCCGCACCCTGGGAACCTCCTTGCTGACCCAATCCTGCCTCTTACTCCATCATGGACGGTTCTTTGGTTTCCAGGATATGGTCTGTTAGAATCCAGGGCATGGACATCTCAATCGGGAACTGGATTCGCCGGCCCATGGTTAACTCCAGGAAGAATTCTCGGAACCAGAGCTGAGAGAGGTCACAACACTGCTGCAGGGCTTCTGAAAGCATAAAGGAAAGAGTCGTGGGTTATACACAAGAAGCACCAAAAGATTTTTGCTTTTATTGTTATTAACTTGGTTCTTATTGCTTTTGTTATTCTTACCGCTATCCTAGTATACAGCAGGTACTCATAAATAAGACTTGGTCAGTAGATCCTGCTCTCTTGGACCTGAAGGCCAGTCTAACATCTATTTAGAAAACAGCATTTGTTCAGCTCACAGTAGCAGCACCAGGGGGGGGGAGAGCAGTGATGTTTTAGAGCTTTCGCTACACCCACAATCTCCATCATCGCCCTACGCAACCATCCTGAAGACCCACAATCGGGCCCCCTTGCATGCGGTAATTCTGGCTTCCATCGCTCAGAAGCCTTGAAGGGGCCTGGTCTGCGCTCTGGTGGAGAACTTTGGATTGTTCGTTAAGGTCACTCTTCTCAGTCGCAACAGATGCATTACCACTTCCACGCCCCTGGATGCTGCTTTCCTTCCCCCCTGCCCTGTCTCACCTGCACAATCATCCTGCTAACAGGAGCACGGAGCGGGGGACACAGGGTTGGGGGGCAGCCTGGAAGCCTCCTTTGCCAGAAGCAACAAGACTAACCAGCTCAGAGCTGCTGCTTAGAAGGAAAAGGCTGACCGAATGTCTGGCTGTTACTGTGGTTATGTTGCTGGGGTTAATCCCCTCTACTAAGGACTTCATGACAAATAAACCACAAATGGCTACCAAACGAATTTAGCGGAGTCAGAATAGCAGGACCGAGCCTGGCCTTTCCAAGCCCACCAGAAAGTGTGCATTTTTTACCTCGGTGGCAAAATGTGCCTCTTCTGGTCAATGACCATGTTTCTTTGCAACTTTTGGTCCAACAGCTTTAGTTGGTCTGGGACCTGGGACCCTCATCCTCTCCCCACTGCCCAGACGCTTCGACTCACCACTGATATTGAGTAGATGCGTGAAGAAGAAGGACTGTTTGTGGAAGTCCTCTATGGCGAGGACGATGGGTCCATCGAGGCTGCTTCTCAGCGTCTTCTTGGAGCCGCTTTTGTCTGCGATGAGCGATTCGAGCATGGTCCGCACCATGTACAGCTTCAAAGAGAAAGGAAGATGAGAAGGTCAGGGGCTGGCCCTCCACCCTGGGGTAAAGTTTCTCTGTGCTGTATTTATATTTTTCTTTTTTTTTCTGCAGATGTCTGCTCTTAGAAAGCACTGTCTTAAGGAAGCACCAGTTTAGGGTTGGAGAAGTGAATCTGAAACATGTAAACCCTCACAAGGGAGACTGGCCAGCCCAGGAAGGGCGTTCTGCCCAGGGCCTGATAACAAGTCATTCAAGGCCCAGGTTTTTGCCTGTTCTGCTTGGCCAAGGGCGTGGGCATCAGAGGAGAACCTCAGTTCACATCACTCTGGAGTCACTCTCTGCTTTACTGGTTGGCTATGGTGGCACCTCGGATGGAGCCCTGGACTTGGGTCTAAGGCCAGGCACTGCTACTGTCTTGCTGTGTGACCTTGGGCAACAAAGTCCCACTCTGGGCCTCAGTTTTCTTATCTGCTAACATGTGGGGGCTGCACCAGATGCTTTCTCAAACCAGTCCTTTTCAGCTCTAACATTTTGAGGAATTGCGAAGTGCGATTTGATCAGAGCAAGCCCCCCACCCCACCACCTCAAGCTTCTGACCCTTAGCGCTTTGAATCTATTACTGAGCGATGGCGCCCTCTGGTGGCGACAGTGGCATCGCACAGCCTACCAAAATCCTGGGTAGAAAGCGCGTGAAGACGGGTACTTACACAGGAGGTCTACTAGACAATGAACTCCCACTTACAGAGGGCCTTAAATGCAAAGGGTGCAAGTGCTAATCTAGATCTTTCCACATCATATGCCTTTGAATCTTAGGGCTGGAAGGGGCCTTGAGGAGCCAGGCTAGTCCATTCCTGCTGCCTCCTGGAGAAGTGTACCCCAACCAACCCAGCCAGGCGGTGTTATACCAGGGATCGGCAGCCTCTTCGGCCCTGTGTGCCACCAGTGGGGTGAAACAAAGCCCGCGGGGACCACTGGCAGGCCTAAGACATAGATAGGAGAAAGGAGGAGGGAATGGGAGGGCAGGAGAGACAGGGAAGAGGGAGAGAGAGAAGAGAGAGAGAGAGAGAGAGAAAAGCAAGAGGTATTGTATACGGTGGGAACGCCGCCGCGACTGCTAGGGGCCACTTGCCGACCACCTCTCAGAAGCTCCAACCTCCCTCTGCCACCACGTCTGCCCTGGCTGCCTCCGGATCTCCTCAAGGACCGTCCCCACCAGGCACCTGGCACTGGGCTGGGCAGCGCAGCCACAGAGGGGAGGGGCACAGCGGCCCCTACCACAGCACTTCCCGTGATAGTCCAAGAGCTACCACGGTGGACAGTCCACCCTCGCCGACCCCATTGGGGGGCAGGTCTGATCATCCCTGAGAATTGAGAAGCACTGTTCTAATGACAGCCTTTGGAGTCATCCAGGAAAGGATTCATCAAGTACAATCCATGTAACTGACTGATTTGTATCAAATTCTATGTGAAAATCCATGCCATCGATAAGAGGGGGATCTCTTTTCCCACCTACTTCTACCGAACAGAGTATTTAACGCATCAGACCAGCCAACGGCCCAGCTGTGCTAGATGCCCCTGTCTACTGTGCTAGGAAGACCCTCACAGAGCCCGGGGGCGGGAGTCAGGAGACCTGGGTTCTTGTCCCACCTCCACCTGTGACTCACTTTGTGACTCAGACAAGTCACTTCCCCTCTCTGGACCTCAGTTTCCCCATCTGTAAAACAGGGAGGGCACTGGGACTAGCTTGTCTCTAAGGGCTCTGCCAGCTCTGTTAGGAGTCTACTCAATGCATCCGTGCCACCTCACAGGATTTGGCGGTGGTGGGGGGTTAACTCGTGGCCACACTCCCCTCTCAGACCACCTATATAAACACTCCTTCCTCTCCTCTCCTTCTCTCTCTCCCTCCCTGCCTGTTTGGCCCTTCCCCTCATCCTCCTTTCCAGTTTCCCTTCTGCTTTGTCTGTGTCTCCCTCACTCAAGTATTGGGACTTACACAAACACCCGAAAGCCCTGCTTAGCCCCTGCAGGATATTCTAGGCTGGAAAGGCCTGTGGTCTTTGACATTACACACAAGTGTTTGTAGAAGCTTCCTTGGGATTTCCAAGACCAGCAAGGTTAGTGCAACCTGGCCCACGGGCTGTGAAGCCAAGGGAAGTCATGGTGCTGAGAAGCCGTCCTACCCCGTCCGTCCTCCCCGTCCCCTGCCCAGACACAGACACACACACACATAGAAGGGGTGGGGGCGGGCCTCAGATGGCTCATCTCAGATGGTTCAGACACAACTGCAGAGCTGAGACAGGCTGAAAGGTCATGTTAAGGGGCAGTTCCTGTAAGACCCCTGAACGTTTGATGGACCCTTACGCTTTTTTCTCAATACCTCAAAAAGCCTACCAGGACTTGCTTATCCTTAAGTAAGTGGCAAGGATTCAACCAAAATGCCCAGATTCTCTTTCTTTCTTTCTTTCTTTCTTTCTTTCTTTCTTTCTTTCTTTCTAATTTACTGACTACTTTGGATAAATCACAGGTGACCTCTTGTTCAGCAGCTTCGGTTAGCAACTCTGAATATCTCCGATTATTAGACTTTCTCTAAGGGATCAAGGGCTTTTGGTACTTACGCATTTGAGGGGATAATAATAGTAATGTTTTGTCAGTAACATGATCTCCTTCATAATTTTCACTTAATGGAGAAGATAATCAGAGTACAGAGAGATCAAGGTGCTTGCCCAAGATCACACAGCATGTCAGAGGCAGAACTCGTGAATTCTCAAGCTAGGATGTCACTGCAGGTAAGGGGCCAGGGTTCACTGAAGAGGGACAGGACAGATGCATATAGATTCTACTTTACACTCCTCCTACACTTTGGAACCTATACTTCACAGGGCTAGGAGACAGCCCATCCTGGTAGGACCCCCATTTGCCAGATTAGACAACTGAGGCACAAAGAGACTGTGTAACATGCCCGAGGTCACACGGGTTTCTAGGACTAGAATCCAGGTCTCCTGAATCTTAAGTTGGTAGTCCTCCCTCCTGTATTAAAACAAGATGGCAGAGTAAGACTAGTGCAGCTGTTGGACCCTGCCCCTCCTGCCTGAGGCCCCCCCAGCCCCTGAGCTACCATGGCCTGGCTGGCCTCGGAGCCACTTACCTGTGTGCTGGAGGGCCCCACAGCACGCCGGGGCACCTTGATGTCAAATCCGCCTTTGGGATCCTTCTCCCCTCTCAAGCACGGGTCATTGGGGGGCTCTCGGCCCCCCTCCCAGTCACAGATGGTTTTTCGAATTGCCTGCAGGACACTGGGAAAGAAGAACCGATACTCAGACCCGGTTTTACCATTGGAAGGAGGCCGTGCAAGCCTGTTTCTAGAGCCTATGATAGCCCAGGACCCTTGTCTTAGACTTTCAGGACGCTGGGGAAGCATGCTCATTCCTGGCCCCACTCACCCCCCAAGAGGTACTGGCTCCACAGGCTTGAGCCACGGTCCAGAAGTCTGCTCTTCAATAAGCACCACGGGTGAGTCTGATGCCCACTGGCTGTTTTTCTTTCTCATTACAGGGGAGCTTCATTAGCCCAATTACATCTCTGTATGTTTGAAGTTTTAATAATAGCTTATATTTGCTGCATACTTACTCTGTGCTGCTGTGTGCTTAGGTCTACACACTGATTACCTCACTTTATCATCCTAACAGCCAATAAAGTAAATACCTCTATATTCATTACAAATGAGGAAAACCAAGGTTCAGAGAAAGTACGTTACTTGACCAAGTGCGCACAGCTAGTGGTGGCTATAGGCTTCAACCCCAGAGACTGAGGCTTAATTCATTTCAAATGTCCAATCTCCTAAGAAGGCCTCCTAGAACTTGCTGGAACTTGCTAGAAGGGTCTGTGTGTGTGCAGAGGCAGTGCTGGGAGCTGACTGAGCCAGGAACTTCCCCTGCGGTCTGCACCTAGCGCCCTTGATTTTTGATGGGACCCCTGGAAAAGGCCATTTGAAGACCCACCTGATAAGGACGTTCTTCTTCTTCCGTACCGCCTGTCTCAGGGGCTCGCGCAGCGTCACCTGGGCAAAGTCCTGCAGGGCCGCGTAGATGGTGTTCCTGATGGCCTGGTTGAAGACGCTCTCCATCCTGCCCATGAGGACCTGGAGGCCTTTGATCATGGCGATCACCTGGCCAAGCACAGATCAAGGTCAGGCTCGCTGTGCCTCAGCTTACCTATCCGTCCAGTACCCTTCACCACACTGCAGGAAGGGTGCTGTGTGAGATGCTCAGAAGCACGAGGCCAGCGCTACTCAAAGTCCCAGTTCGTAGCGAGGTAAGAAATGTGCGCCAGAATGGAAATCAGCCCTCAGCTTCCTTCATCAAGAGAAGGCCTGCCACAAGGTACAGATGTTAGCGAAACGTAACGGTGTGCTTCAGATGCCCCTCACTTTCACTCTGGCACGAGCTCCCCATCTCAGTGCTGACTGCTGACAAATAGCAGCCAGATCCCAGACCACATTCTGTGGACCACTCTGACTTCTACAGGCCTCTCTACCTATCACACACCCGCAGACCATATCAAATAGAACTTTGACCATAACATTTTCTATAGAATTTTTACAATCTTGACTTTTGAAATAATTTGATCATTTGCTATTTGAGCCCACAGAACTTCCTCCTATGACATAAAATCTCTGTAGAAGTCTTGGGTGAGGGAAAGCTTCTACCCTTCTGTTTGTCTCCTCCCTGGCCTCTTCACCTACTCATCTGGCTACAGAGACGGGGAGACAGGTATTTGCGATGAGTGTATCCTGACCCGCCTTGGCGTATGCGCCTTCTCTGCGGGGTTCCTCTCTTTTCTGTGCAATCACCCTTCCCTCCCCATTCCGATCAAGAGAGGCATGTGTTTCTGCAGCTGCTTTGTCAGTTTCCCAGTAGGTAAGTTTCATGGGGTGGAGGAGGAATGAGAAGTCTTGGGTGGCCTTGGGTGGAAGTCACATCCCTAGTCTAGCTTCACCAGCAACGAGCCTGATCCTTTGGTCCCTATCAGCCACAAGTGCTAATATCTAGAGTGATTCAGAATTCAGAGGGGACAGCACAAGCCGTATCAGACTCCTGACATGATATGTCAGGTCTGATGACATGACAACATGTCATCATGGTGTGCTGGACTTCCACGCTCTGCCCCGGGCTGTAAGTGCTGCAGGGGCCAGGCCCAGCAATGCTGCGCACGCCCTGTGCACGCCACCTGGGCCTGTAGTGAGCCATCAGAACATTTTTGTTGAAAAGGAATGAATAAAGCAATGAATGAGTTTACATGCTAAGATTTTTTCTTCCTCTAAACCTTAAAGTAATAAATAGAACATCCGAGGTTAGAAGAAATGGTGAGGACAAAGTTCAGGCAGTGAGGATTTTCATTAGAACCAACAAATAGAGTGGTTTTGCTGGAGAGAAGCTTTAGTGTAGAGAAATAATGTGACAGAAGTCTTAAAGGAACATTACATCACAAAAGCATCTGGGCTCCTGGCTAGAGACGTAACTAGGAAATAATGAGACAAAAGAAGGAAGAGATAATGGAGATGGTTCAGAATAATTCCAAACACAGCAGAGTGTGCAGATATGTTTCACCTAAGGGAAAATCTTTGCAACTCTGGGCTAGGCAGAGATTTCTTAGCTGGAATATGAAAATCACAAACCATAAAATAATTGGTAAGTTGGACTTTATCAAAATTAAAAACAGTTGTTCTTCAAAAGGTACCCCTAAGAAAATGAAAAGGCAAAGTCACCAATTAGAAAAAATATTTACAACATATACATGACTAGGAACTTGCATCTACAACATATAAAGAATTCTCACAATTCAATATGAAGAAGACAGAAACCCAATTTAAAAAAATGGGCAAAAGATTTCAGAAGACAGGATTTCACAAAGGAAGATACATGAATGGCCGATAAGCACTTGAAAAGATGCCCAATATCACCAGTCTTCAGGGAAATGCAAATTAAAATCTCAATGAGATGTCACTAAACAGCCATTAGAATGACTAAAATTAATAAAATTGACAGTATCAAAGACTGTGAGGGTGTGGAGCAATAGGACTCTCCTATACGGTTGGCGGGAATATAAAATGGTACATCCACTGTGGAAAACCATTTGGCAGTTCTTAAAAAGCTAAGCATTCACCTACAATATGACCATTCCAAGAGAAATAAAAACCTGTATCTACACTAAGACTTACACTGAAATCTTTAAAGCAACTTTATTCATACTGGCCCAAAGCTGGAACAGTGGAATGGGTAAGCAAATTATAGTATATATCCATACAATGGACTAATACTCAACAATAAAAAGAAACAAACTACTGATACACAGAACAATGGGGATAAAACTCAAAGTTATGATGGTGAGTAAAAGAAGCCAAACACCAAAAAAATACCAACAGTACAAACTGATAAAAAATACCAACAAATCTATGGTGACCAAAAAAAAGTGATCAGGTCCAAGGATGGACAGATTGTAAATGGCACAAAGTCTTTAAGGGGAGATGGAAATGTTCTGCATCTTTTTTTTTTTTTTTTAAAGGGAATGGTTCGTGAATTTGTGTGTCATCCCTGCAGTGGGTCCACACCAACCTTCTCTGTACTGTTCCAATTTTAGTACACATACTGCCGAAGGGAGCACGGAATGTTCTGTATCTAATCTTTGTGGTTTCATAGGTGCCTATACAACGGTCAAAACTCTTGGCACTATACACTTCAAGTGGATACAGTTTATTGAACATAAATTATACCTCAATAAAGATAATAAAAATACTATACTATCTTCATGAAGGTATCGCACGCATGGCCCAAGAACGGGGTCTTCTAAGAGGAACATTCAGAGAACAAGATGGAGCTTCTGGACATTAAAAATATAATAGACACAATAAAAAATACTAATAGAGTAGACAGTCGAACTTCAGGAAATATCCCATAAAGCAGAACAAAAATAAGTGATGGACAATAAGACAGAAAAGGTAAGAAAATGAGACACTAAATCCTAGGGGTCCAACATCTGACAACTCATCTCATCCTGGCTTCCATCTGTAGTTCTTTGATCATTCATCAGCTTGGGCATGTTTCTTATCTCTTTTAGCCATTTATTTGTCCTTGTGTCTGCTGTTGGTTTCCTTTTGCCCATTTTTCTACTGGAGTGAATGCTTTCCCCTGGATTCTTAGGAACAGAATGAGTTTCTAATCATTTTTGAATGGTAACTTTTTTTTAAGATTTATTTACTTATTTTAGAAAGAGAAAGAGAGCACGAGCAGGAGGGACAGAGGGGCAGGGAGAGAGACTCTCAAGTAGACTCTGTGCTGAGCATGGAGCCTGACGCAGGGCTCGATCCCCCCACCCAGAGATCACGACCTGAGCCGGAACCAAGAGCGGGCTGCTTAACCGACTGCAACACTCAGGCACCCTTGAAGGGTAACTTTTGACAGAGATGAATTCAGGCGGGAGGAGAAGGACAGGGAAGTGTATGCACACAGGAGGCCCATGGCTGCCATCTTGCTTAGAAGCAATCCTGGAACCATCGGGATCAACACCAAGCACCAGCCTCTGGGGCGGACGGGCGGGGTGGGCGAGGGGGAGGGGAGGCAGGGAGTGAGAACCCACCTCGACGAAGGCAAACTTCTCCTCGCTGGTGTAGTTGTAGCGCGTGGCTCTCTCATACTCCTCTGCCGTGCCGGGGCAGTCCTTGTTGCAGAACTTGTCTGTGGGGTGAACCAGCTTCCAGGAGTACTGGGGAGAGAGGAAAAACCCAAAGGTCCATCAGCAGATGAAGGGAAAAACCAAATGTGGTGTGTCCGTGCAGGGGAGTATGACTCAGTCATAAGAGGGAATGAAGTTCTGACTCATGCTCCGACATGGATCACGGTCCTCAAAGTCATGACATAAAAGAAGTCAGACACAAAGAGCCACGTAGTATATGATTCTCCTTATGGGAAACATCCAGAATAGGGAAATCTATAGAGACAGAAGACAGATTGCTTAGGGCTGCGGGGCTTGGGAATGGGGGTTGATTGTACAGGGTCTCTTTGGAATTGATAAAAAGACTCTAAAGTTGACTGTGGTTGCACAATTCTGCAAATATACTAAAAACCAATGAATCTATATTTCTAATGAGTGAATGGTACGGTGTGCGAATTATATCTCAATAAGGCTGCTACAAGAAGAGTGCTGGGGAGAGGCAGAAGCAGACAAGAGTCCGTGTGAACAGAGGTCAGGCTGGAGGGGCCCGGGGAGGAGCAAGCCCTCTGCGTTTGGGACACCTACCACCTCCATGACGTGGGCGCTCCACTTGGATAAAAGCTGCAGGCCCCGCAGGGCCAGGTCAAAGAGCTCGCGGTATTCCTCGTCTGACTTCTGGCTGTCCAGCCCGGAGCCTGTCACCACCTGGGGAACACGGGTCGTCACCCTCAGCATGTATGCGCCTGGCACTTTCAGATGCTGATTCCCCCAAGAATAATACAAAGGAGGTGCTATCATTATACCCCACTGATAGATAAACTGAGGTTCAGACAAGCTTTTTGTTGAAGGCCACATGGCTTGTAAATGGTTGAGGGTTTAAACTCAGGCGGTGTGACGTCATAGCCTCACTCACAACTACCCTGCTATATTGCAGAGCTGTGGCTTTCAAATTTTTTAAATGCAAATTACAGTAGGAAGTGCACATCACAGTGACTTGGGAACACATACCTGCATAGAGATTATATATATATATATATATATATATATATACACACACACACATATTCCAACCTATATATATATATATGAACCAATACTTCTCATGAAGCAACTTTACTCTTAACACATGAGAATTCCTCTGTCTATTCTATTTCATACAAAATGTTAATCATAAGTCACTAAATTAATTTCCCAACTCATTAATTAGATGACTCACCAGCTGAAAAGCACTGAAGACAAGCATCTATTTGAATGTGTCTTATTCCGTAAGGCAATGTGGATGTACGCATGTGCAGTCAGATACACGTGCACACATGCACGCACGTGCATGTGCACATATACGTATGTGTGCATACACGTATGTACGCACATGTCTGTATATACATATCGAGTCAGTCCTCATTATTTGTGGGTTCTGTATTTGTGAATTTTCCTACTCCCTAAAATTTATTTCTAATCTCCCAGTCAGTACTTGCAGTCCCGTTACTGGTCATTCGCAGGTATGTGCAGAGTGGTAAAAAATCTGAGTCATGTCCCAGCTGAGGTTGAACGTGGTGAATCTCTGCCTTCTTGTTTCAGAAATCTTGCTGTATATGAGTCCTTGTCATGGTTAATTTAATGCCACATTTTCCATATTTTTGTACTTTTTACTGGTGATTTCACTATTTAAAATGGCCCCAACTGGGGTACTAAAGTTCTGTGTAGTGATCCTAACTGCAAGAAGGCTAGGATGTGTCTTAGGGGAAAAGCAGGTGCTTTAGATAAGCTTTGTTTGGACGTTAAGTTATAGTGCTGCTGCGTGCGAGTTAATGTCAATGAATCAACAATTTTTATTACATACAGTGTCTTTAAATAGAAACACACAGAAAACAAGGTTATACATTGATCGGCCTATGAAAACACTGTGACCAGAGGTTCACAGGAACTTTACTCTGTACTTCCTCGAGGAGCAATGGTTCATTGCTGATCCAGTGTTCATGCCCACTTTACAGAATATAATTACTGCAAGTAACAAGAATTGTCTGTGTAGACATGTGTAAAATGTACAACTTAAAAGACAACATGAAGCCAGGTTCACTCTGAGATCACACCAAAACTTGACAAGGATGAGGCCCCGGCTCTGAAATTATTTCCATAGCTTTAGTCCAGATGATTGTAAATATGGTTAAGAAAGCTAAAGGTTGGGGCTTGACCTTGGTCCATGTCTTCCAGGAGCCCTCCTAAGAATATGGGCCACTTGTTTAATGACCACACTGCGCGCACTTGTCTGACTGTCCTCATTTCAAATATGCTGCCCTTTGATCAAGGACATTTTCAGAGGCTGGGTTTGGAAAGCATGTGTGCTATGGCTGCCAGCCATGTGGTGGAACCAGTGAGCAAACGTGGGATAGTGCAGAGTCATTCAGGTTCAAATCAGGGACCTGTGATTATCAAACCAACATAGACATTTACTAGAAGGGTATATATGGGAAGAGTCCACGAGGAGGTATAAACCCAAATATTAATCACAGCTGCTTCTGCTTGGTAGAATTTTACATGATTGATTTCCTTCCTTTGCATATTTGTATTTTTTCTGAGGTTTGTGCATTGACTATATTTCCATAAAAAAAAAAAAAGTAACACCAGTAAAAATGTAATTGGCGGGATTACCAGAGATTTTATGGCCTTCTTCTGTCCCTAATGGCATTTTCTGATGTGTTACAACGATAATTTATTATTGCGCAGCTTTGAGCCTGAGTGTTCAGAACTGTCTCTCTCGCCATCCAGGGTAGAAATGGCTGGGATCTTGTGCAGACGAACCCTGACTGGGCCACTGTTATCTGCTGGGCAGGATGCATTTTCCATGCACCCAACTGTTTAATCCTCTCAATGAATCTTTCCAGATACTATTACCCACATTTTACAGAGGAGGAAACGGAGGCACAGAGATTGTGAATAACTTGTGAAGGTCAGTGGCTGAACCAGAATCAAATCCAGTTCTGTCTGGCTCTAAAATCCACGCTCCTGGCCCCTCTGCCCTCCTGCCTCCGATGTGTACTGCTTCGGCTCCTGCTCTCCATCATCCCCAGGGTCATTTCCTTCCCAGCTGGTCGTCGCCCTGTCGCACCCTGAGCCCCCGCGGGCCCCGTCCCCGCAGCCAGAGGGAGCTTACCTCGCTGTTGCTGTAGCGAGCGAGCTCGGAGATGAAGCGGATGTGGTCGTCCCGGATCTGAACCATCTGCTCGCAGATGTTGTACTGGGGGCTGATGCTGCTCTGGGTACACGTCCACCTGGGCAGAAAACCACAGGGTTGGAGCAGGTCCCGGCCTGACGTGCCTCAGCGGCATAGGCTCCTTCCACTCACTAGTTGGTCCTGGGGCTCAGCCACACGTGGCCGGCTCCCCTGGGTGGACCCAAGAAGTGTCCCAGTCACCAGCGAGAGAGCCTGCCGCAGGCTGAGCGGAATACTCTTCCTCCTCTGAGACCCAATCCCAGGCTTTTCCAGGTACCTTGTGTCCACCGTACTTACCAGGTATATGAGTGAGGAGCCTCTCTAGGGCTACAAAGAGCTGGAAACCGAGCAAAGAAAAGGCAAGGTGGGCGACCTCCCCGAGCCTGCCTACTGAGTGTCAGCACTGACATTCTGAGGTTGAAGCTGGCTCTGGTGGGGCTGTTATGGTGGGACTGGGAAAACCTACAGGGACCCTGCCGCTTTTTCAACAGTGAGCAGGCCACATGAAAGGATACCACGGTGACGGATAACATGTGTTCTAAGAGGTATTGCTGGCATGTTCTCGCTTACTCCCTCTCCCTCTCCCCACTCCCTTCTTGTTCCCCTTGCCCCTCTCCTTTCTCCTCAACTCTTTGGAAAGATATCATTGGGAAAACCATCCTAAAATGGAGAGGAAATCAATGAATCAAAATCTTCACTCTCGTTCCCCAAGAGAAAAAAGACAGCCCCCTTGACCCCCTTCTGTCATCTGGTGCTGGGTGACCCAGGAGACAGACTAAGCATGGGGACCGGACAAGGCGGATACACATTTTGGGAAAAATTTAATATCTCAAAAGGATCTCCTTGAAGTGGCTCTCATAAGAATACTTGGACTGGCGATAGACCTCCTCACACTTACACTTGGGCATGACTTTTCTTTTGGCTTACTTGTGCAGGGACAGGGACACGATCACTCAAACCTCTGACACCCCGCTGTGGCCACATTGCCACTCCCACCCAGCTTCAGGTGGTCAAGATTGCACGCAGGAAGTGTGAGGAGAGGAGCTCAGCATTCTCAGTTCCATGCTCTTCCTAGAAAATCTCCTCACATGCTAGCAGCCACAGGTTATAAGAGACGAAACCAGCTTCCTTGGTGAAACTCCCTCACAGGGGCTCAAGGCTGGTGGGGTTCAAGGACACTCCGTTTACCTATTTTTCAGGCACCAGCCCTCACTTTAGACTAAAGGACAGTCAGCCCCTCTCTGTAGGGAAAGGTCATATTCATTCAGCTTTGGGAAAGATGCAGACAGAAGGAACCTTACTAACAACCCCAGAGATCAAAGGAGTGGCCAAGGCCGCAGCTGGATGTCACCCACCTGTCACTGAGTCACTGACACCCCAGGTCCTAGCACAGATGACCTAGAATGGTGGCTTGTAAAGCAATCTAAGGCAAGGCTATCGACTCACTTCACAGGTGCAACTGTCCAAACCTTATACTCAATGACATACTTACTGCACGGACACAAATCTGAGGAGAGAATCAAGGTGCTGAAGAATGCCATCTTGCTCCACCCGACCACTGAGGGCCAGCCAGTCCTCCCCCTTCTCCAGGGAAGGAGGGCTGCTGCTGTCCCACTGTGGGCAGCACGGGTCAGCGCCGGGACAGAGAAGGGGCGTGGCTGTGCTCTGAGCACTTTTGAACCCTGGTGGCAAAGGGCAGATACAAAAGGGTTCAGAGCACCCTCCGCTGTTCCCTTCCGGCCAGCTGGGTGCCAGTGTTGCAATGGAATCCACCTGCCCAGGGCTCTGGGGAGGGAGGAGGGGCTGAAGTGGCCCCTCGGCCCCCTGCCCGGGCTGGGCGTCCTCGCGGGAGCCAAGAGACATTATGGCAGGCACTCACTTGGACTTGTTCTCTTCATAGTGAGCACTGGTCTTAATGTATCTGGCCAGCTCTATCTGCATGTCGCCGAAAAGGGGCACCACTTGCAGCTGCTGCAAAGGAAGCAAACACAAGGCGTGAGATGCTGAGGGAAGAGCCGGGCAGCTGCCTTCCGCTGGGGAAAGCGGGCCTCTGTGTACCTTTGGGCCGACCCCGAGGTTCTGCTTCTTCTCGTACTACCAGGTCACCTTGGAACTAAAGAGAGTCCCAAACAGTGTGCAGGTTCTCCCTTGCCTCCAGCCAACCCATGTTTCATCAACTGAGCCCAGAGGGAAAGTGACTTGGCCAAGGTAACACAGCACGCAGAATGGATGAAGGCGGAGGACCAGACGGCCTGCCCTCCAGGGCAGGGTTCTTTCTGCTCTAACTTCCCTGGGATTCGTGGATCCTTGCCGCTGTGAACTCTGGACTAGGAGGGGATACCTGGACGCCACTGGCTGGGTGTGGCCTTCCTGAAAAACTCTACAACTGAAACCCTAACACCAAACACTAAAGAGCAGCCAAGTCCTAAATGAAGACCAGGACAAATACGGAGGAGGCGGGGGCGGACTGCTGGCTTCTAGGCAGTAGGCACCATGTCAAACACTTCAAAACCTGAAGATTCTTAGGACAGTGATGGATACATGTCATTCTGCATTTGTCAAAACACATAGAATGTTCAACGCCAAGAGTGATTCTTAGTGTAAGCTATGGACTTTGGGTGACAATGATGTGTCAGTGGAGGTTTGCTGATTGTAGAGAATGCATCACTCTGGTGGATTTTGATAGTGGGGGAAGCTGTGCATGGCAGGGGCTGGGGGCAAATGGGAAAACTCTGCCCTTGCTGCTCAATTCTGCTGTGAACCTAAACTGCTCTAAAAAATAGTCTATTAAACAAAAAACAGTATCTCAGTCCATACAAATACTTTGTGAGGTCAATACTATTATCATCCCCATTTCACAGATGAAAAAACTGAGGTTTAGACAGCCCAAGGGATTTTCACACAAAGTCTACCCAGCTAGAAGTCAAGGAGCCAGGACTATAATCCAGGGCTCTGACTTACCTATGTCCTTCCCACTGAATCCTCAAGGGAACCCTAGAAAGTAGATACCCTTAGCGTTCACATTTTTCAGGCTAGGAAATGCCACTTCAGAAAGGTTTAGTGATTTTCCCAGAGTTTTCCAGCTATCAAGAGGCAGAGCCAGACTAAAACCCTGGCCCGACTATGGCAAAGTTGTATTCCTCAACTGCACCCCAATCTCATCTGAGGGCAGGGGCGGATTTTGCCAGGTCCCCTGAGATGAGCCCTGTTTTCATTTGGGGCAGCTCCAGAGAAGAGTGAAAGTTCCCCACTTGAAAAGATGCAAAGCCACCAAAATGCCTTTTGGTGATTTATTTCCCCCTTAACCTGGAAGAGTCAGTGGGATCCAGGCCCACTGGTAAGCCTGGTTTTTCCATATCTGACCTCTGAGGCTCCGCTCCATGTCTGGAGTGCCCAACGCTAGTATAAACCGGCCCCATGGAATTCAATTCCAAAGCAGGAAGTCCCTTCATGAAACCCTCAAAGGCTTCGTTTAACCCCAAGGTTTTATGTTTAAAAGTTTGAGGCCAGAAGATCAAACGTCTGAGGCACCGCAAAGGTCTGAGTGTATAATGGACCATGATGAGGCCTTGTGCTCAGAGGCAGGGGCGAGCTGAGGGAGCCCCAGGAAACCAGGAGAGTCTGTGACTTTGCAAATGTGATCCCATTTAAAATCCAGTCTCTAATCCTCCTGCTTCTGTGAGCCCTGATTTATATGGAAAATTAATGCAGGCGCTGTCTTCTGGGATGCACCTCTTTCTTTAGATAGCAAGGGATTTCAGGAAAGAGAAAAGGCAATATGCAGAAAAAACCGTGAGGCCTCTCAGCGGAATCCTGAGTCTCGGGAGCACGTCTGACGTGAATGGGGCAGCCTTGGACAGTGTAGCACCTTCTACGGAGGGCAGCTGGACGCCCTGTCATTCTATCCTCCTCTGGGGTCTTTACAGCTGCAGCTCCATCAACAACACCACGGCTTGCGGCTGATTTCTTCCCTTTTCCCAGAGAGATGCCCCGCGGCCCGGCCCCACCCTCAGGCGCTGACCTTAAAGAACTTATCAATTTTGCTGAGGTTGATTCTCTTCTTGGCATCCAGTTTGTAAATGTTACTGACGTTTCCATCCATCAGGTAGAGACCAAAACCCATTACCTAGAGCAAGAAGGGGACAGAGCACAGAAGCCCATCACAACCACTGGAAAAGCTTTAAAAAAAACAAAACTAAAAAAGGAGGTCTGTACACACACACACGCATGTCCTGTAGGGACACCTGTCCCAAAACCCACAGGTCTTCAATTCAAGAAAGGAGACATAAATCTAATTTCAAGTAAAATTTGATTTCTGTGAAGGAATTCAGGCCGCTCCTACAGTAGGTTATTATGGTGGCTGCTTGCTGAGTCCATACTATGGCCCAAGTCTGTGCGTAGGGCTTTCCTGGGTATTTTCCTCTTCTCATAACAATCTTATGAATCAAGTTTACACAATGACCGTTTTCTACAGATGAGGAATTAGAGACACAGAGAGGTTAGCCAGCCTGCTACGGTCACACAGCTAATAGCAGAGACAGGCTCTGAAGGCAGATCTGACCACAACATCTACACATTTATATGCTTCCTGTGAGAAAGGGCTGTGCGCTGCTTCTCGCGGCATCCCTGGGGTCTAGCACATCACAGGGACTTGGGAATACCCGCTCGGTGTTGAATGAACATGAAAGTAGTCCCTTCTTTCCCCAAGGAAGCTGAAACAATGCACGGATGCCCAGGGAGCCACTGGTGACTTCATTCAGAACGCATTTTTGCCTGACAATGCCCTACAAGCTGGTTACCAGGCTGACTCTTGATATGCCAGTCCATTTAATAGCTTCTCGAATGCTGACATGTTTTGCTCCTTTTGTCAAATGTACAGCAAAGCCGGCAGGGGCCTGAACGGCTGGGCTGAGAGCAGCTTCCCTTGGCTCACAGCTGCAGTGACTGTGGGGAAGTCACACCTGACATGTAAGGGCCTGGACTAGAGGACCGGGAAGGTCACATCCCCCTTAGTTCCATTCTGTCCCCGTGCTCTGCAGGGCGTGCACGAGACTCTCCCCGCTTAGGTGAGAGGTGCCCCTGGTAGCGTCTGAGCTCACGAACACAAACTGCAGAACCAGGGAACAGCCAGGTGGAGAGCTGAGAGCAAGGAGGCTGGGAAGCAGAGGTGCGGAAGGCTTAAAGGCCAGTGAGAGAAAATCTGTGGGCAGCCCTCGGAGTGCTTGGTGGGCTGGAATTTGGTGACCTGGTGTGTGGCAGCAGCCGCTCTGGGCAGCCCTATGGGACCTGCCCAGGCACAGCAAAGGGGTGAGAGAGACCACTAGGCTTCTGGATTTCTGACGGTACAGAGGAAGATGGAGTGAACAAGTCACTGAGCTGAGGTGCTATGGGACTAGAAAGAAGGGAACCCCAACAGGGCTGGGATTCTTACAGTAGTGAGGGTGGCATGGAGGAGAGGAGGGAAAATAAAACGACCAGGAGAAAATCAAAAGGGGAGGCTCTGGAGAAGAAACACTCAAAAGGGGCTATGCAGAGTGTCCAAAGAACATGCACAAGGCTGCTCATCTCAGGGCTACTGCTGTCGAGAGAAATCAGGAACAACCCGAGCAGCCAGGGGCAGAGGAACGGTCATCGAAATGCAAGGGCATCCATGCCGCATTATTTAGTGGCTGCATAATATTCCCGCTACGTTTAATAAAATGGGATAAAAATTACACACACACATAATTTATGCAGATTGCATATGCTGAAAATGTGTAAGCACAGAAAAATTACAAGGAAATACATCAAACTGCTAAAAATGTTACCTCCAGAGGGAAAGATTGTGAGAAAAAAATTTTTTGTGCTTTTCTGTATGTTCCAGATTTTCTACAATAAATATTACTTGATAATTTAAACATGCAAACCATTGGAACAAATGTGACCATTTAGGCAAAATACAGCAAAAGCTTGAAGATTTTGCTTTCCCTTTGAATCAGCAACTTTTTCCTCTAGGATGTTTGACTTGGCAAGAGTGTGGACACAAAAGTCGTGCTATAAGAACGTTCAGTGCAGTGTAGCAAACCAGCATCCAATGACAGAGGATTTGTTTCATTACAATGTCCACGTGCCATGAGACCCTCAGCAGTCATTAAAAACTACATTGCAGAAATGTCCTTAATGGCATCCGGAAAGGCGTCTATGACATATTAAATGAAAAAAAAAAAAACAGGTTACA
Organism: Ursus arctos; assembly: GCF_023065955.2. Classification (NCBI taxonomy): domain Eukaryota; kingdom Metazoa; phylum Chordata; class Mammalia; order Carnivora; family Ursidae; genus Ursus; species Ursus arctos. The sequence goes on along the minus strand of NW_026622819.1, from coordinate 46,451,608 downwards.
AAAAATTATGTCCAGGAAGATCTGTATCAGTGTTTAAATAAGAAAAAATAAACTTTTTTTTTTTTTTTAATGATTTCCACTAAGGAGGCGGAGGGGCAAGGCCAGGCCCAGGCGCGTGAGTGCGGCTGTACCTTGAGGAGCATGTGCTTCTCGCTGGGGGTCAAGTACATCTTGTTCTCGTAGTAATCCACGCAGATGTTCACTATGTCTGCCAGCAGCTCCTCATAGCCTGGGATCACTTCCAGTTGCTGATGGAGACACTGAACAGCAGCGCCCGCCCCTGGTTAGCCCCTCTCCTGCTCCACCCCCCAGAAGGCCCACAGCTGGTTGGCAGTGACAGGGCACAGCCCCCTCCCCCCCCCCGACCATCCCAGCTGGAGGGAGCCTGCATCTCCTCCTCAAAGTCCCCACGGTGGATGGTCAGAGTTCCTGTCAACCTCCCACGGCAGGAAGGCCACCCCTCTCCTGGAGCCCTCCATTTTATTTCCTGGCAATTCTGACAGTTAGAAAGGACTTTCTTGGGCTGAGCTGAAAAGCAGTTCAGCCTCACAGCAACAGGCCTGTGGTAATCTAGGCTTAGTTTTGAGGGTGTAGACTTAGCCATGACATCTCAGACGATGACAGAAAGACCCAGGCCAGGGGAGGAGGGCGGGACCAGCAGGCGTGCCCCTCCTGCAGGACACAGTGGTACCGAAGCATTTCCCATCAGAGGAGAGTCTGAGGTCTCCACCTCAGGCCCTTTCTCTCCAAAGGGACAACCTGGGCTCCTGTGGGAGGTGCCGTGGGAGGCACAGCTAGTGCTCTCCACAGACAGCCTGGGACTGAGACGTGGGGCTGAGTCTCGGGAAAGAAACATGTCAACACTGACAGCCTTGTGCAGTTAACCAGGAGTAGGAAGGGCCCAGTGAAGCCAGCAGCTCCCCTAGAGAGGTTTGGGCCTGAAAATATTTCCAAGATGGAGGGCGCCTCTCAGCTAGGGTCCTGCCCACATTCTCGCTGGTGCCTGTGTAGGCTGACCTGACAGGGGAGTCAGAGCGCGCGAGCCATAGCTGATGGGAGTGCCCGGCAACGTGGTGGCCGTAACCATAGCTACGGTGGCTTACACTCTTACCACTTGTCAGGCTCTGCTCACTAAGGGCTTTTGATATGGTGTCTCATTTTTCACAACAGTCCTAGGAGATGGGTTCTCATATTCTCAAAACAATAGTGCCACCTCACAGATGAGGAAACTGAGGCTTAGACCTTGCTCAAGGTCTCACAAGGGGTCAGTGGAGAGTCCAGGATTAGAAAACAAGGCTGTCAAACTCCAGAACCCAGGCTTTCAATCCTCACTGACGTGTGGGCAGCATGAGGGCTGAGAAGGCTTTCAGGGAATAAAATCCGCAGAGGGTAAAATGGTCATGTGTGGTTGGGAGGGGGGACTTAAGTCTGCTAATTCATGAGTAGGAAAGTGGGGATGTCCAATCTGGACTGAGCACCCCTGCTCATGGTCCCTCAATTGTCAGGCCCCTGCTCATGTCCTGGGACCCCAGGCCAAGACGAACAAGGAATCTACCATCACCTGGGTGATCCTGTTGTGGTTGGCCAGGAACATGGAAAGGTTCTGTGACTCCTGGATAGACTGGGGGTCCGCCATCTTCCTCAGGAACTGTGCCGCCCTGTACAGGGCATCGCAGAGAGGAATGCTCAAGCATAACCCACCCAAGCCGGGCCTCGCGGGCTCCCGCTCCCACCTAACCCACACTTCCACCGCCCCCTGAAGTTAAGGAGCTCTGAATATCACAGGTGACTCTAATATCAAAGGAGAGTGTATTCTGCAGTCATTCCGTTTGGGGCCATGTACACCTTATAATAAGGGCACCTACAAATAAGAGGCAAGAATACACGGAAGGTCAAATCCAGCAAGTTTAAGGGCAGCTAGCATCCTATCAACCAGTCAGAGGTGGCAAGACAGAGTGAAATGAGCATCGTTGTGCCGTGCCTGACCTGCCCTGAAACCACACAGCGGTCATGGAGGAGAATCCCAGGCAGGGTGTGTTGGTTTTGCATGGATTATGTTATTTACAGAAAACCTCCAGGTTTCTAAAGCAAAGCACTGCATGAAAACAAAGGCCTACTGCACCTATAACAGGGTTGCAGGTGAAGGGATGATGGGCATGGGGAACACACACAGGGCACCCTGGGCTGTTCCAGCCTAACCTGGTGGTGGTGTGGCCTGTGTCACGCCGACTGTGAGAGCACAGGCAAGATACCCGCCTTGCTCATGACCCTAGCTGCTCTGCAGAGCATGTCACTTGTGACCACGATGCAAGGAGTGGCCAAAACTGGGGGATGGGGGCAGACGTGGGAGATATTACAGCACGAGTTGTCTATGGAATCTGCCATTTCCGCACCAGGCTGGAGATGGGGCTCTGCCTGCAGGCGCACACCCCCAGGGTACATAGTTCCCTCGGGAGGATAAAATGCTGGGAATTGGTCTGTTGCCTGCTTTCTCCAGTTAACCTGGAGGCCCAGGAAGATGCGATTCAAGGAGGAGGGGCCCTCTTCATCAGTGACACAGAAAATCCTTCCCAAGATATATCATCTCCAGACACTGCAGAGCTTTTCTGAGCCTCAGCAACGTACAGGAGCGATATCTGTTGCTTTCGAATGCTCTCTGCCACCTTCTGGATGGCTCTGTCCTAATTTCTGGAGAGGGACGATCCCTGACCCACTCTCAGTCCTTCTCTCAGCTGACACTGACCTGCCAACTGACTGGCAGTTGTCTGATTGGAGCCCCCACTCCCAGCAGTAACTGAGGGAGGGGTCCACACACTACCCAAGCCAGAGCAATGACAATCTTCCACGGGACTTTTGCAAAAGTATTTGAAAGAAGCACCCTTTTCTTTCCTTTGAAGCTAGTCAGAGGGAAGCTTACAGCTGCTGGCGACCGGCACAGGGCACAGGCCCGCCTGAGAACGAAGCTGCTATCAGGGAAAGTTGAGCCGAGAGGTTGAGGGAACCAGACCAACATCATCTGAGTATCTGGATCCAGATATACTGAAACTTTCCAGTTCTGGGAGCCAATCCAGTTCCTTCTATATAAATCGTTTGAACTGGCTTTTTGAATCTCGTGGGAAATGACTGGTGTGACCATCTTAGGAATATTTTCCTGGTCCCATACGGCATGGGAAACTACTACAGGTTGGGGAAAATGAGGCTCTGACCCTATCTTGAGACAGAACACCTACAAAGACCCAGTTTTCCAAAGACTCAGCTCTGCATCTTCTTCCTCAAACTGCAAAAACAGACACAGGCCCACCCCTGCTGTGTTGGGGAATGGCCAGTTTGGTTCTGGAGGCGGAGCCTGGCAGGAGGGCTCTATCCTCTGCCTCCCCTAGGCCAGCTCCGCAGGAAGGCGGGGGGGTTGGGGGGGGGGGGGCTGACCTCTTATAGGCAGAGTGGTCGTTCTTGACACTGCACTTCATATTCTTCAGCTCATCCAAGACCGCAAACATGTTGATGAACTTGCCCAGGGTCAGAAGGTAGGCCTCGGAGACAAAGTCCTTCCTCCGCTCAGCATGGCAGAGCCGCTTCACCTCACTGCAGAACCGCTCGATGGCCTTGCGCTGCAGGCGGAGGGGCGGCAGGTAAGGACAGGCAGCCCAGGAGCTGGCTCACCGTGCTCTCCGGGGAGAGCAGGATCAAGACCCCCTCCCCTGGGGCTCTGGTCAGAGTGTGGACATTTAGAGAAAGATCGGCCAGGAGATCTTTCCTAGAGGAATCCCTAAATGCAGAGCTCATTTTGAGAGGGGAGCCTGGAACCTGCCACCCAATGAGGCAAACCTATGAATTCATTCACCATGCCTTTGCTGAGAAGCATTATGTCTTATTCATTTTTTGTATCCCAGCATCTAGGGCAATGTCAGGGCAAGAGTAGGGTAGGGACCAAGAGTGAGACAGGCATTCAGAGAGAGGGGCTAATGCATCCAATTAATAGTATTTATTGAGCATCTACTACACGCCAGGAACCATTCTAGGTACTGGAGGAAAGTAGAGAACAAAACAGGAAAAAAAAAATTTCTGCCCTAAGGTGCTTATTTTATTATGAGGGAAGGCAGAAAACAAAACAAACGTTCTATATTAGAATGTGATATGCACCGTGGCGAAAAATAAAGCAGGAAAGGGGGATAGGGAGGGCAGGGGGAGCTGTTCATTTTAAGTAGGAAGATGAGAGAAGAAATCATCCAGAGGTGACTTTTAGGAAAAGAGTTTGAAAGAAGAGAAGGAGAAAGGCAGGGATAACTAAGGGAAGTGTATTCGGGACAGGATGAGGGGCCAGTGCAAAGGCCCTGAGGCAGGAGTGTCCCTGACACGTTTGAAGGATGAGCAAGAGGCCAGTGTTGAAGTGAAGTGAGCAGAAGGAAGAAACTGGAGGCAGAGAGGGACCGAGGCCACCCGCTCTCACAGGCCTTTGTGAGGGCTCAGGTTTCTTTTCTTTTCTTTCTTTTTTTTTTTTTTAAAGATTTTATTTATTTGACAGAGAGAGAGACAGCCAGCGAGAGAGGGAACACAAGCAGGGGGAGTGGGAGAGGAAGAAGCAGGCTTCCAGCAGAGGAGCTTGATGCGGGGCTGGATCCCAGGACTCCGGGATCACGCCCTGAGCCAAAGGCAGACGCTTAACAACTGAGCCACCCAGGCGCCCCCAGGGCTCAGGTTTCTATACTGAGTGAGCCAAAGATAACATGATCTGAATTGTATTTTAAAAGGGTCACAGTGGCTGTTGTGGTGAGAATCAACTGTAGGGGCAAAGGTAGAAGCAGGGAGAATAGTTAAGAGAAATGAAAATAGGTCTACCCCAAAATGTATACGTGAATATTCATAGCAGCCTTGTTCATAATAGTCCCAAAGTGGATAGAACCTAAACGTCTAAAAATAAATACTTAAATAAAATGTGGTAGATCCGTATAGTAGATTAGTATTTGGTCATATATTTTGGTACATGCTATGACATGGATGGATCTTGAAAACCGTATGTTAAGTGAAAGAAGTCTGTCACCAAAGATCACATATTATGAGATCTCATTTATATGCAATGTCCAGAAGAGGCAGATCTATGGAGACAAGAGACAGCTTCGTGGTTACCGAGAGAGGGAGGGTGAAGGAGGGGGTGTGATGGGGTGGTAGCTAAAAGGTATGGGATTTCTCCTGGAGTGTGAGAATGTTCTACGACTAACTGTGGTGATGGGCGCACAACTCTGTGAATATACTAATAAAAACCGTTGAACTGTCCAATTTAAATGGATAACGTGTATAGTATGTGAATTAGATCTCAAAAAATCTGTTACCAAAAAAAGCAGCTGACTAATAACAAAAATAGGCTAAAGCAGCAATTCAGAGAGAGATACAGAGAGAGGAGGAGGTGGAGGAAGAAGAGAGGGGAGGAGAGAAAGCACTCCTTGTATGTGAACTTCACTCCATGGATGTGGGATACAACGCCCCAGTCAGTCAGTCCCCTCCTTAAAAGCCCAGACAAGCCACACTTTCTCCTTCCAGAGTCCAAGTCCAATGCAACTTTTTGCAATGATGGAAATGTTCCATAACTGCACTGTCCAATACGGCAGCCACTGACGCAGTTTTCACATGGATAGTCTCCTATGGCTAATGGCTACTGTGTGGAACAGCATGGTTCTAGATTACTCCAGACCCTCCCTTCTCTAAATACGTTGTCGTAAGGCCCTTCGTTTAGCACTCAATCAGCCTCTGGGTAGTTCTTCTCTCTCGGACCTGCCTTCCGGAAGAGACCTGGCTCCTGAGGGCGGGGCCATGATGCCAGTCACAGTGGCTGCCATTTGTTCCACCTACTCTGTAACCAGGGCTCCGCTTGGCTCTTCACACACAGACCTCCTTTATCCTCACCACACACCTGAGTTGAGCCATGATTTCCAAGGTGAGAGAACCGGTGGTGTCAGATGTTATAGAACTCAGAGGCACACAGGGACAGTGTGCAGAAGCTTGAGTTTCTCTGCCTCGGAAGCCAGCCCTCCTGCCCTGGGCTGCACGCATTTGCACCTTCCCCAGACATTGCCAGTCCCACCCCCCAGAGGCCTGGGCAGAGCTGGGAGCGGGGTGGACATCGGCCAGTGCTGGCAAGGCTATTCGTGACTCTCAGCTCTTCGGTGGAACGTGTGGAGGGCATGGAGTGTGTGCCATGACTCCCGCCGCAGGGTACAGACTGGCCTCGAAGGCTTCAACCTGCATTCCTGCACAGCATCCAACATGTCTGCATTAACCTCCCTTTGCCCTCTCTGTTTCAGCAGCTTGCACTCTTGCCTTCCATTCGTGGAGGCTGCACGGCTCTCTTTTCTGTTTTCCTCCTGAAAGTGATTTCTCTTCCTGGCTTCCCAGCTGGCCTCCCTGCTGTCACTCTTCTCCCCTCCCACCTTCTGCACCTGTAACTGTCCCCACCTCCCGTCCGTTTCCCACACAGCAGCCAGAATGTTGCTGTAAAACCTCAAACCAGAACACGTCACAAAGAACCTCCAGTGGCTTCTATGCTGCTGGAGTAAAATCCACATACTCTTTTCATGTCCTGCTTCCTGGCCTACATTGCCCTGAAGCTCAGGTCCTGTCCACCTCCCCCAGGTCGCCTTCCGTCAGCCGTCCCTACTCACTGCAGCCCCCCTGGCTTCCTGGTATTTCTTAGGCACTCCATGCCCCTTCAGGCCTCAGGACCTTGGCCTTTGCAGTTCCTTCCACTGAAACCCTCTTCCTCCGATCATCACAGGCCAGATGATTGTTACATACAGACTTCAGCGCCAAGGCCATCCCTAAAGCTGCACCAGCTTACAGACACCCTCCACCCCAGACTTACGATTTTTAAATTTTATTTTACTCACAGCACTTACAACACCCTGAAAAGGAGTATGTATTGTTTACCGTCAGTCTCTCCCCCTTCCCGAAACACACTCACGTGCTCACTAGGATGTGAATCACGTGGAGAGAGGGAGGCTTGTGTTTTGCTCACCAAGGGGCATGTCAGGGGACCACGAGAAGTATTTGCTCAGTGGATAAGTAAGCTGGGTCAAAATTCCAAACCCCAGTAGCCGGCAGAGTGGGGCCTCTCGAGTCCCCTGATTCAGACCCGCCCTTACCCCTCACCTGAAAGTACATGAACTTCATGAGCTTGGTGACCTCTGGCTCCAGCACCTCCACTGTCTTCTCATAGATCTCGACCCGGTTGGGCTGCTCATTGCATTTCACCTGCAAGGAGAGGGCAGATCACACGTCCTCCTTTGCCCAGGCAGTTCTGGTTCACATCTGTTGTCTTATTGCTAGGGCCCTTTTGCACTCTCGAAGGCACCTCGCTTTAATGATAAATGTGGTGGTCACCCCAGCGAGCGGGGGCTGGGGTAGCCCTGTCTGACAGGTCTGACCAGGAGCAGAACTGCTACCCAGACACTGGCTGCAGGAAAGAAACCAGCTGGTTCTGAGATCAGAACCCTCCTCCCCTTCGATCTGTTCGGTGCCCTGCCTTGATCTGCAAGGTCTCCCTCTGTCAGCCTTTCCCCCACTCCTACCCAGTGGGGCCCCACCAGCATCGAAGCAGAGGAAAATGTTCCAGCCATTGCTCTGCATGCACACGGCATGAGGCCCCTTGGCCATGCTTGGCCCCATCCAGAAACCCATTTTCTCTGCCCAGTGGTTTTCAACACATCAGAAATCACATGGTGGATGTTTTCATAGCCTGCACACCCAAGACTGCTAACCGGTCGGGTGAAACTGAACAGTGAGCGACGGATAAGCATGAGGACATTCTTCACACTGTTGCTTAGAAATTCTTAAAATGGTAGCAATAAGGTAAATACCCACCAGTCGATGATTAAATGGATAAAATACGATATATTCATACAGTATCATCATAAAGCCGCTAGAAGGGATGAGACGGATCTCTGTGAAGTGACATCAGACACTGCTACCATCAACTGACAGGTGAAAAACTTGCAGGGCATGAAGGGTTACTGAATCCCATTTTTGTTAAACAAAACACAAAACTGTGAGTGTGTTTGTGTGTCCGTCTATAAGAGAGGCATAGAAAATCTGGAAGAGTTCAAAGCAAACTGTTAATAAGTAGTTACCTCTGGGGGCTAAGGTTAGGGGGAAGAGAGAGGAAGAGTTTCTGTTTACTTTGCATACCTGTGGTTTGCTAATTTTGTTATAAGGGGGACCCATGAATTATACGATGATGATAATTATGGTAAATATAATATCTGCATGAGTCAACGCAAAGAAGTTACGAAAAAGGAATTAAGTGGAAAAAAGCAAGTGGCAGAACAATATAAATATAAATATATACAATATGCATTTATGAATATAAATAAATAATTTATAAGTAATATTCGTAGGAATAGTCATGATATTGAAGGGAAAAAATCCAGAGGAACGTGCAGCAAAGTATCCGGAGTGATTATGCTTTGGTGGGAGGTGGGTTTGGGGGGTGGGGGTGAGGAGGTGGGGATGTCTTGCTTTTTACTTTCTACCTTGGGCAGCGGTTTGGGTGTCGTACAAGTAGTACGTACTGCTTTTGAAATAAATTGAACAAATATTTTCTTAAGTTGTCATCGGTATTATGGGAAGCACTCCACATGTCTTGGGCAAGCACCCTTGACCTCCTGCCTCGCTCCCTGCCACCTGGAAAAGCTCGGCGCTCTGGCTGGGGGTGACGTGGCGGGCCGGGAGAGCCACCCAGCGAGGACAGGCTCACCTGCGGGATGGCCCGGGAACAGCTGCGCCAGGTGTACAGCATGACCGCGTACTCATGTCCTTCCTCCAGCATTTCATTCTGAAACGCAAAACACACTCAGTGGGGGAAACGACGCTGGTGCCAGAAGGCTTCTTCACGGCCTCCCGGAGCCTCGTGACTCACAGTGGCCTTCGGGCCAGCAGCATCAGCGCGACCTGGGAAGCTGATGAGAAATGCAGACTCATAGGCCTCTCCGTGGGCCTATGGAAGCAGAACCTGCATTTACCCCCAGGTGACTCATATTCCCAGCTACACAATTAAGTTTGAGAAGCCCTGGCTTCAGTGAGCCTCCGAAGCTCCCTGTGGGGCTGGACGAACAGGGGTTTTCACTTCTCATATTACAGAGTACGATGTTTGCCCTTTCATAGGAGCCCATGCTACTATTTCAGAAGCCAGAAAATGATGAAGTTCAATTTTTAAAAATAATAGACAGCAGATGGCAAAACCAACAACAGCACGGCAAATGGATCTGAAAAATAGAGGGATGATTCACCTCAGCTCGCCAAGGGCTAAGTGCCCTAAACTCAGGTTCTAAATATCTGGGCTCAAATCCCAGCCTCACCACTTCTTAGTCCTTTGATCTTCAAGAAATCACTTAACTTAAAATTCTCCATTTAGTACCTTTTTAATGATAATGACAAGGACAACCTCCGAGAGTTTTATGAAAATTAAATCTCTCTTTCTCTCACACACACACACACACCACACTCTAGGTGGTCCGTAAAGGGAAGTAAGAGTATTACTAGGAAAAAGATAGTCTGGCAGTTTCTCAAAAAGTGAAACACAGAGTTACCACGTGACCCAGCAATTCCGCGCCTAGGTATATTCATCCAAGACGGATGAAAACACATGTCCGCACAAAAATGTGCACCCTTGTTCGCAGCAGCGCTGTCCTGACCCCAAGATGTGGAAACTGCCCAAATGGCCATTAACCGAGGGGTGGGCAGACACAACGCAACGCAGCCACACAGAGCAGCCGCATTTGTCGGTGAAGGGAAGGGAAGTGCTGGTACGTGCCAGAACATGGATCAACTCGGAAAAACCTTCTGCCAGTCCCAAAAGGCTACCTGATTCACTTCAGGAAGATGCTCGCAATGGACAGATCCAGATACAGAAAGCAGATTAGTGTTTGCTGGGGGATGAGGAGAGACAGGAATTGGGGGTGACTGCTAATGGGCTTGGGGTTTCTTTTTGTGGTGAGAGAAATAAAATGGCAGTGATGTTTATATGACATTGTAAATATACTAAAAAACACTGAACTGTACCCTTTAAATGGTGAATTTGATACCATATGAAGTTTACAAAAAAGCAACCAAAAAATGGTATCACTAGACCATCTCTCTTGTAAATGTCTGCACTGATATAAAAGTGAACCTTTACTAATTTTTTTATTCCAAGTATCACATCTATTTCATAATATCTCCTTAGCGTGAGATCAGATTTAATTTGGAATTTATTACTTCTTATAGTTTTGTTTTCAACAGCAAATGTCAATGATGAGTCATACTTTCAATTCTTAATTTGGAGCACTTTGAAAATCAATAACATGTTGTCCTTGAGACCAGAGAGAACAGGATGAAGCCTGGGGGTCTCCTGCTGCTCCTGCTTCAGAACAGAGGTCAGAAAAGGCAAGTGACAGTACGGTAGGGAACGTGCGTCTACCTGTCAGCACCGCACAGCCTACCAGCGGGGGGAAGATGCCAACTTTCACTCAATGAATGGTTTACTGAGCACTCGAGGTCCCAGGCTCCGTGCTGTGTGCTGCGAAAAGGGCGGCAAACAAGAACGGTGTAGACTCTGCCCTATGGAGAGTTGGGTGCCCATCAAACAGATCTGTTGTACCTCTGGAGGACAGAGGTCAGGACGGTGTGGCGGGAAGAGCCCTAAGTGGGGCCTCAGGAGACTTAAGTCCTGGTCCTGGCTCTGCTTGGGCTTACCTTTTGCCTTGAAAATGTCACCGTTTTCTCATGTAGAGTTGGCCTCGATCACCGGCTCACTCCTGATGCCCAGGCCATGCCCCACCAGAACTGAATCCTTATTCCCGGGGTTGGGGCCCAGGCCCTGGTATTTTTTAATGCTCTCGAGGCAATTCCAGTGTGCAGCTCAGGAAAGGGAATTTGGACACACAAAGAGACACCATATATGTGTGTGCACAGAGACACCCGAGCCCAGGAAGTCTCTGAGAGCTTCTGTCTCTGTGCCTCTGCTCCTGCTGGTTCCACCATCTGGTATGCCCTCCCCACCTCCTCTCTGACAGATAAAATTTTAACTACGTGGGACAGCAGAGTTGAGTAGAAAGAGATCAGGCCTGGGAATCAAAAGCCTGGATTCCAGGTTCAACCCTGTGATTTACTAGTTGTGGGATCACAAGCAACTTGCTTGTTCACTTCTCCAGGTCTCAGTTTTCTCATCTCTAAAATGGACATAATGATCCCTTTGCAAGTCATAGGGCTGTTATAAGGCTCCAATGATATCAAGCATGAGAATATTCTATACATTTTAAATCATCTTATATATGGTTAAAATGTGTGTGTGTCTGTATACATACAGTATACAAGGCCCTATTCAAAAGCCCCTTCTTTCATCAAGCTTTCTCTGATCCAATCAAGGACCCTTCAAAAACACAGAGCTTTGAACTTTTACCATATCATAAACCCTTAACTTTGTGCATTTCTACTGCCTGCACAGAGTAATCTAGAGCACGGGTTTTGTAGTCAGACAGACCTGCATTTGGAAATGTCACTTGTCAGGACCTTGAGTAATTTACTTAACTTTTCTGAACTCTGGTTTTCCCTGTCTGTAAAATGGGTATTGTAATAAAACCTGCCTCATAGGGTTGAGGTGAGAACTAATTCGGATTGTGCATTTAAAATATCTGGCAGAGAACTTATGAACAGACGTTTGTCCAAAGAACACAACCAGATGGCCAATAAACACGCAGAAAGAGGCTCAGCATTCTCATCAGATCGGGGAAATGCAAATCAAAACCACAATGAGATGTCACCTCACACTTGTCAGAATGGCTAAAATCAAAAGCACTAGAAACATCAAGTGTTGGTGAGGATGTGGAGCAAAAGGAACCGTCTTGTACTGTTGGTGGGAATGCAAACTGGTGCAGTCACTGTGGAAGAAAGTTTGGAAGTTCCTCCCAAAATTAAAAATAGAACTACCATACGATCCAGTAATCACCCTGCCAGGTATTTACCCAAAGAATATAAGGACACTAATTTGAAAGGATATATGCACCTCTGTCTATTGCAGCATTATTTAAAATAACCCAAGGTATGGATGCAACCTATGTGTCCATTGATAGATGAATGGATAAAGAAGATGTGGTGTATATATACAATGGGATATTATTCAGCCATAAAAAGAATGAACTCTTGCCATTTGCAACAACATGGATGGATCTAGGGAGATCTAGAGAGTAAAACGCTTAGCGAAGTCAGTCGAAGACAAATACCATATGATTTCACTCATAAGTGGAATTTAAGAAACAAAACAAGCAAACAAAGGGGGAAAAAGGAGACAAACCAACAAATAGACTCTTAACTATAGAGAACAAACTGGTGGTTACCAGAGAGGAGGTGAGAGGGGGATGGGTGGACTGGGTGAAACAGGTGATGGGGATGAAGAGGATACTTACGATGAGCACTGAGTCGTGTACAGAATTATTAAATCACTATATTGTACATCTGAAACTAATATAACACTGCAGGCTAACTACACTGGAATTAAAATTTTTAAAAATTTTTAACAAATAAAATATCTGCACAGAAAGTATTCAATAAATGGAAAGCTTTTCTATTTCCCACTTGCCTCACTGAGAATCAAGACTGGCCCCATTTGTCCTTGGACATCCCCTCTCCAACATCTAGCAGTCTCTGCAGGTACCAGGTACACAGTATTTACTGAATGAATGGGGCCAGGGATGGTAAGGCAAGGCTTTAGCATATAAGTGATACAGTGAGAAAGGTCCAATGAGCTGTAGGCAGGGCCTCTGAATGAGGATTCTGGAGTTCTTCAAATTCCAGGGCTACATGAGAATAAAATCAATGAAAGCCCAAGAGGGAAGAGGATGATTCCTCACAGATGGGTCAGGTACAGACCTATCAGACGACTGACCCCACTTGTGAATGACTTAGACCACCAGCTTCCTTGGGTCAATAAGGTGTCATTCTATAGCCACCATCTCTTCTTTCTGAGAAAGCTTCTGCTTTGGTCAAGAGACAAATTTCCACACAGCCAGTAATCTATAGAGTATAAGACAAGGCAGGATCTAATCACATGTTAACCTATAAAGCTCCAGAAATTCAGAGATGTAAAGAGTGGGATTAAGTGGGGCCCTAGAGGTGAGTAGGATTTGCAAAGCTGGAAGACAGTGTGCCCCAGGCCCTGGGAGAGGGTGGGGCAGGGCCTGAGAACAGAGATGGGTCTGACTGAGGCAGGCAGCTCCCCGGAGCGCTGAGCACATGCCCCTCCCTCCCGTGCTGGCAGGATCACAGTGACTTACCATGCTGGAATGGACCGTAGCCTGCTCAATGTACCTTGCAATGCCTGTGACAAATGCATTCCTGTCCTCGAAGTTTGTGTCAAAGTTCGCCTGTAGGAATGAGAGGACAGAAACATTTGTTGGAAAACGAGTCCAAGGTGACTGGGTGTCCAAAAATGAGTCCAAACCGCTGCCAACAAATGCCACACATCTCTGTGGAAACCTATCTCCACATCGTCCTCTGATCTTCCCCCAAGAAAATCCCACTCTGACTCACACTGGGCAGGCGCTGGCTAGACAGGGCCCGCATATGCTTCCCCAGGTTGCCCGCCGAGCCTTGGAAGTAAATGCTTAAACTACAGAACCCTAAATAGCAGTGAAAAGTTAAGATGTGCATTGCTTTCATGTGGCAGTTGTAAAAACACTCACCTGAAGCTGCAGATGCTTATGTACAAGGTTGATAACTGCAGCATTTTTTGTGACAGAAAACACTGGAAACCATCCAAAAGTCCATTAACAGCAAAAGGCTAAATAAGTAATAGTATCTCCATACGAAGGACTTATAAGTACTAGTCGTAGTTAAAAACAAAATGGCGGCATTGTAGTATTGTCATGCAAAAATACCCATAATAAATTTTAAGTTAAAAAAGCCGAATCATAGAGCAATATATATAGTATGGTTCCCTTTTGGTTAAATATATATATATAGATCTATGTATAATATATATTTATATCATATATATGGTAAAAAGGGGTGTGGCTGTGTGTGTGTGTAATCACAGTTACAGAGAAATTTGTATTTGTTATACTTTTCTGTATTGCTTGTAATAAAAAAGATATTTATGTAATTAAAAATGTAGCCTGAGTTAGAAAACATGAATAAGCCAAGTTTGTGACTTGACCCTTCAGGAATGTGCATAATAAAATCTAACTACTGAATGAAACTACAAATATATTATGCATTCATATTTAGTCTCAGTTAGCAGTCCCAGAACCTACAAAAGGTCAAATACAGCTGAAAATTTGGTATTAACTTATTCTTTCCTCATGTGGCGCATCCCCCAGCACGCCCAGAGGAGGGGCTGTTTGGCGAGGCTGACTCTAGCTACCCGGATGCCCTTCCCGTCATGCCTGAGGTTGGGGGGGGGGGTTTGAGCAATCTGATCATGGTTTATCACAAGCTCAGGCAAAAGCAAACAATGGTGACTGGCTTCCCTGAGCCATTAGCCGCTACGGGGAGCTGAGAGCTCTTCTCACATACATGACGGAAAAGTAATTACCCAGGCAGGCTCTAGGGGTTTCTAAATTGTAATATTTAATTCATGAGATGAGAGCTGCCAAATCCTTGGTTGGTGCTGCAGCAAGAACAGCCGGGAAGGTATTTGGGGTCAGAGCAGATCAACAAGCCTTCCCCGGGGAGGAGAAGCGGCCCTGGTATCCGTTTACTAGCTAATCTATTCCTCGTACTCAGCGCCACCAGGGCACAAGGGACGCCATCGGCTCAGGACCTTTCACCTCGTAGAGGCAGACAGCCCCCTCCCCAGGCCTCAGCGCAAGCCGTCTCGGGGCATCCGGAGTTCCCGGCGCCCAGTGCTCCGGGCGAACGGACCTGGTACATGATGGAGGACGGCGGCGGCTCGATGCATGGCTGCTGGTCGGGGAGGGGCAGCTCCTCCAGCAGGTCCACGTTGGACAGGGCGTCCTCCAGGGTGACGTGGGTGGTCATGGCTGCGGTGGCCGGATTCTGCACCAAGGGAAAAGGATGTCAGGGGCCTCCGAGGGTTTCTCAACCTCCCCCTGTGGAGGCCCCTTCCAGAGAAGAAAGAGGATTTACATGCACTGAGACCATTTCCACTCGCTCCTTCTTCACAAGGTGCCCTCAACCTGTACCTGACATTGGAAGATCTCTTTACAGTTTACAAAGTACTGGTGTTTTTAAACACCTATTGTCTAGATGGAGCCTCACCACAACCCTCTGTGATGCACATGGCAGGTGATATGACAGCCACAGAACGGATGAAGAAACAAGGCTCAGCGCAGTTATGGGACACCCAGAGAACCACCGTGGAGAGGGCAAAGGGCCTCAAGTGGGCCTGATGCTGGACATGGGTGACGGCCAGCCCCCAACTGTGGTTCTCCGTGAGGATACGTATCCATTCTGCTCCTACGTCACTGCACAGCACAAATACCCATGATGGAAATAGCCAAGATTCTCCACTTGAAACCGGGGCCCACATCTTACAAGCCAAGTTAGCTGGAACTAAAAGAATTCAGACTCCAGCACGTTTAACCTTATTTGCAAAAATGGAAGCAACGGTCTTCCACGGCTTGGAGAGGTTTTGCGAGGCACACCAAACAAATCAGTCCTAAATGGACATTTTTGTGTCTTGGACCCCGACAGATTGCAGTGGCTTTGAGGAGAGCTGCATCTGGCAGTGAGGCTGAAGGGGAGCTGAAGACACGCTTACCCAAGCCGAGCTCACTACTATTTTAAGAACTCAGCACCCAGCAAACAGAATACTCATTTTTTTCAAAACCTATGTGAGATGCTGATAAAAAAAGATCATGATTTAGGCCATAGAAGAGGTTCTCATGAGTTCCCCCAAACACAACATCCTAGAAGTCACAGTCGCTGATAACCGTGAATACAGTTAGAAATCAATAATGCAAATCGCAGCCCAAAAAACTCCCATACCTATGAAGATGTCTAAAAACATACTTCAAGTCTATTCATCGCTAAAGAGAGGAATTCAAATAGAAATTATAAAATATTTAGAATGGAAAGATAGAGAACATAAATGTCTTAAACGCCTTTAGCAGAAAGTAAGAAAGTGAAACTAAATGAACCTAATTTTGCTCAAAAATCTTAAAAAAGAACAGAAATCAACCCAATGAAATGAGAATGCAGGGACTGATCATTACAAATGCAGAAATAAATGAAGCAAAGTACAAAGCAAAGCCAAACGAAGAGTAGACTAGGTGAACAATCTAAAAATGGAGTTTCATAAGATTAATAATAATAACGAGCTGCCCCCCTTTAGGACGCTTGAGTAAGGAAACAAAAAGAAAGCCCACTGTGCTGACGGTCACAGCACCCTCCCCTCCCTTCCCCAGTCTCAGGCAAGGGTGAGACAGGCGAGCAGGTTGCAGTTTTCAAGTGCCAGAGAACGTGGTCTTGATTGCTTATCTGGAAACGTGGTGTCTGACACCAGGGCAGAAAAGGGCCACGGACATGACAGCTGGTCTAGGGGCTGCAGAGTGTACCCAACCACATGCTGCCCCTACACTAGTGTCTCTGTCGGGCCCACGGCTGGGAGCACAGGGCAGGGCTGAGCAGCGAACGACGCGGCACACTTCACTGAGTCTTCTAACATACCCCCTGTCATGCGCCGTGGCAACAGCGAAGGCCGCGGCCCGGGAGGGCTTGGGGAGCTCAGAAGGGACTTCCCCTCTGTCCTCAGCAGGCACGTGGCCTCGTGGGGGTGGCTTTAGGTCCTCTCCATACCTATGCTTCTTCCTGTTCTCTCCCCTGAATTCTAAGTGCAGCATCCAGTTCTACAGCAAAACCATTTGCTGATCAACACACAAAAAATTGTCTCCTTTCTTACACCAGTATTATGTTCATTTTATAGGAGGGGTTAATAACTTTATAAAGCATAATGATCTACAGACTCCAGAGCCCTAATAACTTTCTTCATTAATTCTAATAATAATAATAATAAAACTAATATTTCTTTAGCCCTTACCCTCTGCCAAGCACTCTACTCTTTTAATCTTGCATCGACCCTATAAAGGCAGAAGCTATGATTACTCCCATTTTACAGAAGAGCCAGCAGAAGCTCAGAATTTAAGTAATTTCACAAGGTCAAGTGCTGGTAAGTGTGGGGCTGGGGTTTGGACCCCAGGTGTCTCCAGCTCCAAATTTTGTTTTTCCTTTCAAGTGCTGAGACTCACGTTGTGAGGCTGCACGTTCTGGCAGGAGGTCTATCTCCGTCTGTGCTAGGTCTTTTCCAATGCCATGCAGCAGTGACTGTTGGTCCTGCTTATGCCAAAGAACGATAAGCACAGCTTTTTTTTTTTTTTTAAGATTTATTTATTTATTGGGGGTGGAGGGGCAGAGGAAGAGGGAGAGAGAGAATCTCAAGCAGATTCCCCACAGAGTGCAGAGCCCGACTTGGGGCTCAATCTTATCCCAAGATCATGACCTAGGCCGAAATCAAGAGTCGGATGCTTAACCCACTGAGCCATCCAGGCGCCCCCCACAGGCACAGCTTTTTAATAATAAAATGCCTGGGCTCCATCCCTAGGACCTTGGTAAGGATGTGAGACAGCACAAGGAAGGAAATCTGGCAATACCTAACTAACCTGTATAGAACTTTATTCTTTGACCAACAATCCCACTTCTAGGAAACTATCCCAAAGATACGTAGATAAAAATGCAAAAAGACATTTGCACAAGGTTATTCACTACTGCATCACCTGCCATAGCAAAAGTCTGCAAAATGCAAACAC
Source organism: Ursus arctos (assembly GCF_023065955.2). NCBI lineage: Eukaryota > Metazoa > Chordata > Mammalia > Carnivora > Ursidae > Ursus > Ursus arctos. Next base: position 46,433,822 of record NW_026622819.1, on the reverse strand, counting down.
CCCTCGACAGAAGATTGTCTGAATAAACTATGGTACAGCCGCACAGTGAGATACGAGGCAGCAGTAAAAAGGAATGAGGAATCTGTCTATACACGCAACTATGGGCTGATCTGCAGGATATGTTGTACACAATACACAGTCATTTATCTAAGAAAGGAGGGATACACACACACACATGAAAAAACACACAATGGAAGAATGAACCATCTTAATTTAAAACCTGCCCACCTATGGAGAAGAGGGATAAGCAGGAATATGGTTAAGGGGGTGGGAACAGAGGCCAGATTTCTTTGACTATACCTTGTTTTGTAGATTTGACTTTGAAGCCATATATTTTACATAATTATAAAATAAATTTTATATTTAAAAAGCAACCCCTCCCCCGAAAAGGTAAGATAAAACAAATGAAGGTATATATGTATTAGTTGTTGGCATAACTACACAGAAAGAACTTATTCCAAGTGATTTTAAAACTCAGAAGTTCCGGGGCGCCTGGGTAGCGCAGTCGTTAAAGCGTCTGCCTTCGGCTCAGGGCATGATCCTGGCGTTCCGGGATCGAGCCCCACATCAGGCTCCTCTGCTATGAGCCTGCTTCTTCCTCTCCCACTCCCCCTGCTGTGTTCCCTCTCCCACTGGCTGTCTCTCTGTCACATAAATAAATAAAATCTTTAAAAAAAAAAATAAAAAAATAAATAAAACTCAGAAGTTCGATCTTACATTTCTGATAGGAGATACCCTAAGAAGGATGAAGAGCTGCAAAAAAACATCTTAGGTTTTTTCTGGCAATTATATTGGTTAACTGCTGCAGTGAGAATGTTTGAATGCAGTGTAAGGTAAAACAAATTTGCAATTGTGGAATGCGCTATCATTCCTGGCAGTGTTGAGATCTGGCATTCTTGATGAGAGAAAGGAGATACTACACCAAGTAAACCAAACAGACCTGAATGTGAATTTGGGATATCAGTAGGAAGTCACTGCATGTTTTGACTTTAAATACACCATATATGTGTATGTTTCTATGTTTGTGTACACATGTATGTGCACATGTGCTGATCTCCTAGCCCTGTGCATTGAAAAGACCAGGATACAATAACCAGTCCATGGGCAATGAGCACCTTTACTGCCAGGCTGTGGTCTGCAAATACCACTTCCTGCTAAAAGAATCAATATTTTGGAGAAACAGCTTTGTCCAGGTCTGGGACAGAAAATGTATAAAAAGGCTTAGAGCAAGTTGTCGCAGCAGAAAGTAAAGAAGCAGCTCTCTATCTATGAGTACGGGGTGTGTCCAAGGGACCCAATAGCCAACCTGAGGAAGCTTCCTCTGGCCAACGGATATGTGAGCATCAATTAGTATAACTCAGTACACCTGAAGCAATATCACATGTGTTTAAGGAATCATAAAGACACTTACAAAAACCTTGGTTTTTATTACGTTGTTACTGCTCGAGGATGCCTGTGAACCAACCTTTATGCTGACCGTAGGTACAAAAAAGGAAAGGCGCAAACAAGGTCTTTCCTATACAAACTGACCACTGGATAACCAAATTGCAGAAGAGGGGAATGTTTCTCTCTACAGATAGAGAAGTTCTTTTTTTTCCCCCAGAAATATCGACAACTAAAATATCCCAAATTTGGAGGCACCTGAGTGGCTCTGTTGGTTAAGGATCTGCCTTCGGCTCACGTCATTGAGCCCCGCGTCGGGCTCCCTGCCCAGCGGAGGGCCTGTTTTTCCCTCTCCCTCTGCCTGTTGCTCCCCCTGCTTGTGTTCTCTCTCTTTCTCTCTCTCTCTCTCTCTCTGTGTCAAATAAATAAATAAAATCTTTAAAAAATTAAAAATACAAATAAAATATCCCTATTTTTCTAATGCCTAAAATGGATGTAGGCACAGATAAACAACTGCTAACATCACTCAATGAAAGACAATCCGACACGATGCGCCTCCTGATGGAAAAGCACGCCATCACCTTACGAAGACTGTGGGACCCAAAGCCAAGCATGTGAACCCAATCGCACCTTTGACACCCGTTCGTAGGGAATGGACAGGACAGAAGAACACGTGAGAATACACCACAGTGATGTAATTAGTAAAACATAATCTACGGGAAACTCTGCAGGACAAATGACTCAGTGCCTTCAATAAATAAATTCCATGGGGAAAAAAAAGAGATGGAGGGGAAGCAATCGGCCATAGGGGACTAACAGACTACCACAGTGCGTCCCCTTGTTCGGATCCGCTTTCAAACAAGCCACCAAAAGAAAATCACTTACGAGGAAATGGGAAAATTTAAGAGTGACTGGGTATTTGATAATACTAAGGAAACAGCGCTATTATTTTTCAGGTGTGATAATAATATCAAGGTCAAATTTTAAAAGAGTTCTTATCTTCTAGAAACACCTACTAAAATATGGATAAAATGATACAGGGGTTTGCTTCCAAATAATACTAGATAGGGAAAAAGTGAGTAACAGATGAAACAAAACTGGCCAAGGCCTAATAACTGTTCATGCTGTGCGGTGCTTACATAAGGATTTATTTTATCTTTTCTATCCAATTTTATGTATGTTTGAAAATTTTCATGAAATCCTCAGGCTCAGGTTATACACCACCAGCTCTAACCTATCTCCCCTTCCTACACCTTGCTTGACTCCCACTTGCCACAATCTTTCCCTTCACCTTTCTCCTACACCCTGGGTTTCTTCTGGACTTCACACACTTCAAAATAACTCATCTACCAGAATAACCCTTAAGGTTTTCCCTTTAACGCAATAATACCCCTGCACTTCCCTTGAAGAGAATCAATAAGTGAACAGCCTACCAGCCAGTAAATTAGGAGTCTTTATTTCTGTTAATGCAACCTTTCTTTTCTCCTTCTAAATGCAGCTTCTCTAATGGATTCCTGTGTTTGTTTGTAGATCATTCACTGCCTCAGGGAGAAGGAAATCAGACATTTTTAACTCAAGTGCTGTAAGTCACTGCCAACTCCACATCAATCAGAAAGAAAAAAACATTCTGGAAATTTTAAGCGGTACGCATGGAAATAATCACTTGCTTTCTGGCTCAAGGGTCCTGCCTCTTAAGCAATCTTCAAAATGAGAATGAGTCTTCATAGCCAATCAATGAACACTTGGCCATTTTGTCACTTTGCGAGAGAAATTCATAAAAATACTTAAAAATTAACAGTGTTTTGGGAGTGTCACTTACCAGGCACAGCTGCATTCTCTCGGGGTGGGGCATTCACGGCCGATTTAAGTTCAGCATCTTTCTAACCAGCTCAACCGCAGTGGCCTGGTTTCACCGAGAGGTAACAACACTGGGCTCCAAGGCAATCTGCCTCCGAGAAGGGCTTTAGGGACACCCCGGCTGAGATGGCTGATGGACCCCGAGCAAGAGGGGGTGGACCCCGCAAATGCCGGATGCGTGCCGGGAGAACCTGCCTTGGGGGACGCAGGTTCTGACTAACCACACCCTAAACCTGGCTACTCTGGAAGCAAAAGATCTGCATTGTCATTTTCTATTTGGCTTTCTGGAAGGAAAAGGAAAAATAGTGGGATCTTTTTACTGAAGTGGAATACTGGGCTAAGTAGAGCAGCTAAGCTTTCGCCATGGGTTCAAATCTGTCGTCCGCCACTTAGTAGCTACATAACCGTGAGCATATTACTTAACCTCTCGAGTCTCAGTCTCCTTACCTTTAAAAGGGCAATAATTAATAATGGTCCCTGCCCTCAGTGATTCGTTCTGAGGATTATATAACATTACAGAATGTGGAATGCTGCCCGATAGCAGGCACAGAGTAAGCCCTTGGGAAATGTTAGCAGGCAGGTGGCCTCTTTTTAACACGATGAATGGACGAATCAAACATTGCAACAATTCTATTTAAAAAAAAAAGGAGGGCATTACTATTATCTCCACTCCAACATCTCAACGCTATAGGTCTTTCATATTGATTTCCTCAGTTACAACCACCCTGCAGTTTCGAGAGGACAGGTGTTATTTTTGCTATTTTTCTAAGGAGGGCACAGTGTTACTGAGAAGTGAAAACTTTCTTTCAAGATCACGTGGTCAGCTGGTGGCTGAGCTAGGTCAGAAAGGGGATATCTTGACTCCCTGTTCAATGCCCTTTCTTCTAGACCGCACCTACATCTGTACTTTTATAAAAGGTACCAAGGACCTGACTTTTGTTTCCCCTCCAGGTTGGCTGCTTTTTCCCTCCTCAAGAAGAACAAGATTCTGCCAACCTAGAAAGATTAGGTAACTGTCACCTTTGGGTCCCACACACATCAGGAAGCCAGGAAATATTTTCCTTGCCTGTAAATCTCTCCAGCTAGAAAGCAATTAAATAAATACATAAATAAATCCATAATTTAAAAAATGATAAATATGTGTATATTTATGTAAACAAATATTATATAAGTGAATATGTAAATAAATAAGTACATAAGTAAATAAATGGGAGGCTTAGGCTATCCTCCTTAAAAAAATGTATTCTTGCACAGCATTTAACTGAGCAAGGAAAAATCCAAAGAAGGAACCCGGAGTGTAGCCTGCTTTTCCACTGTGGGTATACACTGGGCATGCTGGAGATTGTGCAGGGACCCAAGTTTGCTGGGACAGGACGTGGCTCCACAGGCAGTACTTCCTCTGCAGCTGAGACCCTTCCACATGTCGGAGTCAGCTTCTTCACAGGTGTGGCGGCCAAGCAGGGACACAGTCACCCGTGTACCTCTTACAGGCCTTCCACAGACCACCAGAATGGACCATGTGGGTTATCCCGAACAGGCTGGAAGTGGAGAGTTTTACAGGAACACTCCACTGATCCTATGGTCAAACCTTGTGGCTCCAAACCCCACTGTAGCCCCTCGGCACTTCTTTTAATGTATCGCCTGTCCATAAAATAAAGTCATAGGTGAGGCGCAGCCCCAACGCTGACAGCAGCAAGCCTCCCAGTAGTGCCTGGAGAGGAGAGGTAGAGCCGTGCAGGATGGAGAGGAACCATGTAGGTTGGGGGTCTGGGCCACAAAGTACAGAAGCAGAACTCGACATATTTCAATAGCCTACAGAAGTATCATCAAAACCCACAGCACACAATCCAAATACTTGATACACTGCTAGGATGATCCTAGGGCTCGGGAGACTGGAGGGAATGGCGACCTCCTTAAGGAGCCTTTCTGACTCTCTTACCCCCTGCCCAAATTCACTTTCTCCTTTGGCCCTCCTTAAACCCAGTGTGCCCCTACTTTTGTGGCATCCATAATGCTTTATTACGCCTTTTACCACGTTTTCTCTCCTGCCCTAAATGACAAATTCCTTGAGGGCAGGAGCTGTGTCTAACTCACAGCAAGCTCCCAGCGCAGTTTCAACCACACATTTGTAGCTACATAAAGATTTATTCAATGAGTAGGGGTGCCTGGGTGGCTCAGTCGGGTGAGTATCTGCCTTTGACTCAGGTCATGATTCCAGGGTCTTGGGATCAAGCCCCGCTGTTGGGCTCTCTGCTCAGCTGGGAGCCTAATTCTCCCTCTCCCCACCTCCCAGCTCATGCTTTTCTCTCTTTCTCAAATAAATAAAAATCTTTTTCAAAAAAGTTAAAAAAAAAAAAGATTTATTCAATGAGTAGATGGCCAGTGAGCCCAAGACATCAAGAAAGCCACCACTATGTCCAAGATACTAGAATTTTAAAAGTGGAAGAGGAGGAAAAAGAATATAAATAGCAAAAACCTGTTTATATTTTAGAAAGAACTCCATCGAAATGGCTCAAATAGTTAGCATGTGCGTAGTTAAAGTGAAAAGCTTCAATATTTTGTAAACAGTTATCTCTGAAATACTAACTCTCTTCCTTCTCTCACCGTATGACCTGATTTCACTCATCCTTCAAGGTCACTCCCCTCTAGGACATGATTGCTCCTTCCAGTGTTGGTGAGGCTGTGAAATCAGAACCCTCAGACACTGCAGGTAGGAAAGTAAAACACTGCAGTACCTTGGGAAACAGTGTAGCAGTTCCTCAAATTTTAGAACACAGAGTGACCCTGTGACCCGGTGATTCCACTCCTGGGTCCCTCAGCAGTACCTCTCTTCCGACACGTGCTGCCTGGGAAGGGTGACAAGTACTGATACTTCCTCTTCCCACGTCAGAGCCACTGTTACTAACTGATAACGTCTTTATTTCTCAATGAGTCCACAGGCAGCCTGAGTATCCTCCTCATGAAATACAGAGCTCCAGGTGGCCACTGGCCATCAATCTGAGTTTGCCCGTGAAAGAAAACATGTCTGCCCTCCCCCGAGTAGAAGAATGCAGGCATGTGGAGGCTCCGTGAGGTAAAAGGCCGTTTCTTAGCCATCACTGAAAGCCTCAGAGGCCTTAGCAGAGTGCTGAAGACAGATTAGGCACTGAGGAGTTAGCGGGTGAATGCGTGAACACATCTGAATCCCCTGACCACACAGGAGAAATGAGATGACCTGAATTGGTCATGTCTTTGTTTCTAGTTTTCCCTTTCCTTCTCCTTCACTATGGACAACACAGATAACTTAAATCAACATGGAATATGCAGTCATACCCATAAACTGTCTATACAATTACTTACATATTTTTTCTAAAAAGCCTTTTCATTTTTTACTTTATAAATATATTTTAGAAGAAAGCTCATATCACAATCACTAACAGAGAACCAGTACCATTTGCCATAAACAAAGGAAACTATAAAATATAAAAACAATGAAAACAATGGGTATCATCTGAAAATCATCTCACATCACCATTGATATGTTCATGAGAGGTGGTTTATCTGGTGAGAGTGGGATGAAGAACTAGTTCGAATCCTGACTGTCACTGCTGGCTGTGTGACCTTGGGATGATGGCATCATGTTTCTGAGCCTCACCTTCCTGTCTCTGATATGAGGAATAATAATAGTCCCTACCTCATAGGCTTTGAAAACTAAATGAGTTAATCCATGTAAACAGCTTGCTAGCTAGAGAGTCCTCAATAAAATTTCCCCAATAAAACCAAATCCAGCAATGTATAAAAAAGATTATACATCATGACAAAGTGAGATTTATCCCAGGAATGTATGGTTGGTTTAACATTAACATCCAAATATCAATTAATGTAATAAGGCATATCACAGAATAAAGGACAAATCCCACAGGGTCATCTCAGTATATGCAGAAAGAACACTGGACAAAATCTCACACTCCTTCATGACAAAACACCCAACAAACTAGAAACAGAAGGGAACTTCCTCAACCTGACAAGGGCAGCTAAAACAAAACAAAACAAAATCCACAGCCAATATCAGACTTAATGTTAAAAGACTGAATCCTTTTCTAAAATTAGGAAGAAGACAAGGATGTCTGCTCTCTCCATTTCTATTCAGCATTATATCAGAGGTTCTGGCCAGTGTAATTAGGCAAGAAAACGAAATAAATGGTATCCCTGTTGGAAAGGAAGGAGTAAAACTATCGCTGTGTGCAGATGCTTAATTTTGTATGTAGAAAATCCTTATGAAACCCACTAAAAGCTATTAGAATGAACAAATATATTCAGCAAGGTGGCAGGATATAAGATCAACATACGAATATCAATTGTATCTCTATATACTAGTAATGCATGATCAAAAAATGAAATCAGGAAAATAATTCTATTTACAACAGTATCACAAATAATACAATATTTAGGAATCAATTCGGCAAAGAAAAAGAGCATAAAATGTATACTCTGAGGGCGCCTGGGTGGCACAGCGGTTAAGCGTCTGCCTTCAGCTCAGGGCATGATCCCGGCGTTCTGGGATCGAGCCCCACATCAGGCTCCTCTGCTGAGAGCCTGCTTCTTCCTCTCCCACTCCCCTGCTTGTGTTCCCTCTCTCGCTGGCTGTCTCTATCTCTGTCTAATAAATAAATAAAATCTTTAAAAAAAAATGTATACTCTGAAAACTACAAAACATTGTCAAAAAAATTGAGGATACAAATAAATGGAAAGATGTCCCATTTTCATAGATTGGAAGACTTAATATTGTTAAGATGGCAGTACTCCCCAAATTTATATAGATCCAATGTGCTCCCCATCAAAATCCCAGCTGGCATCTGTGAGGAAATTGACAAGCTAATCCTAAAATTCACATGGAAATTCAAAACAATGCCAAAAAAGAACAAAATTGGAGGACAACCACTTCCCAATTTCAAAACTTACTGCAAAGCTACAGTAATCTAAACAGTGTGAAAAAAAAAAAGTGTGGTATTGGTATAAAGATAAAAACAGAATTGAAAATCTGAAAATAAACCCTCATATTTACGGTCAATTGATTTTTGACAAGGGTACCAAAACGGTTCAATGGGGAAAGGATACTCTTTTCAACAAATGGAGCTGGGACAACTGGATATCCACATGCGAAAGAATTAAGGCGGACTTCTACCCCACACCACACAACAATTTAACTCAAAATAGATCAAAGACCTAAATGTAACAGCCAAAACAATAAAACTCTTGGAAGAAGACACAGAAGTAAATCTTTGTGACTCTGGAATACATAATAACATCAAAAGTATAAGCAGTGATATAAATAATAGAGAAGCATCTGTTCGATTTTATTAGCTGTCTATTAATAGACAGCATCACAATTAAATTTAAAACTTTGGTACCTCGGAAAACATCACCAAGAAAGTGAAAAGACAATCCACAGGATGGAAGAGACTATCTGGATGTCATCCACTATTTATATAGAATATATAAAGAATTCTTAAAATCCAATAACAGAAAGGCAACCCAATCTTTAAAATGGACAAACGATAGGAACACACTTTGCTCCAAAGAAGATAGACAAACGGACAATAAGCATATAAAAATTATTAATTATATCCTTAGCCATTAGGGAAGTGCAAATCAAAATCACAGGGAGCTATCACTTCACATCCATTAGGACAGCTATAATCAAAAAGACAGATAATAACCAATGTTGGTGAGGATGTGAAATTGGAACCCCATACTCTGCTGGAAGGAAGGTGAAATAGGGCAGCAATTTTGGGAAACAGTTTGGCAGTCCCTCCAAGTTTTAAACACAGAGTTACCATATGAATGAAGCAATCCCCTTCCTAGGTATAATCCCAAGAGAACTGGAAAGATACATCCACATAAAAACTTGTACATGAATGTTCACGGCACCATTGTTCGTAATGGCCAGAAAGTGGAAATGACTCAAATGTCCATTAGCTGATGAATGGGTAAATAAAATATGGTATATCCACACTATGGAATATTATTCAGCCATAAAAAAGAATGAGGTATAGACACATGCCACAACATGGATGGACTTTGAAAATCTGCTAAGTGAAAGAAGCATAATATGCTTTTTAAAAGGAAATGTCCAGGGTGGGCAAATCAAGAGAGACAGTAAGTAAGTCGTGGTTGCCTAGGCTTGGGGTGGAGACTGCGGGGAACTAGGTGGTGCTGCTAATGGGCATGAAGGTTCTTCTTTCTGGGGTGATGACAATCAATCACGATGACGGTTGCACAACTCTGCGAATATACTAAAAATTACTGAACTGTATGCTTTAAATGGGTGAACCGCAGAATGTGTGAATAAATAAAGTAATTACCAAAACATGTTCCCATGGGCATGAGTACTTGGGGACACTTAGGTATACATAAGTAGGAGCAGTACAGAGAGAGGGAGCTGGAGTAGGAGCTTGGCGAGTTTGGGAGCTATGGTGCTGCCCGGACAAGCAGAGACTACGGTGAATAAAAATCACCAGAGGAAGTAGAAGAGAACCAGAGAGCAACAGACACATCCACGGGACATCCTGGAGCAGGCCCAGACTGCAGGACGAGCCGGCCCACTGTGGGGCAGGACCCAAACCAGCACCCCCACCCCTCCACCCCCCAGGTCTTGTTGCACTGCCTCTGTTGAGTCCGGGGGCAGGGCGGTGGCTGCCCCACCCTGGAGGAGGGACTGCTCAGACAGCAACAGCCTCTGAGGTGGGGGGATGGGCTTTGAGGTTTAGAATGAGAACAAGACTGGTTCGGTTCGTTGTCCTCCTCCTTCCCTGGGCTCTCTTTCTGCTCAGAGGACACTAAGGCTCAGAGATAAGACAAGATGGACCAGTGCAAGGTCACTTGGCTAGTTAGGGGCGGAGCTGGGGTTCACACTGTAACTTCCCCGGAAGATAGGAGGATCTGATACAATAACAGATATGACAGAGCTGTTAAAAAAAAAAAAAAGAGCAACATTTAAATAGGAAGGAAGGAAGGGAGAAAATTCTAATTATGCTATAATACAAAAAAGCCGTGTAGGAAAGGAGATAAATCAAAGGACATTACCTAGCTCTCTTGTGATCATCATTTACACGTCTTAATAATGTAGATGCTTCAAACATGATTTAGGTTAAAACAGAGCTCTTGCTATATTGGGAGATGTGGCCAGGGGAGGGAGGCGGATGGTGTAAGAAAGCGAGTTCATCTATCACAGCAGGAAGTAAACAGACAATGCATAGAACAGATAAATCAAGAAACAGCCGCGTAAGCATATCCTTGAGAGAGATCTGGAGGCACGTGCTGGCAGAAACAGTGACTTAGGAGTGACGGCCTCTCTGGGGAGGTGGGCGCTGGATGGCTGTTTTCATTATGCGTCTTTCAATACTATTTTCTTTTGAAAGCATGCATTACTTTGATCGAAATTTTAAAATTTATTTTAAAAGATAACAACCCAAGGCCTCCTCCCCAGCATCTCTGACTGACATCCGGCCAGTCCACAGCACTGTCTTCAGCGGTCTTCGCTACCTAACTCCCTCCCTGCGGGTCTTCTGGGACAGAGGCCCCATCCCCGCAGCTTCTCTCCACACAAGGGACGCGAGGTGAGAGCAGAGAAGTCTATGTCTGGGGCCTCTGGAGGAGGCCTACCCTCCTGGTTGTTTACGGCGGAGAACAAGACCCTGGCAGGGTTAGAACCCTTGCCACCGCTCCTGCCAGCCGTTTTACCCAGCTGCTTCCTGTGTTGTCAGGGTTGAGGGGGCCTTTCCGTTGATAACCCAACCCGGCAGATCCCATCCTCTTGCAGGGAGGGGGGTCATGCCACCGAGGGCAGCTTGCCAGCTTGCTGATCTGCTCCCGATGGGGCCTGTGACAAGCCAGCGTGGGAGGGGCACCAACGTGACCTCTGTCTGGGGAGAGGGGCTGCGTCTCAGGAGCACCTGCTCAAACTCAGGAAGGAAAGCCAGCCACGCCGCATCTGCTGTGGGAACAAAGAGCGAGACGGCAGGTTCAGCCACCAGAGCAGAGAGAGCAGGCCTCAGTTCCATGAAGTTGCAGCTCGACTGTGGCTCGCTCTGAAGCCCGACTTAGGTCCTGGAATCACCTCTTCACGCTCTCTAAAAAGGCCATTTCCCTGTCTGTAAAATAGAGAGCTTGGCCGGGCAGTGGTTCTCAACCGTGATGTCAAAACGTCCATTTTGGGGACCCCTGGGTGGCTCAGTGGGTTAAGCATCTGCCTTTGGCTCAGGTCACTATCCCAGGGTCCTGAGATCGAGTCCTGCATCAGGTTCCCTGCTCAGTGGGGAGCCTGCTTCTCTCTCTGCCCCCCCCCCCACTCTGCTCTATGTATCGCTCTCAAATAAATAAAATCTTTTAAAAAAATAACAAAACCAAAAAACATCCATCGTGAAGGTTCTTGTGGGCAACTTTTACCAGTTAACGGTTTAAGTAGTGAGGTTTGCAAACAAAGTACTTTTATTATGTGCTTGGGAGGGTTCCAAGTGCTCACGTGCTATCACGGCTTGTGTGTATATCTCTTTTGATGAGTGGGAGAAAATGGGGGTAGAGTGGGGAGGGGACTGGCTGAGGGTGTGGGGTGTTGAACATGTCAATATTGTCTATCATATTACTAAAGAAATAAAGAAAGCAAACCTAAAACAACCAGTTAAGAATCACTGGACTTGAGCCTCTCCCAGGGCCCTTCCAACTTGAAAAAAAATGACACTTGACAGCAGATGGACCCTCCATGCAAAGGGCTTCCTTCAAGACTGCAGTTCTCCAACACGGACACCCACTCTGGCCAGTATGAGGTGCCATTAACCTGCCTTCGCTCCAACTCTCTCCATTCTCCAGTAGACTGTCCTCTCCCCTTCTCGAATCCTACCCTTGACCACTGTCAAGGCCCAATTCAACACAGGCCTCCTCCACGAAGGTCTGACTAGCCACACTCCACCAAATCTTTATTTCTCTGGATTCTGAAAGTGCTCAGTCTAAGAGTCCACAATTTTCTACTGCATTATAAATTGCTTTATGTTTCATTAATTCTTTGGATCATCAAAAACAGGAATAGTCATCTTTTTTTTTGAGTTTGACCCATGGCCCTAGTACAGATCAGGGCACATGCTATGCATTATTTACTTAATAAGCACTACAGGAACAATTTGTTGAATGCCTAAGTGAGTGGCCCAAATTCATGTTTTCTGGTTTTTAAAAAAAATGTTTTTTAATTTAAAACATTATGGTCCTCTAAGGCATCACATCTAAGTCAGCCTTATTGCTATAAGACACGGAGGGGACTTGTTTAGAACATTCTGTCATACAGTGTCCACCTTAACCCGTAAGACGCAGGTCCTTATTTCTCTTTCCCACATGAAGGTATAACATACTTGGAGGTTGATGGTTGAACCTTAGTCCTGAATTCTTTTCTCACCATTCATACCTTGCCAAAATCAGTCTTAAGGCATCACAGTTTAAAAGCACAAATTGGCTATCTTTCTCAGGTATCCCTTCACTTAACCCTGAGTTACTATCTTTTCTGAGGGTCAGCCCTGTAGATTCTCTGGTCTCAGTAAAGTTAGACAATCCTATCATTCATCCCCCAGCTGATTTCTTATTCCACACACAGAGGCAGCTGTTCCAAACCTCCGGAAGTCTCCTGAACTTTCCTAACCAGTCCACCACCTTTACTTTCTGCAGAGGACATCATCTCCTCCCTTATCTGGAAGACAGAGACCATACCACAGGGACATACTAAACATCCCTCTATCCCACGAAGAGATGAAAGTCTGAGAACCACGGCTCTAAGATGACCTAACGATGATGCAAACACACAATCAAAGGGCCTATTGATGAAGTCATCACTGGGTCCTTCTCGGGTATCTCTCCAGAAGGTCATGTTTACTTTCCTCCCTCCTTGCACTATTTCTGAGTTGCTGTAAGTCAATCAAAATGCCACTCAGCCAGAGGGGTCCCTGCAAGAAATCCTGCCTGAACCCAAGCTCTGCTTTCTCAAAATAATTTCTTTCAAGGGTTTGCACCCAGTCAGTTTCTTCCTCTGTTGCCAGGGCCCAAGAAGTATGGCTTGAATGGACATCCTTTGGGGCATACCACACACAGCCCTTGGCATAATGGCCATGGCTAGGAAGCCAGTGTCCAAACTCTGCGTCCTGGGAGGCGTCCCACACCCACGGGCTGAAATCTGAAGTGTCTTTGTACAGACAAGGCCATCCAGGGGCCTTGACAGAATCTGTGAATCACAAAGTGCCTTTCAGCTTCCCCTTGGCTCAATGTTACAGAGAGGCCACAGCTTTGTCTTCTTAAATTGACACACAATATATAATTAATAAATTGTTCCTTTAGGAATAAAGGGCAGTCCTCCAAAAGAGTCACACATTCCGAAACCTCTTTCTCTTCTCTGTTTCCATGGCCTTTTCTTCTAAGACTGGGATTTATAGGCATTATCTCATCTGCAGGCTCTTGTGGCAACAGGTAGGTAACAAGCTGGGCAAGCTGCTTTCCTTCAGCCAGTTTTTAAAGTCAGAGAGGTAGTGGAGGATTTAAAGGCACACAGCAAGTCAAGGATAAATCCTGTGTCCGAAGGCCACGGCTCTGCTCTGTCTGCCTGGGAAGTGAAGCGTGCCCTTAACATTTTTGGCTGATTGCAAAATGCTAAATGCACACAGAAGGAAAGTTCCTTCCTGACCTCTGTGTGTTGAAATGTGAGAACTACCTCTGGGCTTCTGCTTAGTGTATTCCCGCCCCTTCTTTCTGCCTACTCAAGTTAAATCCACCTTTAGTGAGGTACTCAGGAGCACTTCCTACCTGAAGCCCTTATTGATACCACATCTTATCACTCTTTTGGCTACCTTTTGCTGGTAAACCTTCAGGGGCTAGGTTTCTTGGTCACAGAGCCAAATCCCCTGGGAAAACCAAAAATCCAGGAAGTCTCTGGAGGTAGAGGGGTTGGGAAGAGCTGTGGGTTGACTACACACATGAACCATACTCTTAATGATTATGTAATTAATACATTTAAACGATAAACACATAAATATAATAACACTTCACTATATGCTAGATACTCAACACATTCATGCGACCCTCACTAAATAAGAGCACCCAATGAAGGACCAGCTCCTTCCCCACCACGGCTGGCCTCCCAGTTACTGCCAAGCATGTCCCACTACCAAAGTGGCTCTACCCTCTAGACCTTAGACATGGGTTTGCTCCTCAGAACAACGAAACCAAAGGCCTGTTACAAAGGCTCCAATGAGGTGACTGATGTCTGGTTTCGTCAACTACAAGTGAATAATTAATACTTGCTAGTAAAGAAATAGACTCATTGTTATGGTGGCCACATGGAGGCTACAAAAGGCCATTTTGTGAAGCTCTTGGTAGAACCCTGGGGCCAACAGCAGCCAAAAGAAACCTCTTTGAGTGAGAGTGTAGGCCTATCCTCAAATGTGGGGACTGGAGCCCTGTACTGTTTTCCAGGAGCGCTGTCTCCAATGCTAATTAGCTTGTTGCCTATTCATCACCTCATTCAGCTTGCTGGTCAATGACAGCAGTGGAGGCCCACTGAACTCCCAAGAGGGCACGATTTATCAGAGGGGACATGTAGTGTTCTCCTGGGGCTCTTTTCCAGATTTTAAATTCATGTCTACCTTTTCTGGGCCAGCCTCTGATTTGATGAGAGAAAAACTCTCCCCCTACTGGATCATATACCACCCCAATTCTTGGCCTAATGCCTAAAGCAAGTTTTTCCTTTTCCACTTTCAGCAGGGACGGAACAAGGCAGGCTTGGGTGCCTCCAGAACTGGTCAGAACTGGCCAGGAAATATAATAAAGAAGCTTAGTGAGCAGAGAGCTAATGCCCCCAGCCAGAGGCGCAGTGCAGGCAGAAGTGCTGCCTTTGTAAGCAACAACACGCTCTTCTTGTGGCCTAGTAGCTGCCCGGGCAGATGGCAGCCGGTGCCCATGAGTAACTCTCAATAGGAAAGTTCACCCCCCACCCCAAGCGGATACTGGGTGCTCCACAAATACCTTCCAGTGACAGCAACCCCTGGCCGGGTTACACACACACATGCTCCCACGGTATTTCTGCCCCAGCAGCAAACAGAGCTGACAGCTGCTAGATACTGTCATTTCAGTGAACTGTTCCCCAAAATTACGACCTAGTTCCCTGTTCCCACTTGCAGCCCACTGCCTGAAATTCCACCATTAGAGATATCAAATATGTTGACTTAAAGCTTTGTTTTATATTCAAATGCCTCCGGCCTCTGTTTCCTTTCCAGTGAAATGACTTCTAAAGGACCTGCTCTGCTTCGAATGACAATTCTTTTGTATTTAGCTCTTTAAAGATAAACATGTTCACTGGCTCCATTCTTGAAAATAATTTTTGACACGGGAGAATGGGGGTGGAGCATAGAACATGGAGGTGGAGGTGGGAGGCCTCGGGGAGAGTCACAGAGAAGGTCTTATAGTGACGAAAACTGGCTTCATGGCCTTTGTAATCTTGCTCAGGGACATGGACCTAGAATTTTGCCCTCCAACATCTGTAATCTCTGGGGTTACCAGCATGGCTTCCAAAAGGGCCTGTGCCCAAGAGCAAGTAAGCTAAGACACATTGCCCTAAGGGGGACACAGGTAGAAGGTAGAAAAGAGGGGTATGAGAACAAGCACTCCCCTAAATTTGTCTCTCATGCCAGCCGGACCGCCCCAGTCTCCTCACCCATGCTAGGAAGGCACAGGCACCTGGGGGCTAGCAGGAAAAGGTCCTTGCCACCTTCCTGTCCTGGCTGGAAGGGGAGCAGATGACCCATCAGCCCTAGGTGAGTGTTTCCACTGAGCTGGAGACACTAGGCAAGCAGGGGTCAAAGTCAGATTCCCTGAGCTGGGGAGGGCCAGGGCAGTGCCAGTGTCCTTTCCTGCCAGGTTCTCCTCAGTACAGAGAACCATACTCCTGCCCGACCATGCTTCCTGCCCCCACCCTCACCCCCGTTCTCTCCCTTTTCACCCATCCATCGAGGGAGAGGGATGTCCTGAAAAGCAGACACTACAATAGACAGGTAGGCAATCTTTCCGGTTCTCCAGAGCTCAAGAAAATCCAACCTTCACCCCAGGAGTCAGCCCACTCATCCCCTTCCCCTTGTCCTCCCCCGCCCACCGCCAGCCGGGAAGGAGAGTGATGCTAGTGTAGGCCAGAAGGCTTCAAAGCTGGTCAGACTTGCCTCCTCCCTGGTTAAAACCCCCACCCCCAAACACTGGCGCTTCGCCCCTCGCCCCACCCATCTCTCGTTCACCGCAGGGCGCTGTGTGCCCCAGGCGTCTGCCAGTCGGGCCCACGCGGCTCTCGCTGTCCCTGGAGGAGGTGATGGTGGCCGCGGCGGCAGTGGCGGCAGCCGGCGCTCTGCAATACCTGGGCTCGGGGATGTCGCCGCCGCTGGGCTTGCGGCCGCTGCAGGTGTCTCCTGTGCTCTGGATTAGCGCCGCTTCCTCTCTGGCCAGCGGCTCCGGACCAGGCCGCGCACCTGCTGCTGTCGCTGCCGCTGCCGCTACCGCCGCCGCCGCCGCCGCCGCGCCCGAGCTGCGTCGAGTGTCCGCGCCTCCTCGTAGGGGGTCCGCGCCGCGGGGCCCGGGGTGCGCCAGCGGGGGAAGAGGGCCGCGCAAGGCCTGGAGACCAGCCTCCAGGGGCTTCGGGGGATCCCCCAGGCCGCGCTAGCCGGGACGCCGAGCCGAGCGCCCCCCTCGGGCTAGGAGAAGGGGCGCCGGCCCCTTGCGCATCCTCACGGCTGTATCGACGTCCCCTGCAGCATCCCGGTCCCCATGCCGGCCCCGAGGCCTGCGAGCGCCGCTTACCTGGGTCTGCCGCAGGTTCAGGGGAGCAGCCCAAGGCTACCGCGGGGCCCCGCGCCAGGGCGCAGGATGCTCTGCCCGGCTCCGCTCGGCTCCGCCGGCCGCGGCGCTCAGCCCCGCCCTCGGCCCCGCCCCCCGCCCGTCGCGGCTCCTCCCCCGCGCGCGATGCCGGCCCCTCCGCCACGGCGGCTGTCACACAAAGAGCAGGAAATGGCTGCGGCGTGGGGCTCCGGGTGCGCCCCTCTACGCGGCCGGCGCATCCCCGACCTGCACCCCGGCTGCTGCCCCGGGACAGCCAGCCGCGCTGCTCTCGGGATGGGGAAGGGAGGGAGGCCCTGCCCCCAGGTCTCGCGCGCCTGGGAGCCACACCTGCAGCAGTGGGAGGGCGGAAGCTTTGGGCTCGGTTGGGATCTCATCGATCTCACGTTATTTCCAAGTGCTCATTTATCTACCTAATATTTATTGAGCAGCTGTTTTGTTCCGAGCCCCGTGCCAGGAGCTGAGTATGCACTGGTGTACTGCCCTTTTGGAGCTTCTTATCTACCAGGAGAGACAGAGCATAAATTCACCTAGTAATGTGCAGTTACAGCTGGAGGAAGTTCTGTGAAGGAAAGAAACTGGGTGAAGGGATGGAAAATAAAGCTGAGGTTTGGGGAGAGGGGACTCCCACCAATTGAGTCTGGTCCCCAGTGCGGCGCCTCTGCTCAGGAATACTTTCTCAGTTCCTTGGAGCCAAATCCCTGAAGCTGCCATCTCTTAAGCAGGAACCTGCCTCAACTTCCTTCAGGAAGAATTGCCTAATGGACAAAAAGGAACATACATGGTGACAGGAGGAACCTGAAAGGACAGGCACCTTTCTCTTCAAGGCTTATCTGCCATTCAGGGCTGGCGGAAGAAACGGCTCTCACGGAGCTGCAGCCTGGTGGGCCTTCAGATCCAACCTTGAGACCCCCTACTCAAGTCACTTCAACAGTCGGTTCCTGAGAAGCCACCATATCTATAATGTGAGGAGTCATTGCCCTTCCTACCTCACCGGGTAGACACTAGAAAGCATTTGAGACATTTTAAAGTGTGTATAGATATAAAAGATAAAGTCCTGTCGCAAGGGAAGCTTTCTGAAATGTTTGCCTGGGGCCCACAAATTTATACTTAATCACGTAGCTATTCCTGTTAGGGGCTATTTATAGAGGGGCCATATTAGCAGAGTCTCTGGCATAGGACTTGTGGAATCTTTGCCCTCACTGATCTCACACCATTTCACGAACATTCAGAATTCATGATCCTTTATGGTTTGATGTTACATCACTCATTCTAATTTAAATTGCCTTTTCAGAAAGGATGACTTATATATATGTGCACACACACATTTCTGTCCCTGTGAGAAAGCTGTGGAGGTGTTTGTGGAGGCTGGCTTTCAAAACTGAACTCAGTCTTTCTTTCTTTCTTTCTTTCTTTCTTTCTTTCTTTCTTTCTTTCTCTCTCTCTCCCTTCCTTCTTCCTTCCTTCCTTCTTCCTTCCTTCCTTCCTTCCTTCCTTCCTTCCTTCCTTCCTTCTTCCTTCCTTCCTTTTATCTCCCTTTCTTTTTTAATTTTTCATTTTCCACTGTGATTCTTAGGATCTTGAGTGTCAGTGATTACAAATATGTAACAAGAGAGATTGGATTTTCATTCTAAAGGGCACACTATGTTGGATGTTGTAGATTTCTGGAAGACATATTTCTCCCTGTTGTTCCTTCCCTGTCTTTTCACCTTTCAAGAGCAAGTTGCTTAAAAGAAACAAAAAGACTATTACATATATATTTGGTTAGATCTTAGGCAAAAATAATTCCCTGACCCCTGATTTCCATTTGCTTTTAAGGGGAAGCAATGTGGTTTGTTCAAACCACTGTGTTGGAAATCCAGAGGCTTGCCTTTTGGTCCCAGCTTTGCAACTAAGTGACCCTAGGCAAGTCACTTCACCTGTTTCCCCCTCTATACCGTCCTTAAAGCACTTCACTAGCTCCCTATTGTCCTCAGTATGGAGCCCAAACTCCTTAACTAATGGCCCACAAGTGTCTTAATGATCTAGCATCTACCTCTCCAGTCTCTTCTGCTGTGAGAAGCTCTCTATGCTTTTAGCTAAAAGCAGTCTTTTAGTTTCCCAAATGTGCTATGTTCACTCTTGTATTTGGCCTTTACCTAAGCTGGGCTTTTTGCTTAGAATGATCTATCCCCCTTTCCCCTCTGCTTCTGCATTTGCCCCCAGTTTGCTGCCTAAATTCTATTCATCCCTCTGGGGTCCACTTACCTCTCTTTTCCTTCAAGCTCCCTTCACGTCTGGGTTAGGCTAGGGTTAGTCATCTATGCTCCCAGAGCCCCCTGGGCTTCCTCTATCATCCCCCTTGTTGTGCTGTGTTGGGATTGCTGACATAGTTGCCTGCGTACCATCATTAGAGCATAAAATTTAAGAGATAAGGGTGGGTCTTTCTTGCTTCTCATCACCTCCTCAGAGACTAGTACTTAATAGGAGTTCAGTAAATATGAGTTGAACGAATAATCAAAAGTAAAACTTAGCTTACATGTTGCCAGTAAAATGTGTAGCCATCTGCCTACTGCCCTCAGATATGCTTCCCTCCAACCCCCGGCTGCGCCATCAGCAATGAGAGGATCAAAGCTATCAGGCGAAAAACTGCTTTGCCACTTGCTAAGCTGTGGCCCACGCACTGTGGTTCCATGTGTGGCGACATTGCCTTGTTTTTAGAAAAGTTTCAGGTCACTTAGGACATCTAGATCTCCATTTAAAATTCACAGACCCTGCTTCATAGAAACCAATAGTAGAGTATCTGGAATGGGTATAAGAATTGGTTCTGGAGAGAGAAAACATAAATTCTAAAATTAACAATAATGACTGAAATGTTTTAGAATCAATAATAATTTTTTTTAAAGTAGACTTCATGCCCCATGTGGAGCCCCACACGGGGCTTAAACTCACCAGCCTGAGATCAAGACCTGAACCGAAATTAAGAGTCAGGCACTTAACTGACTGAGCCTCCCAGGTACCCCTAGGTAATAATAAATTTTTTTAAAGATTTTATCTATTTATATATTTATTTGAGAGAGAGAGAGAAAGAGAGAGCACGTGAGTGTGAGCAGGGGGAGGGGCAGAAGGAGAGGAAGAGAGAGAATCGCAAGCAGGCTGAGCACGGAGCTGCATGCAGGACTTGATCTCACAACCCTGAGATCATGACCTGAGCCGAAATCAAGAGTCAGAAGCTCAACCAACTGAGCCACTCAGTTGTCCCTCAATGACAAATTTTTAGAAAGAACAAAGGAAAAGGGTATGAGATGGAGAGAAACTGTGAATAATACAAAAGAAGTTTCTAAGTGCAATGGGCTTGCTACGTACAATAGGCTCACACACTTGGTGCATGTAGCTAGCAGGAAAAGAGAAACTTGATGGTCAGTTATGCAATTGATGTTGTCCATTAGATAAAACCTGAGCACTTGCTTAAAGTTGCCTCATTTTACAGATGAAAGAACTGGGGCCCAGAAAGGGGAAGGGTTGCCCAAGGCCGGCTGGACCCAGACCCAGGTCTCTCCATAGGAAACTGGGTTGCCTATTTCCTTCTTTGAATCTGGAATAATTTGTTAAAACGTATGTTTTAAACTAACATTTATCAAATGTTTATTTGGGGCCAGCCTCTTTGCTAAGTATTATATATGGATCAGCTCATTGAAGCCTCATGCAATCTTAAGAAGTAGCCCTGTTATTTTACAAATGAAGTATTGACGACTGGTGTGCTGCTGAAAGATTGCAGCTCCTTCCTGGGCCATTTGGAAATGCATGTCCCCCCTTCATGCTGTCTTTCTCTCACTTTGCTCATTTCTCATAACTTCTATGGAACTGGTCCCCCTTGAAGGTCAGATCTTTTATACATAACTTCACAGCAAAGAACATTTCATCGTTATTTAAACAAATTGTATACACAATAATTCTAGATAAGAACTGTTAAGGACTGTAGAGCATATTCTGAACAGAAGTGCAGCAACGGAGCTGAGGCACAATGGGCCCAGTGTCAGAGGCTAGCATAGGTGGCCCCATAATCAGCCCCACTGAATGGTTGGGAGCATGGAATCTGGGGACAGACAGGTCTGGCTTTAAGCCCCCATTCTGTCACTCATTAATTGGGGGACCGTGCATTGTTTCCCTAATTTATGAAGCCCTGTTCTCTTCTGTAAAACTGAAATGATCATAATTGTATCTATCCCTTGGGTTCTTAGAAGATTAAATGAAATAATAAATGGAACACACCAAGCAGAGTCATCAAAAACAAGCTTTTATTGTTATGATTATTATTAACATGGTTGGAATTTTGGTGTGATCTCTAGGAAGAATGCAGGACCTGGAAGGAGATCTGAGTTCTAATGTCACCTTTGTCAAGTAGCTTTATAACCTCAGGCATGCTGTCTATCACTTTCCTTTTCTGTCTGCTGGGAACCATGCACTCCTGCTTTCATCCCAAAGGTGCTGAGAAATCTAACGTCATCTTAGATGGGAAAGTGCTTTGAGATATCCAAAAGAGAAAAGCAAATGAATGTTTGTATAGTTTATCTCATCTTATAGGCACTTGTACTCAAAATCAGTCTGAGCAAATGGAAAGGGACCAGAAACTCCTTCATAGCTATAGATGGGTGTCGATGGGTGTGGGTAGAGGTGAAGCTGGGTGGTGAAGAATCATAGTCATTCAGGTCCTTCAACTGATTGTCCTGTGACCATGCTAGCTAGCCCCATTGCCTGTGTCCTCAAGGTTCCCAGGCCTAATTGAAAAATAATGCAAGGGAAGAAGGTGGAATAAGATGTATTTTTGTTTTGGGGCGCCTGGGTGGTAGTCGTTAAGCATCTGCCTTCGGCTCAGGGCGTGATCCCGGCGTTCCGGGATTGAGTCCCACATCGGGCTCCTCTGCTGGGAGCCTGCTTCTTCCTCTCCCACTCCCCCTGCTTGTGCTTCCTTTCTCCCTGGCTGTCTCTCTCTCTGTCAAATAAATAAATAAAATCTTTTAAAAAAAAAGATGTATTTTTGTTTTGTTTCATTTTATTCTGGTTTCTCTGCCTGAAATGTTCTTCCAGACCCTCTCTTCCTTGGGAGCTCCTGTTTACCCTTCAGGAGAGCTCAAACATCACTTCCTCTGTGAAGCCCTCCTTGATCCCTCAGGTGTTTTCACTCTACATGCTCTCATATATTGTGACCACTGCTCCATCGGGTAATGTACGACGGCAATTTGCAATCAAAGGTGATCCTATTTATAAAGTTACCATGGACACTGAATGAGTGAATACTGAACCATCGCTCCTAGGGGAAGTATAGGGTTAGCTTCCTGTGAGCCTCTGCTCAGAACATTTTCATCTACTGAGCTATCCATATCCATCTCCAAAACCTTTTTTAACCCACGTTTGTGTTAAAAAAAAAAAAAAAAACACTTCCTTTAATATACCTATGGATTCATTAACATTAAACTCACAGTTTACAGCATTATAACTCATGCCTGAACGAAACTTATCTAACACACATTTTCTTGGAAAAAGATGTCACAGCCTTCTGGCTCTTAGGAACACTACATGGCACTTCAGCTCTGGGCTTAAGGATCATTTTAAACTGCAAATGACCAACAAAAAGTACCCAAGTGCAAAACATGGCACTAAATAGACCTCGAAAAGGATACTTGTTTACAGAATGAGAGCTGAAATGAGAAGGCAGAGCAGCACCTTCTCCCCCTCACCTGGGGATGTGCGGGTAGGGCAACTCACAGGTTTCTCGGCGCCAGCAGGGGCACGCCACGGATGACCATGAAAGGACTGATTTGGGAGTTACAAATACATTTCGGCGAGTGGGCAAATCTGCAAGTAGAGAAGCTGTAAATAATAAGCATCAACTGTATTTGTTTATGTGTTGGACTTTTTTTTAGCTTGAGGGCTTCTTATAGGAAGGCTGGTGTCTGTACTAGATACCGTCTCTTTCTCCAAACCCACTGCTCTCTCCCCTGGGGACTTACCTCTGTGGACGGCCCTGCTACAGTTTCCTTGTCCTCTGGCTTCTGGTTGGATTTGGCCAACAAGAAGCCCTGGCAGTTCATGGGGTAAGGGAGGAGAGTGGGGTCGGTGTATTTATTTCCCTGGCTTCCTCTTTGTGATGTTGCCTTGGGCTTCCTTACTAAAGGTCCTCTCCTCTCAAGGCACCCTTCTCCAGGTGACTGGCTGCTTTCACGTTCAAAAGAGCACTTCCCCTCCTGTCTCTTGAGGCCTCCAGGTGGTAACTGCTCCTTGGCTGTTATTTTCTTCTGTACTACTTTCTGTGGTTCTCCTCAACCTGACCCACACTCTTTTAAATAATCCTTTCATAAATAAGTCCTCCTTGAATTATCTTAATTTGAATGTGAAGTGTCTGGTCTCTAACTGATAAGATATCTTATTCATCTTGTACGGCCAACACAGTGCCAGGCAATGTCAGGTGAATCGATCACTATTATTTATGAGGTAAATAAATGATCTCTAAAACTCCTTCTAACAGTTACTGTGTGATTCTGTGATCCCACAAGGCAAGGACACATCATGACTTGGAGTGAGTCTCAAAGTCATTGAAGACACACACTCACATACCCACAGACACACACACAAATACACACTGCCCATCTTGCTGAATGGATTGTGCCCCGTTTCTTCCTCAAAGTGGTGGACTTGTGTGTTGGGAGATTCCAGGGAGAGTGGGCTCTGCAAGGTAAATGCTCTGAGAAGCAGAGCTGTTCATCCAACTGCTTTAGGAGTTTCTTATCCGGGTCATTTCCCAGCGGGAGTTAAGCCCAAAGGTGAGTCCCACAAAGGACCATGCAGAAGCCACAGGCATTTTCTTTTTCTTTTTTCTTTTCTTTTGTTTTTTTCAGAAAGATTTTATTTATTTGTTTATCAGGAGTAGAGAGAGAGAGAGAGAGCGCGAGCAGGGGTAGCGAGAGGCAGAGGGAGAAGCAGGGAGAAGCAGGCTTCCAGCTGAGCGGACAGCCTGATGTAGGATTTGATCCCAGGACCCTGGGATCCTAACACAAGCCAAAGGCAGCCGCTTAACAGCCTGAGCCACCCTGGTGTCCCAAACCACAGGTGTTTTCACTTGTGCCTAATGGTCCTCTGGGGCATGAACTGGCTCCTGCCGTGGACGTGGGCATTTGGTAAACTAAAAGGCACAGGGAGAGCTCAGCACACCAAAAATACAAGCGAGCCTTTATTTCACTGGGATTTTAAGAGGCAGGGGAACAGCTATTCATCGCTGTCCAACTGTGACTGAAGAACTCCGAATTACAATTTCTGCATGTCACCCACACAGCAGATGACAGTAAGTGAGTATGAACAATAATCTGGTACTCAGAACAAGGCAAAAAATCATCTTCACATTGGCTTCTTTTCCATCAGCGTTCCTCTCTCAAATCCACTCACCATGCTGCTGCCAGAATGTATTTTTAAACATAGATTTGACCTTCTCTCCTTGCTCAATGACATCTTTTCTATCTATAGGTAGAGCTCCCACATTTTTTGTCTTTTAAAATATGGTCCTTATCTAGATTTACAGCTTCCGTTCCGATGCGCCTAGCCCCTTCTATCATCCTTACCCTTGCCAACACCTCACACCCGCCCCCACAACCGGCGAGGATAAACTGATAATAGCTTCCCCATCCATACATTCTGCTTCCTCTATCCTTCTACCTGGAAAGTATTTCTCTTATTTCTGCCCATTTACTTCCTAAAAAAACCCATAATCCATCTTCAAAGCTGGGCCAGACATTGTATCCTCTATGATGGTACTTCTCAAACTTTAATGTGCTTATGCTCACCTGTGGATCTTGTGAAAATGCAGATTCTCATTCAGTGAGTGTCAGGGTGAAGCCAGAGAATTCACATTTCTCATAAGCCGGTCCTATTGCTGTTGATGGTCCGGGGACCACACTTTGAGTAGCAAGGTTCTGGGAAGTTTTTCTTGAGAGATTTCTGAGAGATTCCGTCACTTTTTCTGGGCTCTTCTCCTCTTTGACTATATTTCTGTTCTGGCTTTAGTTGCTGGATTATAATTTTACTTGTTTATATGTCTGCTTTTTTTAATGACTTACCTGGAGTTTCTAAATGTAAAGACTGTGCTTTTTTTCATCTTTGTTTCCATAGCTCTCTGCAGAGTGTATCATAGGAACACAGGAAGCATTTGATATTTACTTGTTGAACAAATGTTGACTATATATAGTCCTTCCTCGTTTGTGGAACATGAAGCCATGTAATCATTTGTATTTAAGGGAAATTTTAGGTTGCTTGACATTTGGGCAAATGTGGAACCCAGGCCATATGTAGTGTATTTATTAAAACATACAGCTAGACCCAATCTTTAACTATGTGTGCTTTATAAATGGTTAGAGATATTTGTAACATTTTTATTGTGCATACTAGCAATCACTGTACACTAATAAATATTCAATACATCCAAATATAAATAGTCTCAAAAGGTACAAAATGCAAAATCTATAAAATGCATCTAGAACCAAAACCTTGGATAAGGAAATTCCCTGGGAACACATGGTACCATTTCCAAAGCGTGAGAAGGGTAGAAAAAAACAGGCAGGAAGCCCATTTTTCAGGCTAGGACACTGGGGAGTTAACATGTTCAGTTAAGGCCCCGGTGAATCTGAGCTTGAACACCATAATACCATGCAAGGGGCAATATTTGAATCCAGACCACAGCAATCAGTCAATTTTGATGTTTTCCTTCGGGCTGGATGTTCTAGAAACCGTCTCTAATGAAGGGTTCCACAAGAGAATGCACAAAATGCCCGAAAGTAAACAGGGATGATTTTGGGTATGTTGAGTAAGATCATGTTCTGAATGATAGAGTTTTATCTTGAGGCAGCCAGTTTCACAATAATTATAGTTACAAGTTATGCATCTGAATCTCCAGCTGGTCAAAATATCACACGATTTAGAAAGAGCTCATTGCAACACCATCTAATAATCTCTCTAAAAGTTTTATCTGAACACTGTAGGAATATGAAATCTCTCTTACACCAGGGAATACCCTTCCCCACAAAGTGGCCAAGAATACTGCAGCTGGCCCCAAGTCGAACTGATAATTAAAGGAAGCATTTATACACCTGCAGGAGGATCTTTCAAAACTGCTTTGAAGCTCATCTATAAATGGCTTCATGCAACAGGACTCTGGAGGGGTGTGTGAATCAAAGGGTTAATTAACTGGGTAACTTCAAAGTCATTAACTCTAACAAAGGCGAGAAGACAGATGAGAGAAAGAAGTTCCTATTCCAAGTTGGAGAGCTACGCGGCCAACCACAGTGGTCTATGTGGGAGAAACAACACTCGGTGGTGGACTTCTTTACTGCCTTTCTGTGTCTTTCCCCAGCTGTTTATTTCCTCTGCAATCCCTTTCATCCTCAGTAGAAGGCAGTGTTGAACAGAAATAAAGAAAGGTCATTGGCAGCCCACAATGTGGGCTCTCCATTTCCTAGCTCTGTCATTTTGGCGAGCTGTCTTGGCTTTTCAAAGCTTCAGTTCCATCGTCTGTAAAATGGGAACAAGAACGCATTCTCATGGGGTTGGTGTGAACTCAAGAAGAAAGGAAATTCTGCGGATAAGGCCTGCGGCTCAGTACGTATTCACTTTGCATACTTCAGTGCTCCATCAACAGTAGGCTGCCTTGTGCATCTTGGAAGCACCCCACTCAGTGCTTGACTCACTTTCCATCCAGATGGTTTGAATGAGAACCGAACTCTCCTAACTTCCAGGAGACCTGAAGCCTCAACCTTCAAGTTGCAAATCTCTAGGGCCTAAACAAGCTTCCAGGTGTCTGCAAGGCCACACTGCCCGACACAATGCTGCCCTCTGCTGATGAAGGTGGGAGCGTGCAGAGAAGGGACTAACTCCGGAGGTCAGAAAAACTGAGGGCGGAGTCCTCAGTGGGAGCCAGTGTTCCAAAGCAGTCATCTCCCAGGATGCCTGTGCAAGCATTTCATGCAGAAGGGGAGGAACTTGGTACTAAAGGTGGGCATCGGAGTGGTAACAACCTAAGGCCTTTCTCTGCACCAGTTGGTTCCCCACCATCTGATGTCCTCTTTCTGTCCAGATGCCATCTCCAACCGTGGGATCAGAACTGTTCACCAGGTCCATCATGCCCCTTCGAGGAGGGAGGAGGCCGTGTGCTCGATGAATAAAACCTCCTAAAGCTGCTTCTCAGCATATCTGGCCTCAGAGGTGAGCAGCTGTTCCATCATCCTCTACGGCAGGAAGTTGCGGCTGACAGCATCACAGCCGCTGAGCTCCCTCTTTCTGACCTTAATTAAGTCACCAGTACTCCTTGAAAAAGAGTCACACTCCTCATTTCTCTTGCCCCGCATCCTGGGATTCTGTGTTGTCGGGTCAAGTAAAAATCCCTCGATCATACACTTTAGATCCATGTTGGAAATAATAATAAAAACCATAATCCACAGCCCTACCGTGTCTCTCCTTTTCTCTAAGAAGTGCAAGAAATGTGGCCTGGAAGCCGGCAGGTTGAGGTCTGCATACTGCACAAGGTAAAAGGCTGGAAGGAGAGAGACATGGCTGCTGCTCTGGCGTCACTCCCAGTTCAGTGGCCCAGCCTCCTGCCTCTGTCTGGGCGCTGCTGCCTCTGTGGTGACTCGGGAACTGGCGCCACAGGCCAGCTGCCTCTGGGGAATTCTGGGCTGGTGGCACTTTTAATGCTCTACGAAGGGAGAATTTGCTTCCCCCTTTCAGGATGTGCAGCCCGGGGCCTGGGGCTGAGTCCTGCTAAAGTCCCGATTCTGCAATTTCAGCCAGTTGACTCAAGAGTCTGCAGAAAGGTGGCCGGTCTTCTGGTTTCTAGAGAAGGAAGAAAAGGACTCTGTGAGTTCCTGGTACTTATGTGTCATAGTTAATTCCAAAGCAGCCCGGAATTCACTAGCCCTCTGCTCATTTTCAGATATGCTTCCATATGTATTGTTGGAGGCCACTGGGTCTCAGTTGTTGACAGCAGGGATTTGGAATCACATGGCCTGCTTTTGAAT
Organism: Ursus arctos; assembly: GCF_023065955.2. Classification (NCBI taxonomy): domain Eukaryota; kingdom Metazoa; phylum Chordata; class Mammalia; order Carnivora; family Ursidae; genus Ursus; species Ursus arctos. The sequence goes on along the minus strand of NW_026622819.1, from coordinate 46,405,662 downwards.
CTAAGCTTTTCCACTCATTAGCTGTGTGACTTTGAGCAGGTTACTTAACTTGTTTGAACCTCAGTTTTGTTGTCAGTAAAATGGGGATAATAATAATACCCATCTCATAAGAATTGTAAGAATTAAATAAAATCATGTATTAAAAGTACATCACAACGTAAGTGCTAAATAACATCAAAAAAGAAAATACTTAGGTATAAATCTCACCAAATGTGTGTAGGACCTCTATGAGGAAAAATATAAAATTTTAAAGAAAGAAATGAAAGATCTAAATAAATGGAGACATTTCATATTCAAGGATGGGAAGACTACATTAGTAAAATGTCATTTCTTCTCAATTTGATCAATACATTCAACACAATCACAATCACAATCAGAATTCTAGAAAGTTGTTGTGTAGATATTGACAAACTGACTCTGAAGTTTACATGGAAAGGCAAAAGACTAAGAATAGCCAACACAATACTGCAGAAGAACAAAGTTGGAGGACTGACGCTACCCAACTTCAAGACTCACTATAAAACTACAGTAACAAAGAGAGTGTGGTATGGTGAAAGAATGAACAAATAGATTGCTGGAACAGAGTTGAGAGCCCACAAACAGACTCTCACAAATACAGTCAACTGATCTTTGAAAACAGAGCAAAGGCCATTCAATGGAGAAAGGATAGTGTTTTCAACGACAGTGCTAGAACAACTGGACATCCACATGCCTTGTAATGACTCTAGACACAGAACTTACATCCTTCACAAAACTAATTCGAAATGGATCAGAGACCTAAATGTAAAATGCGAACCTTAGAAAACCCTAGAAGATAACATAGGAGAAAATCTGGGTGACCGTGAGTTCAGTAATAGGTTTTTAGATACCACACCAAAATTATGATTCATAAAAGAAAAAATTGATGTTGAGCTTTGTTAAAATTAAAAACGTTTCCTCTGTAAAAGACAACGTTAAGAGAGAGAAAAGACAAACCATACATAGACTGGGAGAAGATATTTTCAAAACACATATCTGATAAAGGATTTGTATCCAAAATATACAAAGACAACTTCAAACTCAAAAGCAAGAAAACAAATAACCCAATTAAAAAATGGGCAAAAGATCTCACTAGACACCTCATTAAAGAAGATACACAAATGGCAAATAAACATATGAAAAGATGCTCTACATCACATGTCATTAGAGACCACAAATGAAAACAATGGGCTACTGCTGCGTACCTATTAGGGTGGTTAAAATACAAAACACTTGATAACAAATGCTAGTGCGGAGTGAGGATACAGAACAATAGAAATTTTCATTGCTGGTGGGAATGCAAAATGGTATAGCAACCTTCAGAAGGGAGTCTGGCAGTTTCTTACAAAGTTAATGTATTGTTATCATATGATCCAGCAATCACACTCCTCATTGAGCTGAAAGAGTTTCTTTCTCTAGTGAAAGGGACAGACCCTAAAGTTGTCAATTACAATGTAGGGGGAAAAACACTTCCTTTACTGACCTCTTTCCAGCAATGATTCATGATCTGGTAGATATTCGCGGAGGCCAGCCGGGGCTTGTACAAGCGAAATCCGGTACTGATGTCTTCTACCACTTCTGAGTTGCTTCGGTTTTCATACGGGATTTTGCCTTCACTGAAGACTTCCCACATCAGCACACCTACAAGAGATGGTGAGGGCAGCACAGAAAATGATGCGGTTCCCAGCTAGCAAACAAATAAGCCTACATAGAGAAATTGAAGATTCCTTGACATTCGGACTCAAGTCCCTACCTTCAGGAAGGAGAATACAAAACCATCTGAGGCTTCTTAAGCCTGTACTATTTCTAAAGAACAGAGATTTCCCAACCTGCCTAGTGGTGAGGAGCTTTCAAGCTCAGTCCTTTTTTATATCTAACTCAAATGCTACTACTAAAAGTTGCAGGGGATGTAAACTCAAATGTCTTCACTTCATGTAAATGGATGGAGTGGATGAGATGTGCCATAATGGAGACTAGGGGGGACTGTGGAGAACTGGGGGTCTAGTTCTGTCTTCAGAGGACAGCTGTGATTTAGCTCCAGCCACCATAGGGCACATGGGGATGAGGGTTTGGGACTGCCACATTTCCTGATTTTTAAAAAATAAGTCATACATTGAGAGTTTAGAAATAGAAACTCAATTTGATTTTTAAAAATACTGTGTAGACAGAGCAAAACACATCCCTGGGTTGTCTATTTTTGACCTGTGATTTAATCTCCTTCCCTCTTCTGTCTTTAGCAGAAGTGTCACACCCAATTTTATTATGTACTAATATATTCATGGGATGTCAGAACGGGAAGAGAGCTTGCAGATCACCTGTTTTGGTGGTTTTCAAGGCATATTTCAGAGATTCTTAGGGCAGGGTTTTCCAAAGTATGATTCCCAAAACAACTGAATAAAAATCACCACAGAAGTTTGTTCAAATGGTAGATCCTGGGCCCCGGCCCAGACCTCTGGATTAGGGTTTCTAAGGGATCCCCAGAGGTGCCTCTGGAGTTTTGGAAATTTGGAAGCTGCCTGTAAATAAGACTGTTTAGCTCCCCAAGTTGCCAGGACTTTCTTTGGAAATTGAGATTTCTTTGGGAAATTGAGGCCTGCAGCTCAAAGCTCATTTGAAAACAATTGCTTTCATGTAAACCTTGTAATGCGTTGATTGGAAACTTGGTAAGGCCCAAAGAGCTCACCTGACTTGCTTAAAATAGCACAGTTAATTAGGGCAAAAACCTTAAAATGCAGGACAAAGTTCAACGGCCTCGAGGCAGGGATCAAGCTCTCCGTCCACCCAGGTTTCTGTTTCTCGGGCTTGCCCCTCCTGTTTTCTTCCCCTCTCTACCCCGCTTCCATCCATTGGTCAGTCTCATTTTTGGACACTTCAGGGGGCACGTCCTAGGCAGGGATGGACTGTAGCTCAGCCCTCTAATTATAAGATGCAACAGAAAATTCCCAAGCTGACAACCTGTGGTAGAATAAGCCTTATGCAGAGTTGGCAGGTGAGTGTGACAAAGTGGCCATGGAGGCAAACATCCCTCTGCTGGCCACCGGGCTCGGTGCAGTGTGAACAGCTGCATCACCCATAGAGAGTGGCCACACGTCAGCCATACCTTTCCTTATTATATGCGGACTTGGGGGGAGAAAAGGATCCCCTGAGATTGCTCTGGTGCAGTTTTATTTCTTCCAAATTCATTCTCTAACTTAAATTTGAATAACGAAGTCTTGGCTGGGTCTGTCAAATAGGAAGCTGTTTTAAGGAACAGTTTAGGAGAACTAGAAATTTACAAACCACTCGGTTGTCGGAAGTTGGCTATTCTAAAATACTGGGGGAGACTTCAAAACCGGTTCCCTGAAGAGATTTAGTCAGCTTTCCCCTGGTTTCTACTCCTAAGTCGATACACTTGGCAAAATCAAACTCCACTCATTCCTTTCCAAAGTATAACCCTTCTTATAATTCAAATCAAAGAGTTTGTCCAGTACGTTTTTGTGTATAGTTTAGTACTCACAAACTATGGCTTAGGATGATATGCAAATCCAGTCAGAATATTTAGTACTTCCTGCCATACCAACATCATTCCTTCTGCCTTTCATTCATGCCCATTTACACTTATCAGAAATTCTTTTTTTTTAAAAGACTTTATTTATTTATGTGACAGAGAGACAGCCAGCGAGAGAGGGAACACAGCAGGGGAGTGGGAGAGGAAGAAGCAGGCTCCCAGCGGAGGAGCCAGATGTGGGGCTCGATCCCGGAATGCCGGGATCACACCCTGAGCCGAAGGCAAACGCTTAACGACTGCGCTACCCAGGCGCCCCATACACTCATTAGAAATTCTAATTCCTTATCACGGACAGCCAACTTCATTGTCTACTCTTCTCTCACTAAGACAGTGCCCCTCTTTTCTTTGGACACACCAAATTTTTATACTTGCTGGTTTTTGGTCAGGGACACTGTTCCCTGGATCTTCAAGTGGGGATGACTGTCTCTCACCATTCAGATCTGTGCTCAAGGGTCACCACCCTTGGGAAGTCCCAGACCCTGCTATTTAAAACAGACCCTCCATCCCTGTCGCTTTCTATTCCATTACTATTGTGTTTTATTCATACCACTTACTTATCACTATGGGACTTTGTCTTATGTATGTATCTATTAGCTCGTTTATGTGATTGCCTCCAAAATTTGCCTCCAAAAGAACTGGCATCTTTCCTATCCTATGCGCCCCTGCATTGTGAGCGCCTAGATTAGCCCTGGCTTATAGTAGATGCTTGATAAACTGTTGCTGAATAAATGAGTAAAATATTGATTGAGGGTTAAGTGTGGGAAAAGAATGTTGAACAAATATGCTCCCGGTCCTTAAGGAACTCATATTCTAATCTCCTGACTCCTCCAGCTTTTGGTCTTACAGAAGGGGTCACCAGATCTGTTTCCACTCTCATTTTAACTCGCATTTCAAAGATCTCCAGGAACAAATGCAGTAACGAGGACCTCTTCCCACTTTTCAGAGCCGTTGTCACACACAGACTCTCAGTGGGACGCCCTCACCATGCAGTCCTGGGCAAGTAGAGTTGCCTGGATTTGACAAATAAAACAGCCGGCTGGCAGTCCTGGATCACGTGGGTGTGGGGCCAGGATGACACTCACCGAATGACCACACGTCTGACTTGCTGCTATAACGACTGAAGGAGAAGACTTCCGGGGATGCCCACTTCACCGGGAACTTGGTGCCCGTGGAACTGGTGTACTGATCATCAAGGACGAACCTGGGTAGAGAGTGCAGGAAGAATGTCTGAACATTCTGGGGGCCTGAGTCCCATTCCTGAGACTCTCCTGGCACCACACGCCCATATTACCTTGTCATCCCGAAGTCGGACACCTTGATGACTTGGTTTTCTCCCACTAAACAATTTCTGGCAGCCTGGAGTGGAGACAGGCGAACAAAAGGGGAAGGAAAACTGTTGGTGGATAATCAATATAAGGAGTCTCCTAGAATCTCAGGCTTTTGGGTTTCTATGTGCTGCTGTACAAGGGCTTTACAGACGGTGATTAAGTTTCCCTAGTGTCCAGAAGTGAGCTCAAAAGTTAAATGTGTGATCTTTTATCAGTATGAGTAAATGTGGTCCTTTAGCTTCGCTCCTGAGATCCTAAGTAGAAGAGAAATCTGTGGTGTTGTCTAACCAACGATGTGCTCTAATGCAACCTGATGCAATAGGAAATGTGAACATTAGGGCTGATATGAAGAAACTATCACCCATTTGCTAATCCTCTTAAAACAATTCCTCAGTAGGAAGAGTACCTAGTCCCCAGTGAGGATCACACAATTGTGCACTGGAAGAGCCCTGAGTGATAAAAGACCTCACGCTTTTTTCACATTTGAAATGTGCCTACAAATCCCAAGGGGGTATGTTAAAATGAATATCCTGAGCTCTGACCTCCAGAGATTCTGAGGATGGTTTTAGTATCACCCCAATGTGATTGGGGTAGATCCCTGAATAATAGTTTGAGAAAAACTGTGCTTGTCCATTTCCCTCATTTTACCAAGAGGAAACCAAGGCATGGAGAGGTTAAGGAGAGGCTATAAGCTTCATTTTGGAAAAATGTCAATTCAGACTCAGAGGGTACAAATCAGAAACAAGGCTGAGATTAGAGCCCAGATCTGAGTCCTACTAGGACATCACCATGTGGGTGGAAGAAGGAAGAAGTTGAGAATGGAAGGGAGACGGTCTGTGACTTGTTATTTATAATGTATTCCCAGTCTGGGTACTCCACATTTCAGTGGGCCACAGCCCTTCATCCCAGACCTACAGATGTCAGCCCTGCTTCCTCTTACCAGGTCTCTGTGGATGACACATGCCTCTTCCAGGTACGCCATGCCCTCACACACGTCCAGGCACATGCCCAGCAGGGTTTCTGCGGCAAAGAGCCCCCGCTGGCTGCGCAGGTAATCTGACAGGCAGCCATGCTCCATGAACTCAAACACCAGACAGATGGGGGCCTGCTCTAGGCACACCCCGTACAGCTGGACCAGTTTGGGGTGAGAGAGTTTCCTAGACGGAAAAGGCAAGGGGCAAGATGGTCTAAACTCGGTCTCCCAAAATTGCACTCCCTCCCCCAAACAAGAACAACTTGAAGGACGGTGAGGAGTCAGACGGCATGCGCAAGGATGAATGGAGGCCAGCGTGGCTGGCACATCGTGGACTAAGGGGAGACGAGGAAGGGGATGAGACTGGCGAGTGGACAGGGCAAGACCGTGACAGGCCTTGTAGACCATGCCGGTGAGGAATTTGATTTGATTCTCCACGCCACTGGAAACCATCAGTAGATTTGAGCAGCAAAGCGGCGTGACATGGCATCAGAATGTATGTAAAGAACACCGCACAAAACATCCTCCCCAAGACATCTCTGCGTACTTTTGTTTTGGCTACTCACATCATGACTTCAGCCTCCTCTATGAAGTCCTCTTCTGACATAGCCCCTTCTTGAATGGTTTTGATGGCCACTTTGTCCTTGTTGAGCCAGTAGCCAAGATGTACCAGCCCAAACTGCCCACTGCCAATCTCCTGCACAAAAGTGAGCTCTGTGGGATCAATCACCCATTTCCCTGGAAAAGAGAGAGAGGTTTTGCCAGGGGTGGCATGCAGTAGATATGAGGTGGAGGGCTACAAGGAGACTATATATAGCCCTAGGTAGCATGTCACCTTATTGTTAATATAACCCAAAGACAGCAAATAATACAAGCTTTAGACTTAGAACTATCATAGATAGGTAAAATTATTATCTTTTCCCCACAAATAATAACATAGCATATGCATATAAAACCATGAAAAATGTATGTGGGGGGGGGGAGATTACACGGAAGGAGGAAGGAAAGTGCCATTAATCAAGATACCAAAGAAAATAAATGAAAGGGTTCTTGTAATGTCTCAACTATTTTCTATACCTGATTGAAAATGTTTTATTGTCATTTTTCACATACAGCAAATTTCATTTGAGCTGATCATTCATTCATTCATTCATTTATCCACCAAGTGCATCCACAGCACCCTGTTCAGCCATAGCAGGGGTTGGGAGGAAGGATCCCAAAGGGTCTGGTACAGAGGTAGCAGCCAGCACAGTCTGGCACATGGTAAGCTCTCAAAAAATGTTCAGTAAATGAATAAAAGGAATCCGATTCTCAATTTTTACATTGACAAAATGAGTGGGTTCATAAAATGATCTCTGAGATCCCATCCAGCATGGACATGTTAAGATTCTACAGTTATTAGAATTACCTTATTTTCATAAGGAGGCTAAGGAATACGACCGTTTCCTGGCACCTGGCCTAGTACCATGAACAGCTCAATTTCTACCTCTTTGAGTCAACAGAAAATAGTACTGAATTCCTGCTATGTACCAGGCATGGTGCTAGTTCGGGGTGGAGAACCCATAGCAGTGTTTCTCAAAGTATGACTCTCTAATCACCTGTGTCAAAATCACCTAGAGCGTTTGTTTAAAATGCAGACTCCAGGCCTCCATTATCAGGGATTGTGTTTTGGTTAAGTGTTAGTTAGTGCCCAGGAGCCAACATTCTTTTTTTTTTTTTTTAAGATTTATTTATTTATTTTTAGAAGGGGGAGGGGCAAGAAAGAGAGTCTTAGGCAGACTTTGCGGTGAGCACACAGCCTGATGTGGGGCTTGATCTCACGATCCTAAGATCACAACCTGAGCCAAAACCAAGAATCAGATGCTTAACCGACTGTGCCACCCAGGTGCCCCCAGGAGCCAACATTATTAATAAGCATCCCAGATGACTTAGATGTACACTGAAGTCTGAGAACCACCCACCCAGGAGATACACAATGAAAATTACTCCAGCCTTCTCCTCGACCAGCACAGTTTAGAACAGGGGATGCAGGGGTGCCTGGGTGGCACAGCGGTTAAGCGTCTGCCTTCGGCTCAGGGTGTGAGCCCAGTGTTATGGGATCGAGCCCCACATCAGGCTCCTCCTCTACGAGCCTGCTTCTTCCTCTCCCACTCCCCCTGCTTGTGTTCCCTCTCTCGCTGGCTGTCTCTATCTCTGTCGAATAAATAAATAATCTTAAAAAAAAAAAAAAGAACAGGGGATGCAAACTCAGATGTCTTTAGGCTCCAGGCAGATAATCAAAAGTGAGGGAAGTAGTTCCAAAGGATAAAAGGGAATAACAGGGCTTATGGCAGTGGAGATGCAAGCTTTGCCTAAAGGCATTGAAAAAAAAAATTAGCACCATGTTATGCAGACAAACACTTGTAAATGCTTCCAGCTTCCAGCCCTTGCAATGGACCAGACCCAACAAACTAGATGATACGGAAGTTCTAGAAGACAGGGAATGTGGTCCCAAGGCATTATTTTCTAATAGCGTTTAGTCGAGTGCTCTGAACAAAGTAGGTGCTCAATAAACACTTCATTGATGAACTCTTAGTAAAACCAATGGACACTGATTTGACCTCAATAAACGTGCTCATAGATACATCTCTCTCATACACTTGAAATATTCCTTAGTGCACACCATCTCCAGACATACAGTGGACCTGTTATAATGGTTATTTTAAGTCTGGGGAAGAATCAGGTACATGGGAAGTCCATTCAGAATTTGCCTCAGACCTTTAGGGATGTGAGTTAGTGCAAATACGTAATACTGCTGAATGCACTGCTCACCGTATCTCAGTCCTGCTGTGACCGGGGCTTTCTGACTCCAGGAACAAACTGGATACCGGAGTCTAGTGACCAGACCTGGGTTGATTAAAACGTGAAAGGCAGTAGTTAGAGCTTTACTGTAGCAATGATTCAAGTTAAATTACCAGCAAAAATATAATCCAATGCAAAAGCTATTTTTATTCTGGAAAACAAATCCCAAAGTCCAGTCACTGATATTACACCCCCTCCAACAAGAGTAATAAATACAGATGGGCAGGTGGTGAAATCCCATGAGTCTAACAACAGAATTTGCTAATGGAAAATATAGAATACAACCAAATATTTGGCATCATTTTCTATTTGGAGATTTAGTTATTATTTATGGTCAGCTTGTCTGAGATGAAGAAACCCGGCGAGGTGGTTGTCATTTTTCTCTAAGTTCCCCTGCAAGGGTCCCCCTGGCCTCATCCTTTAGAACTCACCTCCTCCATTATGTTGGTGATAATTGATGAGGAGAGGGATGGAGTCAAACACATACTTCTCAGCCACATAATATCGCTTGGGGTTCTCATTTGTTTCTTTGATGTGATAGTGCTTTATACAGGGGTTGTTCTCACTGCAACAAATGAAACATAAATGCAGTGATTATTAACAAGCAATATTTAGACACAAAAATGTCTACTGGTGTCAGATTCCTATTAGCTTTGTTTTTTACCCTCGCAGAAGGATGGCAGGTATATTTCAACTCGTGTGTCCGTCTTGACAGGGTGGCCCTGGGTGCTGGAGTCACGAGGTCTCCGAGGCTACATCTAGACCCAATTAGAATCAGTGCCACGAGGGACTGGTGATGCTTCTTCTACAGCCATGAAGTGGGGAATGGTCTCGTGTATGCTACATGCTTGCCTCCTCTGCTGTGCGGATTTCACTAACTGGCAGCAGACGATAAGGGAACACTCTGGACCCTTAGTACTCTCGTGACTTTGCAGAGCAAAGAGTTAACATAGCTGTCCTGAATGAAAGGCCTGCTTGCAAGGTTGGCCCACGGCTGGCATCTGAGAACTTGGATTTTGGGAGGACTCTCACCATTCCCTAACTGGTAAGGATGGCTCCCTGTTCCTAAATTGTTTGTATAGCACTGTGGTTTATGTTCCATGCCTGCTTTTCTTCTGGGACTCTGGAATTTTGCTATGTGCTAGGCAGAGGGTGCTAGGTGACCAGCCCCCAGTGAAAACCTTGGGCACTGAGTCTCTCCTGAGCTTCCCTGATAGACACCGTTTTACCCCTGTGGTCAAAGCTCGCTGCTGGAGGAATTATGCACGTCCTGTGTGACTCCGCTGGGAGAGGACTCCTGGAAGCTCACGTTTGGCTTCCTCTGGATTTTGGCCCATGTGCCTTTTCCCTTTGCTGCTTTTGCTTTGTATTCTTCTGCTGTAATAAACGTTAGCCTTGAGTACGACTGACTATATGCTGAGTCCTGTGAGTCTTGGTGGTGGATCACTGAACCTGGAAGTGGTCACTCACCTTGGACACCCTCAGCATAGACTTTATTTCTCATTCCTTCTCCATCATATCTTATGGAGCTACAGGTCACTGTCCTCACTGTCCCCAGCCATGGCAGAGGCACGGCCCCTCTGTGATGTGCCTCTTCTCTCCCATCCCTGGGCAGCACCCTTCTTCCCCACCCCCTGTCTAGACCCTGCTCTTGCTCTGAGTCCTGCTCATGTCCTCATTCTCCCAGAAGTGTTCCCTGAGGACACCTTAATCATTCTTTCTCTCTTTTTTCTTAATTCTTACTGGAACTTGCTCATTGACAAACTGCTTTGTTCTTACTTATTTTTTAATTAGAAGAGAATTTGAGACCTGAATAGGCTCTTAGATATTTGTTTTACTGAGCAGGAAACTGAGGTACAGAGAGGGGGAGACAAGCAGGGTCTTGTGGTCAGCCCGCTGGAGCATGATGGTGGCTTGACTACTGGAGCTCCATTGCCTTGGGGACATACCATCAGCTCTTTGAGCCTTGTTTTTTCCTATGGGGAAGGAGCAGAGTAACTCCTGCCTTCAGAGTTTGTGAGGATGAGAAACAGTCTGTAACATTCAGGCACATGGTAAGGACTCAACAAATGGTAGGTTACTTCATTAGAGGAGCCAGAACGAAGACGCCTATCTTCTCACTTCTGGTTGAAAGTATCTTCTTTGCTAGCTGGGTCAAATTATAAACTCATCCATTGCAGCTCAAGTATTTTATTTCTTTAGCGTTCTGCACTCAGGGGTGTTAACTTAGAAAGGAACCTGGCATCTGGACCCAGCTCTGTTACTTTCCAGTGAAATCACTTCAGTTACGTTCTTCATGTCCTGGCCTCGGTTTTCTCGGTGGGATCAGGGAAAGCACACCATTTCTGGTGACCCCTCTACCTCTTGCACTGTCTATGTTGCTGTGTGGGGCTTGTGGCTTACCCACCTCAGGACCGTCTCTCCCCACTTTGCTGAGCTGACTTAACACTGTACCTTACAATGGCTTTGGTGAAAACAGACACCGTGTATGTTCCTGGAGTCCTGGAATCTCGTACCATGAAGGCTCCTTCTTTGCCCTGGAATGGTTAGAAAATATAGAAGGTTAGTGATCCCAGGAAACCAGCCTCACGCCTCCAGCTCCACTTTCTTGTCTGTGAAAGGAGGAAAGACAATAGGCCAGCTTCGCACAGAGCAGACTTTCAGCAATAACGGCTACGATTTCATTTGTTCATTCAACAGGTGTTTCTTGAGGTCCTACCATGGATCAGAGACTTCTGGTGATGACATAAATAGGGAATGAAGACAGATAAATACAAGCTCTGCCCTTTTGGGGGTCCACATGTACCAGGCTCATTACAGACGTTATCCAACCCTCACTACAACATGGCAATCTAAGATTTCATATCCTCAGTTTACTGATGAGGACACTGAGTGCCACAGAGCTGAAGTGTCTTTCTCACAATCCACAACTAGTAAGGGCAGACCTGGGCTTTGAACCTTGAGCGTGGCATGTGAGCAAAGCCCATGTTCCTTCCACTGCTCCATGATACCTCCCCTCAATACATGTTAGAAGCCACTTCTCCATTCCCTTCCAAGGGCACAAAGCTTTCTGATCTTGAAGCTTCCTCAGTTCCTTAAGGGGAATGTATGTATTAGGCCCTTTCTAGAGTGCTGATTTTGCTGTGGGCAAAAAGAGGGGAAAAAAAATAACGTGAAGTTCCTGGTCTCATGAGGGAAGTGGAGAGAAGGGAAAGTCCCAAGAATGTACTCGTCACCCCCACCACCCCCAACAGTTTTGCCAGTGCTGATAGAAAAAGTACAAGCAAATGCATATGCCAATGTATTCATTCCCAGTGGGAACTTTAAAATCTGAACTCTGTTTTGAGCACTTCATGTCTAACGCTCTGTTCTTGCCCAACTATAAATCTGAGCTGGTAATATTTGCAAAACCTGTTATTATGATTTACGTAACTTCAACATGGTGAGGGCCACAACTGAAGCCAGAGAAACACATGAGCCTCGTGGTGAGCCACACATACTGGTTGCATATGGAGCAAAGTCTACACAATTTAGAACAACGTGAGCCCCTCCATCGTCCAGCCCCCAAAGTGGGTTGTCTATACCCAATAGAAACAATACACAGAGATGGCCATGTTAATGATTTGACTCCTAGAACCCCAGCATTATAGGCTGTTTAACAGCATCCCTGGCCTCTATCGACTGGATGTCAGACCCCACCAAGTGTTCCCTGGGGGACAAAATCACCCCGGTTGAGAACTACGGATCTGGCTTAACTCCTTATACCCCTGTGTCCCATACTTTGTTGATTACTGTGATCACCTGAAGAATCTGAAGCACAGAACAAGACAAAACAGAACAAAACAAAAATAACAACAGTTAACCGTGCTTCACCCCTTACCTATACACTTAGAATCGCCAAGACTGGTACCCTGTCTCCTGAACTTTTTAGAAGCTTGCCACATGATTCTTATAGACATCTGGGTTTGGTCTCCATTGACCCAGCTGCACATGGAGCGCTTACTTGGAATAGTCCTGACGAGTAGTCTCTCTCTCTCTCAAAACAGCACTATGTGTTAGAAAGCTCACCCAGAAATATAACCTGCTACCTCTAACTTGGCCCTAAACCTGCAAGGTGTGTGTGTTTGGGGTGTGGTGGCTGGGGACAACTGGCCCTTACATCATTGTGCATTCTTGCCAAACCTGTAATTTACTACATAAAAGTAAAACTCCCCAAGCTCTTCTTATCTCTTCTAGGATTTCAAGGATCTATTTTGAAAATTGGAGGCGTGTGGAAGGTGGGGGAATTGGATGAAGGGGGCCAAAAGGTATCAACTTCCAGTTACAAGGTAAATAAGACCTGGGAAGTAAGGTACAGTATGATGACAATAGGTAACAGTATTGTATTTTCTATGTCAAAGTCGCTAAGAGAGTAGATCTTACCCATCCTCATCATAGGAGAAAATAATCTGTAACTATGTCTACTGATGGATATTAATGAAACTTATTATATTAATCATTTTGCAATGTATACATATATCAAATTATTACATTGTACACTTTAAATTTATAAAATGTTATTTATCAGTTATATCTTGATAAATCTGGGGCGGGGGAAGAAATTTGAAGCTGAGACCTGAATCTTCAGGTCTCTATTGCTTAGCCATGTTCTCCCTATCCCAAGGCTGTGAGTTTGGGCTGCTCTGGTTGCTGCCTGAAAACAGGGGAAGAATGGAGGAAAATGCAGAAAGCTACTGTATTTCTTTTTCTAAGATATCCTGAAATAGTCCTAGTATTCTTTGTTCCCATAGAATTTAGTTTAGTAGCTAATTTTTATTTCATGATTTTCTTTTCAATTTAAGAAAATCTGCTGTAATCTTTCTGGAGCAATATATGATCTTAAGCCTACAGTTTGCATCCCACATTACCCACAAGGTGTTCTGTGCAGAAACTTGGACATGGTGAGAACAGAAGAGTGGTAAACAGATTCTGATTTTCCCATTCTCAGATATAAATGTAAACCATTTCTCCAGTGAATTACTAAAGACCCTTTTAATATATGCTTACAAATCCTCCTTTAAAGAACTTGATTCTCCAAGTCTTAGAGTTTTTTCCCCTTTGGGGTCAGTAGTTTATTGAATTTCTAAAATAAAGGTGATCCATGTGACATGAAAAATCCCAGATTAGTTCATTTGATTTTAAAATAGCTTTTGAAGTGTAATTTATATACCATGAAATTCTCCCAGTTCAAGTGTACAATCCAATCATTTTTAGTAAATTTATAGAGTTGTGCAACTCAATCTAATTTTAGGACATTTCCATTACTCCCCAAATATACCTTTTTTTTTTTTTGCACTCCTGCCATACTAATATGCTTTCTGTCCCTATAGATTTACCTATTCTAGACATTTCACGTAAATGAAATAATATAATAGGTGTTTTTTTGTGCCTGGCTCCTTTCGCTTGGCATATTGTTTTCAAGATTCATCCAAGTTGTAGTGTGTTTCAGTACTGCGTTCCTTTTCATGGCTGAATAATATTCCATCATAAGACCACATGACATTTTGTTTATCCATTCATCAAAGGATGGACATTGGGCTGTTTCCACCTTGTGGCTACTGTGAATAGTGAATCCGTGTCTGGCTTCTTTTGCTCAACATCACGTTTGTGATACCCATCCGTGCATTACATGTAGCGTAGTCTGTCTTCAGAGATTTCCCCCTTCACTACATATTGAAGCTTTTGCTCTTGCTTCACTGGAATGTGATGGGTTAAACTCAAGGCAGGAAGAAACAAAACTTCAGCAGAGGAAGATTTTATCTGCATATCTAAGTTATTCTAAAAGGGGAAGAAATAGACCAAAAAACCCCACACAACAACAACAACAAAACAAACCCAGAGGTTTATCATGTGTCTGTAAAGGGGGGAATGCAAACATCTCTTCTATTTAATTAGGAATGTTTTATTGTTGTTCTTATTCTTCCAAAGATGCCATTATTGTTATTATTTTTTAAAACTGTAATCAGAGTGGGGCCCAACTGTTAACAAGAGTAATCCACAGACGTGAGAAAAAGGGGAGGTAAGGTTTGCAGTCAGCTCAGCTGAGCATGGGAGGCTCAGAGCTCTTCCCCCACCATCGTTGCTCTAAGTAACATTCAATGAGGGTGACAGGAAACTCTGGTCTGGGGCTGAGGCAGTCTAGAGTTCTGAGGAAAACGAGGCATCCAGCATGTGTGTTACCGCCTACTTCCTGTAAGGGGCTCAGAGGAAGTCACAACCACCAAGAACACTGGAGCTTAAGGGGTCTTTGCTCACATCACCGCCATGCAGAGGGACACTGACTTGTACAATGCAGCCAGAAGGGGGGCCCTCATTCCCTTGGGACATCTTCAAGGTCTCAGTTTACCTTTTACTAATTTACCTAGAAAAATAAAGAGGCATCAATAGGTGGAAAAAAAGTGATGGAGGTGGTGAAATATATGGACAGGAATTATGGGGATGGGAGAATAGAACTTAACTCATATATTCCCTTGTTAACCGTGTGTGTGTGTGTGTGTGTGTGCGTGCACCTGCGTGTATGTGTATGTAGGCATCCCTCCTCTAGTCCAGAACTATGCCACTGATTCACACTCCGAACTTGGCCTCAGTTTACTCTACTGTAACACAGATATTCTGTAAAGGGAACTCTTATTCTACCAGCCCATAATTCTGTGAGTTTCAACTATTTCCTGATTAAATGTATGAGCTTCAGTTTCCTCATCTGTAAAGGTTGTTGGGAGAATTAAAACGTACACAAGATTTCCTGGAATCTACCAGAACAAGGATGATTACGGCTCTCATTAGCCATTATTGTCACATGCTATGGTATACCATCTGTTGGAAGTATTAATTCTACTGTCTGCCTTTATCTGAGATATCTCAACATATTAGGAATATATTTTCTTCTTTCTGATCATATGTTTCAAAGGTGAATTTACAGAAGGTAATCTCAACACACAGGGTAGGTTACTGCAAAAGACAGACTGATAATTCATAGCCTTGTCCTGTGACATTACACTTTAGGAGAATGTCTCTGACACATTCAGGAGCTGGATGTTTTTTTCTCTTGAAACATTATTAGGTCAACATTGCATCTTTAATGGCTTCTTTGAATCATAGAAATATGATAAATCAATGCCTTAGAATAAGGTTCCTGCCTAAAATTCAGGTCACCCAATGTGTACACTGCAGTAAGGTATGGAATATCTTTTCTACCTAAATGGGTTAAGACAGAAGAGAAACTCCTGAGGCCCAAGGCAGAGTGAGAACAGTGCCACTGGAGAAGTAAAGACATTGTACCATAAGGGTTCCAAGGCCAGGCCACCACATTCCGTGGCCAGGGAAGGGGAAAGCATGAGAGGCTTCTTAGAGGCAGTGTTATCTGATAAATGGATAGGACGATGTAGGAGATGCTTTTCTGCGGTTCCCAAACTTGGGTAAGTCCCAAGTGCCACCTCCAGACGTTCTGTCTGGTGATGGCTGGAGTCTGGAATTTGTATTGTTAAAAATACAATCCCCTAATGATGCCCTTGATCAGCTAGTTTTCTTTAAGCATGGTTGTTAATTTAAAAACATTAATGAAGCATTTGATGTATTCATTCATTCAACACTATTTATTGAGCAACTGCATCATCATAAATCCAATTTAGGTATAGCAGGGAGATAAAGCCTTTATATTCTAGTGGAGAGCTATGGATGGGGCCGTACATCAGGAGGTCTAGTTAATAAAAATGTATCGATCCACCTCACCAGCGTCCTATACGTGTTAGATAAAGAGATACTAAACACACCCAGGAAACAATTCTGCTCTTGTTTCAAGCAGCAGACAATACAGGGACTCCCCGAAGTTTGCCCTTATATCACCTAAGGAGGCAAAGAGGATTTGGCAAAGCAGTTCAGAATATTAGCAGGGAGGAATGTTTCAACTGCCCCAGCAAGCCAAATGTACTTAAGCGCGTCCGAAGCACTGCTGTAAAACAGGAGACCTGCTCAGCTGATCATTCATGTGGGCTGTTTCAAGTGCTCCGTGGGTAACACTTCATTAACCAATGTGTGATTGAAAATGACAAAGCTGCACTTGTTTACACATTATAATTCAAGTTTTTAATTAATTTTGCCATCTTCTCAGTTAGTTCTCATCGGCCAGGTTTTACTCTGTTCTCCAATAACATAGGTTGGGGAACGGGGAGCTGAGGCGGCAGCCCAGGTATCACAAGTCTGACTTGAAAAAATACAGGTTCCCAGGAACTAACTCTGGAGAGTCGGATTCGAGGGCTGGGGCCGGGCCCACCAGGATTCTGGATTCTTAAGAGCTTCCCAGGGATTCTAACACGTGGTCTCCTGGGGACACAGGAGATGATCTTAAGTGCTTAGCTGATGTGGAACCAAGGAGAAACCAGGGTCCAGTCATGACTCAGCTCAATTCCTCTTCTCTCCACGAGATGTGACTCCTTAGAGTCTTCCCTGAGCTCCAAGGTCACTGAAGGCCTGCCTCATGCTCGTAGCTTACCTTGAATTACCCTCTAACTCTTCAGTGTGTCTTGTTTCCCAGGAGAGTTGAAAGCTTATTGGGCTTAAAGATCCCGTCTCAAGCACCCCTCAGGGCTTCGTCCTGCGCTCAGCAAAATGGTACGGCACTCGAGTTTATAGGCAGCGATCGTAATCAAGGAAATGGCGCACACACCATAGCTGAGCGGGCTGCTAACGCAGACTGCGGCCAGAACACAGGCTGCCTCGTATGCAGCCCTCCCTGGTAAGCACAGTCTTTTGGGAAATCCATAAACAACTGAACTTGCTCTCTTTGATGAGAACAAGCTGCCCAAGGGCAGAACATCTCACCTGTCCTCTACACTAGCTGCTTGCTAGTCGGCAACTTACCCGAAGAAAATGGAGTTCTCCGCTCCCAGTATGACTGCGGGCTTTCCTTCTCCCCTCCCCTTTTCCTCTTTTAGAAATTCTATTTTTGCCTTTGATAGAATGAATCAATCTGTCACCAGTTTCCCTTTCTACAAAAGTACATAGCATGCTAATAATTAACTGTATGACTTTAAATTATCGTTTTGGCAATATTCATCAACCTTCCACCTTCCCATCATAGCCTTTCATTCCCTCCCTGGCATGGTCCCAGGTCCCCTTCTCTGTGGCTCATCCCCAACAACTGCGCAAATAGTGGCTACTAGGTCGGGTGACCAGCTGTCCCAGTTTGTCCAGGACTGAGCGGGGTGGGGATTTCTGGACACAGGACTCTCAGTTTTTAAAACTGGGACGGTCCCAGGCAAACAACCAGGCAACTGGCCACCCCACCTGCAGTCCATGCAGGAAAGATTTGCAATTCAATTTAAAATTCTTAAAGATAGAAAAACCTTCAAGCCCAAACTGGGAAATGTTATATGGTGAAATGGCAGAAATAGGGTTGACATTTTGGCACAGATAGACTAATGCCTCCATCAGCTCATACCTACTGTTTACTGGTATCACGGGTTAGGCTAGTGTTGGGCACAGGTCATTAATACAGTCTGGATATTAGCCTTACCTGGAGAGATTTTTCTCTGAATTACTAGTGCCTAGATCTTACCAACTAGATATTCTGATTTAATTAATCTGGGGTGCGGCTTGGGCATTGGTATTTTTAAAAATATTTCCCAGGGGACTCTAACGTGCAGACAGGCCTGAGGACCACTGGTCTAGGCATATATGCTGGTAAATTCATTGATTGCTCTGTGGAAGACTTTTTCTCTGTAACTCCATGCATTTGGTTTCTCTGAAAGAGCCATAAATGTGCAATTTTCAGTGCCACCCAAAGTGCAGTCTGAGGATGAGTGCCAGATGGCAAATTGTTGCTGGTCTGCCACCATACAAAAAGAGAAATTGAGAGTAGACATTTAGAAATTTTTTTATAGCAATCAGAGCAACTTTACGTCTAATGAATGAAAGACTAATAAAAAAACTGAACTTGCATTTTCTGTGTCTTTGCTTCTTTATTTTTTCTAGTAGCTGATTTTTATTTATTTTATAAAATATAAGCCTGTGACAAATTGGAAATTGAAAACCAACCACGAAAGTGAGCCATCAACACAGCTATTTGAGTGACATTGTCCTAGAACAACAAATGACCTTCTGGTCCAGGCAGAGAGGGTTCACCTCGAGTGCCAATCACCTCATGACAGCTGCCCGGAGCCTCATGTTGAGAAAGATCCCAAAGCCACGGACCACGATCAACTGTGTCACATAAGATCAGGGGCGAAGAGTGACAGTATAAGTGTTGGGTAAGTGTCATCGCTGATTTAATCCAACGCTCGTTTTGTACTCATTGGGAAACTAAGGTCCAGGAAGAAGAAACTAGAATCACCAAATCACCCACTGTGATGGTGACGGAGCAGGGTACTAGGACCTGTACTTTCTCCACCGCACCATGCTTTCTCTCTTCTCATCCCTCTCTCCCTTAATTCTAACATCCCTGGGCAAGATCAGTCCTGCTGCTCATACTGCATGGCTCTTGAGAACCGCTGCGTAAAAATAAGTTAAAACAAGTGATGTATTTCTTCTGGACACACAACCCAACCAAGTAGTATCTAAGTCACAGCCACCCCTGACCTAGCCAGAGAAGCAGGCAAGGCAAACTAGCCCCATGGCTCCCTGGGGTCAACCACTGCAGCCAGAAAGACCAGTCTACCTGTTGTGACAGTTGCATGTCAATACCAAGGCCTTGGACCTTCCCGAGTTTTCTTATCCTATTGTATGCTAGTTTCCATAAATCCCCGAAATATTTCCACTGGCCGTGAAAACCACTGCATTCCACTATATCAGCTTACTGCATTGGCATAAACCACAGGATGGCTGGAAAAAAGAGCACAGTTCATTTTATTTTCAGTCAAACGGTAGGTTAAGGAGACTTACTGTGTCCAAAAGAAGTTTTTCAGCTTTGTCTCGGCTAATACTTTTATTGTACCACCTGAAAGCAGGAAAAAGTCATATGTCAATGACAGTTAAAATTTTTTTTATTATTTACTTGTAAAAGATAATGCTAGAAAATGATTTGGTCCTTTTCTGTCTATACCTGTGCTTTCCAACTTAAAAACAAAGTCACAAACCATTCCCAGGGAATAAAATGTTTAATTGGAAGGGAACAGATGAACCAGAATTGGTAAAGTATCAATAATTTTTGAAGCGCGGTTTTGGGTATATGGAGGTTCGTTATATTATTCTCCTTACTTTTGTGCATGTTGGAAATTTTCCATAATAAAATTTTAGAAAACCTTCATCTTCCCCATTTCATAAGTCAGGGGGTGGTTATAAGTAGGATGATGCTAGGACGGCTATAAAAATGGAGCACAAATTTGAAAGTTGAGCCTTGTAAAGCAATTGCAGTATTTTCCTCTTCTAGACTGGTTTTCAAGATCTTCTGCAAAGTAATTATATTATTTTTATAATTTTGGGGTCTGGTGAAAAAAAACCCTAGAAAGTGGTAAGAAGAATATGAGTGATTTTTAGAGGTAAAGTTTTTGAATGTTGCTGGTAACACTTGAGCCACATCCTGACTTCCCCGGCTACTTATGAAATAAGAGGAGATAGAATGATCATCAGTTAACAATCAGTTTTAGGAAAGTATAAGCCCCAGAAGAGAGAAGTTCTGGGTAGGGAAGGGACACCACTTATCAAACTTGTGTGACTATTAGAAAGTAGCCACAAATGAGGGAATTAGTGGACCCAATCTGATCGTCTGAACATGATGCAATTGGATGGTGCTTTGTACCTCAGTGGACTCATAACTTACCGAGTTCAGGGGTGGCCAATATACTTCATCTCATGTGCAGGCTCTGACCAATCAGTCACAGCTGCCCAAAGCTGTGCACCTGAGCTCAGTAGGTAAGTGTGACACTGAGTGATGTCTATCCTGAGTTCAGGAACGGGGAGGGAATGCCAGCTGAAGTGCCTCCTCCATCTAGTCTGACCCTTCATTTTAAGGGAAAGGGATCTGAGATCCAGCCTGGTGAGGAAACTTGCCCAAGATTATGCCCCCAAATCAGGGCAGGAGACCTGAAGCCAATCAGTGGATGTACCAAACCATGGTTATGCTCCCAGATGGTACATTTTTTAGTTCTTATGCAGATGTTCCTGACACTAGACAACATTAAGTTCAAGGATAAAAACTCATCATATTGGGTATTTACATATATATAAACTTCTAAATGTCTGGATGTTTGCTTGTGAGTCGTTTCATTCTCTCGCTGTGATCCCATAATCTGAAAAATGCAAGCCGACAGGGTGTAGAATAAATAGGGCTCACAGACTGTTTTGCTTGTATGGTGTAGTGTTTTGTTTTGTTTTGTTTTGTTTTGTTTATGACTTAAAATACCTTTAGGAGGGGGAACACACTTTTTTATTTGCCCCAGACTCCACCATTCTCTAGTGCTTTATACTCTGCTGGAATTTTGAGTTTGCCCCC
Organism: Ursus arctos; assembly: GCF_023065955.2. NCBI lineage: Eukaryota > Metazoa > Chordata > Mammalia > Carnivora > Ursidae > Ursus > Ursus arctos. The sequence continues at coordinate 46,384,492 of NW_026622819.1, read as the reverse complement.
TCTATCATCAATGACGAGATTCTGATTAAAAGCAAAAACAAACAAAACTTCCCAGCCTAGTGATCATTTGAAATAAATGCCTATTTATTTTCCTAAAGGCATTGGCTATAAAAAGTGAAAGAATTTTATTTAAGCATATTTCCTACATGCTTCATTGCAGCTCAAGTATTCTTGGAATTGATGACTCTTCTGTTAGCTGAGGGAGGGGCTACTCACACATACTTGATCAGAGCAAGTCTCAGGTTGAGAGACTCTTCAGAAAACGATAGCTCTTCACAACAGTGTCTATTAGAATTTCACCAACAAATAACTTGACCACATTTGAACTAATAAGAGCCCAAATGAGTTAATAGAAGTCTTCATTAGCTAATATTTTTCAACCCTGGTATCTTAACATTTGGTGAGGACTTAAACATTTTTCATTTTTAAATAATTTCAAATGTATAGAAAAGTTATAAAATACTACAAAAGAACCCCCATATACACTTGGCCCAGATGAACTAATTTCTGATTTTTACATCTGTGCTTCACCATTCCCCCTGAAAAAAAAAAAAAAAATATATATATATATATATATATATATATATATAATTTTTCCCAAAGCATTTGAGAATAGACTTTAACTCCTAAGTACTTCAGTATGTATTTCTAAGAAATAGAACATATACTTACATAAACATAATACAACTACCAAAATCAGGAAATTTAACGTTGGTGCAATACTATTATCTAATTTCAGACTTTATTCAAATTTCGTTGGTTGTCCCAATGATGTGTTTTGTCACTTTTTATTATTTTTTTTAGAGAGGGAGGAAGAGAGAGAGGCAGGAGGAAGGGGCAGAGGGAGAGGGAGAGAGAGAATCTAAAGCAGGCTCTATGCCCAGCATGGAGCCCAACACACGGCTCGATCTCACAACTCTGAGATCATGACCTGAACTGAAATCAAGAGCCAGATGCTTAACTGACTGAGCCACCCAGGTGCCCCTATTATTTTTTTTAATGGCTCAAGATCCAATCAAAGATTACTAGTCCATATAATCAACACTCATCTCCTTAGGCTCCTTCAATGTGGACCAATTTCTCAGCCTTTTGTGTCATTTATGATATTAGCATTTTTGAAGAGCACAGGTTATTTTGTTGAATATGGAATTGTCTATATTTCCTCACGATGAAACTCAGATTGCGCATGTTTGGGCAGGGATATCACAGAAGTGATGTTGTGTCCTTCTCAGTGCGTCACATCAGGAGGCCCAGGATGTCTGTTTGTCCCTTTATTGATGCGAACTTTGACCACTTGGTTAAAACAGGGGTCTACCAGATATTTCCACTCTATAACTAATAAGTGATTTCTGAGAAGATATTTTGAAACTAGGTAAATATCCAATTTTCACCTTCCTAGTTGTGAAATTTTCATTGATGTTTCTTGCCTGAATTAGTGGATACTTTGAGTTACAAATGGTGATCTTTAAACCTGATTATTCTTTCTACATTCATTAGCTGGCACTCTGTGGTAAGAAAGAACTTTCTCGTTTATTTATTTATTTACTTACTCACTTACCTATCAAACTATCTGCTTCTTTTAAAAACCATTTTATCCAATGGATTATAGTCCATTACTGTCACTACTTATTTTGACACTCAAATTGTTTAATCTTTGGCCAGAAGGAACAATTTTAAGCTAACTTCTTTGCCCATTCCACAAGTCGATATCATTAAAACATTTTGGGCTGCAGTACTTGTTTACTTTCTGGTGCAAGGTGTTCCAAGTTCATTTTGTTCTTTCCCTGCCTCGAGTCTGAATCCCCAAGCCATTTCTCCAAGAACTCCATTTTAGTGGGAAGCGCTACTTAGAAAGGAAGATCTGGGAACACAAGGCTGTTGTGATGCTATGGGGCTGTTGCTTCTGGGCCTTCCAGCGGCTGAGCTAGGGAGCATACGTCCATGCTGAGTACATGGTCCACTACAATTGGATTTTATTAAACGCTAGGTAGTTCCATTAAAATTACATCCATGTGAACTCTTCTGTAAATGACAAATTGAAATAAACAATACAAGCTAAGCAGATATTTAATACCTCTTTGTCTGCTATTCTGGCATTGGAAGTACTGCCTTAAATCATGTTTTAAGTGACTCTGTATTTGATCCAGTGTTCATACTGTTTTCTTCCTTCTCAAATAAGACCAAAATTCCTGGAAGAAACTTTTCCTTTTACCACAATCTATGTGGATATCTAGAGTCATCTCTTTGATAAAAGGGGAGGTGAGTACATATATCGGCCCCCTTCTCCTATTTAAAGTTTCCTCTACTGTTTACTTAGGGATCAAAGTACAAGGAGAAAAAAAAAAATGCCTGGTACTTTTATCATCAATCAATAATATATTCCTAATCTAAAGAGGACCTTAGTACCATATTTTTAGAAAACAAATAAAATATCTTACTCATAGGTTTCCAGGCTATTTGGAGATTTTTCCACCAGATAACTGCTTGGTACGTATCCTTCATGCCTGTTAAGAGGGAAATTCATGTTTAGACTATTATAGGACAAATTTTCATATCTCCATTTTAGAGGTGGTTCAATCCGCTAAAAGTCATTTAAAGATGGGAGAGTCGCACAGTATTTGGCATTCATGATAAGACATTTTGAAGTTTTACAATAAAAGAGTCGCTAAAATTAAAAAAAATCTGCCATCTGTTAAAGGCAATAGATTTCACCACTAAAATATGAACCATAATAAATAAGAAGCGGCTACTTCACTTAAAAAGCTCTGTTTGTTGCTCTCCTTATTGTGAATTTTCCTCTAGTGGAAAAAAGATTAATGTTCGGTCTCTACTTTCTATCAGGAAACATTTTCTTTGGGGTGCGACAATCAGTATTTTTTCCACTTTAGTGCTACCATTTTATAGTCATGAAACCAAAATAATTAAAATATAAAAAAATCACTTTCCAACCACAGGCCCCAAAAGATACTGCAGTCAGCATTATAAGTTTTTAATTCAAGGCCTCCCTAATATTTTTTTGTTGTTTTTAATTGAACTCCTTCAGACATACCTGGTAAAACATGAGAAAAAAGAATACAGTCACGCTGGATTTAGAGGTGGGAGTTTCTTTTGAGCAGGAATACATAATTGTGCATAAACAAAGACATATGGATAGATACTAATCACCATATCAAAATACTTTACATTTGTGTATGGTCCTGTATTTTTCAAAGCACGTTCACATTCACTATTGCATTTCATACTACAAGGTGAAAACAATGTCTCTGCTACTCTCTGGGCCTATGGCTCGCTATCTGTAAAATGAGGGCCCTAAACTAGATGCCACATAAAATTCCTCCCAACTCTGCCAGTCTATAAAAAGATGCCTGAGAGTTTCTTGCTCTTTACTTCATAAGGCATATTTTAATTTTTATATCATAAAGCAATTTTTCAATCTAGTGATGATGTTTAATGAGGAATGCATAATCTAGTTCACAGAATTGTTTTGAGGAGTAAAGCTATCAAGAATGGGGATGCCAAATGTGGGATGATTGTCTCATATCCTGTGCCCATGGCTGACATTGCTAGTTAATCACAGCATGCTTCCTTTGGAGAACCGAACACCCAGCTTCAGAAGCATCTCTAATATGGTGTTCAAGGCAGTCTGTGCCAATTGATAGAAGTCAAGTTATTCTAAAATTCACTCTTTCTTTTATATCTGTCTTTTGGAATCCACTTGATTATGTCTGGTTTTGCCACACCGTATGTTTACAATTCTATTAATAGGTCAAATACTATTTTTACATTCAAGAGAATAACTGTGTTCTAATATGCCAACCACATAACATTCTGTGATAATATGATGATCACAGATGGTGATTCTCTTCATTTGTCCGTGGATGTAGAATTTACAAAGCTCCCTTCACTTTCAGCATCTCATTTATTTCCTCAACACTGAGAGATAGAGCTGATATTATCATCTGCGTTTCGTAGATAAGGAAGTGGACACCCAAAGTTTAAGTGACTTTTCCAAAGACCTACAGCAAGAGCAGCTGATGTTAAAGTCCAAGTCTTCTGTCTCCCCAACCTTGTGTACTTCCCACTACACTGCATTATTACAAAGCGCGTTGGGGAAATTCCCAAAGCACCAATTAGACTCTAGGGTGTCCTCTTTGATGGCCTTTGAAGTGCAGAGCTGAGCGTTTCCACAGGCCACTGAACAAAGGGTACACTGTCATTTGGGGAAGCGAAACCTAGGAGAAGAAATTTCCTGGCACATTAGGTGTGCTACATAAATGTCAGTTGACTGGAGGAGTGAATTTCTGAGTAAGTTCTTCTGGTGTTTGTAGAACAGGGCAGTCTTAAACCTGTTTCTGATATGGGGCTCCTTATAATAGGCAAAGAGAAGGTGATGTGACAGTCCTCACTTGCTAGTCAGCTAGAGAGGGGGGTTCCACCTGACGTGCTTTGGGGTCTATTCCCAGCGAGCCAGCAACACTGTCTCCCAGACCACAGTCCTTGAAGGAACTATATTTTATACCCCTCCCTCACTCCCCCTGTAGTGGTGTCAATAAGGCTACTTAAAGAGAAGGCACTTTGAGAAGCAAGTTTTGGTGTATGTAAAAAGTAAAGCCTTAACCCTAAAGATATTTGTGTGCCTCTTTTTTTACTCATCAGATTAGCTAGCTTTTTTTTTTTTTTAAGATTAATGATACCCAGTGTTGACACTCCCACACACTGTTGGTGGGTAGTGGGAATGTAAATTTGGCAACCTTTCTGAGGGAATTATCTACCAAAATTGAGACAGGCTCTGACTCAACAGTTCCAGAGTTAGAAATGTGAGATATATATTTTTTCAAAAGAAAAATATATTTTCAAAAATATATATGTTGCAAAAATTTTTTTTCAAAAAATTGCCCAGAAACATGAGCATGAGCAATATAAGATCTTCACTGTGGGCTTGTTTAAAATAACAAAGAAAACAAATAACTTGGAAACTAAACGTCTTAACATTTAAGATCATTCAAATATTTATAATACAAACACACCTTCCAAAACTATGTGATTATTCAAAAAATAAGGTAAATTTGTATCTGTTGATATGAAAAGATCTCCAAGATATATTACTAAAGGTCAAAAGCAAGGTGAAGAGCAGAAGAATCACCTTTGTGTGAATAAAAAAAAAAAAGGATGCATTCGTGTATGTATAAATTTTTGTCTGGGAATACACAAGAAAACGTCAATAGTGATTACTTTTGGAATTATATGGGGACAAACGGAGGTTGGATTTTTATTTATTTTAAATTAAACAACTATCTAGACCATCCAAACATTGCAGTGATGGAATGTTTTCTTTTTCTTTTTTATGTTTTTAAATCAGTAATAACCTCACACTTTAAAAATATGTAAACCCCTAATATTAATATACAAGGATTTTCATTGCAGTGTTGTTAGTATCTGCAAAATATTGGAAATAACCTGAACAGCCAGCAAGGGAATTGTTAAATTATGGTACACTTTTGTGTTGGATTCATGCAATCATTGAAATCATATTCTGGAGAATATTCCAGGGCTTGGGTAAATACTTCTGATATATTAAAAGCAAAACCTGAAACCTTATAAAGCAGCATGAATCTGATGCCTTAAAACTAAGTCCTAGTATCTAAGTCATATATATCCCAGAGCATTCTGAAGGTTAACAAAAGTAATTTTGTTGTATTTCAGATCAGAGAAGGACTCATAGATTTTTTTTTCATTCAGAACTGCCATAGTGGACAATGGGTATTAGCACAACTCAACTTTCTCCCCGGATCATGTAGATGGCTAGTTCAAAGACTGGTAGCGTAGCTAAGTCTTTAGTATCTTCTTCCTGCTGCTTCTTAATATAACCACTCATCTGTACCATTTGTACATGCCTTTTCTTTTCACTGAAAATAGACACTTCACAATGGGATGTGCCTTCAGTCTCATCTAAACACTCAAGAACAATAGTGCTTCCTCATAGAACAAGCTGCCAATCTCCTACTCTGTGGATTTAGTGAAAAAACCCAGGGAATTTTTAGATGGGCTTGGGGGCTGGGAGTGCTTGATGGGGAACAAACATAGCAAGTGACTTCCTCTGCCACTTCTGAGAAGTGGAAAGGTCTCCTCAACCACTTCTGCCTTCCTCTTTCTTCTACCTCTGCTCTCCTCTTCTAACTCAGTGCAGCAGTCATACTGACGGAGGCAGGACAAATCTTTCCAGTGTTTTCTCTATTCCCGCCTCCCCTCAAGCCCTGGGACAGCAACCACAAAGATGCCTTACCCATTCCTGTCCTGCACTCTCCACCAGTGAATCTCGGAACTGTCCAGCAGGTAGTACTCCTCATTGCGTTGTAGCATGAGTTCCTGCGGATCATTTGTTTGGTAGTCATACAAGGCAATGACAATGGTTTCTTCAGGTTCCCGAAGTGATCGCTGGAGGAGGTAGAAAAGAAAACCAAGTGATGACATAGAAAGGAGGTAAACTGCAGAACAAGGTCAACAAGTCCCTAAATTATAACTTGCTCCTGGTTTTATGCCAGGTCAACACACCAGTTCCTATAATCCATCGGGTATTCGCTGAAACCACCTGCCTTCTCTAGTTGGCTTTCTTTATGACTTAGGATTGTAGTGCTGAATACGACACAAAGACAACCAGTACCTGGGATTCATTGCCCCTCTCACTCTGTGTGCTGAATTTTGACCACAGTGAATTCCAAGCAGCCACATGCTTTTCATAAAAGTCTGTTGGGCACACTTTGCAGCCTCTCTGCTGGAAGCATCATATTCTTGATGAAAGTGATGCAGTCAGTGCTGTTATTCAGCACATGTTTTTCTGATTTGACTTGTGGGTTTGTTCAGATCCATAGGATTACAGACTACCAGAGCTAGAATGCCTCTGAGGGATCATTCAATCCATTCTTTTTTTTTTTTTTTAAGAATGGGAAAACAGAGGCCCAAAAGGGGAAATGGATGTGGCTAAGCTTAGCCCTTGAATTAGTCTTAATGCTCTTTCTATGATAGCACATGGACTTCCTTCTTCCTCTTAGGGGCTCTCTTGCCTAAGTCTCTACTTCTCGGTACCTTTTTAAGGATGACGTGTTGAAGACATGAAGAAGAGACGATAAAGCAAACAATTGTGGGAGTTCAGGAAGGGCACACTTGCTACAGGTTGGCAGATTTTGTGAGACAGTAAATACGGAAGAGATTGAGATTACTGGTGGGGATGAGATTTGGTGTTGAGAAGCCAACATTTCTATGAGCACATCGAAGCATTTGGTGATATAAAAATCCTGGAGATCTAGAAAGAATAGCTTGTCATATTGATGTAGTATGTCATCCCAGCTGAGCCCAGATAAGGATTTGAAGTCTAGATATCGGTGGAGTTCATGAGGTGGTGTATTGGAGTACTGCAGATAAGAGTCAATGGGACTGAGGCTTTCACCCCAAGAGTTAATGGGGGAAGGAGTTGTATTCAAGGGCATCTGAAGATTAAGGAGGGCTATGACATCATGGTTTTCATCCCATTATAGCCCAACTAATTGGATCAATCCCAATGAAAAGAAAGCTATGAGCAAGGTTCTCAAACTATGGTGGTACCTTTCCATAGGGAGCATCTTGGACATCTATGGGGATGTTTTGAACATCACAAAGGCTTAGGTGTGCTGCTAGCATTTAATGGGAGAGGGCCAGGAATGCAAAAATCTCTGCAGTATTCCACATCCTGTACAACTTTTGAATGTCCTGTTAGACATTCATGTGATGAGAAACCTGCTTATAATAATAACAATGTATAATAATACTCTGAGCCTAGATCCTACCTCTACCCTATATAGGTGGGACTATGGGGGAAACCATCTGCAAGGCAGAGTTGACTTCCCCAGAGTTGGCTTGGTATCACCTAAATCTTACAAGTCAGTATATTAGATCAGTGTTTCTCCCTGCTTCAGTGTGCTCCAGAATCACCTGGAGGTTTATGAAAATGCAGATTGCTGGGGCCCTCTTCCAGAGTTACGAATACAGTAGATCTAGGGTGGGGCCTGAGAATTTACATTGCATTTGTAACCAGCTCCCAGGTGATGCTGATACTGCTGGTCCAGGGACCACACTTTGAGAACCACCACTTGAGTCCAGAAGCTGTGCTGCCTACTGGCTTAACTACTAAGTTGTTGAATGGCCTTGGAAAAGCCTCAAAACCTCTCTTGGGACTTGATTTCCTAAGCTTTAAAATGTGAATAAAACTATAACACTCTGAAGTGGCTAGAATAGAGAGTGAGGAAAGGAGGCACATACATATATATAAATAGTGAAAGTGCGGAAGCACTTTGAAAAATATAAAGTATTATCAAAAGTAAGGTATGGGGTAAATACACAATTTTATTTTATTTTTTTAAAAGATTTTGTTTATTCATTTGAGAGAGAGAGCATGAGTGGGCAGAGGGAGAGGGACAAGCAGACTCCCCACTGAGCAGGGAGCCCGACCTGGGGCTCAATCTCTGGACCTGGAGATCATAACCTGAGCTGAAGGCAGACGCTTAACCATCTGAGCCACCCAGGTGCCCCAATACACCATTTTATATAGATAGCTGTCACTAAACCCCAAAGGGGTCAGATGGCTGGATACACAGTTTGATATCAATAAGTTTTTGTTGAGTGAATAAAGTAAACTAAGGATTTAGCAGCTGAGCGGTCCTTTTATGTAAACAGATCCATGAGAGAGTTCAGGTCCAAGAGACCCAGTGTGTTCATATCAACTGAATTACTACAACCTGCTGCATTTGCCCGGGATTTGAGAAGTCTGGGCAGATGGGGAAAGTGCAAAGGGGACATGCTAGTCAGGCCGCTGCAGTGATGGGCGTCCACCGTGCCCAAAGCTCAAGCCCTCACTTACCCTGTTGTCTTCGGGAGTAGGAGGAAGAGGCTTCTTTGAAGCTGAAATGAGAAAAACAGAAAAAGAAAATGAGCATGAAACCGAATGTGCCCGACCGGAGGCGAGCAGCCAGGGGGCTTTTCAGAGAAAAAGGGGCCCTTAGGTGAACAACAGAAGAAGAGGGCCAGAAGATGATGAAACACAGAGAAACAAAAATCGACCTTATGGAGACCATGTTTTATCTCTTTTAGCCTACTGGCTCCCCATTTCATTTTCTAGAAGATACCAGAAACTTGTAGAAGTCAATATTCTGTATTCCCAGTTGAAGACGAATCCAAACGTTGCTTCAGAGGCGTTAGGCTTGTGTCCTTCCCTGTGGGCTGGGAGACCTCCACAAACACACATACCATCTGCCAAACCCCGGAGTGGGAATTGGTGACTCAGGGTAACAGTGACTCACTGGCTTCCTGAGGCAACCGTGGGCTTGGGGAGGAGGTGGGTGAGGTGAGGGGTCATTACGGTGTTTTTTGGGAGGGCTGGAATCTACTTTTAGTTACTTTAATGCTTCTGAGCATGTATTCCTTCTACGTCCTCCAAACAACACCCTTAGCACCTCTCTCTCTGTTTATCTGTTTGTGTCTCCATATTTCCCTCTCTTTTATGCCTTCTTTCCTCCTCTCTTCTTTCTCTCCCTTTTTTTCTCCCCCTCCATTCATCTCTTCCTCTCTGTCTCTTGGTATTTCTCCTTTGAGGCCCTGAAAAGGTCAGGCCTGGAATCAATAGACCAAAGTTGAATGTTGGGGGGTAGGTGTGGCATGAGAAGCAACACATGGGCTTCCACTCAGTTCAAAGAATGATTTAATAATTAGAGATAATACAGGAATAGGCTCCCTAAGTAGGTGGTGAGCTCCTCTTCTCTGCATGAGGTTGACTCACGTACGAGGTTGATTGCTGCCTGACCGGGACAGCACCTGTCAGGAATGTGGTAAGAGGAGACACACAGTGACATGGGAACCCAGCCCGTGTGCTAACTCCTTAAGCCAGGGCAGGGTGGGGGGCTGACTTGGGTTTGTGATTAACAGAGAAGAAGCAAACAAACATAACTGGAAGCATGGTTCCGATTCAGCACCCAACCCAGAGCACCAGGTGACTGGCGTTCTCACTCCAGCTCCACTGGGAATGAGCTGTGTAGCCTTGGGCCCCTTCCAGCCCTGAACATTCTGCAACGTGTATCTCTTCCTCTAGTCTTGCTCTTCCCTTCTTTCTTCTCCCTCTGGGTGAAGTTGGTTTGCATTGACATCAGGGCCAATTCTGGTTGCAGAAATGAGTGTCGCTGTGGGGTGGGTGGAGCAGGGTCCATTTTTACCCAACCACCTCTGCTGCTTTCCAGACATACACACACACACTGCTGTATCTCAGCTTCAATTCCTCTGTCCAAAAATAAGAAAGACTAGTGGGCACAATTACCATGTGTTGAGAGCTCAGTAAGGGCCAGCAGATGTGCTAAGAGCTTCCCACAAGCCCATTGTTGCAAACATGAACGTAGGACCACTAAGAGAGTGACTGTATAGTAGTGAGGCCCTGGCTTCATGGGGTGAGCAGTTCAGCACGAGCAGCCATCTCCAAGTGTCATGCTGGTGAGTCATTCAGACGCTCCTCCCCCTCAGTCATGTGTCTAGCGCTCAGCCGAGGGAAGTACTATGCACCCTGAAGAGGGTCAGCAGCAACATGCATGGTGAAAACTACAAAACACAGGCTCAAGGAATCCCAGAACTGGAAAGGGGCTTGGAGATTGTTTCATTGCGGGACTCCTAAAAGTTCCCCTAACATTGGAGAGATGAGGACATTAGGGCCCTTGACAGCCAAGTGATGGGTCCAAGGGCCCACAGCAAAGGTGCTGCCAGGAATCTGGAGACTAGACCTCTAGCTTTGGAAAGGGTTTTCATGAACTGGGGAAAGCCCATGCCATCTTGTTATGATGGTGGATTCCACCCACGTAAAACCTTCTGTTTCCTTTTAATGAAATACTAGCCTTTGTGAATATGGTCCGTAGGGTACTGAAGAAGATCATTCACTTCTAAAACCAGGTACATATTGTTCTGGCCCAAGGGACTTGTAACCTTAAACTTTCTCTCTCAAGGTGGAGGGTGAGAAGTGTTGGTTTTTAAAGTGGTACTAAGAGGGGCTGTGACTCAGGAAGCCACGGAAAACCCAGCCATGTGTTACATTTAGCACATCCGCCTTGGGTTGTCAATGTGAGGTATTCGGTTTTCGTGCAAAAAAGAAACTGACAGATGAGAAATTGTGGCTAGGGTAAGAGAGGTTGAGAGGAGAGGGGGATGGGAGCAAAACAATTCACAGGATCCATCATTCCTATTCAACAATGGCTTTGCCGAGCACTTCCTCACTGTGCGACCCTGAGCATAGGCAATGCTCAAGGTCTCCTGCTTCTGTGACCCCACACCATCTCCCCCGGATGACCGTGGGGAATGGAAGCACCCCATGTGTCAAAGTGCATGCAAGTGAAGTTGCACTTCACTGAAGGTTCAGGTCCCAGAGCCATCACAGAAAGGAAAAGCGGTGGCACCCCAATCCCGCAATCCGGGGCCTTTGACCTCCAAGGACCAGAAACAATGTCTTTTGTTTTCATTTTGCATTTAGGCTGTGGCCTCCTTTTCTCTGAGATTATAGAGATCAACGGCGAGTTTGAAGGGGAGGCAGAAAGAAGCCACAGAATACAATAAGCAGTTTTTGGTTTTGCTTTCTTCCTCTCCAAGAGTGTAAAGTTGAGCCGGTGGAATTAAACACATGTGCGATGTGACATCACTGTAATAAATAAATGATGTTATGGACCTCTAAGTCTGTCTCAACAACTTAAGTCAACCACGCCATTCACATTTTCTAACTGGAAGGCTATGGCTGTGCTTCCCCAAATTTACCGTGCACACAAATCTTCAGGAGATGTGTTAAAATACAAACTTTGATTTGGCAGACCTGGGATGGGGCCAGAGAATTTACATTTCTAACTAGCTCACAGGTGATGTTGACACTACAGGTTCAAGGATGACACTTTAGCAGCAAGGAGCTACAAAGACGTAGGTTTGAGATGAAAAAACATCAACAGACTAGTGGTAGAGGCAGATGATTTCCCTCAGAAAGTTCGGAAAATGCAAAACTTTGTATTCAATCCCTGACATCCCTGATGATGGGAAGCTGAGAGCTTTTACCTCCTATAACCAGAGAGGTCAGTCATTTTGCAAAGAAGAAAAGGGAATTCCCGGTCTCTTACCATTCTTGGTTGGATCGTACTGGGCACAGCCCACTGCGAGCTTCTCTAGCTGAGCACAGCATCTCCACCTCCCGTCCATCCAGAAATTAGGATGATACATGGGTACCAAACTGTTATTATTCCTTGTTTCTGAAAGAGATTGGCACCAGTAGAAGAGTTATTTCCAGGTCAGTCTATCAAGGGCTACCAACTTTACAACTCCCTTAGGTTGGACCCCGCTGTAAGCTTGAGTGAATAGTACATGTTGGATTTAGACATTATCAGATCTGGATTCTTGTCTGGCCTTGCATTAACTGTATGTCCCTAGGTTGGATTACACCCTCATCTGAGCCTCAATGCCCCCTCTGTGCAATGAGAATGTTAGACTGGATCAGTGGGCCCCACAAAAGTGCCCAAGGGGCACTGGGAAGACTGAGTGGGAGGGATTCCTGCCCCTTCATCTCTCTCACCTTCAACCACAGGTATTTGCCTTTATCTGTTCTAGATTTGTGGCTTTAAAGTGAGATTTTAGTAGGAAAAAAAAAGAAAAAGAGGCTCTCCCGCTAAAGAAAAGAAGTATAAGAAATGGAGATCTAGACAGGCCATCTCAAATGTTCCTTCCAGCTTTAATATCCTGTGAGTAAAGCCCTATCCAGAGGGAAAACAGCCAATGCACACAGTTGGGGCCCTTTTGATAACTGTTTACTTTAATGTTTATACTGAGCCCCATGACTTGAGAGCATTTTTCAGCTTACCCAGCACTGGCCTATTCATACCCCATTTGAGACAACGACCTTGGAAGAGGATAAGAACTGTATTTTTATTCTCATTTTTCACTTAGAGGCATCATGGCTCCCAAGATTCCAAATGGCTTGTTTACTCTTAGTCCTTAAAGCTACTTAGAGACAGATTAATATCTGAACCCAGTTCTCCTGTAAATGCAGGGCTTCGGGCGAAATAACAGTACTACTGATTGAGTGCTTTCTCTGGGTATTATTCTAAGTGTCTGACATGTCTTAACACATTTAATTCCCACAATAATGGTGTGACCGATTGTTACTAGTCAGAATTTATAGCTGAGGAAATAGAGACACTGGAAGTTCGAGGAACTGGCCCCAGGTCACGTACTAATAATTGGCAGAGCTGGGATTTTCACCTTAGCAGCCTGGCTGCACCTCTCACGTACACCCAAACACTGTGCTGGTTCTAATGATGCCGTCAGGAAGGCGAGCCTTAAGAAATACCCTTCCTGCTGATCTGAAAACCTTTAAAGCTAGCTAACATTTACTGGGTGCCGACTCTGGGCCAGGCTAGTTCCAAGGGCTTTACTCGCAGCAGTTCCGGAGGCAGGTACTATTATTATTCCTTCCTTCTTTCCTCTTTTACAGATGGGGAAACTGAAGACCGAGCAGCCGGGGACGTTGCCCACGCACGTCTGCTAGTAAGTAGCAGAGCCGGGATTCAAACTCAGGTCATCTAACTCAAGGGCCCATCCTCCTATGCTTCACACTAGACCAGGAGTGGAAAAACTTTTTCTGAAAGGGCCAAAGAGTAAATATTTTAGGTTTTGTTCATCAGCAGGCAAAATCGACACATTATGGAGGTACTTCTCTAATCCTTTAAAACGGGACCATTTAAAAACACAAAGACCTTCCGTAGCTCAGAGACTTATGAAAACAGGTGGTAGGCTGGATTTGGCTGACCCTACACTGTACTGATTGCTGCCTCTTGGGCCCAGGGTGAAAAGTTGGAATCTAACACCAACACCAAAAGTGAGAAATATTTAACCATCTGCTGCCCTGTATCTTACTGTGGAGCCCAAGCCCGCTAGACGGTCAAGAGATCTCAAGGAGCCATTGGCACAGGAAAGTAATTACCTTCTTTAAGGGCCAGAACCCAACGCTGCCGGCTCTCACGGTCTGGAGCAAACACATACAGGAGGTAGTTGTCATGCACAACCTGGAGATACACACAGAGTCCAAGGTGAGCTGTGCACCCAGAGAAGGATGGCTGACAGCAGGCTCATCTAGCGTAGGGGGCCGAGAGTGGGGCCTTAGGTGTTTGTTGCTTAAAAGCAAACATCTGGGTGACTAGGAGACCAGTGTCCTTTTTATACAGATATTTGAATGCTATGCAGACACAGGGGGAATTTTCACAGCTCAGACTACCTGTCTGAGATTCCATGTTCCTAGGAAGCCATTGTTAAATTAAAACAGTTGGAGAAAAAGCTCTCCATGTGACAGCACATTTGTTTCTCATATTAATTTTTAAGTGATTAAAAAAATCTTTCTGGCATATGAAAGACTAAGAAGTTAGATAAAAAATGTATAATCGAGATTTTTAAAACTTCTTATTTTGAAATAATATAAGACACCCTAGTGGTTCCGTAAATAGTACAGAGTTCCTGTGTTCTTTTCACCCACCTCTCCTTAATGATAACATCTTATTACATAACCATAGTACAGTTTCAAAACCAGGAAACTGACATTGGTCCAACACTACTAACTAAAGTACAGATCTTTGAATTTCACCAGTTTTTTTCATGTACTCGGCTTTTTTTTTTTTTTTTTTTTTTAAGTAGGCTCCACGCCCAGTTTGGAGCCCAATGCAGGGCTTGAACTTACAACCCTGAGATCAAGAGTCAAACGTTTAACCAACTGAGCCACCCAGGCTCCCCTTTAATGTATTATTTTTTTTTAAGATTTTATTTATTTATTTGAGAGAGAGAGAGTGAGCATGAATGGGGGTGAGGGGAGAGGCAGAGGGAGGAGGACAAGCAGACTCCTCACTGAGCAGGGAGCCCAACGTGGGGCACTATCCCAGGACCCTGGGATCATGACCTGAGCTGAAGGCAGACACTTAACCGACTGAGCTACCTAGGCCCCCTAATGTACCCATTTTTAATGGAATTTTAATGACGGGAAAATACATGCTAATCGTTTTACTTTCATTACTAAAAATTTGAACTCATGGAGGTTAACTTTCCAGGAGGAAAGAAGTCCTTTTCTATGTCACATTAAAAATGGAATGTTTAACCTCTCAAATTGGCAAAAAGGACTAGTACCCTAGAATGTACAAGGAGATATCCACTGCTTCAGAGTCACAGATGCCAAGAGTGATGACAAGATTTGGACAATGTCGTGACCTAAAGACTAATGATAACCTCCACCAGCTCTGTCCAGTAGGACTTTCTGCAATGGTGGAAATGTTTTATAAACTGTTCTGTCCAACACACAGCTATTAAACATGTGAAATGTTCATTCATTCAGTGTGGTTTAGTGTGACTCAGGAATTTTTGATATTGTTTAACTTAAATATTGAACATCCACACGTGGCTCGTGGCTACTCTATTGGACAACAAAACTCTAGATAGTTCTGAGATTATCAAATTTGAGACTTTTTGTCCCAGAACCTCTAAACAATTTATAATCAAGTACTGCAATGGTTGCCCCCAAACATGAGTGAATTGTACTTAAAGAATATTAGGTTGGGGGCCATTGATAGTTTTGGGGTTTTTTTTCCTTCCTCTAGGAGCAGAGAATTGGGATTTTTATTGAGGTAGGGAAGACATGAGAGAAAGGGAAATGAGAAATGAAAACTTTTTCAAGAGTTTATGCTTTGTTGAATTGAATGAATGAATGAATGAATGAATGGACACCAACAGCTTTCTTCCGGGCTTAGTAGAAGATCTAACTATAGAGTCGTCCCTGTCCCACTTTCTATTACAATGACTGAGGATTTCGACCATTGTCCAAGGACTGGGGAACTAGTTCCCTCCGGTGTAACTGACTTACCTGAAATGGGTATTTATAGTGGCATGGGATGCAAATGTCACTTTTCACAATCTCGACACATTTGATTCGGGAGAGTTCAATGGAGCCCTTCAATGTGCGCTTTTTCTGTGGGGAAAAAAAAGTACATTCCATTTAAAGAAGAGAGCAGACAGTATTTTTGTCTAGGTTGCTTATAGAAATCCACTACTAGATAAGATCCATTAGCTTTGTAAACTAACCCCCATATATCCAGAAGCTACTTCTTGGCCTCTTGTGCCTCAGAGAGGCAGTAGCAAGAACTGAGATGAAAAAAGTCAAGATGTGAAAAGTATCCCTATCAAATACAGGGATGCTTTGTGGTGTTTCTTTTTAAATTTTCTTTCTAAAAACTACTTTATTCATTTTTGAAAGTACAGAATTTATCCATGTTTATTGTAACAAATGAAATAATATGGAAGTATGTTAAGAAAATATTTATAGTGTCATATCATTCCACCCTTCTCCACAACCCTGAGGTAGCCAAGGTTAACCATTTGGAATGCATTTGTCTTTCCCACACACATTTATAGGATATATACCAACAAAAACAAGCATCTGTTCCACACAGTGGTCTACAGCTTGCTTTTGTAATCTAAGGATGTATTATTGAAAGGCCAGTTTTCCCTTAAAAACCTCTGAAAACACGTATCCTTTGAGCTCAAGATATCTTGTCATTTAGAGTCTTCCACAGCTAGAAATACATGCCTTGGTTCTGCCCATAATCATAGTTCTTTAGGATGGTTCATCTGTTTTTGAAAACAGAAGAGCACAAGGAAGGCGCCTTTTCAACAACCTTCTGCCACTGCGGATAAACAGGGAGTCTGAGCTTTGAGGTTATCTTGTTTTTTGACCTCTGTTTTATTATTTCCTTAGTAGTATACACAGTAAAATGCAACAAAAGGCTCATGGCAGTAATAGGACCACTCTGTTTGCAAGACATGTTTACCTTGGAACCCACTAAGTCCTGCTCCCCCTGAGAGTGAGACCAGGACATCTATCAGCATATCCCTAAGGCATAGTGACGGGCCTACAACAGGTGCTCAGTCAGAATGATATGAACGAAGGGCACCATGTTGAAACACAGTTTAAACAATCTCAGGCAGATTTAAAGCTAATGCATTTAGCTCCTCAGGAACTATCTCCTGGGGGCCAGTGCTGTTCTGAGAGCAGAAAATAGAGAGGTGAACATGGCAGATCTTCTCATGGAGCTCACAGTCTTGTTGACAAGGCAGACAATATAAACAAGTGCCATAAAGACAATAGAACAGGTTGATGTGACCACCTTGTGGACAGGGCAGGCCTGTCTGGGGAAAGGGCCTTTGAGAAAAGATCAGGGAGTTAAAAAAAGGTGCCAGACATGAAGTTTGGGGGTGTGGGGGCGGGTAAGCATCCTATATAGAGTTCACAGCAAGAGCAAAGTTCTGGGTACATATTGGTTGTTAATAGCCTAGGACTATCATCATCAGGGTCTAAAATGGAGGTAAGTATTAATGGGAGTTGTGAGTAGGGACAAAGGTTCTGTGTAATGTTCTAAAGCAGTGCTGTCCAAGAATAGCAGAATGGGAATCATATATGTTACTTAAAGATTTCTAGTAGCCACACTACAAGGAATTAAAAAGAAACAATAAAATTAATTTTAAGAATATATTTGTTTACCCTATTATATCTAAAGTATTATTTCAACATGTAATCAGCATAAAAAATTAATGAGATACATTATTTTTTGTACTAAGTCCTTGAAATCGTGTGTTGTAGAACACATCTCAGTTTGGACCCGCCACAGTTCAAGTCCTCAGCGGCCACACGTGGCTGTGGTTCCATTATTGGACAGTGCAGCTTCAAGATGTCCAAGGAGGGCTTCTCCTCTAACCTCAGATTATCTCCTTTAACCTCTTAATATTCACTGACTTCAAACATGGATTTTAAGAGACACTGTGTTAACAGCCTGTCAGGTGAGCCGGCTATGGGGTTTGCTCTTCTGTTGGAATGGATTTCATGTTCTACCATCAAAACTCACTGTTTTTCCTAAACGAGTTCCCTGAGGCGGGTTGTCTTCAAAGTTCACAAGATCTGATACGTGGTCAACAAGAGACCAGTTGTGCATCCCCCGAGCTGGGGACTGGGGAGTAGCCTGTCAGTGAGATAAACACAGTTCTATCTCTGAGAAATGGTGATTGCCTGTAATCATCCCAAACAACTGTGCTATTTCTGAAAAATGCCAGGGTAAACCTTCCAAGGAAACCACACAAGAGCCATCAGGAAAAGAGAGACAGCAAAAACCTGCTCTCATTCTTACGTGTCGTTCCATCTGCATCACTTGGGGTGAAAGTCACAAGACCTCCCTTGGCCTTTGTCTCTTTTCTTGGCCATGTTCAAAGCTACCCTGTCTTCATATTCCAAAGCTTCCCCCTGGACACCTAACATGTATCAAACACAACCCAGCAAGATGCTGGTGTTTACGTATTTGCACAAAAGCAAGCTTGTGCACGCAGCTTTGGTATTTCCTTTCTATGTTAATATATTGCATAAAGTAGAATTTTGGACTGTGAGTTTCAAAGAGAGAGGCAGGGAACAAAACCGAAATAAAGGACAATTCACATTTTTGAGCACGTCTTACACTTCAGGCACTCAACAGGCCAGCGCCCATTTAATCTACAATCCTGCAAAGTATCATTGCCCCATCTTGCAAGTGAGGACCTTGACGTTCAGAGGCCAAGTCTCTTAATAAGTGCAATGGCAGGGTGTAAGCTCAAGTCTATGACTGCAGAGCCTGAGCGCTTCACAACTATGTTTCATGGCTCTTGCACTTGCCCTGACTTTCCACAGGAGATTTTCATCGCCCAGACTCCACACTGAACAATCAGTTGCATGAATCTATACTCCAAGCTGTGGTCCAGCAGACATTTGTCTGTGCCCTATTGGGTCGTGCAATGATTATGCTGGATTTGAAAGGGGAGCACTTTCTCTGCTTCCTCAGAATGATAAGTCCACTTCACTCCTATTAACATAGGCTCCTTGACTGTTTGGCTAGTCCAACAGATATGTCAGTGAGAAGCTAGGTATCTGAGACCTATGAAAGAGGTTATCTCCACCCTTCTGAAAAATAGCTGAATTTCAGCTTTCTGCTTTGGAGAGGCAGAGTGGAAGAGGATTGGAACTTTCAGTTCAGGTAGACAGGCATTTGCCTGACCTGCTATGCAACTGAGGCAAGTGTCTCAACTTTTCAGTGCCTTTTTTTTTTTTAAGTGAGAATGACAATAGATCCTGAGTCATTGGGTTAATTTAGAGGACTTAAAAAAACCATGTACACCTACTCACAAAATAAATTCATTGAAATGATAAACCAATCACTCAAGTGTTACTTCCTTTCCTTCTCCAAATGCTGTGCATAAGATAAGACCTTGTTCTCTTGTCTTTATGTGTCCACAGTTTGGGGGGGTGATTTTCTTTTGGGCAAATATGTAATCAGGAACCACCATCTGGGAGGGGCAACGTTAATTTTTAACTGGCGATACTGGTGATTTTGACATTCCGGAGTCATTTGTTTAATTTGCAAATTGTTTGTAAAATCAGGCCAAAACCACGGAAGGGGCCTATTTCCTGGTCTTACTGACTGTGTTACATTTGCTCTCAGAGGGCTTTTCCTTTCTCCTTTTGCTTTCTGCTTTTCCTCCCACTCGCCTGTCAAAACCTTCCCCAAGTAGTCATTCACCAAGGGATTAACTTACTGATAGAGTAAAGCTTGGCTTGTTTCAGAGGAGTTTGGATCAGGACAGATGTTAGACACCGAAGCCAAGAAGGAGCTTCGATAATGGAATTTCAGGCATTAGCTGAGAGAGTATTTTTCAAAGGGGAGTTCAGACTTTCCCGGACCACACTGTAAAAGTAGCCACATACTGCCTTTATCAGAGTTTCTTTGTGATTGGAAAATCTTTCTGGTGATGATTTTAACTAAGGAATTTCAAATATTTTGCTCAATGCCTCTTCTGGCCCATAATACATTGTACAAATCTGAAATCGCACAATGACACAATTGAAATTAAAACTGATGTCCTGTGAAATGAAACTTAAGTGACTGATTTGAGGGTTGTCTCTCCCCCAACACACACAGCAGAATACCAGTTCTAAAATGGGTTTTAGGGGTGCCTGGGTGGCTCAGTTGGTTAAGCAGCTGCTTTAGGCTCAGGTCATGATCCCAGGGTTCTGGGATCGAGCCCCACGTCAGGCTCCCTGCTCAGCAAGGAACCTGCCTCTCCCTCTACCTGCTGTTCCCTCTTCTTGTGCTCTCTCTCTAATAAATAAATAAAATCTGAAGAAGAAAAAAAAAGGGTTTTAGGGGTCTTCCTGGATTCTAGTTTCATCATCTCTGTAAAATACGCTCAAGGTAACCCACAAATTCGCTCCCAGTCTCCCAACTCAACAGAAGTCTTTGATGATACAGGGGGCCTCGTGCTTTGTGTTGCAAGGGAGAAAAGCAGAGATTCAGAACTCAGAAAGCCATGGTTTGAATCTCTGTGGTGACAAATAGCACAGTGCAAGTCGTCTCCGTTCTTTGGACTTAGTTCTCTTTGCTCTTCTTCGTTCTTCTAGTTCTTGAGGAGTAGCGGTATTGCTGACAGCTGCCATGCAGGGTCACTGTGACCAGAGCTACGATAAGGCACCCGGCACGTTGCCTGATACCCAATAAAGATGGGATCGTTACTGTCTCAATGGAAAATGTAGCCTCTTCTAAAACACCGGGGCAATTTGGGATTAGCTGTTGCTGGCTCCTCTCCTCCCCCAACCCATCTTCACCTGGCCCTATGTCCATGAAACCGCAGTTCTGGGAGAATCTGGAGCTGAGGGGAAGATTTTAAGGCTCCTGGGCTGACTTAAAGTCAGGAAACTATGATCCATCCCACACCTGCCTTCTTTTCTTTCCTCTTTTCTACAAGCCCTTTTAGTCATAGCTAAACCAGAGTCAACTGGCTTTCCTCACTTCAGCTTTTTGCAATGTGGTTTTCGATGAAGCTCGTTGTGCTGTGGGGAAAACACTCTAGCTTCCTTTAAAGTCTGCCATCTTGTCAGTAGTAGCACCCCGACTACCCAAGAGGAAAAAGTGAGGATTTTACGCCAAAAAAGGAGAAAAAGCAAGAAAAGAAAAAAATAGATAATGGACTATACCCTCATACAGCTTCCAGAAGGAAATTTGGGATCCTTTCTTAAAATTATGAATGTATTTTCTCACAAGACGCTATTAAAAGCAGACATTTGTGGGAATGATTCTGATGTTTGGGAGTAGGAAGTAGAAAGAGCTTTGCTTTTAATCTCATATCCTTCCATGAACATATATGTTTTTTATTGTACTTAAAAACAGTTAATTGAAAGAACGAAAGAAAGAAAAAAAGAAAGAAAGAAAAAGATTTCCCTTATAGTATTTATTCTATACGAACATTTGTTCAAAATACATAAAGATGTAGGGAAAAGGATTTCATAACAGCATTATTTATTTCACTAAAAACCTAGAGAAACTTAAATATTCACCAATAGACAAATGAATAAATTACTTATGGTTCATCTATCTTGTGACTACTCTGTAGTCATTAACAAAATGAAAGCAATTGATACAGAGGGACGAAAATATATATATTAACTGAAAAAAGGTTTAGAGCCACAGATGGAGCACGATCTCATTTTTGGGAAAAGAAATAATAAAATA
Organism: Ursus arctos; assembly: GCF_023065955.2. NCBI lineage: Eukaryota > Metazoa > Chordata > Mammalia > Carnivora > Ursidae > Ursus > Ursus arctos. Next base: position 46,362,845 of record NW_026622819.1, on the reverse strand, counting down.
CATAATAGTATATGCAAAACTCAAAGAAATAACTCAAAAGGAACTCTGCTAACACGGGCTGTCTCTTGTGGGAGGCACTATGGCAGACTTTCCCGTGTAAATTATATGTTTCTGTAATATTTGAAGCTTTTGCAGTGAGCATGTAAATTTACTAAACAGAAAAATGAAAATAATATTTTAAAGCAGTCATAAACTTAAAAACAAAACACTGTACAACAACCTTGGCAGATGAGTATAGGAGAGGGCTGAGAGGTACTCGTCGAATGCTGGGTGTGCAAAATGATGGAGCTCTTTGCCCTTGTGACCTCCTGACCCCATTAGCAGTAAGTGGCAGCTAGGCAGTACCTGTCACCTGCTCATCTATCTCCATGGAGGTTCACGTTCATGATGGGTCCTCTTGTCTTCTTGAGTGATAGCCATTTTCTCCATAGATTCTAAAAAGGCAACACTGTACTTTTATGTGGGTGTATTTATCTTAGAAGTGAAGCAATAATTGAGGAATAATTTCCAGGCCTCATTCATGTTAGTTAAAGATATTAGTGATCCTAGCCTTAAAAAAGCATGTTTGTTTAGATTTGTTTTCAAAAGGGAACAGAGAGAAAAGGAGTGATGTAGAAACTAAGAGCAAGAAGTGAGTGCTACAGGTCAGGTGCCCGAACACTTTGTCTCTGCTCTGTCAATGCTCTTTCAAAAGCTTCCTTCTTTCCAGAATAGGCCCTGTGGATTTTTAATGAGTTTGAAAGAGTGTATTTTTCCATATACCTTTCAAACACTGGAGAGTCAGTAGCCAAAGCATATAAATTAATAACTCCACTGCATTTCAGAAAATAACCTTAACACAAAGGTGATGCTCGATCAATGTTTGTTGATTGGTTGATTGAAGGAACAGCAGGTAAGGCTAAGTGTGCAGCAGAAAGTGATGAGTATGAACCCTATGACAAAACTTGTAATAGAAATGATTTGAATGAGATTTCCAGAATGATTGGCAGGTGGATACAAATCTCTCGACAATGAGAACATAGGTCCAAACTGGTCTGCACAAAGGATTGAGCTAACAAAGAGCTCCTACAAATTACTAAGGAAAATACTAACAAGATTATAGAAAAACAGGCAAAAAGAATAGAAATTGCCCTTAAATATATGAAAAAATGCTCAAAGTTACTACAAAAACAAAAATGCAAATAAGGTATACTGAGATACCATTTTTAAAACCTGTCAGACTTGCAAAGATCAAAACGTATGGTAATGGTGTTGGTGAGGTTTTGACAAAGCAAGCATCTCACATGTGGCCCTGGAGAATGTTCATCAGCACAACTTCTGGGAGAATAATTTGGTCACGTTCAATAAACAACAGATGCAAATATCCTTTGACACAGCAATTCCACTTCTAGAAATGTTTTCTGTAGACCAAGGCTTCTCAACCTTGGCACTATAAACATTTTAGGCTGGATAATTCTTTGTTGTGAATTTGTCCTGTGCCTTGTAGGATGCTTAGCAGCCCCCTGGGCTCTGCCCAAAAATGTTAGTAGCACTCCCCTCCCCAGTTATGACAACTAAAAATTTTTCCAGACGTTGCCAATGATGGGCAAAATCGCCCCTTATGGACATAGTGATATAGAAAGTGACATACATATGAGGTTATTCGTTCCTTGTCATTTGTAACGACAAAAAAAGTGGAAAACAGACTACAAATCCATCATTAAGATAACTTTTTATCCATTCAATGAGAATATTATACCACCACAAAAAAGAATGAAGAAGCTCTTTGTATATAGATATGGTTTGATCTTTAAGAAGTATTGCTGACAGACCAAAAGAAAGGCTAAGAAGTGTGTGTAGAGTATGCCATCATTGTATAAAAAGGAGGAAAAGAAGAATATTTATCTATATTTACATATATATGCATAAGGTATCATTGGAAGAACTGATAAGCAATCGATCATACTGATCGCTTTCAGGCCATGAAGTGCTGTGGCTTAGGACAAGGGTGGGAGTCGGCCATTGCCTAACATTTTGTAATTGTTTTTAAAACATTTATGTGCATGTAGTATCTACTCAAGAATTTTTTAAAAAATTAGTCTGTATTTTGCAGAAGATGGCCTTACAAAAGTGGCTATTAATACAGAGGCCTGAAATCCAATAGGCGTACAAGCAAGGGGGCAAGAGTTCATTCCATCAACAGTTCTGTTTTGTGAACTAAGATCAATTTGCAACACAGATGAAGCAACGTGAACAGCAGTAACCTAATGTCACTGTGATTTATAATGAACTTTTCAAGAATTATACCAGCTTTCTCGTGAACTCAGAGAAATTTGGGGGTCAGACATTTGTGGTAGCAGGCTCCCTTGCCCCTGAGTCACGGCTTTCTAGGGAGAGCAGGGGGGCCGAGAAGCTCTATGTTGCCTGCCTTTTCCATGCTCACCTTTCCAAGTGCCCTGGTCTCTATGGATTCTCCTCCTTGTCTCTAAGTGTCCAGTGGGACGATTACACTTCATTCTCTGAGCAGACTAAGTGTCTGTTGTTTAAAAGCAGAGAATCATGAAAGGTGATTCATGTTGCTATTCCATGGATTCAGTGTTTCCAGTCTTCACTTTGCAACCCACCCACGAAATTTCCACCAGCATGTGGTTCCACCAACTGGTACCATATACTTAATGCTATTATTTAAGTTGATTTTTCACTTCAACAAATTTATTCTAAAAGGAAGTCTTAAAGCATCACCATACATTTAAAAGTACTCTTTTCTAAAGTAAATTGTAACAAACATATAACTAGTAAATTAAAACTATATCAAAACCAGATTTGTCTGTGTACCATCTAGTGGGTACCTCATGGTACTCCACTTTGGGAAACACTTCATTGGATCGCTGTACCTGAAATTAGCCACAGTAGGACTGTGAAGAGGGGCTGCGTTTGGTGTTAGCGCCTTCAATTTCACTTTCTGGGCCCCTGGTCCTTGGCTGGTGCCCCTATTTGATGGTCTTTCCTGTATTACCACTCCGCGTATGCGTTCCCAGAATGTTATTCTAAGAAAGAGCCCAATGAGGGGTAGCCGCTATTAGGATTAGCTAATCTGCTCAACTGAACAGTGCTGAGGCTTATACAGCATCTTTCCTTAGCAGAGGTCACCCCCAGGAGCAGAGCCTCCGGGTTCCAAGTTCAGGAGCGCATTTTGGTGAGCCCGCAGAGACCAGGTGGACAGAAGCACACTGTGCAAGGTCGCAGGAGACTGGCGACTTCACAAACTTGCAATGAGAAACAGCATGGCCAAGATGCTTGTGTCGGTGTTGCAGAGAATTCTCACAGAAGGAGATTGTACTTGGGCAACCAAAGTGCTATCAGAAAAGCGCATGTTAGTGGGATCCGAGTATAGGGGATTACTGTAGCCCAGGGCCAGAGGCTGCTTTTACACTTATTACTACTACAGTGACCTTGGGCGAACTTTTTTTTTTTTTTTTTAAAGATTTTATTTATTCATGTGACAGAGAGACAGCCAGCGAGAGAGGGAACACAGCAGGGGGAGTGGGAGAGGAAGAAGCAGGCTCATAGCGGAAGAGCCTGATGTGGGACTCGATCCCGAATCGCCAGGATCACGCCCTGAGCCGAAGGCAGACGCTTTAACGACTGCGCTACCCAGGCGCCCCCTTGGGCGAACTTCTTAACTCCTCCATGTCTCAACTGCTTCCTCTCTAAGAAGGAATATTACTTTTATCTTCTTCGGAGAACTGTGAGGCTTACATGAGGAAATTTGTAGGAATGTGTTCAGTCCTCTCCTTGCGGTGATGCTGGTTATTGTTGTTGGTGATAATGTTGTGCTGTCATTGTGGTAAGCTTGGGGGTCCCCACTCAGGACCTCCATTACACGGAGTTGGAAACTCAGCGAGGAAGTCTTCACCCCAACACGACTTCTCAAACCCAAACAAGCTTAGATTTGAAAATACCCATTGAAGAGCACTGAATCCAACTTTTAGTATTTGTCCCAGATGTGTGGCCTAGGAAAACGTAGTTAGCTTCTCTAAGCCTCTCTTTTCTCATCAACAAAATGGGGATCTTTTGCAGAGGAGGAAGCTTTCTGGCACTCCTTAAATCCTGCTCTATCGGTGGTGGGTTCATCTACATATATATAAGACTGACTTTAAATCAAATCATCTCATCCATGTATAAAATATTACATATCTTCCCTCTCTCTCACCATCATATTCAAAGCCTATAGAAATAGTGCGCTTGAAAATCACCACAACGGTGGGATTCTTTCGTTTTCATGGGTTCCTTCTTAGAAGCATAGTTTTCTCTAATGGTTCTGCTAACTTCCGGTCGCCCCGTGCATTGCTTTAATTTCTGTAAGACGGTACAACAGCAAACGATAGAGGCCATAAAATATCTTCTCCTATGACACAGTTATCCCACACGCAGTACTAGATCATAAGGAGCTGATTTTAAAAAGGAGACAGTTTTATGTTAGGTATAGTACTATTTTTCAGTGTTCTCACCATACCTGGAAACAACTAAATGTCAAAGAATAGAGGATAAGTTCATCCATTTGTTCAGGTACATAGAATTGACAAATATATCTCCAAAGTGAATTAATTTGATCATGACGAAAATCATAGGCATGAGAAGATAATTACTTTGGAGACCACACAGATATGCGGAAATGTATCTATAAAAGAACAAATGAAGAAAGAATATAAAATTGTCATGCATTGTGATTATAACTACATGAAATTTATGTCTTTACAAGAGCAAAGGTCATTCTCACAGAGACTGTAAATTGATGTCTTTAGACAAAAGAGTTATGGAGAACTCTTAATAATAAATAAATAAAATAAAAAATAAAATAATAATTTTATCAATTTTTAAAAATAGTGTTGGCATATGAATGTTTGCTGCTCCATCTCTTGTATTAATCAAAGTGGATTTAACCTGATTCTAACCTGTCCTCAGTCTTTGCTGCTAATGGCTGCCTGTGCTCAGTGCCTGAGGTCCTCAGTGTTGGTACACCAAGCACCTTTCCACCAAAACATGGAGTAGGATGACTCCAGACAAAGTATCCCCAGAAGAAGAATGCTATAAGATGTCAGCAAGAACCCCTGTCTTGAACTCTGTATGTTTAAGTCTCTGTTCCTCACCTAGGCCAAGGCTTTTCCTACCTCCGATTCTTTACACTGTCAGTATCCTTTACCTGAAATGTTTTTCCCCATTTCTTCATGTCACTGGCTCTTTCTCACCCTTCAGGTCTCAGCCTGGATATAAATTCCTTCTCTGGCCACCTTTCTCCCCAACTCAGCCCCAGCTCAGTCTTTCCATAGAAGCTACCACCATCTATATCTTCCCCATGTATTTATATACTCGCTTGTCATTGCCTTCTCCATTAGCATGTGAGTGGGTGAGGACAGGCACCTTTCCTCTGTCATTTACCACCGTACTCCCAGCACCTAGCCCAGAACCTGGCACATAGTAGATGCCAAGAAACGTTTGCTGAACGAATGAATGACTCTTTATATACCAAAAGAGAAATGTTTCTTTGATACAGTGTTGGGTTTAAAAAATAAAAAAAAACTTTGGCACAAATAGATGTAGTTTAGGGTAGAAATAGTCCTATATTTTGATTTCCTATAATAAGCTGGTATAATTTCTGTGACTTTTTAATTATCAAAAAAGGAAAATATAATGAGAAGCTTGCTTATAAATACCTTTACATTAACGGGGATTATATGACAACATAAGACTTTGGATCAGGTTCTTATTTAATTAAAATACTGACAAATTTACTGAAATTTCAAGGACCTGAGCAGACATTGGATCTAAAAAGGGAATTTTATATGCATGGAGAACCATTTCAGAACTTCTATTTCTGTCCCTGGATCTCTTTAAGTGAAGACCCACAGTGTCATGAAGTCAAACCCAGACTGACCTCTGAATGAAAATTAGGTCCTGGAAGATTTACTTTTTCAGTCGGCCTAATACCCCACGGAGAAGAAGAATTTATTACTACTTGTTAAGAAAATAGAGAGATGAGGATTTACTATTTGGTGCATGAAAACTTGAGAAGAGCTTTAAAATGGTTTTCTGCGGGGTCCATTTTTATGTTTGAAATGAAGACATCCTGTTTTACATGGACCTCATACCTCAAGAAACTGAGCTCTTGGACTTTCCAGTCAAACTTTTCTTCCAGACCGACATTCCAGACCTTTATAGTATTGCTCCATGGCCTATTTTTACTGCAAAGACTGGTTGACAGATACACCAGTCCCTGAGCAGTAGGAATCAAATTTAATTTTAATGTGGGAGTCTTCGCCTCCCAAACAAAAACTCTCTATTCACTGGCTTTCTCCTTATAACATCAACCTCACATCACAAAGGCAAACCAATTGGGATCCAAAGAAAATCCATTAAGGTGGACATTGAAACCGCATATCTTTGGATCCTTACTTCCCTTGGCCTCGCTAGACAAGGCTGACAATTTTTAGCTCCCAGATGCTCTTCTGAATTCAATTTGACTTTTGAGACCTTTGTTCATTCCCTGGGTATTTATTGACCACTTACTGTGTGCCCTGCACTGTTCTAGGTGTTGGTGATGCAGTGATGAGCAAGGTCCTCCTGCTTTCATGGAACTGACCTTCCAGTGGATACACAGACAGAAAAGAAACAGGGAAGCACATCAATAAACAATAAGTACATGTAGATGCTGATATACCGAAGTATCAATGTACTTAAAAAAGAAAAGAAAATAAACAAACAGGATCCTGAGAAAATACTTAAACAGACAGAAATAATAAAGAACCAGCCCTGCAAAAAGCCTGGGGTGCTCCTGAGCACAACTAATGCAAAGACCCCGCACTTGCATGCCCCGGATGTGAGCACCCTCAAGTGTACCCCTCACTTGCCTTACCCTAGCTCTGGCCGTGTCCAGAGGCCCTACAGGGAGCGTGAGCTTGGAGTGTTCAAGGCTCAGAAAGAAGGCAGATGTAGTAGAAGGCTGGTGGATAAAGGGAGTGTGGTGTGAAATGAAATTGGAAAGGCAGGTAGGGACCCCTGGATGAAGAGTCTTGTAGGCTATAACTGAGCATTTACTTAAATACTCTAAACAGCCATGGAAGGTTTTAAAGTTGGGAGTAAGACCTGATTTATCATTTTAAAAGTTCATTCTATGGGGCGCCTGGGCGGCTCAGTCGTTAAGCGTCTGCCTTCAGCTCAGGGAGTGACCCCGGCGTTCTGGGATCGAGCCCCACATCAGGCTCCTCCGCTGGGAGCCTGCTTCTTCCTCTCCCACTCCCCCTGATTGTGTTCCCTCTCTCGCTGGCTGTCTCTCTCTGTCAAATAAATAACTAAAATCTTTAAAATAAATAAATAAATAAAAGTTCATTCTAGATGTTGCATGGAAAATAAATTCTATGGAGCCTTGAGTGTCAGTGAAAGCCCAACCAGAAGACAACTCAATCACGTAGGAATGAGATGGAGAGACTGTGACTGATGAAAGTCTCAAGCAAAAATGTTCAGGTAACTTTAAGAATATTACTGGCAAAGGGTTTAGCTGTAGAGGGGAAGGAAGCGTCAGACAGGGAGGAGGAAAAAAGAGAACAGAGTGCTTTGTTCTCCTGAAAAGAGTGTGGGGGGGCTAGCGGTGGAGGGCTGGCCCACTGCTGTTTCCTACATGTGCCTCTCTGACCCAGCTTTTAAAATTCCAACCTCCTGAAGCCTCTTCTTCCTCTTTCAAGGCTGGGCCATGAACTTCTACCTCCAGGGAGTCTTGTTTACTTACTTCTACACCCAGAACTCTTTCTTTTGAAGTCCTTTATAACTTGCTTTGTTCTCTACTCTTTTGGAATTGAGCCTTGTTCTGTTAGGGGCTCATTTGTATAACTCTAACCTCTCCAATGGTGTCTAACCCTCATGTCCTTGCTCTTTCCCTCCTTTTCTTCCTTCCACAAATAATGAGTGAGTCGAAAATGCCAGGCACTGTTATAGACACTGGTGATACCATCTTTACCAAACTGGGTGCTGGCCCTCATAATGCTTATTATAATATAAAAGAGGGTGGAGGAATGACATTAGCACAATAATCACTTTAATAAATGGGTAATTGCAACTCTGGGACGTGCTCTGAAGAGAGGGCAGGTATGGCTAAGGCGGCACGTAACAGGAGTAGATGACCTAGTCCAGAGAAATCAAGGAAGGCTTTCCAAGCAAGTGACCTTCAAAATGGGGCCTTAACATTGAAGGAAATCTTACGTAGTTGGATCCCAGAGAGACAGAAGAAAAGGGGACATGAGCTGATGTGGAGGATGGCATGTGATAGATTGTGGTGTCTGCTCTAGGTCTAAGGGGAGAAGGGCTGCAGGGACATGTCCGCTTCTGATAAGAATCATCAGGACATGATCACAGTCACCATGTGTCATGCTGGCTGCTGTGTGGGGAGTAGGGTGGTGGGGGGCTGGGGCAGAGTGAGTGCAGGGAGACCATTAGGAGGTGTTAGGCATCCCAGGCGAGAACTGCTGGCAGCTTTCACAGGGAAAGTGACCGTAGAAAATGGAGAGAAGATTCTAGAGGACCTTTAGGAGACAAAGCTTGCCATGGCTCTCATTTCTTTTTGAACACATAGCGGGGCTCCCTGAAGCGATGAGGACAAAGATTTGTCCTGGGGTATGTGTGGAAATGCCAGAGCTCACAACATGTGTCATTGCAGAAGATCCATGCCCTGGCTTACTGATTTTCAGGACTGCCCTTTCCACTGAGGACTTCAGAGCAAGAAGGCATTGCACGCTCTGCAATAACCCGAGGGAGGTTCCAACTGCTCACGGGTCACCACTGCTAATAGTGATAAGCACCATTTATCAGGGAGGCTGGGTAGGCCTTAGAGACATACGGCAGTTTGTTAAATCCTTCCAACATAAGGTATTGAAATTTTCTTTGTCTCCGTCACCTGCTCTGTCCATTAGGGTAATAGTCCTTGCTAATTTATAGGGTGGTGGTAAGGATTAGATGAAATAATCTACATTTAGCACAGTGGCTGATACCTACTAAGTGTTAAGTAAATATTAGTTACTATTATTGGAATAATCGTAACCTCCCCCTCATTAAAAGGAAACAAGATAAAGACGGAATGTTTAATTATTACAAAAGACGTAAATAGCTTTATATAGAGTCACACAGCCTTAAGCAACTTACGCAATGCTGCATAGCTTCTAAGTGGGGAGCTTGTCTCTGACCCAGATGTGCCTGACACCAGAAGCTGTGTCTTTGACTGACGTGCAAGGAAAAGCAAGGAAAAAGCAAGGAAAGGGGACCATCTCCCCATCTGCCATCTTTAATTTAAGAAGGATGCATGCTCCAAGCGATGTTTCTGCTGCTAGATCAGACCGCAGGCTAACGGGAAGAGCCCATGGGGAGTGAGACCCTTGACCAGACACTGACTAGCATGGCAGCCTTGACTTTTTATCCTGCCCCACATACACAGAATGGCTCACACGCTTGTGAGCACCACAAGCTTGATCCTGAAGGTGCAGATACATTAAAACAGGGAAACCGTTGCAGTTCTCCTGAGGGTCCTTCCAAAGATCAAGGTGCTACCAGTAGGGCTGAGCTGCTCACATGCCTTTGTCATGAAATACTCACTGTTGCCCAAGGTAAGTAGGATCGAGGTCCTCACTTTACGAATAGCAAACAGAGGCTTAAAGAGGTTAAATACCTTGCCCGAGATCCACATCCAGAAAGTGATAGAGTCGGAATTTGAATCCAGCTCTAGCTGGCTCTACTGGCCTCACCAGTCAGTGACACTTGTCTCCATCTATGCTGCCCCTTCGATCTCATGCTTACCGGAAGGACCCAAGGCCCTCTGTTTCTCTTTGACCCCGGAAGGGATCTGGTTTCACTCATGTGCAACTAGGCATGTTGCGCAGCTGGTGACCGCCTCTCAGGACAGCATTTGTCTGTAAAGCTGCCCAGTGGTGTGTTGGAGTTGGCTTGCTGTGGCCCATGAGGGCGGATGATTAAATTTTGAGGAATTTTGGGAGCCAGGAGACATCACAACGGTAGTTTGAAATGGGCCACCATGGGCGTACTTATACGAGCAATCAGCCAACACTATGGATCGGGGCTCCCTGACACTCTCCACGCCATGACCAGCACAGCAGTTGTAAACCTTCACCAACATACCATGGGTCCCTGATCTCATTGTCCTCTGCTAAAGAATGCCAGGCATCATGGACCACTTTGCAAAGAAGCTGGCAGGCACAGGGTGCTGTCTGCAAGTGTGCCTGCCGGTGAGCTACGAGCTGCCATCTGTGCTTCTTTCCGGCCCACTGTTGCTGCTGGGGGAAGGCGCTTCTCGACTCCACTGAAGATGCCTGCACATTTCACCAGCAGACACCGGAACCAAATCCGTGTGAAAAGAAGAGGCTCCAGCAGTATGTATGTTTAGACATGGATATTTAAAATTAGAAGGTTGTTATGTAAAGTTAGAAAAAACATACTTCATCTGCAGTATTACAGAATTTTTTTCTGAGCAGGTGGGATTATTTTTCACATGACGTCATAAATCCACAGATTTTTAAAACTGCAAGGAACATAATTTTCCAAATGGGAAAAGAGAAAAAGAAGCTGTGACCCCGAGAGGGGCACTGGTTGGCTCAGCATCCCACATTTCATCATGCATACGTATCTCTCTCCACAGACCTGCATTTAGTCACCGAACATAAAGAATCCAGGCCCCTGATGCTAGCCTGACTTTAAAGAATACTTTAATGCTGTCCTTCATTTGAAAATGAATATGTTATGCCACTCTGCTTGCTCCTTTGGAGAATTGATGATGATACAAATACTGGCTAATTTTTACTAGGTGCTTACGAGGTGGCAGGGCTCATGCTAAGTACTTCAGATATTAAGTTGAACTCTATGAAATTGCTAATATCTGGCCTTTTTTGATCTGCTGAGTAGTAATTTCAAGTAGTTCAGTCTAAATGCATTCTATCTGTTAATCTTTACCATATTCTCGTGAAGTGAATTCTATTATCACACCCACTTCACAGATGGTAAGACTAAGGCTTTAAGTTTTTTAAAAATGCTTCTTCCCATAAGTGTTATGCTATTGTTGTCTATAGGTGGTACGTAGTGCACACTTGTGTGCAAATCGATGGCCCTAAACAATGGAACACACATAGGGGATGAATAGTAATAGCTCACATGCCTTACCTTTCTCAGTGACCTTGGATAAATTTCTAACCAATGGATTTTTATAATATTTGAAGAAATGCTTTTATTAATGTTATATATGAATATAAACCATAGGCATTAGAAAACAAAAAATTTGATGTTTGTGCACTATATATCTGCTGTATCCCATATGGAAATGTTAGCGACTGTAGCCTATGGTTCCCCAGAATTAAGTGTCCTGGAATTTTTTTATAATACTTAAATGAACAAATGAGGGGCTCCTGGGTGGCTCAGTTGGTTAAGTGTCTGCCTTTGGCTCAGGTCGTGATCCCAGGGTCTTGGGATGGAGCCCTGCATGGGGCTCCCTACTCAGCGGGGAGCCTGCTAGGCTTCTCCCTCTGCCCCTCCCCCTGCTTGTGCTTTCTCTCCCTTCTTCTCTTTCTCTCTCTCAAATAAATAAATAAAATCTGTCAAAAATGAATAAGTGATTTTACAACATTGCCTATATGCAAATTATAACCAACAAAATTCTAAATAAAGACAATTTGGCTGTGTGATTAGCTGCAAATAATATGTAATAACAAAGCTGATGATGCCTGGAAAACAAATGTCAGGAAAGCAAATTGGTGAAAGCTGCAAAATAGGCTCCGAAAAAATATTTAAAAGGAAATGACTGCTCTTTCAATATGAAACAAGAAGTTCTAACATCACAGTAAGAGAGAAAATTGACCGATGCCATGTGATTTATCAGCCATGTATGATGAATCCTCCAAGTTGACCGCTAGCCCTCTGTTAACTTAGTCCACAAATACTGAGTATCTAGCAAAGGGCCCTGTCCGTAAGTAATTCCATATGCCTTCAGATTGATTATCGATTATTTCCAATACGAGTCTGCTGAAGATGAGCATGTTTGAACTGCTAAAGAAGCAGCAGTTTGATTTCACCTGCAGCATCTGTCGGCTCCACACCCAGCCTGGCCTCCTTCAAGGCTCCGTTTCATTGAACACTTCCAAGCCTGCTCTCAGAAGATTCCAAACTCATGCTTATACCTACTAAGCCAGATCCCAACAAGGAATGGGGATGCCTTTGTCTCTAAGTGACCACCAAGCACCTAGTGTTATTTCCCCTTCAGTAAAATATCAGTGAAAACCCCTGCCTTCCCTTCCTAATGTTGGAAAAAATAATACAATGATATAGTAAGGAGTCACACACATGCTTTGAAAATTTGCTGAGAAGGGCTCAACAGGAGCTAGAATCTTTAAAGAAGAAAGGAATGTCTTAGGTAGTATTTCCAGACCTTTCATGTTGGGAAGAAAGAATCTGATGCAAAAGGTAGAGACATTTGCCCAGGCTCAGTCACCTAGAGAGGAGTAGAGTTATCAGTGATAACAACAGCAACATGAACAATCGTAACAATGCCATTGCTGCTGTGGAATACAAGAATATCTCTAGATACATAAAAAGACTGACGTGGCTAAGCAGGAGTAATCTTCTGGATAAGAAGCACTGGTCTATACTGCATAACACTGTGACAGCCCCTGTCTCCTGCTAAGTTTTCCAAGGGATAAAGAGGCTTACCATTGGATCTTGCAAATTTTAGATAACTAAATGCCCAGGGAATATTATTCCAAGATATTAAGTGAGTAATGACCATTGCGACCAATAGAATTAAATTAATAAAAACGTTGGCACTGATCTTATCACTTAACCATTCCAAGTATCATTTTCCTCCACTATAAATTTAGGAAACTGGGCTAGATCATCCCTTAGGTCCCATTAAATGCTAATATTTTATTAATCATGTCCCATAAAATCTAGTATATTTCAGATGAAGTTCAGATTCTATCCAATCACAACATTTGCCACATAAAATATTATAATTTTAAAATTAAACTTAAACTTGCAGGGAAAAAACACTAATGAATATTAAAATTAATCTTTTGCATATTTTAGAACTAAAATCACCTAATACAACCGCCCCATCTCTGAATGTTTTTCCACATTCTCTTCTGATGACTCTTACTGTACTTTTTAGGCTGTTATAACAAACATGTCTGTGCCCCCTTTGGCTTTATTTTATTCTACATATGTCTTCATAATTCAGCCCACTCTAAAGAAAATATACTGTTTAAAAAAAGACAAGACAAAGTGCTCACATACCCCATGACGGTTCTCAAAGTACGCCAGGCTGGTTTTGGTTAAAACAAAGAAACGGACTTTGAAGTTTGAGGGAGAAGTTCTTCTCTTCTGTTGTGATTTCTTGATGAGCTGTTCTTCCAGGAGGATAAAGTTGTTCATGATCCAGTTCTTGGGATGTGATGCACCTTGGGCCTCACCCCGGGGCACCACCAGTGGAAACAGCTTCAGCACGAGGAAGGTGTTGGGGAGGCAGTTGATTTTCAGAGAGCTGTTAAAAGGCCTCTTGCCTCCAGCGTTATCTTTTGATCAGTGTTCAGTCAACAACGTGGAGCTTCTCCTCTGATGTCAAAGGCTGTAACCACATCCTTTCGAAATTCACAAAACTAAGAGGCATATGTAAAAACTATACATACCCTTTGCTGTATGGTTTGGAAATGATATTTGAAGAATTTTAGACTCAAAATGATAGGAAGCATTAGAGTTTAATCTTTACAGTCCTTGGTTTAGCCCGGCTGACAGTTAAGGCATGTTGCACAAGGAGTGGGAACGCAGGCTCTGAAACCAATGAGTACAGCTTGTGTATTAGTTTCCTCCTGCTGCTGTAACAATTCATCACAAATTCAGTGGCTCACAATTTATTATCTTATAATTCTGTAGTTCAGAAGTCCAAAATGGGTCTCATCGAGCTAAAATCCAGGTTTCTGCAGGCTCATGATCCTTCCTGGAGGCTCCTTAGGGTAGCATCTGTTTCCTTGCTCTTTCAGCTTCTCAGACCACGTGTATTCCTTGGCTCGTGGTTCCCTTCCTCCATCTTCAAAGCCAACCACAGCTGGTCAAGGTCCCTCACCTGATACAACTATAAGTTCTTCTGTCTCCCTCTTCCAAATTCAAGGACGCTTGAGCTTATCCTGGGCCTGCCGAGATAATCTAAAATAATCACTCTATTTTAAGGTCAGTTTATTGCAACCATAATTCCGTCTTCTACCTTAATTCCCCTTTGTCATGTAACCTAACACATTCACAGGTTCCAGGGGTTGGGCATCGACATCTTTACCGGATTCATCCCTCTGTCTACCACAGTTTGAGTTCTGGCTCCAACACGTAACTAGCTGTGAGTCTCTAGGCAAATTACTCAAGAGCTCTGAGCCTCAGGTTTTTCATCTGTGAAAGGGGACAGCTGTGCCCCTATACAAGTCACTGTAGGGCTGCTCTCTGGTTTCCTTGCCAGTCTCATTTCACAGCTTGCTCACCCATTCTCACTCCAGCCCCCATGCATGCCCCTTACACCACTTTGAACATCTGCTTGCTTTGCCTGAAAACAGCTTCTCTCCCCTGCTTTGCCTGTTTTAACTCTAAATTATACTGCAAGTCTCAGCCTGCATGTCACTTCCTCGAGGAAGCCTTCCTGGCTTTCTAAGTCAAATTTGCCAATTATACGCAGATGATCCCTTATACCTTTCTCTTTTCTACCCATTATGACAGTTGTCATTGCACATATGGAGGGTGATTTTTGCATTAGTGTTTCTCTTCCCCACTATTCTAGAAGCCCCATGATGGTAAGGACTACGTGTGGTTTTGCTCACCGTTATATACTCAGCAACAATCACAATGCCTGGTGTGTGTAAAGGATGTTAAAAAAAATGTGTTGAATGAATAATCACAAAACTGGGTTAGACAGTTAAAAGAGACAATGACCATAAAACACTTAAGAGAAATACATTGAAGTTTATTGGTTTTTAAAGTTTAAATGAAAGCCTATAGGAGTTACAAATAGATGATTACTTTCCTATCCAAAAACTTAGTGGAAGAGCAGAAAACAAGTATGGATAGTATAAAAAACAAAGCATGTTTGAGCTTTGAGACCAAGAAACCTGTGTTGGAGTCCCATTTCTGTTATTTACTAAGTTAGTTCTCTTCGAGTAAGCTACTTATTCTCTCTGATCCTTAGTCTCCTTGCAGCATCCTGTTGAGGACTGAATCCCATAAACTCTGAATGGTGGATGCTAGTCACATATCTTGCCTTAGAAGTAGCACATGGTTGAAGTACAATATATGTGAATCTTACTTCTGGCATGAAGTAAATAAGAAGAAATCTCAGTGGAAGCAGAGATGGTATATACTGTACAGGGACAAATAATGAAACAAAACAATCGTTATTGCTGGACAGGAGTGTAATCATCTAAAATTTTGTTTTGAATGTAAATTACCAGACTACAGCTTAATTTTGTTTCATATATTGGATGCTCCAGCATAGTCAAGACACTCAAGAATGTGAGGAAGGGAGATACTTTAAATGATTCCTTCTCCCACATTCTGAGGTTTTAAGACGTGTGTGGAAATACACTGCCCAAAAGATGTAGTATCTTTTTTCTCTCTGAATATGGGCTTGAGGCAAGGAATGCTGTTTTCTCCAAACACCTACTCTCCCCCCTTCTTTCTGGATAACTGACTTCCTAAAGGTTATCTGGGTATATGGCTTCCAGAATTAAGTTTTCAGTACAAGACTATTTTTTAGCCAACGGAACATAGCAGATGTGATGATGGCAACTTCCAGGGGATGTCCTTAATGGCAGTCATCATACTCTTTTCCTTCTCTTTTTCTTCCTTCCTACTGACTAGAATGTGGATATGATGGTTGGAGCTGGAGCAGCTACTTTATATCATGAAGTGAAAATTGCACGTTGAGGACAACAGAGGGTAAGGTAGAAAGAGCCATAGGTCCTAATAACTTGGATCCTCCATGCCAGCGTGGAATCGCCCTTTTCTTTTTTAACATAAAAAGAAATAAAACTACATTTTCTAAGCCTCTGTTATTTTGAAGTTCTGTCACTAACACCAAACCTAGTGTTAACTAATATAGTGCTATCTTTCAAAACAGACTGTAAACTCCTTTGAGAAGGGTAGATTTATACCTATTCAGTTCAGGTTGAAAGATTTACAGACTTCACAAAGTGTTCTCATCTGGGAAAGCAAAATATCATCAGTAACTGTTGTAATAGGTGCCTTTCATTTGCCAAGTCTTCATGAAGTGCAATCATAAGTAATTTTATTCTCTTTCTCATAATACCTTCAAGCCCACTCACTGGGATTTGTCTTTGTCCTCACCTAAATGTCACCTTAAGAGGCCCAATATTTTCTCATAGCTTTCAGAAAACATTCATAAAAATATATAATCCCTTTGTTCTGTTATGTTTTAAGATTTTATTTATTTATTTATTCGAGAGTGTGAAAGAGTGTGTGCGAGCAGGGGGAGGGGCAGAGGGTGAGAGAGAATCCCAAACAGACATGCTGAGTGCTGAGTGCAGAGCCTGATGCAGGGCTCGACCCCACGACCTCGAGATCACGACCTGAGCCTAAACCAAGAGCTGGATGCTCAACCGCCTGAGCCATCCAGGTGTCTCTTTTGTTTTGGTTTTAAAAAGTCCAATTCACAGGAGCTAAATTCAAAAAGCTCCCACTTGTCAAAGATGGAATGATTTGGGCATCAAAAAGAACATTAACCACGATGAACTGAAGAACAGCCAAATGTTAAAATCATGAGTTCATAAGATGCTTAAAAAAAAAAATCTCAATCTATTGATCACTTTTGGAGGATGCTGGAGAGCCAATTTATTATTCTGAAAACCAGAAAACAAAGGGAAAGAATAAAACATGTCTCCTGTCTTTCTTGAAGAACTATATCTCAGTTTAGTATTCAAATATTTAATAAGGGAAAGTCTTTCATTGGAGAAGAATATCAACAATACATGAAGAGGGAGTGATAGAACACTGCCATCTCACAATCCCAAAGACACAACGGATTTAGGCAACAATCATCAGTGGCTGCTAAAATCATGATGTGAAAAACCAACAGGAAAATTTATAGTTTATACATTAGCTTGATAACACTGTCACGTACTGATGAATCTTAACATCACAGAAAGAGAGAGACAACTAGACATATTATGTTTCCTGACGCGACGCAATAGGAAGTACACAAAACCACCTACGCAGAAGTCTTACCAAAAAAAAAAAAAAAAAAATCAGACCTCAATCTCATCAAACCTCTAGATCTAAATCCAAGCTTGCAGGAAATATAGGAGATAAAGGAACACAACAAAAGATACAGAGAGCTGCGATTGGACAAGTCCAGATACACAAAACACTGAACACAAGTGACCCTGTGTCTACAACAAATAAGTCAGAGAAAGAACCTGGAGATTAAAAGACTTTAAGAGGCATATCAAGCATGTGATGGTTTTGTTTGGATTTAGATTTAAACAAACCAATTATACAAAGTCATTATGAGACCACTGGGAAATCTGAACATTGACTACATATTTGATGATTATTAATTTTTAAGGTGTGATAATGGCCCTGTTATGTTAAAAGGTCCTTATTTTGCACAGAAACATACTGAAATAATTATTTATAAAATAATAAAATGCTCAAGATAAGCTTTGTTTTAACTCAGGGAAGGAGGAGAAATAGCAGGGGAAGAGATGAAAAATGTTTGTCCATGAGTTGACAATTACTGGAACTGGGTGTTGGGTAGATGGGGGTTCTTTATTCTATTCTCCTTATGTTACTGTATGTTTGAAAATTTCCATCATGAAAAGTTAAAAAAAGAGAAAACAAGGCCAGTCCAGATCAGCATAACAATCAAAAGTCCAAACATGTATTCAACTTAATGCTTTTCCTCAACCTAAGCATGAGCCTGCTTCAGACTTAGAAGTATGTTGACTTTTCCACCATGTCCTAACTCCTCCTCTTTCCACTCCCATTAGCCTGGCTCCTGACCCACCCATTCAGGCTCAGGCTGAGTGGGGAGAAGGGAAAAAGGTACAGCATTCAATGAGGCTACCGTTGTAATCTGGGATTGATGCCCTCTGCATGTGGTGGATACACAATTGTTGCTTTTCTTCCACAGGAAAGTTTTGTCATGTGTTTTGTTGTTGTCATTAATTTCAGAGGGCTCTGACAGCAGCTTTCTTGATGTGGGAGATGCCGCTTGGACTGGCCAGTGAGCCCAACCCTCAGCGCTCGGATGTCTGCTGCCGCATCTTCAGTGTGCCTCCTGCTCCGTCCAACTCTGTTGGGATTCCTTTCGCCATTTGGGCTGCCCTCTTGGGTGAGTTTTCCTTGAAAATGAACTGCATGCCATTTATTCCTTTTATGGCTCTACTGCAAGCCTCGGGGATCCTTGCCCTGCAATTGAGGGATGTGCCATTTGCCTCACGCACAGCCCCTCCCCCCCTTGGCACCAAATAAGCAGCTGTTCCACAAACTTTCACCAGGACATTTCTCCAAGTGGGATTTAGACACCAGTCCTTATGTCTCCTAAACTCTATGAGACTTGTGTCAAGTTCACTGAGTAGTCCCTTCATGTCCCTGTCACTAGGCTTCTGATGAATGCAAGCATCCACTCTCCTTCCCCTATGGGGGGGGGGGGGGCTGTGAGAGGAAGTATGTAGTGCACCAAAGTCTTTCTCTTGACTTTTCAAGCCCTTGTTTTCTGAGAGCTGGAGGTGGGCAGACACTATTCCTGGCAGAACCTGTTTTGCTTGGTACTGTGTCACAGATGACATAGTATCCTATTTTAGGACAGGAAGGTACTTGATTCCCTTAATTATAGCATTATAGGCCTTTGTGGCCTCGGCTGAAACTGAGTTAGAGAACCTCATTTAACTTCCTATAGCAAAGAAAAAAAACAAACAATTCAGTCTGGCACTGCCGGATCCAGACATCAGAAATGTTCACTTTCATTTCTTTGTTCGGTGTTGACTTCATGCTGAGGCCGACTTTCCTTCACAGCAGCGCAATGGATGCCGGGAGTTATAGGCTGGCATGTTACTGCTGGAACTGGATTCTTTTCCCTAACAGTTCCAGCAAACCCCTCAGAACTGTGGGTCATCCACCTGGCTTGAGCGACCTGATCCCATGCACCGCCAGCATCACAGCCAAGGCAGTAGAATGTTCTGTTGCCTATTTCTAGGTGTACTCTCTCCTGGATTTGGGGGTGGGGCACCGTCAGCCCTACCCACCCATATGGGCTGAGAGTATAGACGGGGGGTGGAACACCAGGTGCTGTCACCAGAGAAAGCGGAACGGATGCCAACTCCTCAATAAAGGATCTGCCTTTACACTAACCTAAGGTCCATCTTTGTTGCTTTATCATTTGAGGTCCCACAATTCTAGTCCTCTTCCCTGGTCTAGGGAATAACCATTCAGAAAAGCAAAGATGCTTCTTATGTAACCCCAGAGCCTTCCAATGTCCAGGCCAGAGATCCTTTAATGGTCCTCTTAGGATGTGGCTTCGAAGCTCTCTATTTTCCTTGTAGTTCTCATCTGAACTTGATCAGGTTTATTTATATCTGTATAAAAATGATACCCAGGATATTCTGGTAATTACATGGCCTCTTCTGAAAAATGTTTTAAAAACCCTTAAAAAGTTAAAAATTGAGCTACCCTATGATCCAGCAATTGCACTACTGGGTATTTACCCCAAAGATACAGATGTAATGAAGAGAAGGGCCATATGCACCCCAATGTTCATAGCAGTATTGTCCACGATAGCTAAACTGTGGAAGGAGCCGAGATGCCCTGCAACAGATGACTGGATTAAGAAGATGTGGTCCATATATACAATGGAATATTACTTAGCCATCAGAAAGAACAATTACCCAACATTTGTAGCAACATGGACGGGACTGGAGGAGATTATGCTAAGCAAAATAAGTCAAGCAGAGAAAGACAATTATCATATGGTTTCACTCATTTATGGAACATAAGAAGTAGGAAGATCGGTAGGAGAAGAAAGGGAAGAAGAAAGGGGGGGTAAACAGAAGGGGGAATGAACCATGAGAGACTATGGACTCTGGGAAACAACCTGAGGGCTTCAGAGGGGAGGAGGTAGGGAATGGGATAGACTGGTGATGGGTATTAAGGAGGGCACGTATTACATGGTGCACTGGGTGTTATACGCAACTAATGAATCATGGAACTTTACATCAAAAACCAGGGATGTACTGTATGGTGACTAACATTATATAATAAAAAAATATTATTATAAAAAAAAAAAACAAAACCTCACAAACCTTTATTCCTTCTAGAGCTATCAATCTTACAGAAAAAAAAAAAGCACGAGCACACAGATACATATGCACAAAGTGTTCCCTGCAGTGTCATTGTAACAGAAATGGTCTATATGTGCATCACTGAGAAACTTGTTAAATAATCTATGGTGTATCCGTTCGACAGGACGCTCTAAGATCATGAAAATGAATAAAGTTAATCTATAATGTACCACTCTTAAAAAGTACTAGATATATTTAAGACAGGAAATGTTTAGACCAGTAGGTATGACATAATCCTGTTTTTACCTAAAAACCTTTTATGTTTATATTAATGTGTGTGTGTGTGTGTGTGTGTGTGTGTGTGTATACACACACACACACACACAGCGATGTCAGGGAATTCACATATCAAACTTCCAGCAAATGGAATTGAAAGGGTAGAAAGATATTTCACTTTTTAATTTATACAATTAAAAAAATGATATGGGAGAATTCTTTTCTACTTTCCAATTTAAAATAGAAGAAAATTATGCCCTTTGTCGTAAATCTTTGGTTTAATTAGCAGAAGACTGTAATAACAGGTGGCCAGGAAGCTTAGAGCTAATTTTCTAAAATACATACATATTTCTGGTTATAACAGTGAAATGCATCCTTGCTGGAAAAGGCAAACCAGCAAATATAGACAAAATTAATAATTACTTCTAGTGTCACCCCTCAGAGATAATCACTGCTAACACTGATTGTACATTCCTCCAGTACTTTTCAGAGTTAAGTTTAATATTTAATAGTAATAATCATCTTATCCCAGCTCCTGAATCAGCGACCTCCCTCTACCTGTATACAGTTTCTAATCTTCGTTTTTATCTTTACTGTTAACTGTTTTAGTATTTGTGTGTATATTTAATGACAAGCTTCTCTAGTATAACATCAAAGAAATAAGTATATAAGCCGAGGTAGGACATCTCCCGGCTTCTAAACAGCAAAATTGGAAGCTGAGAAGGAAACAGTCTTAAGGCAAAATGAGGGCAGAATTTTGGCTCAGCGTGGGGCTACATGTGGCAGTGCAGGACAGAAGAAAGAAGCCAAAAGAAGGCAGAAGGGGAAGAGAGGGTGATATGAGTTGGATCATAGTACTGAGAAATAAAATTATTTAGATCACCTGTCTGGCTTCTTTTATGCCTACCAGCTCATTTTCTTTGTAACCCAAGGCAGAAGCAAACTGATTTGCATACTGGCCCTCAGGGGAAGAGTCAAGGTGACTGCAGTCTTTTTCTGACAGCCAGAGGTGAAACAGAAATCAGGTTGGCTTCCTGAAGTCCTAGGTGCCTAAGGCTAACCACAGCTCATCCCACGCCGCCACCGTGCTTAGCAGCATTGACATAAAAGTACTGTGGATTGTATTTTAGGCCAGGGGATTTACCCAGCAGATACATATTGTGTACTGTATGGAAATCTCCCCACCCTCACATCCTGCCCTCGCTCACAATGCCCTCTTGGGTGGCATATTCATTAAAAAGGCTATATATAGCTGTCTGCTTGCCTTGGTTTTCAAAATAATACATGGGGAACAAAAGTTATTGACTTGAAACCTCTTCCCATGATAAATATGCAGACTTCAATCACCTATAATCTTGCAGGTCGAGGTCGACATATACTCAATATATCATACATAGTGTTTTCACTTTGCACGTCTCTTTAATCTTAGGCCAATTAAAAATATATGGAAAATTATGCTTAGAATTGTGGCTTTGGCAGTTTTTTTTTAAAGATTTTATTTATTCATTTAAGAGAGAGAGCACAAGTGTGGGGTGGGGGAGGGAGAGCGAGAAGCAGACTCCCCACTGAGCTGGGAGCCCGACATGGGCTCCATCCCAGGACCTGGAGACATGACCTGAGTCAAAGGCACATGCCCAACCATCCAAGCCACCCAGGAACCCCAGCAGTCTTTCATACAAAATAATTACTGTTGATTTTAATATCGGGATGGGTGTTACTAGGTTTACCATTCATTCAACTCATTCACTATTACCCTAGCATATATTTAACTGCCCTCCTGTTTTGTTCTCTGTTTCTACCCTGTGTTCTCCTGGATAGTGAGCTTTCTGAAATTAAGGTTGTGGCTTACACATGCTTCACTATCTTCTTTGTTAAGAAAAATTACCCACTGGGCGCCTGGGTGGCTCAGTCAGTTAAGCATCTGCCTTCTGCTCAGGTCATGATCTTGGGGTTCTGGGATGGAACCCCACATTGTTGTTGTCCAGCTCCCTGCTCAGCCGGGAGCCTGCTTGTTCCTCTCCCTCTGCCCCTCCCCCTAGCTTGTGCTCTCTCTCCCAAATAAATAAAATCTTAAAAAAATAAGAAGTAAAAAATAAAAAATAAAAATTACCCAAAACTTGTAAGTAAAAAAATTGAAAAGCAGGCCACATGTATTTTCAGTGCCATATTAAAGCATTCCTTAACAAGCCAGCCCAAGGATTATTTAATTGTCTAAGAGAAGGAAGTAAGACAATGGAATTGGATCAGTAAGTTATGACTGAAGTATTGCTATCTATTATTTTTAGCAGCTTTACTGAGATACATTTCACATACCATAAAATCCATCCATTGAAACTGTACCGTTCAGTGGTTTTTAGTATATTCAGAGTTTGTAACCATCACAATGTAATTATTTGAGAAAATTTTCAGTCCCTAAGAAGGCTATTGACTATTGATTCAAGTCTCAGAGTCTGTGAAGTTCTGTAATAACTTATAGATTTTTGTTTAGAAGAGATGCAAATGATTTCTGGCTTGTAAAAAAAAAAAGATAACCCCAAAGGTTAAGATTTTATAGCCCTGTAGAGATTTAACCAGTTTAGTAACTAACCTGGCAATGTTCACCTGACATTCTTTTTCCAGTGCCAATGACTATTCCTTGATTCTCCTTGGAACCAGCTTTACCATCCTGCTGGTTCCCGCATTGATGGATTAATTAAATCTTCAAGATGTTTTCATTCTATATTTGTATGACAGTCATGTTTAAAAAATTTTTTGAGACTTACATTTTGAAAACCTGAATGCTCTTAGCACAATAATGGGCAATAGAATAGCCAATCAGTAAATATAGCCTGACTTATTGATCTCCATTTTACTGATAGGGGATGTGTCAGACTTTTAAAGGTTGGGAGGAGAGAATAAATTTTTGAAAGGTCTTAAAGAGAAATCAGAAAATAAATTTGGAATGATTTTTTATATTTTGGTTCTCAATTTCTGAAGTTTTGAACTAAAGAGAGTTACCTTCGAATGAAGCTATTTACTTACTTCTTTTCTATATCAAAACCTGAATCAATGAATATTCTAAGAATAGAGCTTTACTGAAATGACATTTTTATAAATCTATAAATCTTAAAATATTATCTATTTTTATGTAAGTAGTATACGCAACAAAATAAAATCTGAAATGTATAAAAGAGAATGCCCTGGAGAGCAGTCTCCATCTCACCATTTCCTTCAGCCAACAAGTTGCCCTAAGGTTGCTCCTGTTTGTTGCCAGTTTCTTGCACTTCTTTGCACACATACATACACACACATAGACACACACATGTTTTAAGAGTTTTGATTTGAAAATATATGGCATACCATACATGCTATTTTGCAACTTGCTTTTTTTACTTACTAACATCTATTGAAAATTGTTCAACACCAGTATATATAATAGTTGCCTTAATCAAAACAGGTGTAGCAACTGATCATTTATCACTTCTTATGCTGCTACCACACTCGTCTTAGCCATCATCATCTCTTGCAGAAGCCACCTAGTCTCCAGTTCTGTCCCCCTGCACCTCTACAATCTCTTTTCAACATGGTGGTGAGAATGATCCTTTGTCTACGTCAGTCCGATCATCTCCCCATTAGAGCAAGCCAAAGACCTCACAGTTCTACAAGGTTTGTCCCACACCATATGCTTCTCCACTGTTGCCACAGTTGCCTCTTGGCCTCATCTCCAACCACTTTCTTCCATTCCAGTCTTGTCACCATCACCATAGACCCCTTGGTGTTCCACTAACACACCAGCCATTCTCCTACCTCAGAATCTTGGCTCTTCCCATTCCCTTTGACTGCGAGGCTACACCCCCAGATGTCTGCACAGCTTCCTCCTTGACCTCCTTTAGGTCTTTGCTCACATATTGTTTCTCACTGAGCTCTTCTTGACCACCACCTCTAGCTCCCCATTCACACAGACTCCCATTCAGTTTGCCTACTTTATCTTTCTCCGTAGCAGTTATCATCATTTTACTCATTTATTGTCTGTATACAAGCTCTGTGAGAGCTAGGGTATTTGTCTGTTTGTCCACTGCTTTACTCTTCGCATCTAGAACAGGGCCTGGCACAAAGTAGGCACTGAATTGTCATTAAATGGGTGAATGTATGCTGCACAATACTCGTATATGTGTGTTCTATTTGTGTGACTCAGTCTGGCATAGTTTAACCACTGCCACATGTGCTTTTGATCTCTTGTGACCTTGAAGAAGTTGTTTAACTTCTCTCAGCCTTGATTTGCTCCTTTAAAAAACATGGATAGTAATTGTACCTAGAGCTGCTGTGAGGATTACATTTTTAAAGGAATGTGAAGTGGTTAGTAACATGCCTAGCTTATAAGTTAGAGCTGCTGTGAGGATTACATTTTTAAAGGAATGTGAAGTGGTTAGTAATATGCCTAGCTTATAAGTTCTTAAAAATATGATTATGTTTCCTCTCATTATTTATCATTCATCAGAAATAAACTTATGGGAATATATGGTTGACTATAATATAGAAAAACCTAACTTCTTATTTTTAAACCTTAGAGTGTTAACTTTTGGTGACTGTCTCCTTATAATAGAACATAAGCCACTTTGTTCTTTTTTTTTTTTTTTTTTTTGGAGAAGCCACTTAACATCTTTAGGAAAAAAAATGTTTAGCTCTTCAGAGGTACGACCTTTATCTCTGCAATTCCATTTTCTAGCTGGTCCCCAAATTCATACTTGCTCAATCAGTTTTGTGGAAAAAACAAATAGAAGAATTAATCTCAATGGCTATAAGGAAGTTTGTATTTATGGGAAGGCAACAATGTTTCTGGTACTGTAGTAGGCGCTAAGGATATAAAAAAGAACATTTTGGGGGCACCCGGGTGGCTCAGTTGGTTGGGCGTCCAACTCTTGATCTCAGCTCAGGTCTTGATGTCAGGGTCATGAGTTCAGGCCCCGTGTTGGGCTCCATGCTGGGCAAGGAGCCTACTTAAAATAAATAAATAAATAAAGTTTTAAAAAAGAACATTTTGGGGTTGAAATTTATTTTAAGACCTCCACATGGTAATTGTTGAGTTGGGGGGGGCACATTTTTATTTTAGAAGTAGTCTTCTAACTGGAGGAGGGGGAATTTGGATTCATCACCTGTACAAAGTAAAAAAAAAAAAAAAACCCTCCAGAAAGATGTCTTTGCCATAATTTCTCTGAAGAGCTTTTCAAAGAAGCAAAACACCAGTGATTTATCAGGTAGACATCAAGAGTGAAGCAGCAGACATACCAGTGCGGGAAATCCTATGGTGATTCAAGATCTGTATGAATTCCTGTGGTTCCCAGTAAGTCCCCACGCATATTGCTAACCGCAAATAATTCCATATTTGGTGCAGAATGAGAGTCTAATGGTAAGCCGTGCACCTTGAGGCAGAGAAAAAGTCCTGACCTGAGTCACAAGACCTGGGATGGAATCCAGCTCTGCATTCTGGTGCTGACCAAGATAATCCTGAGCCTTAGTTCATCACCATAAAATTGTGGTTTTAAAGTGTCACCTCCTTCATATGAGAAAATGGGTGAGAGAAGCCTCCATACCCTGAAAACCACTCTACAAATGGAGCTCTGGTTCTAACAGGTAGCAGAAGCCCCTTTGGGCCATTTACTCAGCAACTCCTGAGTGCCTACAGCACTGCGCTCTACACCGGGGCATGCAGAACGGCAATCCCAACAGGATCCCTGCCCTTAGCAAGCACACAGTCCAGTTCCAGGATTGGATCCTCAGGACATAATTTAGCAGATGCAAACATACACTTGCAGGAAGATAATCACTATAGGGATATCTGTAACAACAGTGAAACTGGAAGCAACCCAGATATTCACAAAAGCAGAATGGTTTCATACACAATACATCCTAACATCTTGACTGAAAGAAGATGCAGCCTACCCCCACCTCCACCCTGGCAGGGTCTGCCTGTCCCCTGGGGGAGGTGTTGGTTAGTTTGGGGGGGGAGACTAGTGACCCTGCCCCCAGGGGGTGGCTGCTTGGAGGCTGGGACAAAGGGGTGTGTGATGGGGACAGGTCACAAAGGACGGTGGAGGATAAATGAGGTGGTGAGAGGAGATTTAGGCAGAGCCCTGCAGGGAGATGGGCAGTTGCCTTCACTCCCTCTCTCTCTCAAGGACTCGATTTGTGGCTGGTGGAGCTGTCTCAAATGAAGAGAACTATGAGCAGCGAGTGTTTGTTACCTTATTACACGGCCCACAGCTACCGTTCAATGGGCGTGTTCAATACCTCCATGGGGGACCTGCAACGACAACTGTACAAAGGAGGAGAGTATGACATTTTCAAATATGCACCTATGTTTGAAAGCGACTTTATCCAGATCAGCAAAAAAGGAGAGGTGATCGATGTACACAACCGCGTCCGAATGGTGACCGTGGGCATTGCATCCACCAGCCCTATCCTCCCCCTACCTGATGTCATGCTGCTGGCTCGACCAACAAAAATCTGCGAAGAGCATGCCAGACACGCCCGGACCACCAAGGGGAGAGGTCGCAAGCCCACAAAGACCCTAGAGCTCACCAGGCTGCTTCCCCTCAAGTTTGTCAAGATCTCCATTCACGATCGCGAGAAACAGCAGCTGCGCCTGAAGCTTGCCACTGGCCGCACTTTCTACCTGCAGCTGTGTCCCCCTTCAGATGCACGAGAAGACCTCTTTTGCTACTGGGAGAAACTTGTCTATCTCCTGAGACCACCAGTGGATAGCTGCAGCAGTACACCGACCCTGCAAACTGGGGACGCAGCCACCCTAGAGGATGACAAGTGCCTAGTGGTAAGCATCAACAGAGACTCAAGAGCATGGGGCAGGGTGCTTTGGGAGAGCAGCTCAAAGCTGGCCCTGCAGAAGCTCTGGTGCTCTCTGAGGCTCACCTGGGAAATGCATTCCACTTGAATAGGCTCAGGGCTAAATGAGCCCCGACTAGGGGACTTAACACCCCTAGTGCTTCTTTTGTCTTGTGGTTCTGAGTGCTTCTCCCAATTTTTCCACGAGGCTGAATTTCAGAGAGACCTCACGTATCAGCTGTTCTGGTCTCATACCCAGGGTTGTAACTCGTTCCATCCATCTGGGCATCCTGATGGCCCAGTCTCTTCTCGAACACTTACCCCAACCCAGTGAGCCTCAGCAGCTATGAAACATTGCTAGCAATTAGGAAGTCTTTCCTTCATTCCATATCCCTGTGACTACCATGTGCTGATCAAAATCCGGACCACCCATGTGTGTCCGCACATGCACGATTTTCGCAGCCACCAAATGAAAATGTGTGGATCCCTTGACCCAGCAATCCTACTTCTAGAAATCAGTCCTGCAGAGATATAAACACAGGTGTGTAAAAGAAAAGTATATGAGGATGGTGAATTGTATCAGTGCTTTCCCTGGCACTGGCATTAAGTAAAAACCAAGTGACCACTTGGCAGGGGTGCTATAGATGGGACCTTGCATCGAGTGAGAGCATAGATTTGATCATTTCAAGGGTCGTTCCCATTAGAAGCCCTTGAATTGCTCAGCTCCAGCGCCGCGTTGAGAAAGGAGCGGACGGTTCTAGTCTCACTTTATCATCTCTTACCTATTTCTCCTCCCCCTGGCGCAGGCCGCAGAGCTCCATAGAGAAGGGGATCAGGATGAGTTCAGGCTTCACAAGCCCCGAGACGTGTCTCGAGCCACCTCTTCCGCGTATGCGGGGGGAGAGGGAATCCACCACGCCTACCACAGAATGCTGGGCTCCCCTGCAGTCGCGAGGGCTGCCGGGAGTGCGGAAGGAGCAGGCGCCAGGGCGGCCGCGGGCATGGCGGGGGCGGCCACGAGCGCTACCACGGGCTTGGCCATGGCTGGGGCGAGAACGAGCTCTTCATCAGGCGCGCTGAGCGTAGCAGCAACCAAGGCGACAAGTACAGGCCAGGTAAGCGCGGCCCTGTCTGGAGCCACCAGCAGATGTTCAGGAGAAAGTGGATCCAGCAAGGCCCTCGCAGGTGCTCTCAATATCTCCTCAGAGGGTACGAACGTGGCGTTGGGTGCTGCAAGCATGTCCTCGGTCGGTGCTTCCACCCTCACGACGGGGGCTGCCAGCGTCTCCCCAGGGAGCAGCACGAGCGTGGTGTTTGCAGGCGCAGTGACGACGGGCCCACCTGCTGCAGAAAAAGCCGCATGCACCGTGGTAGGACCCCTGGTCTCCACCTTGCAGAGTGAAGGCTACATGAGTGAGCGGGATGGAAGCCAGAAGGTCTCCCAGCCCGGTGCTGAAACCCGGAAGGGAAAGAAAGAAAGAAGAGAAAAGAAGGACAGAACTTCCACTAGGAAAAGTTCCCGTCACCACAGGACAGGGGAAAGTCACCACCGGACAGGAGGGGACAAGTCGACCCGGAGATCATCCTCCCACCGGTCCATATCCGGCCACGACAAAAGAGATGACAAAAAGGAAAAAGGGCAGAGCCACGGAAGAAGCAGAGGACACAGCTCTCGCAAGAGTAGCAGCCACAGCCCCACAGCAAAGGAGTCAAGGACAGCTCACAAATTGGGGAAGATCAAATCTACAAGCAGTTCAGGTGCTGTAAGTAAGAAATCCAGTAAAATTGGCTCTTTCTTCAGGAACTTGAAAGTCATTCCTGGCTCAAAAACAGTGGTCACATCACAGGATAGAGGGGTAGACTTCGTGGCTAAGTCAATAGAGAAGCGCAACATAGAGGCCAAGTTAGAGAAATGCCCGGGCAGCGAAGATCTGGAGATCTCTGGTACCGTGACATCCGAGACAATGGAGACCATAATCATTGAAGGTAAATCCATTTGAATAGGAGACCAGGCAGGAAGCTGCAGTGGAGACCCAGCCTCAGGGAAGAATCCCTAGAGAGTCAATTCTAGCTTTCTCTAATAAAGGAAACCATGCAACTCCAAAAGAAATGCTTTCTCGTTTGAATGTCTATATCCCCTAGCCTGGGAGTGACCTCACAGTGGCTCCTGTGATGTGACCCATGCTGCAGCCTGAGACCCCAGTCTCCAGTCAAACACATCCTCACCTCCCACCCATGACCAGCAGAGCCAGTAGGAGTGCCGTGCTTTGCCTCAACCCCTTTCTGCCTTTGTTTTCCCCAAGACCATGGCTACAAGTCACAGACTATAGGCTGGAAAGCACCACCAATACCATGTTCCCATGCTCTTCTTTCTCTTCCCTAAAGGTCCCTGAACATGGACTTTCAATCCAGTCCATAGACTAAAGACAGGATTCATGTCTTCTTGGGATAATCCGGAGGTAAAGGGGGTATAGCCGCATTTGTAGACGTTCAGAATGAGGAGTTTATCATCTAGATCAGGAATTGGCAGCCGGAGAACCAAATCTTGCCAACTGCTTGGTTTTGTAAACAAAGTTTTATTGGAACATAGCCACAGCTATTCATCTGTATATTGTCTATGGCTACTCTCATTAAAATGGCAGATCTGAATAGTTACAACAGAGACCTTATGGTCTGCAAAGTCTAAAATATTTACTATCTGGTACTTCACAGAAAAGGTTTGCCCACTCCAGATCCAATATTAACAACTCTTCCTCCTAGGTATATACTTTGGAGAAACTTTCTCATATGCTCACCAGGAGATAACTAGGAGAATGTTTACAGTAAAACAATTTGTAGTAGCAAAACTCTGGAAACAGCACAAATGTTCATCCAATAGGAGGATCTATAAATTGTAATATATGACTACAGTGCATATTAGGTAAAAGTGAAAATGGATGGCAGCTATTCATGTTAACATGGATGAATCTCACATAATATCGAATAATAGAAGCAATAGAAAAATACAAAGGATATAGTTCCATTTGTAGAACAATTCAAAAACAAGATCAAACAACATATTTGGGGGTACATATTTACTTAAAGTGTAGAGAAAAACGAAACAGTAACACAGCATTCAGAATTGTAGATATCTATAAAGTGGAAAGCCGAGAGGAAGATCTGGAAGGCACAAAGAACTTCAACAGAGTGGAGATTGTTCTGTCAAACAAAGGACTGTGCCCATGGTAATTTATTATGGAATCTTTTTTTATTTTAACATCCCTGAAATCAGGATGGTTTTTAAATTGTTGTCAGCCAGGTGGCAGTTGCCACCTTAGAAATACCTTAACAAATTTCACTTACATTTTCCTATTAATATATGCAAAAAGAGGTAGATGACAAAAGACCTAAATCTGAAAGATATCTTCCAGTCAGTATAAAATAAAAATTCTAAGTGATATAAATACTCAGAATTCAGGAACACAGAAAAGCCATAGATATGTTGTTAAGAAATAATAGAATAATCGAAAAGGTTGTGTACAAATGAACTGTGTAAATTATGTATGCATGTGGAAAATAATTCCAAAAATAAAAAGTCATACTACATTAGGAATGAGATTATAAATTTTAAAAATGCCTGTTGTGAAAAAGAAATAACATTGTCTTTTCAATTTAAAAAAAAGTTGTAGATAAGTTTCACAGGTCTATGAAAATCATTAAACTGTTAACAGATGATAAAAGTTGGTTTTGAGAAAAATGATTCTGAGAACCAGGTGTGTTTGTATAAGCCTGGAGGTCATCGCCCAGCTTTGCAATTCTTTGCTTATTCTGACAGTCGTGTCTGCTAGGATGGAAGTTGGGTTTCCAGTAAAACCTGGGGACTTTCTCTGTAGAACAAATTTGTGTGGCAAAGTGGGGGAGGTGAGAAACGAGTTACTCTCTGGAAGGAGTGGTGGTTTGGGAGCATCAGGGGGAAGTCCTTCTCAGTTGCTCTGGTGGGTGGCTGGAAAATCCCACCTTGTGATTTCCAATATGCAAAGACCAATAGATGCAGGGGATTAAGGTGTCCTTGGAATTGACTCTTGAAGCAGTGGGTACAAGTAGAAGGAGAGAAAGAGTCATGTCCTCAAAGACATGATAGCGCCTTTGGAGAAGCCTCCTGGGAATGTGTGAGGTTATGGGGTATGGGAGACAGATAAAGGGGGACTCATTCAAAAGCTTTTGACTCAGAGTCCCAAATTCAAGCTATGCCAGAGATTGAATTATTGAAGATACAGATTCCTTAATCACATGATTCTGTAGACCATGGCTTTGTCTTTTGTCCTTCTCTTAGTCTTGTTCTGTGCATTCCTACTTCGACACCCCAAAGGGCTTCTTTAATATAAACCTTGTTTGTCCACCATGCAGGATGTTAGCTGAGAAGACCCATGATTTACACAAATGCCTCCAAAGTAAAATGGAGGTGGGGACTTGCACACTACAACGTGCTCTGCCAGGCACTTTCTCTGCATTTCCTTTTCTATCTTGACAGCTCATCAACAGACTCATGCATAAATACTTACGTATTTAAAAACAACAGACCTCTTCCTCCTGAGGGAGATATCAATTGGGGCATCAAGTCAATATACCCTATCAGATAAAGTCAATATTTTTGACAGCAATATTCATCACCATGGTAGCAATTCTGCTGCTGCAAGTACAATGATGCAGTGGATGGTTGATTACTAACCAGCGTCCCAAACATAAAGTCTGGCACACACACAAAAGACAAGAAAGGGATCTTTGGCCGGCAGCAAAATAAGGTTATTCATGGTGTTGTTGTGATCGAATGGAGTCCTTCAGACACAAGATGTGCTATGGTGGGAAGAAGCAAGGTGCCTCAAAATGTTGAAGGCAGTGTCAAGACTGATGGTGAAAATGATGGGAAAAAATGCAGCAGGGACAGGCCACACAAGGCTTTGAGGTCATCTAAAGGATTTTAACTTCTGACCGTAGAGTAATAGGAAGCCACTGAAATGTTTTATTTATTTATTTTTAAATATTTATTTATTTGAGAGAGAGCATGCAAGTGAGCACGCTTGCACACGCACTCATGCAAGTGGGGGGAAGGACAGAGGGAGAGAATCTTCAAGATGACTCTGCACTGAGCTTGGAGCCCGATTCAGTGCTGGATCCCACGACCCATGAGATCATGACCTGAGCCAAAACCAAGAGCCAGACACTTCACCGACTGAGCCACCCAGGTGCCCCTGAAGTGTTTTAAATGAAGGAGTGGCTTGATCAAATCTGAACTTTGTAAAGGGCACTGTGGTTGCTGTGAAGGGAAATATCTGGGAAAGAAGTTGTTGATATGTGACCTTTTGTCATTTCCTGTCTTTTGCCACAGGACCCATAAAAAGAAGAGATTGGAGGGGATGTTTTGAAAGATACATTTCCATTTGAAATATCCATGTGGGGTAGTCAGTCCTTCAATGAAGGACTTGTAGCCACAGCTGCTAGGAGTGCTGACCATGGACAGCCTTCAGCTGGCAGTGAGTCTGGAAATTGCCTCTGCTTCAGAGAACTCCCTCACCCAAGTAACATTTTCCAGAGCACACAATAAGAGTGGATTGATGTGGAGTGTGAAGATCTGGCCATCTTATCCCAACACAGACCAACTCTCAAGAGCCGTTCTAGTTCAAGAGCTCCCAGTGGAGCCTGCATCATAGCTGGGCTTTACCCTGGGTGCACTCCTGCTTGCGTCCTTCCCTTCCACAAGTGCTGGTCCTAGGCGTGCTTCTTAACATCCCTCTCACAAAATGCCATCTCAAAATCTGCTTCTGGAAGAACACGACCTGTGATGCTGTGCTAGCATAATGTGCTGTGATCACCTTCCCCAATTCCACTAACCTTGTGAAAATAGTTGGTGATAGCCGATAAGGGTATAATGCACTCTACACGGTTTGAGTTTAAATCATTTAAAAATGAAATACATTTCCCTATTGCAAAATTGTATCTATTTTAGAAATTTTAGAACATGGAGATATGAAAATGAAGGAAACATGCCATTGATTGCCTTGATAATGCATTGCTTACCCCAAGATGGACCAGTTAGACTTATGCTTCCAGAAAGATGGAGTAGACATATTTTCTCTATTCCTCTCATTGTTTATATGACTAAAGATCTATTAGAAGACTCTGAAAGATGGAGAGAAGAAGACAGACCAGCCAGGAATTCTAGGAAATGAGAACAACATGGTGATGAGTTCCTTGGGTTTTCTTTTTGCCTTATACATTTCAGACTTGGAGCTGCAAAGAAGCTGGCAATCCTGGAAAAAAAAAAAGTCCCAACAAAAGCTTTATCTCTCTAGCCAAAAGACCAGTAAAGGAGCAGCCAAGAAAGACACTAAGCTTTAAGAAAGAAAGAAAGAAAGAAAGAAAGAAAGAAAGAAAGAAAGAAAGAAAGAGAGAGAGAGAGAGAGAGAGAGAAAGAAAGAAAGAAAGAAAGAAAGAAAGAAAGAAAGAAAGAAAGGAAGGAAGAAAGGAAGAAAGGAAGAAAGAAAGAAAGAAAGAAAGAAAGAAAGAAAGAAAGAAAGAAAGAAAGAAAAAAGAAAGCTTTTAGACAAGGATTAGCCCAGCTAAACATCCCAGAAAGAAACATGCTCCCTAACTTCCCACTCATGCAGGCAAGGGTTAAGGGGGAAGTCTAGACTAATAAGGCATCCCATACTCCCAACTGGGTGGTGTCAGAGAATGGCAAGTAAGCAGCTAGGGCTTATATCCAGCCAGCTGGCAACGAAGCTCCTCCCCACTCATCCCCATGTCATTGGAGACCATGTGGGGAGCTGGAAATCTCACCATGCCAGAATGTAATGACAAGCACCTCCAACCTCTGCTATAGGAACTGAGGCCAAGTGGGATATCTGGACTCCTACACTAGTAACAAGATGGTGTCCTTCTCCCACCCTCATTCCCTTGCTGGAGTAGTGTCAGAGGAAGCTTGTTAAAAGAAGTTTATATAAGACACAGAGTCTGCTAACATAATACAAAAATGTCCAGGCTTCCACTGGTACATCACTTGTCTTACTGAGAAACAGGAAAATCTTACACTGATTAAAAAAAAAAAACAATCAAGAGTGCCTGGGTGGATAAGTCAGTTAAGTGTCCAAGTCTTTATTTTGGCTCAGGTTGTGGTCTCAGGGTGCTGAAATGGAACCACACTGGGCTCCATGCTCAGCGGGGAGTCTGCTTAGGATTCTCACCCTCTGCCACTTCCCCTGCCCTGCATACATGTACACATGTGCATACACTCTCTCTCTCAAATAAATAAATAAATCTTTAAAAAAAGACAATCAATAAATGGCAGCCCTGAGATGGCAGATGTTAGAATTATCTGACAGAGATTTTAAAGCATTCATAAAAAAGCTATTTGGAATATGCCTAAAACACATGAAAAATAGAAAGCCTCAACCAAGAAATAGGAGATGAAAAGAATAACCAAATGGAAATTTTGCAACTGAAATACAATAACTGGAAAAAGAAAAGAAAATCTCAGTGACTGGGCTCAGCAGCAGAATGGAGGGGAAAGAGGAAAGAATCTGTGAAATGGAAGAGAGAACAATCAAAACTACCCAATATGAGCAACCCAGAGAAAATAGACTGGCGGAAAATGAACAGCGCTTCAGGAAACTGTGGTCCTAGAACAAAAGATCCAACATTCACATCACTGGGGTCCTGGATGGAAAAGAGGAAACGTGGGGCTGAAGAGATGCTAGAAACATCCAAAATTTGGCAAAGGATATAAACCTACAGGGTCAAAAAGCTGAGTGGATCCTAAACAGGAGAAACCTAAAGA
Source organism: Ursus arctos (assembly GCF_023065955.2). Taxonomy (NCBI): domain Eukaryota; kingdom Metazoa; phylum Chordata; class Mammalia; order Carnivora; family Ursidae; genus Ursus; species Ursus arctos. Next base: position 46,327,592 of record NW_026622819.1, on the reverse strand, counting down.
AATCCACAGCAGTCCAAATCACAGTTAAATTTCTGAAAACAAAATATTAAAAGCAACCAGAGGAAAATGATGCCTTACCTATACAGGAAAACAATTTGAATGACAGTGGATTTGTCATCAGAAACTAAGGAGGATGGAAGACAGTAGCACAATGTTTTTTCGAGTGCTGAAAGAAAAAAAAGGAAAACCCAAAACCTATGCCCAGTAAAAATATCGTCCGGGATATTTATTTTATGAAGCTAGTGTTATTCTGATAACAAAATCAAAGGTAGTACAAAAAGAAGACCATTATTACTCATGAATATGGATACAAAAGTTTCTAACAAAATATTAGCAAATAGAATTCAGCAATATATAAAAAGAATAGGACACAATGACCAAGCGAAGTCCTCCTGGGATCAGGAACAAGGCAAGGATGTCAACTCTCATCACTCTTATGCAACATAGTGCTCGAGTTTTAGGCAGTGCAATAGGCAGGGAAAAAAAAGGCATGCAGATCAGAAAGGAAAAAAATAAAACTGCCCTCGTTTGCAGGATACATGACTATGTACATTGAAAATCCCAAACAATTTACAGAAAAGTTCCAAAAACTATGTGATAAAAAGGAGATAAAAATAATAATAAAAAATAAAAAGTGAGGTCAAGTTTGAAGAATACAAAACAAATCACATTTCTATATATTAATTACCAATGAACTCATGCAAAATTAAAAAAATTAAAAATACGATACCATTTACAATAGCTAAAAAAATACTTATATGTAAATCTAAGAAAACTTATACAGAATTTGTATGCTGAAAATGACACAATGTTGAGGAAAGAAATCAAAGGTCCAAGTAAATGGAGAGATATATGTTCATGGATTGGAAGTCTCCTCATAGTAAAAATTTCAGTTTTCTCTAAATATAATATAATTCCTATTAAAGTACCAGAGAGAAATTTTGTAGATATAGACAAGAAAGAACTAGAATAGCTAAAATAATTATGAAAGAGAAGAATAAAGTGGGAGGAATCAGTCTACTTAATTACAAGACTTGTTGCACAGCTATAGTACTCAAGACTGTGACATAGGTGGAGGGATAAGACACTAAGATAAATGAACAGAATAGAGAACCCAGAAACAGACTATACAAACATTCCCAATAGATTTTTGATAAAGGTGCAAAAGCAGTTTAATGGAAGAAAGAGTGCCTTTTCCAAATACGGTGCTAGAGGAATTGGATATCTATAAGCAAAAAAATTAGCCTTGACCTGATTTTACACCTTATTTAAAAAAAAAAAAGAACTCAACATATATCACAAACTTAAGTGAAATGTAAAACTATAGAACTCTTAGGGGGGAAAATAGGAGATAATCTTTGGGATCTAGGGCTGGGCAGAGTTCTTAGATTTAACACCAAAAGCATAGTCCACAGAAGGAAAAATTGATAAATTTGACTGCATTAAAAGCAGAACTGTTTGCTCTTTGAATGATCCTGGAAAGACAATGAAAAGACAGGCTACAAACTGGGAGAAAATATTTGTAAAAGACACATCTGATAAAGGACGATTATCTAAAATATATAGAGAACTCTAAAAATTCAACTATAAGAAAACAAACAACCCAATTAAAAATTGGCCAAAGACCGAAATAGACACCCACCCAAATAGATACACATGTGGCGGATAAACATACAAAACAAACAAACAAAAAACTTTCCACGTCATATGTCATCAAGGAAGTGCAGAGTAATGATGAGATACTGTAACACACCTATTAAAATGACCAAAATCCAAAACACTGACCACAACATGGGCTGGGGAGGATGTGGAGAAACAGGAACTTACTCATTGCTGGTGGGAATGCACAATGGTACAGCCACTTTTAAAGACAGCGGTGGTATTTTACAAAACTAAACACACTCTTATTATGATCCAGCAGTTGTGCTCCTTGATACTTACCCAAAGGTGTTGAAAACTCCACACAAACCTGCACATGGATAGCAGCTTTATTCATAAGTACCTGAACTTGGAAGCAACCAAGATGTTCTTCAGTAGGTAAGTGGATAAATAAACTGTGGTCCATCCAAACAATGGAATATTATTCAGCAATAGAAGGAAATGAGCTATCAAACTGTGAAAAGACATGAAGGAAACTTAAATGCATATTACTAAGTGAAAGAAGCCAATCTTAAAAGGCTACATACTGTATGATTCCAACTCTATGACACCCTGGAAAAGGCAAAACTATGGAGACAGTAAGAAGATTAGTAGTTGCCAGGGGTTTAGAAGAAGGGAGAGATACATAGGTTAACTCCAGGGAATTTTTAGGGCAGTAAAACTTTTATATGACAGTCTAATTGTGGATAAATATCATTATATATTTAGCACCAAGAATGAACCCCAATGTAAGTTATGGACATTGTGTAACAACGATGTGTCAATGTTGGTTCATCAATTGTAACAGATGTACCAGTCTGGTGGGGAATGTTGATGGTGGGAAAGGCTATGAGTAGTTGGGGGAAGGGGTTATACGGGAACTCTACACTTTCCACTCAATTTTGCTATGAGCCTAAAACTCTAAAACTTTGAACCCGAAAGCTCTAAAAAGTAGAGTCTATTTAAAAATTGTACTTACAGAGCTTTTCAGTTATGGAATTACGGAGCTTTCTCCTGAACCCTGGGAAGAAAAGCTTTTTATCCCTTTGGGCATGACTTTTCACATGCACTTTGAAATGCGTGAGATTGCTATCTCTAAGGTGTATATACTCAATGATACATACCTAGGGTGATAACAATAGAACTAATCAATGTCAAATCTTTTTTAAAACTTAGAAGCCATGTGATTTAGTGACTTCCAAACTTTTGGTACAGTTTGACCTTTAAACATTTTTTTATATGAAATCTTAAATAGAATCTATTAAACAAAGAGTCATGAAGGTGTAGGTGCTCTGGCTGAAGGTGGGGATAGAGTGATCAGGCTAAAGACCTACCAGTTAGGCTGCCCTTTGCCTCCGTAGATACCTGGAAAGCATTTCCATGACTTAGAAGCTACTGATTCTGCCTAAGATTCTCATTTTGCTGAGAAGAGATACGGCTTGCCTAAGATTATCTACCAGTCTGGTGGAACTCTGATCTTTTGACTCCCAGACCAGAGCTTTCTCCACTCTGCTCAACTCTGATTAAATTGGAGGGTTCCTCAGCCCAGGTTAACATGTGCTGGAGAACAAATTGGGACTCAGGTGTCAGAGCCAGAGGAAGATGATAAGGGGACAAAGTAGATTCAGAAGGAAGATAGCCAAATCCTGCATAAGTCACAAAGACTGGAGTCTGTATACATAGGGTAAAGGAAAAAATGGGAGTCTGAATTCATAAAATCTGTCTCCACCCTTTGGAGGCCCAAGGTTCTAAGAGAAGTTCATTTTGGACCTGAAATAGGTAGAACCAAGTGGATAAAGACCTTCTCAGATAACCGCAGAGAAACAGCTCCCGGGCTTGCAGTGGGTTGGGCCACTCTAGCCACAGCCCCTAGGATAGCAGCTGACATTCAGTAGATGAGCAATATATATTGATGAATGAACAAATTTATTAGAACACAAATACGTCATTAAACTCTAGAAATCTGTCTAAGAGGATATTGCCACCCATGCTTTCAGGAAAATAATTCCAATCTTTGAATGATAAGAGTCCCTCAGAAGGACCTCTCCTCTTTAAATGGTAGCACATGAACTACTGATCCTGTCTTTATTTAAAATTGTAATATTTTATCCATCATGGATGGAATTTTTTTGCCTTAATTTTTATCTTTAAAATATTTCAGTTAAATAATATTTATCTTGGGGCACCTGGGTGGCTCAGTCATTAAGCGTCTGCCTTCGGCTCAGGGTGTGATCCCGGCATTCCGGGATCGAGCCCCACATCAGGCTCCCCTGCTGAGAGCCTGCTTCTTCCTCTCCTACTCCCCTTGCTTGTGTTCCGTCTCTCACTGGCTCTCTGTCAAATAAATAAATAAAATCTTTAAAAAAATAAATAAATAATATTTATCTTGATTACTGAGTTTTGCTCCCCCTCCTTAATTTTGCATCTGAGGCAAGTGCCTCACCTGACCCTAGTCCAGTCCCAATATGAAGTGATATCAAAAGCAGGCAGCCCCTAACTGTACACACTTGCCATTCAGAAGACATGGAGTTTTTCTTCTTTCTTTTGCTTTTGTTCAATATCAATTTTTTACCAAAAATATATTTAGCCCTGGCTATGTGGGAAGTAATGTTGGGAATGTTAGAGCTGATGCCAGGTAAATCAGGAACTGAACTCTCGCCACATAAATAAAGCAAGTGGATAATTACAACTTAAGGAAGAGAGGTGCTGTAAGTACAGAAGAGAGGCTATAAGAGGTTTTAGAGGTAATTTGTATTTGGGTGATCTTGGAGAAATCCTTTGGAGAAGGTCACATTTGAGATGGACCTTAAAGAGGACCTTAAATGGGTGGACTGTAGCCTAGAGTCTTTAGGGAATGTGTAGGAAATAAATCAAGCAACCTATGAAATGGGTAGATCTTGTGATGATTCCAAAACAGTTACGATAATGGCTGGGCTACTTTTTCTTTGGTGAAATTCCACATCATAATGTAAATGTGGACTCTAACTACAGTAACAGCTACAACAAATAATCCGAAAGGGCTTCCCTGCCTTTTCGTAGGATTCTAAATCCTTTTTTAGGTTCTTCCGCTTGTGAGAGCTAACTGAAATTGTCCCTTAGTGGGACCTCGTATGCGGGGAAACAAATCTTGCTGTCATAAAAGAAAGTGTGAACTGGGGATCTTTCCCAAATGCCAGGGTTACTGCTGCCCCCTCCTGCCATAGAAAGGTGTAGCAAGCAAAGCAAACTGCCGTCATCCTCTCCTCCCATTTGCCAGAGGCAGGTCTGGGTTGTTGAGATTGTTATTAGTGAGAAGGTCTGTAGTACCCATGAGACAATAACATGAAAATGGTGGTTACACATTGAAACTATACAGCAGATTGTGGGGGAACAATACATTAGCCACGACTCTCACCCAAAGTGCATTGTTTAAACAATATATATGAGCTGATAAAAATCATATGACAGGAAGAAACAGGGACTGGAGATGAAAAATTTAATTTTCCAGCCTCCATTTTTCTATCTGGGCTGATTAACAAGCAGAGACACAGTGTAACTGACTAGTATGAGCTCACAGATTTTTATTTATGAACTTGTCGATCAGTGATAGAGGTAGTTAGACCAACAAAATCAAAATCAGAGTAAATAGTGCCAGAACAATTGGACTCCCACATGCAAAAAAAAAAAAAAGAAAAAGAAAGAAAGAAAGAAGAAAAAAAAGGAAGAAGAAAAGAAGAAGAAAAAGAAGGAAAGAGGGATGCCTGGGTGGCTCAGTTGGTTGAGTGTCTGCCTTAGGCTCCGGCAGGGTGATAATCCCAGGTTCCTGGGGTGGAGCCCCACATCGGGTGGGCTCCCTGCTCATCAGGAAGCCTGCTTCTCCCTCTCCCTGTGCCCCTCCCCCTGCTTGTGCTCGCTCGCTCTCTCTGGCAAATAAATAAATATGTTGAAAGAAAAAGAAAGAAAGAAAGAAAGAAAGAAAGAAAGAAAGAAAGAAAGAAAGAAAGAAAGAAAGAAAAGGGAGGAAAAAGGGAAATATGGGAAGAATCTTTGTGACTTTGGGTTAGGCAAAGATTTCTGATATAGAATACAAAAAGTATAAACCATAAAAAGAAAACAATAGATAAATAGGACTTCATCAAAACTAAAAACTTCTGCTCTTTGAAAGGCACTGTTAAGAAAATGAAAAGATTAGCTACAGACTGGGAGGAAATATTTACAAAACCCATATCTGATAAAGGATTTACATCCTGGGTGTGTATGTGCACCTGCAATCTTACAACAGAATAGTAAGAAAACAAAAAAGCCAATTAAAATTTGGACAGATAGCTCTCCAAAGAAGGTGCATATGGCAAATAAGTACACAAAAGATACACAACACTAGGGAAATGCAAACAAAAGCACTAGGTAGCTATTAAGAAGTAAAAGGAAAATACCAAGTGCAGTTGAAAATGCAGAGTAACTGCAAGTCTCATAGTTTGCTGGTAGAAATGAAAATGATACAGCCTCTTTAGAAAACTGCTTGACACTTACATAGCTAAACATAACTATTATAAGGCCTAGCAATCCCATTCCTATGTAGTTTTTCAAAAGAAATGAAAACATATGTGTATATGAATATTTATAGGAAAATAACCCAAATGTCCATCAACTGGTGAATGAATAAATGACTTTTGGTGCATCCACACAATAGAATACTCCTTGTCTGTAAAACGGAACAAGCTATTGAGGCATTCGACAACACTGATGAACCTCAAAGGTTTTTATGCTACGTGAAATGTCCACATACTGTATGATTTCATTTATATGACATTCTGGAAAAGGCAAAGCCATATGAACAGAATCAGATCAGCGGTTACTAGGGGCTGGGGGTGAAGGGAGGGGGTTGAATACAAAGGGTGCACAAGGAGAACCGCTTGGGGTGATAGAAGTATTCTATATCTTAATTCTGATGGTGGTTGTTCTAGGACAGTATGTATTCATCAAAACTCATCGAACTGAAATTAACCTGAAGTGAATTTTATTATATGTAAATTATTCGTCATCAAACTAATCTTAAAAAAATCAATAGGGTAGAGAAAATATTTCTGCTGCCATTTAGGCTCAAATGATAGTGATGTCTTTTATGATGTGCCAAGTTCCTAAAGGTAAGATGCCAGTGACCATGGACCCCTGCCTGTTTCTGCCCCTTATCTACCACTCTTTCTTGCTCACTAGGTTGAGAGCATGCAGGCCCCCTCTGTCTCTGTAACTCGGGAAGATCATGGCAGCTTTGGGCTCCTTGTACTTGCTATCTTCCAAGTCCTTGCATTGTTGTCCCCTGTCATCATTCATGTCCTATCTCCAAAGTCACCTCTGGGAGAGGCTTCCCTGACCACTCTCAATAAAGTAGCTACCCCCAAAACCACACAATTATCACATCATTTTATATTGTTTTTTTCCTCCATAACCCTATCGCTATCTGAAATTCTTACTTGTTTGCATGTTGCTGTCTGTGTCTCTCCATTAGAAGGCAAGGCTTTGTCTTTTTTACCTTCTGGAACAGCCCCTGGCACAGTAGATATGCAGTAAAGATTTGTCAAATGGCCATATTCCTTGTCAGGCTATAGAAGACATCTTTCAGGAGTAAACTTTCCGTTTAGAGTCTGAAAATATAGCCACATAAATAAATATTTATTACATGCTAAATTTTCACTAGCCTCTTTCCTTTCACAGTATGAATTTCGTATCATTATTTATTTGTCGTTTATTGTAAAGAACACTAGCCCGAGAGTTAAGAGTTCTAGATTCTAGCCTCGATCCTGCTACTGCCCGAGAGACACTGCACCTCTGGGTCCAGCAATTCAATTTTCGGGAGTTTATCTCAAGGAAAAAATTGGACCTATGTACAAAGAGATATGCACCAGGATGTTCATCCAGTGTATTAATAATAGCAAAAATTTAGAGGAAGATAATTTCACACAATGGGGCCTTGGCTAAGTAGACTGATTTATCCTTCAATGTCACACAGTGAATTCATTTGAAAATGATGATTGAATTCATTTTGTTATTTATACAATTAATATCCATTGAGTACTTGCCAATTTCAGCCACCATTCTGAGGGCTGAGAATGTAGCAGTGAATGAAACAAAGGCCCTACACTCATGAACCTTGTATTTTGATGGGGAAGAAAGACAATAAAAATAAATATACTGCATAATATGATATCACATGATGATAAGTTCTATGAAGAAAGGATAATGCATTGTAAAGGGATTGGGGCAACCCCCAAGAGAATGATTAGGGAAGCTGCTCTTTTATACAGTGACCAGGAAAGACCTCTCTGAGAAGGTCACATTGAACCAGAGACCTGAATGAAGGGAGAAAGTGAGGCATGTCAATATCTGTGGAAGAGAGTTCCAGGCAAATACAATGCCTCTGAGGCAAGAGTTATGGTGGCAATTTTGAGGGGAAGAAATAAGGCCTGGGGAAGAGTGAGCATGGAAAAAAATTGTAGGAAATTATATTGGGGAAGCAGCCAAGGACTGGGTTTTGTAGGGCCTTATATAGGCCATTGTGAGGACATTAGATTTTTATTGTAAATATGATAGAAAACCTTGGAGAATTCTGAATAATGATAATTCTTATATTTTAAGACTGTGATAAAGAGGCTAGGGGAGGACAAAAGTAGGAACAAGGAAACCATTTAGAAAGCTATTTTGGAAGTCCGGTTTCTAGTCCTGTGGCATGGATTAGGACCATAGCAGTAGGAATGGTGAAAATTGGATATATTTGGGAGTTTTACTTATTCTAAATACAAGTAATACAAAAGGCAAGTGTGGTAGTCTCAGTGGTGTACAGCAGAAAGACAACTAAAAGGTAAATTTTTAGATTTGAGTCTTTGCAATCGAGTCAAGTGCAATTGAGTAAAGATGTGTGACAGTGTTGGATAAGGGGTCTGAGGACAAAGGAGAGTGTGTTGCCAGGGTCTGGATATCACCTGGATTTTATTACTTGGATGAAATCCCACTAAGAAATGAGAACTGAGTCCTGGGGCAATTCAAAGGATCAAGTGTGCCAAATGTTGCTGAGTGTGGAGTAAAATGAGGACTAAGAATGACCATGGGAGGTCCTGGTGTAGGTCACACTGAATAAGGAAAGGGTTAAGATCTAGGCAGGAGAGATAGGAGGCCCCTGACTCCCCTGACTCCCCTGACTAGGCTTATGCGGGGCTACGTGACCAGGCTCACAGAAATCCCAGATGTGGAGAAATGCTGAGGCATACAAAACCAGAGATAAAGGGAACAAACCAGATCGCCTGGCCCTGAATGTTAGGGAGTTTTTATTTTTTTTTTTTTTTCTGGCAGCCACATTGTAATCACAGAAACTGACCAGACCTCAAAGAAGTAAGCCATTAAGGATGTTATCAACAGTCCTTGCTCAAACCAAGAAAGCAGAAGACTTTCAAAGCCACAAACTTCCCGGTCAGTTCTCAGTAAAAGACTGCCAGTAAAAGCCCACAGTGGCAACCCCTCTCACTCTAGAGTGCTTTTTTCTGTCCTTTCTGTTCTCTCCTTCACTTAATAAACTTTCACTTCACTTCACCCTTTTGTGTGCGTGAGATTCATTCTTTGACTGTGAGACAAGAATCCTGCAACCCTGTAACAACATTGTTCTTAGTTGGGGAGAAAGTCTGATTGGAGTATGCTCAAAAGTGAATGGATTTCTTCAACAAATACATTGATATGGGGGGAAAATAGAGATGGAGAAGGCTATTAAAAAGAAATCCATAAAGGGGTGCCTGTGATCAGTCGGTTAAGAGTCTGAGTCTTGGTTTTGGCTCAGGTCATGATCTCAGGGTTGTAGGATCGAGCTCAGTGGGCTCCATGCTCTGCCGGTAGGCTGCTTCTCTCCCTCTCCCTCTGCCCCTCTTTCCCTTCACGTGAATGCCATGTGCTCTCTTTCTCTAAAATGAATAGATAAATCTTAAAAAAGAAAGAAAAAGAAAGAAAGAAAGAAAGAAAGAAAGAAAGAAAGAAAGAAAGAAAAGGAAAGAAAAGAAAAAAAAGAAAAGAAAAAAGAAAAGGAGACGAAAAGAAAAAAGAAAAGAAAAGAAAACCATTCAGGTCCAAGGTGGAGTCACTTGCCCCCAGGATAGCAAACTAAGACTTCACTGCAATTTCAAACTTCCCAGGAACAGAATTATGTTATTGGTATTTTTAAAAATTTTTATTGAAAGTTTTTTTTCTTTTTTGAGTTTGTGATCTGAATTTTTTAAAAAGATTTTTATTCATTTATTTGACAGACAGCGAGAGAGCACAAGTGGGGGGAGTGGCAGAGGGAGAGGGAGAGGGAGAGGCAGGCTCCCGGCTGAGAAGGGAGCCCAATGCGGGGCTCCATCCCATGACCCTGAGATCATGACCTGAGCCAAAGGCAGACGCTTAACTGACTGAGCCACCCAGGGTCCCCAAGGAGTGGAATTTTATTTGTTTGTTTATGTATTTATTTATTTATTTTATTATGTTCAGTTAGCCAATATATATTACATCATTAGTTTTTGATGTAGTGTTCAACGATTCATTATTTGCACATAACACTCAGTGCTCATCACAACATGTGCCCTCCTTAATACCCATCACCCGGTTACCCCATTCCCCACCCCTGCTCCTCCCTTCTGTAACCATCAGTTTGTTTGCCGGAGTCCAAGAGTCTCTCATAGTTTGTCAAGGAGTGGAATTTTAAGCCAATCAATCTGGAATTTTCTGGTCAGCACCAAATGAGGTAATCTGTGGCATGGGCCACTGCCCCTCACTCCCAAAAGAAGATGAAGTAATCTTCACAATAAGGCCCCTGCTCTTCCCCTTAAGGAAGTTTTGTGAAACAAAACTTTCTTTTGCTAATAACTTCTTTGCTCCACCCTCCTTTCTATAAAACCTCCCATTTTGTACAAATCCTTAGAGTTCCCCTTTACTTACTAGATTGGATTCTGCCCAATTCATGAATAGATTAATAAAGCCAATTAGATCTTTCAAATTTACTGGGTTAAAGTTTTATTACTTCAAGGAACCTTTAGATTAAAAGGTAATTGAAAGACACATCAGCCAGTCACAAAGATTTATTAGATCCTGAAACAACTGGTATCCAAATACTGACTTGATTTTGATTATCTTTTTTTCCGTAGGGATAGAGAGAGGTGGGGGAGGGGCAGAGGGAGAGAGAGACAATCTCAAGCAGACTCCACGCTAAACACAGAGTCTGACTTGGGGCTTGATCTCATGACGCTGAGATCATGACCTGAGCCAAAATCAAGAGCCGGACGCTTAACCAACTGAGCCACCCAGGTGCCCCTGATTTTCATAATTTTAAATAATTGCTAATTTATTTTTAAATGAAATGGTTCTGTGGTTATGGGGAAAAATAAGAGTCCTGTTTTAGAGATGCAGGTTGAAATAATGTCTAGTTCTAATGGGTAGATACTCATTGAAGGTGGATGAGTACATTTCTTTCTACTTTTTTATATACTTGGAACCCCATAATTTTGTAAACAATGAAATTCAAATAATCTTGTTATAGAGAGGTACAATTGAAAACTTTTATTAGAATAACAACCTTATTTTTTATGTCCAATATGCTCTTGTAAGATTCCCACGAATTTATAAGTTTGTGACTTATGAAAATTACCTCCAAAAGAAATCCTTGACTGATATATTTTTTAATTTGTTCATCTGTTAACTGTTAGTATAATTAGACATGTTTCAATTTCTAAATGAAAATAAATATGAATGTATAGTTAAGAAATGGAAATTGAGAATGTTATTGATTCCCAATCATGTTTACAAATATTTCCAGTTTAAAAAGAAATTTAATGTTTTTTTTTTTAAGATTTTATTTATTTATTTGACAGAGATAGAGACAGCCAGCGAGAGAGGGAACACAAGCAGGGGCAGTGGGAGAGGAAGAAGCAGGCTCATAGCGGAGGAGCCTGATGTGGGGCTCGATCCCATAACGCCGGGATCACGCCCTGAGCCGAAGGCAGAGGCTCAACCGCTGTGCCACCCAGGCGCCCCTTAATGTTATTTTTGACAGTGGGATTAGAGTAGATGTAGTTTAAAAACTCTGCTTATATGTGTTTTCTAACTTTCATGTAAAGCATATGGATGCCTTGTTTAATTTTAGGCGTTAAAAAACAAGAAAAAAAAAGGAGTGACGCTATCAGCCGCTACTTTTACTGATAGAAGTACTAATACACGTCCCCACTTCCAATCTCGCAAACAACTGCCTAAAGAAGGAGATATGCGCAGGCGCAATAGCGAGCTATTGGTTGGAGGCGGGACTAGAGCCTCGGCTAAAAGACAGCTCTTTCAGCCAATCAAAGGACAGCTTCAGGGGCTTCTTCCTGGAGGAGGCGGCCGGAAGTCGGATTTCGATTGCGGAGGCGAAGGCGGCTCCAGTGTAAACCCTGAGCTGAGGTGAGTGGGCGGCGACGGCTTGGGGCTTCGTTCCGCGTGCATTTCTCCTTCCGGACCCCGCGGCTTCCTCAGGGCGGGCTAGGAATGGGGGAGCCCTGGCATGGGGTATGCTCTCTCACCTTCCTGTCGCGCAACCCTTGGAGGTTGCGGCCTCGCCACTGCTCGTGGGGCGCCGGGTGGAAGGTGCTCTCGGCGCGGCGGGCTCGGGGCTTCCTCCGTCTTGGGGGGCCGAGTCGATCGCAGGTTGGGAGACCTGAGTTCTGGTCCCGCGCCGCTGGTTTCCTAAGCTGTGTGGTCTTGGCGAGTCCTTTAGCCTCCGGCCTTTGTCAACTGAGAATGACCATCCCTGCCATCCCTCCCCGGGGAGCGATCCTGAAATCGGCTGAGTTAGTGGGGGTGCAGGAAGCCGGCTGATCCCAAGCCTAATGGTCACATTCATCTGTAAAGTTAAAAGCTGCCTTCTACCGGCCCCATTCACCGTAGACGAAACGAATCAGGTGTCTGGGGGCGGGACCCTGGAATACCTTCTTTTTGGTTAAGTCCCTAGCTTGGAGCAAACAGTATAGAAGGTGGATCTTGAGTCAGATAACCGTTTGTAGCGCTTGGCTCTGGTACTGAAGACTTAAGATTTTGGAAAATTTCATGCTAGAGAAGTGATAGAGAAATAAACGTAACTTGTGTAATATGACAAGTTCCTTTTGTACAGTTAAGATTCATAGATTACTGATACAAGAGAGCTTGTACTGTGTAACGAAAAAGACCCAGGATAAGAATTCTTGCTGTGCTTTTTACTAGCCATTTGATCGGGTGCAAAACGCTTCACCTTTTTGAGACTCGGGAGCTTCCTCTCTAAAATGAAATTGACAGTAGTATTTAACTCATAGAATTTATAGGAAGACTGAGAGGATTTAAAACGTACCTGTCACGGAGTTGGCCTTTGGAGTTGGCCTTTGGAAAACGGCAGCTCGAATAGAGGAATGCCCATAAGTGTTGGGAAGCCCAAAACAGGATGCCCAACTAAAAATGCTTGAGTGAGTTGAAACTTGGGGTGTCTAAAATCGCTTTTGAAGTACCAGATCAGTGCTAATTCTCGGATTTTGGTAGTAATGTGGTTATAAGGGAACATTCTTATTTTGGGGGAGACCAATAAAACAAGTGAGGGAAAACGTTAACATTTGGAGAATCTGGATGAAGAATATGGAATGTTCTTTGTACTTTTCATTCAACTTTCTATAAATCTGAATTTATGTTAAAAAGTTGATTATCACTATTTGCAGCTATCCTGTGTTATAAATCAGTGAAACAGGACACGGTGTTTATAACCCCGGCCCCATGAAGTTTTACCCCTTTTTCCTTAAGGGTTGCATTATATTATATATACATATTCTATCCACTCATCCTGATGTCATGGATTATTTCCGACTTTTCCTATTCTTTTCAAACATTGCTGCATTAAACACCCTTAATACAGATTTTTATGTACGTACAGATTTTTATGTACTTGTGATGTAGGAAAGATGTTACAATTTGAAGCTGTGGCTGCTGCTGCCTGCCACCCCAGGATTATGTGGAGCAAGTGATTTTCTACCTTGGGGTTGAGAGAAGTAAAGATAAGGGGAGTTGCAAAAGGACTTTAATATGTTAAAGTCTCGCAGGATCCTGGAGGAATGTTAAAATCTGCCTATCTCAAGTATTTGCGAATGGGCTGCAGGTTGTAAGGAGATTTAATTTTATCTACATTCCTTCTGCCTTTGTTTCCCACATCACTTTCTTTCATTTTTTTGTTGAGAATGCCATCCCAGTTTTAGAATCAGGCTTTTAGCTATTCTGGTCCTGTAGGGAAACCGGTTGGGGTGGAAAGGACCCACTTACCTCAGTTCTCACAGAAGCCATCATCACAACCACCCCTACAACACTCTTGGATAGTGGGCCAGTACCACCCAAGAGAATATGGGAGAATTCTCACACACAGCTGACAGGAAAGGAAACAAATATATATTTGGAATTTAATTTGCAGTATCAAAATTCTAAATGCTGATATTCTTTGAACCAACAATTCTACTTCTAGAAATTTATCCTGTAAAAATATTGGTACAAGTGATGTGGGAAACAAAGGCAGAAGAAAAATTATTAAATTTCCTTACTACCTACAGCCCGTAAAAAAGTCCTTGAAACAGGCAGAGTGACATTCCTCTAGGAACTCAGTGGCCTTGATGTTAGTACTTCTCTAAGGGAGTAGCTCAACCCTCAGGATCCTGTGAGTCTACTTTAACATAAAAATTCTGTTGGAAACTTCCTTTGTCCCTGTGCCCCAAATACATGTTAGCAATCATCCCCCAAGTATATGACCCACTTATATACATCTGAAGGGTCTCATGACTGAGTCTTTACTAACCAGTAATGACCTTTCCTAACAATAGCTGGACCTCTCAGGATCTTGGAAACCTTGTTCCCTGGGAGGCTTAGACTGTCCCTAACTCCCTCTCAACTTGAAAGTATTTAACGGGTCACTCCTCAGGACCCTAGTGCCCCTCTTTCTGCCCACTCATCTGTCCCTGTGCTTTAATAAAACCACCGTTTTGCACCGAAGACGTCTCAAGAATTCCTTCTTGGCCTTCGGCCACCAAACCTCACCAAGAACATTCCAAAAGAACTACGTCAAAAGGATAGTGTGACCTCTGCTGGAATCCAGTGCCTGTTACATAGAAGGTGTTTTAATATTTGTTGAATAATGGAATATTTGAAATCTTGATAGTCTGTTAGATGAAAAGCATACTTTTTAGAAATTTGCTTTTATAAGTGTATCAATCTGAATATTTTCCTGCCTTCATTCAGCGTATGCATTTTCCTTGTCCTCTTTTTTTTGGACAGGTTTTAAAAAATAGAGGTTAAAAAAAAAACACCTCATCCAGGGGGCCTTTATTGAGGATCTTCTAGGTGTTGAGATGCTGCAGGTGGAGTTGTGTACAAGACAGGCAGTTCCTGAAGTCCTGGTGCTTTCCTTCTGGTGGGGGTGGAGTCAGAAAATGTTTTTTAAAAGTCAAAGTAGAATTTCTAGTATTTGCTCTTGGTTAGCTTGCAAGCATTTTTCTCCCAGAAGAATGGGACTGTCTTTTAATTTTGCTTATGATACATTTTCCTACTGGAATTTTTAGATTTATTTTTGGTAGTTAGATTTGTTGGTCTTTTGTAGTATTCTTAAAACTTGGTATTAGTTACTTTTTGGCTGTTTCCCTTGATAGGTTGTAAGTAACACTAGGATGGAGGGGGTGTTTTTTGTTTATCCTTGAAAGATAGTATAGTGTAGTGTTTGAGATCTTTAGGCTCTGGATCCTTTACTACTTAATCTGTGACTTTATGCAAGTGGTTCAACCTTTCTGAGCCACAGTTGTTTCATCTCCAAAATGGAAAGAGCAGATTTTCTCACAGCCCTGAGAAAAGTAAAATGTCTAGCACATAGTATGTACTCAGATATTATCTGTTGTCAAAATCATCATCCCTGGATACTCATTGTCCTATATTAAACAATAAACAATCAGAAGAGTGAATACACATGAAGGGTGTTTGTACCTATTTCCAAATTCCATTGATTTCCAAATTCCCTCTTGAAATGGATGAAGCTGCTCAACAAATATGAAGCCTCCATGTGCAAGGTTGTGGACCTAGAACTATGATACAGAGTTCTTCCCCTCATGGAGCTTATGATCTGGTCAGGAAGAGAAATCAGATACTGGTTCAGAGAATAAAAGAAGGAAGGTAGGATCTGTTTTTGATGCCAGATCAACTAAGTTACTTCTTTAGAGGTGACATTTTAAGCTACTGCCTGAAGCAGGAAAAAAACATGGAAAGACCCAAAGGCAGAAGAAGTGGGTATAGTTAATAGTGTGGAGATACTAGATTAAAGACAGTTTTGCTAGGATATAATGAAACAAGGAATGTGGGATGAAAATAATTATGCTGGCTATTATTTGGAAGAACTGTAGTGAAAGCAAAAAGCAAAATGGTTTCCTGGGGAAACCATTATATTCCTGGCAAGAAGAAATGGTGGCTTGGTCAGAATTGATGTACTTGAGATGGTGGAGGTGTGGAGTCAACAGGACTTGATAAATTTGTGATGATAGGGAGGAGAGGAGGTAGTTCTTGGGGGGGCGGGGGTCTGAATGCTATATGAGCTATCCAGAAGGAGTTCAGACAGTCTGGATTGGAGGTAGAAAGTACAGAGTCATAAACATAGAACAGGGTTTCTCCACTTTGGCAAATTTTGTTGACACTTGGGGCTGAATAATTCTTTTTTGGGGACTGTCACATGCATTGTGTTTAGCAGCATCCCTAGCGTTTACCCATCAAATGCCAGTAGCACCCCAGCCCCCAGCTGTGACAAGTAAAAATATCTCCGGACCTTGCCATATGTCTCCTAGGGGACAAAATTGCCCTTGGTTGAGAACACTGGTAGAAATGGTGTTTTATAAAAGCCGTGGAATTGACTGATACCACCCAAGGGAAAATAAAAAGCAGAGGTCTAAAACTGTTGGGCCATAGACCACAAAGACTGTTGTAGATAAGTTCTTCTTGACCCCACAGAACTTGACGATTTCTGGAATTAATTACCTGTATTTAAAAGTTGAGAGATTCTGCATAAAATCTGGATTTTTGCCCTCTTTTAAGAAATCAAGAAACTGAGGAATAATGAGTGTTCTTTCCCACATGAATGCTAATGGCTGGAGGTTTTGAGTCGTAATTCATATGAATCCCTGCCCCAGAGTACTTGACTGTTTATGTTGCCTGCCTTTCCCCTTTGGCACTTGAGTTTGTGATTCCCAGTTTAGAGTGAGAAGAGGACCGCAGAACAACCCTCTGAGACAGGTAAGTATTAAAATTTGGGTAGAAGAGTGGCAGTAGAGGATATGGAGAGGGAGTGGCCAGTGAGGTAGGAGGAAAACCTAAACGGAGGCTCACAGAAGCTGAGGGAGAAGGGACGTGTGTTGAAAAAGAAGAAAATACTGCTAAAAGATTGAATAAAATCACCTTAGAAAAATACCCGTTGGATTTGCTGGTGTGGTGATTGTTGATGACCTTGATGAGCAGTTTTGTGGAGTTAAGAGGTTGAGGCCAAATTGGATAATGACAAAAATGAATATACAGAAGCAGTGACTTACGAGTTGGTAAAGTTATAGTAGATCATGATGCCTTTTGACTACTGCCTCATGGGTTCTCAGCAGCACCCTATTCACCATTGTGGCTTGGCAGAACCTCAGGGCTGCTCTTGTTCCCCTTAGTACCTCACAAATCCAAGTGTAAAACTGCCTCCAGTGTACTATTTGTCATCTTTGGTGTTGAATGATGGTGTCATACCTTGAAAATCTGGTAAGAGCAGTTTAAATGGCACTCAGGATCTTCTCATTTTATCATCTACCTAAGCTTAAAATGGAACCTCTGTTTAGAGCTTATGTGGCCATAGGGATACATTTGGGTTTGAAATTCTGCAGTCGATATAAAAAAGTTAACGTGTCCATAAAATGTAGTGTACATTGCAAGGAAAAAGGTATGGAATTAGGCCATCATTTCATCAAAGAAGTTCAGGTGATACCAGCTATCTGAAATACAGCAGTGTTAATGTTATAAGTAAGTGTTTGCTTTTGGAAATCAACCTATGATATAAAACAAGTGATTGTGATATGAGATGGTGAGATAGCATGTGTGATGCTGTAGAGAGGGGTAGAGAAATGACGTATCTGGTGAGGGGTGTGGGATCCAGATTTTATTTATAGATGAAAGTATATGACATACATATTTTTTGTGTGTGCCAATGAAAGTCTTAAGCAGAGAAGGAGAAATAGTTGGATGATTGAAGATATGCTAATTAGAAAAAGATGACAGCCTTTCCATGTTGTTTTAGAAACTAAGGAGATCATTTTGTCCTGGGCCCCAAACTGCCAAGGAAAAAAGGAAAATATTGTCTATAGTACCCAGTGTGACAGGTTTATTTTGTAGCTCTACTATAAATCTTTTTTTTATTTCCATAGGTTCTTGATCTTCCGCTATGGGTGAACCACAACAAGTGAGTGCTCTTCCACCACCTCCAATGCAGTACATCAAGGAATATACAGACGAAAATATTCAGGAAGGCCTGGCTCCCAAGCCTCCACCTCCAATAAAAGACAGTTATATGATGTTTGGCAATCAGTTCCAATGTGATGATCTTATCATCCGCCCTTTAGAAAGTCAGGGCATCGAACGGCTTCATCCTATGCAGTTTGATCACAAGAAGGAACTGAGAAAACTCAATATGTCTATTCTTATTAATTTCTTAGACCTCTTAGATATCTTGATAAGGAGCCCTGGGAGTATAAAACGAGAAGAGAAACTAGAAGATCTTAAACTGCTTTTTGTACATGTGCATCATCTCATAAATGAGTACCGACCCCACCAAGCAAGAGAGACGTTGAGAGTCATGATGGAGGTGCAGAAACGTCAACGCCTTGAAACAGCTGAGCGGTTTCAGAAGCATCTGGAACGAGTCATTGAGATGATTCAGAATTGCTTGGCTTCTTTGCCTGATGATTTGCCCCATTCAGAGGCAGGGATGAGAGTAAAAACTGAACCAATGGATGCTGATAGCAACAATTGTACTGGACAGAATGAACAGCAAAGAGAAAATTCAGGTCATAGGAGAGACCAGATTATAGAGAAAGATGCAGCCTTGTGTGTCCTAATTGATGAAATGAATGAAAGACCATGAAGGAAGTTCCTTTTTCTTTTTGCTTTTCTCTTTTCCTTTCCAGTAAATGGCATATATTTGTTAATTTGCTCTTGGAAAGTCGAGAGAAAACTAGAAGTCATGTGAACGGCTTGACTTCAATTACGAAATGTCACAGGCACTGTATGGCAAAGCAGAGGCAAATGAGTATATGTGTACACACATTAAGAGTAATCACCTTAAAAGGAAAGTGCTGCAGTGTGAAACATTCTTGGATTTGGAGTTGCAGAAAACGTTGAAGATACCCTCAGTAATAGCGAGCTTTCATCTTTGAAAAGTAGATTTGTCATTTGCTTTAAGAATGATAGATAAATAAAGGATATCAAGCTGTATAAATGTGAAATTATAAAATCTTTAGATTTATTTTAGTTAAAAATTTACTTGATCTCTAAAAATGTAGTATAACGTGTTAAAAGAGAGGAACCCCATAGAGTTATAAAACAGCAGTTTTATTTTTCCTCTTCACTGCTTCTGTAAACACACTGTCTCAGCTTCTTGTTCCTACCCTGGATAGGTCTATTAACTTTTTTCCAGTCTCTCAGATAATAAATCCTTTGATCACTTTTTGTTACATTCATTTTAGTAAAATGTCTATGTAATTAGCTGTACGTTTCGTTTAATGCTATACTCAGACTTGCTAAGGCTGGAAGTCTGCAATGGGATGTAATGGATTGGCAACAGAGACCGTTGGTTTGTGTACTGGAGATGCTTGTTCCCCTGAGAGAGAGCTGCCATGCCAGGGTCTACATTTTTTCACTCTTCTTGGGTCTACATTCAGCCATGGAACTAAGTTCTTAGCAGTGGAATATGGGTGCAAAAATTCAGGCCTCTTCCATAACAATTTCTTGACGTTTTCCTCCATTTTCTTCTCAGCTGCTGGTTGGATGGCCACACCTGGGATAACCTTGGAAGCCACTTGAAGATGGTAAAGGTTCAGTCAGTGGGGTCTTTGAATGAGGACTAGGCCCTCCATTTATTAGCCACCCATCCACCCTTGCTGATTTGACTATGTGGGCGGGAAGTCAGCTTGTTTTTGAGCACTGACAGTTTATTTCTACACCTTCTTTCCTGCCATCTATCCTCTCTTCCACCAGGGTCTTGGTGGAGAATGTACTTTCTGTTTGAAGTTCTCTGCTGGTCTTTCCCTTTGTATAGGCCAGTGGTTCTCAGAGTGTTGTCCAGCAGCATTAGCATCGCCCGGGGACTTGTTCGAAATGCAGATTCCCAGACCTCGCCCTAGACCTACTTAATCAAACTCTGCGGGTAGGGCCCAACAAGCTGTGGTTTAAAAAAGCTCTCAGGTTCTGATGCACGTTCAAGATTAAGAATCACTGATAAGGGGCTCCTGGGTGGCTCAGTAGGTTAAGCAGCTGCCTTCAGCTCAGGTCATGATCCCTGGGTCCCAGGATCAAGCCCTGAATCTGGCTCCCTGCTCGATGGGCAGCTTGCTTCTCCCTCTCCACCACTTGTGCTCTCCTATACTCTGTCTCTCTCTCTCAAATAAAATCTTTAAAAAAAAAATCACTTATAAGGGGGCCCTGGTTGACTTAGTCGGTTAAGATCAACTCATGATCTCAGGGTCCTGCATCAGGTTCCCTGCTCAGTGGGGAGTCTGCTCCCTCTCCCTCTGCTGCTCCCCCTGCTTGTGCTCTCTTGTTCGCGTTCCTTCTCTCAAATAAATAAAATCTTAAAAAAAAAAAAATCACTGATAAAAGTAGTACTTTTTCCAGATATCTATTTTTAAATCTTCCCCCAGTTCTTTGTTCCCAGTATACCACCCTTCAGGATTTGCTCTGTTGAGGTTTCTAGTCCTAAAGCTGGCAAAGTCCAGTTTAATGTGGCCACAGGCTTATTCTGTATGTGAAACATTCATGCATCCTTTTCTTTTAAAATCTCAGGAGTGTAGACTGTTGCCAAGTAGATACCTCTCTATTAGGCAGCTAGTTGGCCAATTTTTTTTTTCTGTATGTGTTTGATACAGATTTTCTGACACAGGGACCACAGTCCAGGCCCTCAAGATTAAATTGGAGGGGGAGAGGAGCCCCACATCTGCTTGCGGAGGAGCAGCTGGATGTTACATAACACTTAAGCAAATCTCCAAAGAAATCTTGTCTTTGGCTTCAACCATTTTATAACTTGGAGGATGTTGGGCTAGGAGGTACTAAACCAGTTTTTGGCTGCTTTGAATTCTGGAAAAAGCTAAATAAGTCACGTAAGAGTCACAACATCATTTGTATGAGTGTGTGTGTGTGTGTGTGTGTAGGGAGTATTAGGAGTTAAAATTCCACGAGTAATCTTAAATTCTGACTTCGGGAGGATCTGATCTTGGAGGTCTGGGTGGCACTTGACCAAAACTAAATACAGTTCTAATGTGAACTGTAATTAGAATGAGATTGGGAACACTAGTGGTCTGATAGTTGTTACAAGTTTAAAAGTTACAGTCTTTTAATCTTGTGAAGGTCAAAATACATCTCTGCCTAGTGGAATCTCTGGAACAGTCTGGTACCTCCTGAAATTACTGATTCCCAGACCACAGAGATTCTGACTTCATTGTTCTGGAGTGGCGCTTTGGCGCTGGTTTTAAGAAATCTCTAGATGGCTTGACTGTTAGCGGGTAGATTGTATTAGTACACTCTGCTCAACCTAGTTGAAGCAAAAATTTTCAAAAAAATTTGAAAAGAAAACTATCCTGTTGCAGGATTGATGGATAAATTGAACATCCAAACTATGAAGAGGAGTAGTAGGATTCCCAGGGCAACTGGGACTCAAACTCCATTCAGATCCCTTCTGTTTCTCTTGTCTGGTTTCTTTCTGTTTGTTCCATTCTCTTTACAAACCTGCTTTTTTGTGCATGGATGGAGAACATGGCTGCTAGCAGTTCCCAGGTGTTAAGTCTTTGTGCCCCATTGTTGGAAAAAAAGGAAGACTAATTAACCAGCCCAGAGGTGGAATTGGGGGTGGTATTTCTGATTCCAGCTGGGCCAATCAGTTGGGTCCTGAATCCTGTAAGAATTTGGCAGTCCCCCAAATGTCCATGTATTGGAGAAGGTAGTCCACCTCTCAGGAAAGGAGGTGCTGAGTTGATCATATTGTAAAATTGAGCACATGTAAATTTTAGATAAAAATAAACAGGTTGTGCTTATTTATATTCCCAAACTCCCCACCATCACTGTTCATTTATTAAAGTATTCATTTAGTGAAGAGTGTGGTCCTCTGCCTGACACTATCTAGTTACCATGGAAATGGAGAGTGGGGAGGAAAATGGAAGAAAGATAAACAAGAAAACAAATGAATTAGTTTTTGAAGGTCTGAGTTTGTGTCTTAACTATCCAGCCATTGCAACAGTCAGAAGAATCTTGCTTCTAATTTTATTCCTATTACCTGCTCAGAATTCCTTGTCCACATTATCTTTTCAAGTTATGTTTACATGTTCACATTTGTTACGGGTTTTGGAAGGGAGCTTCATTTGTTTTGTGCTGTATTTCAAAGAAAAGGCCTGTGCTTGGTTCTGAGGTCGCTGAAAACTGATACAAGTGTCTCGTGAGGAAATAAAAAGCATGATTTGGGTGAGAAAGGCTATTAATGGCTGCAGCATAGGAAAGAGGTTGGAGCTAGAGAAGCAGATGGAGGGCAGATTGCAGGCATTAGATGGTCAAGGGAAGAAGTTTGCTTTATCCTAAGTAAATGGGAAATCAGTGGCGAACAGAGAGCTTTGCTAGCGCTGTTATAATCACTTTACATACGTAAATTCATTCTATCCTTACAGCATCCTGATGAAATCAGTATGACTGTTTACATCTATATTACAATGAGGAAGCAGAGGTTCAGAGAGGTTATGTAATTTACGCAAGGTCACCAAGCTAGTGAGAGGCAGAGACGGGATTGAAATCTAGTTTCAAAGCCTAAGCGCTCAACCTCCGTATTTGAGCACCTTTCTACTGCATCGTTTAACTAATAAGTCACAGTGGAGCCTAGAGTGGAATCCTGTATTTTGATCCTAAAGTCCATACTCAAGACGCTACAGGACACTGGGCTAAGGGAGGAGATTTGTAGATGGAAATGATAAGCTTCCTTTGAACATGTTAAGGCATTTATGTCTTAGGTATCTTGAGATACTGTGTTTATAGCTAATCTTCCTCAAAAACTGCTCTTGGTAGGTGTTGTTCCACTTTATGAAACTTGAGATTCAGTTTTGTGCCTTGCCCAGGTGGTGTATCCAAATTAGAATCTAGGTCAGAAGTTGGTAAACTTTTTCTGTAAGGAGCAGGTTAGTAAATATTTTAGGCATTGAGGACCATGAGGTCTCCGTCTCAACTACTGAACTATACTATAGTACAAAAACGGCCAGACGGTATCAAGCCAATGAGTGTAGCTGTGTTCCAATACAACTTCATAGACACTGAAACTTGATTTCGATAATTTTCACATTGTGAAATATTCTTTTGATTTTTCCCAACCACGTAAATAATCCTTAGCTTGTGGACTGTACAAAAACAGGCAGCTGACTGGATTTGGCCCACAGGCTGTGATCTAGGTGGTTGGATTCAAAACCCTGGAGGGTGCTCACAAAACCAGTAATAACCAGAGAAATAAAAATTATAGGATTGTTGTAAGGCCTAAATGAGGTTATGGCTACAAAGCACTTAGCACAATTTCTGGTATTTAGTAAGCTATCAAAGGTCAATTAGTATCTTTCCCGGTAAGTCCTTTGTCTTCATTGGGCATTGGACTCCGAGATTGAAGAACTGTTTTCAAATTGCAATGTGAAGAATCTAACAGTAAGTGGCACTCTTATCTCAAGTTCAGAAGCTGCAGGCGTTGAGTGGGCTGGAGAAACTCAGGTGCTGCTTTTGATACTGAGCTTGTTTTTATTCAACAAGTGAGACTAGTTGCCTGTGCCTTTGGCCTGCAAGATCTTTTCTCATGGAGAGAACAGGGTGTGAATTTTTCAAAATACTTAGTATTATGGTGTGAATACAAGTCTTTTGATCAGAGTCTTTCTTTCTTGGACAAGACCTGGGGAAGACCTCGGCACTATTGGTTAGTACTGAGTGAATAATGGTGACAGATGCTTCTCACATTTGCTTAACGTACATGACGAAGGTCTGGGAAGCTGCTGGTTCCCTGCCCCCCCACTCGGATTTGGAGTAAGGGAAGATAGTCAAAGGATGGGAGTCCGATGGGGAGGTGAGGCTGGGCTGACCAGGAATGCATTGTATCAACTACAAGGAAAGTTGTCTTTTGGGTCTTTACTGATTTTCTCATTCATTCATTCATTGATTCATTCAACAAACATGAAGATCTGCTATGAACACCAATCAACTGTTAAGAGCCATTCAAGGTGAAAATACTGACACAGAAAGATATTCCAGATATGATAAAAGCAAGTTTATAGCCTGTGTGTAGTCTGAGTTCATATTCGTGTCTATGTATATTCAAATTGGAAAAATAAAAATGATTTCATGGATGAAGAAAGTGAGACTCAAGAATGTAACTTGCTATACACCAAGGACACTTCAGCTAGAAAATGGCAGAATTAAAATTCAGGTTTAAAAGAAAAGAAAGAAGAAAGCATTGAGAGAAAGAGCAAAGAGAATTGGGGCTCCACTATTTATTGGCTGGGTAGCCAATTGAAACTCAATTTCCTTAACTATGGTAATTCTTATGCCCATCTCATAGGGTAGGTACTGTTAATGTTGAGAATGAAAGAGAAGGCCCCTTCTAATTTTTTCTGAAACTCATTTGTCCCCAAGCAACATACACAGTTAGGTCTTGGGCTTGCTAATCATCTCTGAAGAAGTGTCCGATCTGGAAGGGCTAAGGGGTTCCCCGGGAGGCATACATGGTGCATGAGCCTGGGCTGCTTGAGGAGAGAATGATTCAAAAAAAAAAAAAAAAGGCACAAATAATAGCAGAAATGAAAAAGGGGCATTCCTATAGATTTTAGGACAGTATGAAATAATATGAAAATATGAAATGATGAAATAATATAAAAACATTATGGAAAACTTTATACCAACAAATGTGAAAAATTAAACAAAATGGAAAATCCTTACAGAATTATCAATATTGGTTTAAGAATAGAAAACCTGAATAGGTTTCTAATGATTTTTTAAAAAATTTACCAGTAGTCAAACTCTTCTCACAAAGAAAAGTGTTCAAATAGCTTTGCTGGCAAGTTCTACCAAACATTGCCAGAAAAAAGAAAAACAAAACAAGTTTATTTTATATAGACTCTTTCAGAGAATAGATAAAGAGGGAACATTCTCTTTTTATGGACTAGCATAAATAAAATACTAGCACATTCAACCGAGGCATATGTAAAAATAAAAGGTAATGTTTTATGGGCAATCTGTTTATTTTAGGAATGCAGAGTAGAAAATTAGTGTAGTCTGTCACAATAGTAGATTAAAAGAGAAAAGTCACCTAATCATCTCAACAGATACACAAAAGGCATTTATAAAATTTAGTATCCATTCATGAAAAGAAGAAAAAAAGTGGCTTAGATATTTAGGAACAGAAGAGAACTTTCTTAATGTAATAAACAGTAACTCCATAAAACATACAGCATAACACATACCCAAGGTGGAAGCTGAAACCTTTTCTTTAAGAGCTGGAATGAAACAGGATGCCTGCTACCAAAACTTCTGTGAAATAGAAACTAGATTTTCTCTCCAGCATGGTAAGGGGGCGGTGGGGGGGGGAAGTAGGATTGAAAAGGAAGAAACAAAACTGTCATTATTTGCAGGAAATATGACCGTCTATATAGAAAATTCAATATAATCTACAGATAATTTATTAATAAGAGAGTTTACTGGTTGGAGGGGGAAAATCACCGTTCAAAAATGAAGTGGATTTCAGAATACCCAAAACAAACAATATAAAAACTTAAAAATAAGATACATGTAAAATAGCATCAATAATATGAAGTACCCAGGAAAAAGTCAAGGTATTAGTTAAATATCTCTATGGTGAAAATTTAAACATTTTATTAAGGGATATTAAAGAAAATCGAGATGTAAGAGATTAAAACACATTTATGGACTGGAACATTCAATATTGTAAAGAGGTCAAATTTACTCCACAAAGTGGGAGAAAAATACTGTATTTATAGCAGATTAAATCAGCAGAGGACTAGTATCCGAAATATGTAAATTACTCATAATTTATATAAATAATGATCAATTTATGATAAAAAAGCATTTGTCCCCTTAACACTCCCCAAATCCAAATGGTTCATAAACAAAAGAAAAACTGCTTATTAACCTTGTTAGTAAAGAGGAAAATGCAAATTAAAGACACAGTGAGATGCCATCATATCCTTTACCAGTTTGGAAAAAGAACCAAATCTGGTAATACTAAGTGTGGATGAGGATGTGGAATAGGAGAAATTCTTATACACTGCTGGTAGATGCTCGGGAAACAGGCATTCTCTAATAAGTTTCTCCGACCCAGTAATTTCGCTCTCAGAAGTATACTCCAGAGAAGGTTCTGTATGTGTGCACCAGGATTCGTGTACGGGAATGTCCAGGGTGGCATTGTTCATGATAATTGAAACAGAAGGCGAAGTGTGTACCTAAAATATAGTGAACAAATAACTTGAGGCATATCCATTCCCGGAAAAGTATTCAATAGTGAAAACAAACAATCTACAGGAATACACAACAGCATGAATGAACCTCACAGATAGACCTGCTGAGTAAAAGAAACAGAACACAAAAGCTTACAGATGATAGGATGTCATTCATATGATGTTCAAAACCAAGCAAAACTATACCTATAATTTTGGAATGCATACACAGGCGGTAAAAGCATAAGAAGATGAATGATTACTGCAAAATTTAGAATAGTGATTATCTGTACGGGAGGAGCAAGGTTTTGTGATCAGGAAGGGACAGCGGGTTTGGAGTGGGTGTCAGCAGGACTTGAGGAGAACTGGCAATGTTTTACTTTTTGTTTTGGGTCCTGGTTACCCGAGTGCTTGCTTTATAAATATCCGTGCACTATGAATTTATATGTGCAATGCTTTGTACGTCTCTTATGTTTCCCAGCAGACAACAGTTTCACCTTAAAGCCATATTGTGACATCATCATGCTTCCATCGTCTTGGAAAAAATTAAAAAGTCTGACGGGACTGTGACTGGCAAAGTCATGGAGCCTGTGTTCTCACTGGCAGTGAGAATGTCAACTGGCATGAGTGCTTTGGAAAACTGCTCAACCACATTCTTGTAACGTGGATGCCTATGAAAAGAGAAAAATGCGACTGTAGGTCAGAGATGAAGCGGGGAATAGGAAAAGAAAAGAAAAGAGAAAGAGAGCTTCCTAGATTGATGAGGACTGTGTGCTTTGAACGGAGGAGTATGATCGCGTCACTACCCGAACCAAGAGTGTACGACTAATAAGCCAACAAAAGAAAGAAGAGGTGCCCCAGGATGAGTGACCACTCACACAGCTCCCCACCCCTGCGCGGTCTGGGCAGGAAGTAGCCCTGCATGCTCAAGATGGCACTGCGGGTAGGAGTTCCTGCGGTGACTCATGCTCAACAGAATTGTCTTGATGGTAGACCCCTTTTCATTTTTCAGTTTCGTCCCTGGGAGGCTCGCTGAGCTACCGAGGGTGAATCATTTTACAGCCCTCCCCACTTCTCTCCTCTGAAGAGTGCTGGTTATGTGGGCAGGGGCAGCATTAACTTCCCTTAGGAGTTACTTGCTGGGCAAATACTGGGATTTCTCAGAATGCTGACTTGTCCGTGCTGGGCTACTGTTTTCTATGCTGTACGAAGAGCCCTGGAGAGGGCTCTAACTGGCTCTTGCACTGGTTTGAGAATGACCTTAAGCTTCATCTCGCGGGCATTCATGTAGAGTTACTAAAAATAAAAACTGTCCATAAACACGAAAGCTCTTTATCATCTCCCCGGTGTTGTGAAGAGCATGTCTTTGTAAGTTAAAAAGCACTTTATTAGTAAAATGCCTTTTTTTTTTTTTCCAGAAGAAAAAGAACCATGCGTATTTGGAAGGGCAGGTTTTCTTTTCCCATCTCTCCATCCCATCCCTTTCTGGGAGGGCATCCGTAGTGGCCAATTGCTCTTGCTACCCAGAATCCGTTTTTCCTCTTGAAATGCACCACACTTTTTCTTTGGGGGAATCACCTTCTTTCACTGTAGAATGAACACAAGGTTTGGGACTATGACTCAGGCTCAACCCAATTAGTCCTTCTTGAGCCTGTGGACGCAGATAGATCAGGAATGAGTCTGTGACCCAGTGTGGGCCTTTGAGGGAATGTGAATCACTGGACCTGTGGGAGAGCAGCCGAAAGATGTTCTTGGTAGGTGGCTGGGTGCTTGGCGGGTATAGCGGAATCTGAGGAGGGAGCCAAAACCGGAGCCAGCCAGAAACCAGGTCCCCAGTGACCTCACTGGCGCCATTGAGTCAAGTCTGCCTGCAGCTGCCCTTTTCAATAATGTCAGTCAATAAATTCACTTTACAGTTTAAACTAGTTCGAGTTGGGTTTTCTCTTAACTGCAACCTAAAGACTCTGAGGAAAGGTTTATTGTCATAAGAACAACACGGAGATCTAGCTATGAGAGGTGGTCCATAGCAAGGGAGAAATTTAGTTGCCTTGTAAATGTATCATCATTCTGAAGACCTTGAAGTTCCCTTCGGGTACGCCCCGGATCTCTGGCCTGAAGTCGCCCTCTCAGTGCCGGGCCTGGTGGGGAAGGCAATGCCGAAAGCAACCTGACGCAAAGGAGCGCACTGAGACCACAAAAATCAACGTCAAATAAAAATAAAAGGACTTTCATTTGAGGTGGAGTCTTTGAACTGACAGGTGGTTTAATGGGGAGTATACGATATGTTTTGTACCTTCTCCCAGATCCCCTTGTGTTCTTGATGTTCCTAATTGTCCACGGGTGAGACATTCTTTCCCGTGATACACCCACAAGAGGTACTGGCATGAACCTGTTTGTATATTTAGAGATGAGCACGGAAAAATAGCTGCAAGGAGATCCATTATGTTGACAGTAGGTATTTTGTGCTGCTGAGATCATGGTATTTATTTATTTATATTCCTATTTTTTTTAAAGAATTTTCTACAATGAGTATGACTTATATGGAGTATGACTTATATAATAAAGGAAAGTTTTCAAGTACTGTACAGACACCAGTTTACAAGCACTTTATTTATTTTTAAAGTTTTTGTTTAAATTTCAGTTGTTAATATACAGTGTAAAATTAGTTTCAGGTGTGCAATATAGTGACTCAGCACCTCCACGCGTCACCCAGTGCTCATCACGACAAGTGCCCTCCTTCGCTCCCATCACCTATTTCACCCATCTCCCCGCCCACCTCCCCTCTGGTAACCATGAGTTTGTTCTCTATAGTTAAGAGTCTGTTTCTTGGTTTGTCTCTCTCTTGCTGTTTCCCCTATGCTCATTTGTTTCTCTGCTTCTATGTGAGTGAAATCGTATGGTACTTGTCTTTCTCTGACTGACTTATTCCGTACAAGCACTTTTAAAGGGAAGTCACATGGCTAGACGCAATCTGGAAGTCAGAAGATCTAGCTCAAGTTTGCTTACCTTAACTTCTTACCCTTAACATCCGAAGTTAGTGCCTCCCTTTGCAAAATTTTGGGACTAACACTACACGGAAGCTAAAATGTTGTAGTTTAACTAAGAGAGGGCTTCTGATTCAAATCAATTATACATAGGATTCCTTAGGTAATCATCTCTCCAAAACCCATTCTTCTGCAGCTCCCCCATTGCACAAAGTAGATTCTAATTGGACTGAGTTTTTCCAGATAATCCCATCTGTCTCACCCCTGTTCTCTTGTCTCCTGACCTGGGTCAAATTCTCTAACTTCCATTTCATGAATTTTGTCTAGTGGCCCTTTAGTTATCTATCATTGTGAATTCTAATTACACATAATCCTAACGTTTTCATTTGGTGCTTGGAGGCTATCTTAAGGAGCCTGAGATTTTTCTGCCACTTTTCCTGCTGCTGAAGGAGAAAAGCAAAAACACAAACTTAACTCTACTGGGGTATTGTATGCAGCACCCCTCTACGGGATCACAGCCAACAGTCAACAAGCACACCTTATGAGAGAGAATACAATACACAACACAACTTTCTAAACAACTTGGAAATGAATTAATTCCCATATGAAAGGCTTCTTTGCTGAAAACACATTCAAGGGCTCCTTTTAAAAAGCAAACTCCCATGGCATGTAAGTAAAGACTCATAGGCCTCTGTGGATCTTTTATGATCAACTTGACCAATAAACTGAGACATGAGGTGTCCATTTCAAGGGCACGATAACATGGTTGCGTTCACGCCATGTTTTCATCCAGTGGCAGCCACAGGGCTGTAATAAAGAATGAGGAAGTTCTATACGAGCTGGAATGGAGAGATCTTTGGAACAGAGAGTTGAGGTTAGAAAGAAAGATGCAAGCTGATTGAGGTTAGTCCCCTACACGTAGAGCGAGCGGACAATTGTGGCGGAATCCGAGGCGCACAGGACCAGCTGTGAAGCACTCTTGCCGAAAAGTCAAACTGAATCCAACCAAAGCTCTAGAGCTAAGTTTCATTTATAGGAAACACACAGAAAAGAGGAATAATTTGAATGACACCACAAGGAAGTGGGCAAACCCAGAATGTGGAACATTCTCCAGAACAACTGGTTTGTACAACCTGTCAGTGGCGGGGGGGATGGAGGGAAAATTGTCCTGGATGAAGATACTTAAGAGACCTAACAACCGAATGCAATGTAGGGACCTTGTTTGGGCCTGGATATAAACAAACATATGCTGGGGTATTTTTGAGATAATCAGGGGTAATCTGATTATGGACTGAAGAATTAGGTGCTAAGACATCGTTATGAATTTGGTCATGTGTGATAACGGTATTGTGGTTATGCAGCAGAATGTCCACTTTTTTCTTTTTTAAAGATTTTATTTATTTATTTGACAGAGCACGAGAACGAGAGAGCACAGGGAGCCTGACATAGGGCTCGATCCCAGGACCCTGGGATTATGACCTGAGCTGAAGGCAGATGCTTAACCGACTGAAGAGCCCAGGAACCCCCAGAATGTCCACTTTCAAAAACCAAAATGCACATTGAAGTCTGTAAGGTGAAATAACATGATGTCTGGGATTCATTTTAAAATAGAAGTTGATAATTTTGAATCTGTACTTTGGGAACTCATACTTTTCTCTCTGCTTTTGTGAATGTCAAAAAAGTTTTTGTATAAAACAATAAATAGAAAATGTAAGGTGCAACCCAGGTATACAATTTGTCTAAGAGAGGAGGGAATAAGAATATATATTTTATTTTTTCGTGTTTGTGTTGGGGTATACACAAGAGACTTAGGAAAACAGAAACCTACAGGGTGGGTGGGGAAAATTGGTAGACTTGGGGGGGTGGGAACAAGGCTTCTTCATAAAGCTTTGATATTGCTTTGAATTTTAGCCATTTGGATGAATTATCTAAATTTTTTTTAAGAAACAAATAAAGGTTAAATAAACACGAAAATGCTCAAAAACAGCTCCCTATACACAGAGAAAAAAAAGAGAGAGAAGGGGTTTAGAGTAGATTTCTAGGCTTCTTTATGTCTAGACTACAATGAATTAATAAATTGTTAATATTTTATAAAGCTGGTTCCAGTAGTAACTGTAGAGATGGACAGAAAACAATAAAAACAATAAAAACAATAAAAAATTAAAACAGAAAAAAAAAGAAAAAACAGAACACAGAATCTGAGGGCTGAAACTTTTAAGAGTGTTGACTGGGGTCGTGCAGTAAACATGACCTCTGCCCCCATGTTTAATCCATTCTGCCTTCCCCTTGAATATGGACATTTGCTGGTTGTTATTAGTTACATAGGCAGACATATTAAGGGCAAATATGAAATTCATAGAACAGCTTATAGTGGAAAAATCTGGAGCTTGGGGGACTCAGCTCTCATTTGAAATTACCAATCATGTGCCTTTGGGCAAATCAGCCTTGTCAGGTCTCAGTTTCCCTATCCATAGGCTGAAGAAATTGACTGCTGTCTCTCGAGTAGCTGCTACCTCTCTGATGCTAGGGAAATACATGCATAGGACGAGAGCTCCGTATTTATATTAAATGGATTTAGTGCCATAAGGATGAGCGACAAGGAAGTTCAGCAAGAAAAGACAGAGGAGGGCCACAGGGCTCTCAGAAACAATTCAGTCTGTGAGCTCACTTTTGTAAAGAACCATTGGCTTTTAAGGTTCCCAGACAAATGTCACTCTCCCAGGGCTGAGACTGTTGGGGTCTGAGGTGTTACCTCCGTGATGGAGAGTGTGGCTGGAAGTCCACACTTTCTGACAATTCATGCCCGAAGTGCCTGGGGTGGGAGGCAAGGAGACATCTTGTGTACGTGAGATGAAATACAATACTGGGGTCCCTCAACTTCCTCCCGCGGTGGGGAAAAAGAAACATTCCAGAAAGGAATGTGTCTTTCCTAAGTGGAAGGGCTTGAAAGTTCAGGTCCAAGTCAGAATATTAGAGCAGGGCGCTGTGCCTATGTCACCGAGCACAATTTCCTCATTTTCTACATTTTATAAATGAAGGAACCAAGATACAGCAAGGTTATATGACACAGCCCAATTTGTGTTAGAACAAGGCTAAGAAGGAAGCTCAGGAATGGCGTGAAAGGGCCCATAAATGTGAGGATAAGGAAGATGCCATTCACTGTGGTATTCTCCAGCTCCCAGTCCAGTTCCTGACGCACAGTAGGTGCTTCATTAACACTGGTCACATGACCAACCAACTTCCTGATCTGACTGACTGAACGCACGGATGCTGTGTTCCTACCCTGTGTTCCCTGGTAACCAGCGGGACCCACACATCATCCATTTCACACAGACGATTACGTCATTGGAGATGCTCCAGGCCTCTCTCTACTTGCTGGGAGTTTTCCTGACTGAGAGACACGTTGCTTCCTCCGAGTGTCGCTTCCTCTTCGTTGAGACTAAGGGATAAATATCAGAGACTGACAGGATGTGTGTGGTGTAGCATGACAGAGAACTGGGGTTTCCTTTGATGTAACTGTAGACTTGGCAGCAATAACAGAGCCAAGATTGGTAGTCAGGTGCCCTGGTGTGCTGGGCCAGCAGTTGGGGACCGTGGCCGCCGCTCCTGTGACTGGGAAGGAGATTCGATTGCAAGAGCAATCTCCAGTTCCACTGGAGAATTAAAACTAAACAGAACCATTATTTGACTTGTCTTCTTCAGAATCCATGGTTTCACCTCTTCCCTTTGACTGCGTCCTGCTGGGGCTGCTAGTACTCACAGGTAAGTCTGGGCACAGGCGTCCACAGCTGGAAACTACAAGATAAAGATACAAGGATGGTCATTGTAACGTTTGTAATAGCAAGTATGGAAGCAACCTAAATGTCCACCAGTCGGGGAGTAGGTAAATAAGCTGTGATATACGGTGCAAACACGGAGGCCGACTGCACGTAGTGATATGACCCTGAGTCCAAACATCAATTGATAAAAGAAGGTGTGGAAGGACGTCTCTATCAGACTTTTATTTGGGTATGTGTGTTGCAGGGAGTGGGAATACACAAATGCTTCTTAATGTGTGCGTTCTGGAAAGGGGAACTGGAAAATGGGAAGGAGCAGGGAGAGGGAGTATACTTCTCATGTACCTTTTATACTGTTTAATGTTTTACTATATATATATTTATTAATATGTGTATGTAAAGGCAATTAATTTTAAACCTTAAAATAGCCTGTGAGTGGTTTCAAATACACAAGCTTCTTATTCAGCCAATGTTTTTCATTCATTATGTGCCAAGTGCTTAAAAAAAGAGAGAGAGGGGTGCCTAGGCGGCTCAGACGGTTAAGTATCTGCCATCGATCAGGTCATGATCCCCGAGTTCGGGGATCGAGCCCTGTATCAGGGTCTCTGCTCAGCGGGGAGCCTGCTTCTCCCTCTCGCTCTGCCTTCCACTCCCCCTGCTTGTGCTCTCTGTCAAATAAATAAATAAAATCTTTAAAAAGAATTAAAAAATTAAAAAAAAATAGAGTGAGATTTATGTCAGGTTAACTGCCTTTCATCGATGAGCAGTCAACTGTCCCAGACCAGTGAGCTGTTTTACTGGCAGACAATGACACATTTTCTGATTACCCGTTTCCATCAGCCTTGCCCTCTGGTGTTCACAGGGTTGGACCACAATTCTCTCTTAGGGCATTGGTTCTCAAAGTGAGTTTCTGAGAACAGCCATCTTAACAGCTCCTGGGAACTTGCTAGAAATTCAAATTCTTATACCCACCCCAGACCTATTGAATCAGAAACTCTAGCAGTTGGGCCCAGCCGTCTGTGTTTTAATGTCTTCCCAGTGATTCTGATGCCCCTCAAGTCTGAGAATCATCGTCATCATGAATCATCTTCCAAACAGGACAGCAGCACTGGTTTCCTTTTAATTCTATAAGGCACTACTTGCATTTTTCTTGAAACCAACCAACCTCACTCATTGTCTGGGTCTTGCTCTCTTTCCCTCTTTATTCAGGGTCTTCGGAAGGGGTATACATAGCTGAAGTGGGTCAGAATGCTGATCTGCCCTGTGTCTACTCTGCAACCACTTCTGAAGCTCTTGTGCCCGTCTGCTGGGGCAGGGGATCCTGTCCTGTGTTCGAATGTCATAGTATGGTGCTCAGCACAGACGGAAGGAACGTGAAATATCAGACCTCCAACAGATACCAGCTAAAGAGGAATATCCACAAGGGAGATGTGTCTTTGACTATAGAGAACGTGACTCTAGCCGATGGTGGGACCTATTGTTGCCGGATCCAATTCCCAGGCATAATGAATGATAAAAAATTAAACCTGGAGTTGGTCATCAAATCAGGTGAGTGGACCTTTGTATGCCTTCTTGAATAAAATCACCTGCAGGTAATATTAAATACACTGATTGGTCTCCCTTCTGATCTCCCCAATTACAGCCATGGGGGGGAGTCCTTAAGACCTAAAGTTTAACAGGCTCCCCCAGCGATGCCCAGCCACTTTTAATTTCCTTCATCTATTTTAAAACTCATGGACAGGATCTATAGAATGGGAGGAAAGGTCAAGACTGGTGGTTTGAGGGGCGCCTGGGTGGTGCAGTCATTAAGCGTCTGCCTTCGGCTTAGGGTGTGATCCCGGCGTTCTGGGATGGAGCCCCACATCAGGCTCCTCCGCTAGGAGCCTGCTTCTTCCTCTCCCACTCCCCCTGCTTGTGTTCCCTCTCTCGCTGGCTGTCTCTGTCAAATAAATAAAATCTTAAAAAAAAAAAAAAAAAGGCTGGTGGTTCGGGAACCTGACTGCTCATTAGAATCACCTGAAAATCTTTTTTTAACACCTATAGCTCCTTGGTCCGCACGCACCCACGAACCAGAGAAATCGGTGTCTCTGGAGGTCGAACCCGAGCCCTAGGATTTTACCAAGTCTACCTTACATGAGGATTGAGAACCACCGGACAGTGCACGTGTGGCGTGCATGTGCTCATGCGTTTGTTTGAAGATTTACAGAGCATAGAGTGTGTGGCTGATGGAGCTGAGTTCAAATCCAACTTCGCCTCCTAACTACCTGTGTACTCTTGGGCAAGTTATTTAAACTCGGTGAACTCCTCCTCTATGAAATACGGTAATTCCTACCACACAGGCCCTTGGAAGGACTTTACGAGGTGTTTTATGAAAAGCGTTCAGTGTGGCCTTTTGGGTGGCTGTTAGTTCCATTACTAACCATTAGACCGACCGTGGCGATGCTGACTGTAACACGCCTCTGCCCAACATTTGACGGGTGCCCTGCACTCCATGAAGGGGGCCGGGTAGGTTTGGCAGTTGGGCATGTGCTTCTCTTCATTTGTTGCGTTTCATATTTTTTTTCTGCTGCCCCTTTGACTCTCTGCCACAAGCTCTCTGCTCTCAGACGAGCCGCATGCTTATGTTGGT
The DNA here is from genome assembly GCF_023065955.2 of Ursus arctos. Taxonomy (NCBI): domain Eukaryota; kingdom Metazoa; phylum Chordata; class Mammalia; order Carnivora; family Ursidae; genus Ursus; species Ursus arctos. The sequence continues at coordinate 46,291,813 of NW_026622819.1, read as the reverse complement.
TTCTGGTATTAGCCAAGGTCACCTCTGCTCAGACGCCATGGACAGACTCCACTGCAGCCTTTCCGTGGATCCTCACCGCCAAGGGACATGGCGCAGGTAATGACGCGGAAGGTGTAGCAGGAAGCCTTCGGGTGTTGTCAGAGTTCAGAGGATTTGGAGTATGGGAAAGAGACGAGAAAAGGGTTTGAGTGGAGGCGTGAAGGTCCCTGGGCACCTGAGATGTTGTATGTGGGGAGGGCTGGGGTGGGGATAGACCTGGGCTGCGAAAAAGGAGCCCTGAGCTAGGATTCAGAACTAGTCACAAGAAGCCCTGTGACCTGGGCCAAAACCTTTCACTTCCCTGGATCTCTGCGTCTTGTTCTGTCCAAGGAGAGGGTTTAGAGACTTTGGATTTTGTAACCTAGTGAAATTCCCACTCCCTCCAAAAACAAAATCCTGGTGGTCTACATATTTTGCCAAATAAGAAAAAAAAAAATTCTACTAAGGCCATTATTGCGTTAAAAAAGACATGTTTTTAAATTAAATAAATTTAGTCTAATGAAAAACGTATTACATTGCCATTATTTTCCAATTGACTCCCAGACTGGGGTGTTTTGTCATGAATTGGCTCCAGTCCATGTTTGGGGTTGGATGAGGTGATTTGGAGGATCTTTTCTAACTAGAATGAAGCCCATCATGTTCTTTCAATTCCAGCCTCAGGAAGAGCAGCTAAATCCTCTGAGTAATTCAGCAAGGACTTCTCCATGCTGTTCTGGTAGAGAAGATAGGGTCAAAAGAGCAGACTGCAGGTCATACTGAGCAGGGAAATTCATCTTAAATGTCTCCCGTCAGATTCCTGGTCCTTTGTATACTCTCTGGGGCTCAGTCTTCCATTCAGTAAGATGAGGGTAATAACAGGTACACCCCATATCTTAATTTCATAAATCTCCTGAGTCCCACCTAAAGGGATTTAAATAAGAAAGGGTATCTCAAGTGCTTAGCCCAGTATTTGATCATAGCATGTACTCAGTACATGTTGGTTATTGGCTTTAATGTTACCAGTAAGATCTGGAGGCAGAATGAGATTGTGGTTAAGTATGTCAGTGACAGGGTTCCATTATCAGTTCTTCATACCAGCTTTGTGAGCTCAAAGTAAAATTGCTCAAACTCTGTGAGGCTCAGTTTCCTTACCTCTACATTGGGGGTAATCCCAGTGCCTATTGCATAAGACTGTTGTAAAAATTGAGTGTGACAATGTAGGCAAAGTGCTCAGCGTGGTACCTGGCTCACAGAAAGCACTCAAATAATAGTTATTATTGTAAGTTTTCAGTTCTCCACCGGTTTAGTCTTTGGTGGTTCTTTAGTGATTGGTAGCCAACATCTCTTCTGTGATTAGTAAGAAAATTAAATATGGTAGGACCAGATGACAATCCTCATTCCAAAAGGAATTTAAAGTGTAAAAACCACATTGGTGGAACTGCTAAGTAAACATAAATCTTAAACACACGCAAGATTTTCTAAAGTAAATCCAGTTTCTGCTTCCCTGTAGTTAACCCTAATCAAGTCGTACCCCATATTTATTGTATGCCCATGTTCCCATCCTGGGCTCCAGCGTTCTTTACGTCACCACAAGTGGGCATTCACTATATGCCCACACACCTTTCTGAAGAGGAAGGGCATTTCCTCAGGGTTGTCCATATCATAAACAAGTCCTTTTCCCTTTGGTTGTTACCTGTTAGTTCCTTCCCTCTAGGGCAACAAAGATGGGGTCTCCTCTTCAAAGTCAACTTTGGGTAGGTGTACGTACCTTTTCTTTTAATGTGGAATGTGGGTACATTGAATATGTTTGCTATTCAGTGGAGTGGAACCTTAACAAGTAAAAGTTCCAGGGCTCTTGGAAGCTCCTAAACATATCTTGAACATAAAACAATGTCATGTCCCTTCCAGATGAAGGAGGCAGAACTAGGTCATGGTGAGTTCTCAGCTCTGGAGGTAGACTTGGTTTGAATCTCAGGTTTGCCAATTACTGGTTGTGTGATCTTACGCAAAGCACCTCTCTGAGACTTGGTCACTTCATCTGAAAAATGGAAAAATAATAATACTTATATATTGTGGTGCAGATTAAAAGATATTATGCAAATAAAGTGCTAAGCACCATGTCTGGCAGGTGATATGTGCTAGATGGTAACTATAAATTTATATACTTTTAAAACCATCACATCCCACCCCCGCTCCCCGCTCCACTCCAGCCGAGTCTTGGGTTCCCTAGAAACACCAACACAGATTTTTCTAACTGTCCCACTCACCTTGGTTGATGGCTATCTATGTGAAATTAAGCAGTGATAATAAAATAGAGCGCTGTTGGGTTATTTTCACTGTAAATTGAAACAAAAACAAAGAAAAGAGAAGTCCGTCTTGCCATTTAGACCAAGAAAAATAGTTACAGGGAAGCAGAAACTGGATTTACTTTAGAAAATCTTGCGTGTGGTTGAGATTCATGTTTACTTAGCAGTTCCACCAATGTGGTTTTTGTACTTTAAATTCCTTTTGGGTAGTAATAAGAGCAAAGGTAAGTGGAAGAGAATCTCTTTTATTTCCTTTTTTTAAAAAAAATATTTTTGGGCTAAGAATATTAAAATTTGACTATTAAAATCATGGCTTGTTAAACCAGGGGTTCTACCTGAAAGGACTTAGACCTTTAGGCTTCCAGAAAGTGGCCATGACATTTAAGAAGTTTCAGAGCCTCTGACTCAGCCAGAGACATGAGCAGCAACCATAGTTTTCCCAAAGCTGGACAATCTATTGATCTTTAGAAGGCTGCGTCTGTGAGGTCAGGGCCTGTGCCCATCCTGTTCGTGGCTCTGCCGCCGTGCCTGGCACAGAGTAGGGGTGTAGACATGTTCATCAAATGGATAGATAGATGAATAAATAAATAGGTAAAAAGGAAAGAAGGTGAGCTGGCAACCAGGCAATGTGACCACTTGGTAGTGACCATGCCAAGGTGAAGGTTGTTGAAGGCAGCATAGTTCGGAGTAAAGGTTTGAAGCCATGCAGACCTAAACCGGAAGGCCATGTCTGTTATTCACTAAGCTGCATGACCCTGGGTAAGTCCCTTCCCTTCTGAAGTCTCAGCTTCTTCATCTGTGTAATGGGGCTAATAGTCCCTACTTTAGGAGAATTGTTTTGAATGCTAAATGAAATACTTTGCTCAAAGAATTTAACACAATGTCCACTCATGGTAAATTATAGCCATGGTTATTATTATTTTCATTTTCAGACAATTAAATACCCTGTCTCTCTTTTAATGAATACATGTAGAACTTTTTCAAGAAAATTAACTTTTGTTATCTTTCAAAATCTAATTACAGTATAATGCCTGCGTGAGTGATATCAATGTTGTTGGAATTTTGCAGCCCTCTTTGGGGCCTTGTGGACACAACAAATGACGTATTCAACCGAAGTCTTCCTAACAGAGGTCTCCTTTTCATGGAACCTAAGTAGTTGGGTTCATTATCTGGTTAAAAAAAATATGGTCATCCTAAAATTGATTTGCAAGTGTTTAGAAAATTTTGTTGGTCTCACGATTAATTATTGTATAAGAGTATAGAGTAGATTTAATTTCAAATAGGATTATAGGCATCTTTAGGATTTTTTTTAAAAGATAAAAGAAAACATTCTTGACTGTTCTGTTGGCTATTTTTTTTTTTCTCTCTTTATGGCAGAGACACAGACACTGGAGGCTTTCCATGATAAACAACAAACTGTAAGTGACTTTGTGTGTGAGTGTGTGTGTGTGTGCGCGCACGCTAACCTTATGCCCAACGCAGAGAAAAGAAAGTTCAACCTTAGTCTTCCTCTTGTTTGCTCTCTGCTTGGGGAAAAAAAATGCTTAATCTCCCTTAGCCTCAGAGCCCTTGGCTGTCACATGTTGGTGATGCCATTTCTAACTGCATGGGCCTATCATAAGGGTGGAATGAGGGGATGTAGGTCAAGTGCCTGGCACATAGGAAGTGCTAGAAAACCAAAACGAAGAAGCACTACCCGCTTGTCCCTCTTATCCTATTTCAAAATGTATACCACTGTGGAGGGTTCAATCTCCATCTCCCTAGAGTATATTTCTTCTCATTTCCATGGCAACCCCAATGAAAAAGGTTATTTACATTTATTTATATATGGCAAGATACTAGTCAGGAATATTTTAAGCCAAGAATTTCTATATCTAACTCCAAATAAATCAATATTTTAATTAACCACAAATTTGGTGTCTCCCACCTTCTCAGAGTAAAAGGGAATCCCCTAGATAGCAAGCTTATAGTAGCGACTTAGACATTCTTTGGGGACACAGCCAGGAGTCTGCCTTCATTTGTCTAAGTCCCCGATTTGTGTATTCACAACTGGGGCTCAGCACTTTGTCTTTGCCCCTCCCCCTCTCTGTGACCAAGGACTGAGTCTAAGTACCTCTGTACATCCATAGTGTTTGACGTGCAGTATCTTGCCCGTAACACTCCTGCAGCAAACGTTTATTGAATAAATGGAAGATTTAATTCCTTTGACTTTGTTTTAAAAGTGTTTACTATTATTGTTTTTAAAGGGACTAAAATTTGGGAAGCAGAAGAATTTTCTGACTCTCAGTCAAAAAATCCAATTGATTAGAGCAATAACATAATAGTTATCACTGCTTAAGCATTTATTGTATACAAGGCCCTGTGCCAAGCATTTTATATTTCTCATCCCTTAATTTTCCCCAGAACGCTACACGATGGTGGCAGACCTAGGACTTGAACTCAGAACTGGCTGGCTGCAAAGGCCTGGCTCTTAAATCACCGTCTTTCTGTGAATATGGGTGTTTCTCTACAAGACACCAAGTTTTGACCACTCTGAAACTCCCTGGAACACCAGGGGACCTTGAATGAATGGGATTCTACTCTAAAGCCCATTTTTATTTGGTGGGAGAGGGGAGTCCATTTACTAAGGGCTCCTTGTGCCCCCAACAGCATAGAAGTGACACATTTTATTCCCTTACTAACTCCGAAGAGTATGCACGTCCCTTTCTTTGGTGGTTGGAGGCCTATCTGGAAGGAGACAGATCATGAGTAGTCTCAAGGTCCCGGCACTCCCGTGGTGCCGTGAAAGGGACGGTCCGATGCACAAGTCATGAGACTGGCTGAGCACACAACTGATTTCTGGCCATCTGCTGTAGTTCTGTTTGTGTTTCCGTAGCAAATACCCACATTGGCTAATGAGTTACAAGACGCTGGTGCGACCACCAGAATAGGCGTCTACATCGGAGCAGGGGTCTCTGCTGGACTGGCTCTCCTTCTTATCATCGGTGCTTTAATTCTCACGTGTAAGTTGGTTGGTGCTTTAATTCTCACGTGTAAGTTGGTTGGTGCTTTAATTCTCATGTGTAAGTTGGTTGGTGCTGCTTCTTTCTCCCTCTGATGAGGAACTGTTAAAAAAGGAACTAACACAAAAATATGAGTTTATATTTATACCTGAAGGTGATAAAACTGAATACTCTGTAGTCCTCCCAAACCTACCAATGATACTAGCTATGTTTTTATTCAACACTTACCAGGTAATACACAAGCATTGTGCCTAATGTTTTTCCTATATTTTATCGTCACCATCCTACGCAGTAGGGAGTATTTATCACCGTTTTATAATGCAAGAAGCAGAGCTACAAGAGAGTATGCCGCTTTGCCAAGGTTTCAGGATCCCTAAGATGCAAAGCTGGTCTCTTACGTTTGGCTAAGAACACAAACCTCTTTAAGTCATGAATTAGGTTTATTCGGAAGTAAAACAAACAAAATTTCTCTCTGTGCATTTTCCTACCTCACTTGTTCCTATCTTACCTGTTTCCTAACTTACTTGTGCAGGTCTTTAGAGAGAGGTGGCAAGTCCTTTAATCAAAGTGTCGGGGGCCAGGATTGCAGCATTCGTGTTTTGCTCCTTCATGGCACTCACACACACATTGCTTTCTAAGTTAGTTTTATTTAAAAAATCTTCTTAAGGCATGGCTTATATGCTTGAACTGCATATTTAAAGTATGTTCAAGTTGATGAATTTCAATAGATGATCACACTTGGAAACCTATCACTACAATCAAGACCCAAACATTGCCATCACCCCAGAAGTCTCACACACTGTTGTAATTGTGATATATTCTCTTCTCTTCAAGGGCAGAGGCCAAGGCCTTATATCCTCGGGCTTAGTACATTCTAGCAGCCTTTCCTACTAATACATAAACATGGACCACATATCGGGTGACCAGTTGTCCCAGATTTGCCCAGGACTGATGGGGTTCCTAGGATGTGGGATTCCAGTGCTAAAACTGGGACAGTGCCGGGAAAATCAGGATGAATTGGTCACCCTAGTTGTGTGGCTTAAAGCTGCTGAGTGCTTTATGTTCATTAAATCCTCATAACTACCCTACTGAGAAAGACACTAATATTATATTAATTTACCAAATGGAGAACTTATATGCTGTCCAAAGTCATATGGTTAATTGATAGATATAGAAGACAAGATTCTCCTATTCCTCCCCATTATGCTGTTCTGCTATTATTGGTAAATGGATTGTTCAAAGAAAGAAGCTACCCCATCCACATTTACCTGGGTTTACTGAGAGGTAGTCGGGGAGTTTGTGAATTGATCATATGAATGTAATGCCTACAGGTTGATCAAGAACAACAATAGACCTCATTACCTTTTTGAGTCCTGCGATGGCCTGGTATTAGGGGCCATTCTAGTTTGTGTAAAGAGGCTTGAAGTGAGGTTTCTTCTCAAGGGGAGAAGTCTGACACTTTGTACCCAGGTCTGTATTACTCCGAAAACATGGCTACTTAGAAGAACAGATGGGAAAGTCCTGTTTGATTTGTGATCTTTTCCCTAGAAGTTGCTGGAGAAAATCTTAAAACCAAGGTGACAGGTGTTTAAGTCAGGACATCAAAGCCTTTAATTGGCAGCAATATAACCAGCATTCCTATATCTTTCTAGTGCACTCTCTGCAATGAGAATCCATACCTTGGTACTACTCAAACCTCCCTCATTTCTCACTCAACTGGTGAAGTATCAAAGACCTGTTCCATCTCCTTTGCCTTAGCCAAGACTTCATTCCTCCTTTTATCCCTTTCTCCAGAATCATCTACCTCTCCCTTTTTATTTATTCCACTTTCATTAGCATAAAAATATGTTCTAACTCCCATATTCCTCCTTGGCTGCTCCCATTTCTCTGTTCTTTATGGGCAAATTTCTCAGATGAATTTTTCCAGCTTTGTATCCCCAGAACTCTTCAACCCATCCTTTAGCTTCTACACCTGTAGCACCAAGGAAATAGTTTTAGTCAAGCCCACCGACAACCGCCATTTTCTAACTCCAGCAGACACCTGTGTCTTCATTGTAGTCAATCTTTCAGCAATATTTAACCAAATCGACTCTCACTCATTCTAGAAAGTCTTCCTTCTCTGGGCTTTTAGAATACCACTCTCCTACTTCATTAGCCATTCCTTTTCAGTCATTTGTGTTATTTCTTTTTCTGCTTGACTTCTAGATATTGATATTCCTTAGGTGATGACCTATATTTCCAGAGGCTTAAATGTCATCCTTAATGTCCTTCTCCAACTCAGAGTGTCCACACAGTTGATACCTTCACTTAGATGTCTCCCACATTTACCATGTCCAAAATGGAGGTCTATAGTCCATATTCCGCCTTCCCAGAATACAACTTCTGCCTCTCTGGTGTTCCCCATTATAGTGTTTCACTACCATCCATCTGGCTGCTTAAGCCAGAAAGCCAGAGACTATCCTTGAATCCTGTTTCCTCCTAACACAAAATCTGATTTTAATTCCTGTAGGCTTTCTCCAAAATACATGTAGAATCCATTCATTATTCTGCATCTCTCTCGGTCACCACCTTACTCTGATCTGAGGCATCATGATCTCTGCTTCCTTCTTCATTTTTTTTATACCTCCTTTTAATCTATTCCTCACACAGTAGCTAGGATGATCTTAAAACACAACCAGCTCTCATATTTCTGCTCTTCAATTATTTCTTATAAGTCTTAGAATAAATCCAAAATTTTGATTACGGCTTAAAAGGTCCTCTGGAGCTAGCCCCAGCCTACCTCTCCAGACCTTGCCTTGGGCCACTCTCTTATTTCAGTTTCAGGAACCCACTATCATCTATATCAGGTGTTCTCGCTGCCTGAATTCTCCCCCGGCTCTTCACTTGGCTGACACATTCTCTTCGTTCAGAACTGAGCATAAAGGTCACCTCTTCTGAGAGTTTTTTCCTGACCACCATCTCCATCATCTGTTCTTGTGCATTATTAGTTCCACAATTAGAGATTATTATTTTAAATGCCTCCTTCACTAGAACACAAGTCTTAAGAAGTCAGGGCTCACAATTCACTTTTGCATCCCCAGTACCTAGCATACTGCCAGGCACATAGGAGATGCTCCATATATTTGCTGAATGTAAGACATGCATCTTTATTACTTACTAGCATAGTCCATGTAATAAATCAAGACACACACTGATAGTTTGATTTATTTCAGTCCAAGGGAGACCAGATTTCCCTAAACAATCCTTGACTCCAGTAAGTTCATTTTATTTCTTATCTCATTTGTTTTATGAAAGCATTTTTTAATTGACTTTTCTTCCACCTTTTACCTAGGGTATTCTTATAGCAAAGAGAAGTTACAGAATTCAAGGTAAGAATAACAGGTGGGGTAGGGGAAGATGGGAATCTTGGAGGCCGCTACTCTAAGATGGCTTTGCTCTTAGGAGTCCTGCCCTAGGATTTAAACTTATACTTCCTTCTTACCTTAGGCATGGATTAATGCAATACCAATTAAACATACTGCTCTGTTCTCCTTTCTGATTTCTCTAGCTCCATTGCCTGAAGTTAAGGTATAGAGCTTATCTCACTATTGATAGGAAATGCTTTTTTTGTATATTAATGGTTTTTTTTCAATGAATTGACCCTTCCAGTGATTGAGCTACGTTCAGACTCTGGGCTGGGCACTGGGTTACAAAAGTGAGCAAGATACCCAGAATCTTCTCTTAGGGCTTTTATACATCAGCCCAGGCATTCTTTTTTTTTTTTTTTAAAGATTTTATTTATTTATTTGACAGAGATAGAGACAGCCAGCAAGGGAGGGAACACAAGCAGGGGGAGTGGGAGAGGAAGAAGCAGGCTCATAGTGGAGGAGCCTGACATGGGGCTCGATCCTGTAACGCCGGGATCACGCCCTGAGCCGAAGGCAGACGTTTAACCGCTGTGCCACCCAGGCGCCCCTAGCCCAGGCATTCTTAACTTCCGTGCCTATTAGAATTACCTAGGGCACTTGAACATAATTTTGCCAACACCAGAGCAAATAAATCAGAATCTTTGGGGATGGGGCCTAAGCATAGATGTTTTTCTAAAAATTTTCCAGGTGATTCTAATGTGGGAACAGGGTTGAGATCTACTGGTCTATTATATTTCAGTCTTGGTATCCATTTTTGACTACACACATACGTATACATATAAACACATGCACACACCTCCATTCCAAATACCCAAAGCTTAAATAACTTCTAGTAGAATTTGGTGATATTTGGTACATGAGTAGAATGCAGTAAAAAAAAAAAAAAATGACTCTGCCTATTGAATACTATCTAAAGACCAAGTATAGATAGTATATTTATGAAGACAAAATACTCTACAGTCAAAAAGTCAAATAGGCCAAATAAAATATTTAGTTATCACTGGCTTTCGATCATCTTTGCCAGGATTTGTTATTAGAGCTGAAACTTGAAATGTGATACTATCCATAGGTAATATTTACGTGCATTAATTCATTATTTGGTTGAAATTATTTGGTGAAATTATTTGGTAGATGTTCATCTCTCTCTATACACGGAAGCTCCATGGAAAATTAGGGCGTTGTTGCTGCATTAGTGTCTGTGTACCTAGATACACACGTGATGTTTAGTAGGCACCGACATAGCTGATGGTTGAGTGAGTCAATGCTCCTTATAGCAGCCCTGTGAAATAGAATGCTTATTATTCCCATTTTACAGACGACATCACTGAGACACAAAGTTTACTAACACGCAGGCTCCATGGGATTTTTGTGTATTATTCACTGCAGTATTTCTTGCTTCCTACAACAGTGTGTAACACACTAAATATTTCTTGATTGAGTGAATGAAAAAAGAAACAACCAACCACCCAACTTGCCCAAGGTCATATGGCTGGTAAGGGACAGAGGCAGAATTCAAACTCAAGTCTTATTGGATCCATAACATATTCGTATTTTTTTCTTTTTGAAATTGTTCAAGCCCACAGAAGAACTGAAGTTACAGTGGAAGGAACAATAGAACCTTTCAAGGAAACTCATGATTTAACATTCTGACATACTTGCTTGCTCTGTTTCTCTGTTAATATATAGTTTTTTTCTGGAACCATTTGTAAGGACATGTCAGGCATCTTCACACTTCACCTCAACACGTCAGTCTGTCCCTCCTTATGATACAATGCCGTTTTTGTACTTAAGGAAATGGAGATGAATTCAAATGTCCTCGATTGTTCCACACATTACTTTATTGCTTTTTTATGGCCTTTTCCTCCTAGTCAGGACCTGATCAAGGACCATGTACTACATTTGGTTGTTGTCTCTTCAGCCAAGCCTGTTCTCTTAACTGTATTCTGTGCTGCCCAGGAGATGCTGAACTCAACTGCAACATTTCTTTCCACAGCCTCGTCAGCTTGGCCAACCCCCCTCCCTCGGGGTTAGCAAACACAGGAGCAGAAGGAACGCGCTCACAGGAAAACATCTATATCATCGAGGAGAACATATATGAAATGGAAGATCCTTACGAATACTACTGCTATGTCAACAATGGGCAGCAATCCTGACAGCCTAGAGGTTTAACCCTTTAAATGCCACCAGATCCCACTACGTCATTTTTGAGCGTGGTATCATCTTTGAAAACTATGAAATGCGTAAGCTAACTGGCTTTAGAGGCTCTGTCCACACCACCAAGCAGAGTTTTTACATTTTCTGAAGATAATTAGCTCCCATAGGGAGGGAACTGTGACCTGTACTGTAGTGAGGCTCAACATTACCTCTGTGTTTCAGCCACCAGGTGTACCCAACTCAGAGACTGCTAGTCAGGGCATTAGAGCTCAAATGGGCTTTTATAGAGAGTAGGAATTCTTAATATGCAGTCCCTGAAATGCCAGGAAATTCGGTCATATGATGGACCCACAAAGCTCCTGAAAATAAAGGGAAAATTATGTGCTGAGGTACGTGCATGTCTTTTTGGGACAGGAAGTCGAAAGAGACCACTGATTTTCAAAAAGATCTGTGACCTATAAAAAGGTAAGAAGCTACTGGAGGAGGAGGAGGAGATGGTCTCGACTCTTCTAGAAGACTTATGCTTCTCTGAGTATTGATTCTTTAACAGTAAGTGCCACTGAAGAGCTCTCCTTTGCCAGTTAGGCAGACTGCGTGGCAGGTCCTGTGGTGTGGCGGGAGCTCCCAGAGAAAAAGGAAGTGTGCACTGCGTGTGTTGTCAAGTTTTGCCTGGGGCACACTCAATGGGAAAGATCTCCCAGCAACTTCTCCATTCATGGAGAGAAGTAGAGCTCTGTTTTTCATAGAAGAAGAAGAAGCAGTGAGTGGGACACAAATTCTGCTGGAAAGAAGGCAAAGGGCTCCAGCAATCTATATTTATCAGCATCAAGTCCTTTGACGGAAAGACTGTGGTCCCTAAGCTTCAATTTCCAGGTGGTGGTAACTTGGTTTGTCTTGCTAATGTGTTGCCTGCCCAGTGCCTGACAGAGCTCTCACACATCACAGGACTTTACTAAATATCTTTGGGGTGAAAAAACATTAGAAAGGTAGACTTCTGGAGAGTCATTTCCTTTGCAGATCTTAGATAGAGCACTTGTCAGAGAACTCACAGATACTCCTAAGCTCTCATATCTGCTCTTACCTAGTTCAAAGTGGTGTTGGTTTCTTAGCATCGTCTCCTAGCTCAGGTCTTTGGAAGTCTGTTACTCTCTTGTCTGTGTCCTCTTTTCTTTTCTTTTTTCTTTTCTTTTCTTTTTTCTTTTATTTTCTTTTCTTTTCTTTTTTCCTTTCCTTTTCTTTCCTTTCTTCTTTTCTCTTCATTTCTTTTCCTTTCTCTTCTCTCTCTTTCTCTTTCTCTCTCTTTTTTTTTTTTTTTTTTGGAGATGGGCAGAGGAAGAGATAGAGAATCTTTTTTTTTTTTTAAGATTTATTTATTTATTTATTTATTTATTTATTTATTTATTTGACATAGAGAGATAGCCAGCGGAGAGAGGGAACACAAGCAGGGGGAGTGGGAGAGGAAGAAGCAGGCTCCCAGCAGAGGAGCCTGATGTGGGGCTCGATCCCAGAACGCTGGGATCACGCCCTGAGCCGAAGGCAGATGTTTAAGGACTGCGCCACCCAGGCGCCCTGAGAGATAGAGAATCTTAAGCAGGCTCCATGCCTGGCACAAAGCCCAATATGGGGCTTGATCTCACAACCCCGAGATCACGACCTGTGCTGAAATCAAGAGTCAGACACTTAACTGACTGAGCCACCCAGGCACCCCTGTGTCCCCCTTTCTGCTGAGCCTCCTTAGCACACAAAGAATCACCAACAGAGACCTGTTGTTGCCTAAAAACTGCCCCTCCCCAGGTAGTGATTAAATGACTCCCATGCTCTATGCAGAAAATATTGGTCATCAGGGATGTAGGCAGCCTGTTTGTTTCTAGAAGTCTTTCTGGCAGTCTTGTGTGAGTTATAATGTTCGGGCTGCATTTAGACAGTTTTGGGAAGTACTGAGTTTCTACAGGGAGATATATAAGGGAGATCATTTTGCAAAATTATAGGCAGCAGCTCTCATAGAAGACAAAAGATTAATCATAAGTATTTTAAAATTATGGAATTCTGGAGGGAAGGGACTTCAGAACGTACTGAGACCAGCTCAATGGTTTCCCCCACAGAACGAGATTCTTATTCTACAAAAGTCTTTAAACAAGGGAATGTATACAGGTTGATCATTACAATGGTGCTCGTAAGAGATTTTTTCATCACCTGGGGAATAGTCAGTTATTGTGATGTCAACATGCTGGTGCAGTTAGAAAGAATTAAGTGGTTTCCTCATTGAGCTGTTTTCCTAATTCAATGAATATTTAAAAGTCTACTATATGCCAGGGACTCTGGTGCTGAGACCAGAGGGAGAGACCAAATAGACAGACCTATGTCCCTGATCACACAGAACGTGTATTTGATCTAAGGAGGGTTCATTCCATTCATTCACTCAGTGAGCATTTATTGGTACCTGCTTTGTGCCGGGCACTGTTCTTGTCCCCAGAAATATAGCAGTGAGGGAAATAGACAAAGTCCCTACTCTCATGGAGCTTACGTTACTTGTCAGAGGAGAGCGCTATATTGCTAAAAAAAAGAGGAAAAAAAGTTCTGGAACAATGTATGAAGTTGATGCTAATTTTTTCTTTTGCCTTAAAAAAATCGGGAAGAATATACCAAAATTAAAATGGCTACCCCACGGAGGCAAATGGTCGAGACAGACGTTTTCCTTTTATGTGCTTTTATAATTGTTTGACTTATTTTCTTTTGTAATAGAAAATTAGATTTAAACATTATAGCAATGTTTTCCTGTCTTCCTTCCTGATCATAGGAAGAAATGAAGATCAGGATAAGTTAGATTCAAGGTCAAGGCTGGCAGTTAGCCAGGACTGGAATCCTGGTTTTCAGAGTAGGATCTATTCTATGTCAGTTATTTGGAAGGGCGAAGTTGGCAGAAATGGGAACAAACAGAAGTATCCTACAAGACTGTTACAAAAAGCCCAGGAGATAAGCAGTCACTCAATTAAAAACAGTGGAATAAGATTGAATGTGTGGCTTGCTCTTAGAAGTATCTTAGGATTTTTCTTCCATAGGGCACTCACAGCACAAGAGGGTCTCCTTGATCTTTTGAGACTGAAAACCATGGTAAGACCATGTTTTATCTGCATATCACTTCTAGATTTGGAATTCCCGAGGCAGAAGTTCCAACCAGTTCAGTCCCCCCTTAGTTGAGTTGTGGGTCCTCCCTATGCCTATTCTCATTTAAACTTAATTTTCATTTAAATATAAATTTGAAAAATTAAGCTGAACACCGTCTTGTCTCCAGTTTCTATTCAGAAAGTCTGGATCCTTCTGGAGATAAGTGTAAATAGATGACCTAGAGCAGAATTTTTGAGATTTTTTCCACCGTCCTTTTCTGGAATTCAGTTGGGAAGTGGGGGAAAAGGAAAGGAGCAGCTGGATCATTTGGCTGAAAGGTTCTCAAGCTTGAGGAGGGCTCAGATTTTAGTCCATTTTCCCTGGAAAATCTGTTCTGAGAAGCAGTGTGACTCAGAAATGTTTCAGGCTCGTAGGTCCTCTGTGTCATTTCTTCAGTAATGGTGACCCCAATTATAGAGGTCATTCCAAGTCACTCATTTACTCTTAGCAGTGATAATCTTTTGTGAATTCTTGTTCGAATTCCTTCTGCTTATGGTGTGACTCTCCTTTTCCAGAGAAAGCAGTGAGTTGGGTTTTTTTTTAATGATTATTTAAGCTATTCATGTGTGGTGGCAGTGGGACATCTGTTTAAATGTGCACATTGTTTTAACGTAATTGTCTTGTGGGTGGGTCGCCTTTGGAAAATATTTCATTATAGTTTTATATTCTGTACTGGCGACCTGTTTTGTAGTAAGTGGATACATTGTCCTTTGTAATATCTACATTTTGTGTTTGTACTTTCTCATTCATTTTAAACCTAGTTCATGTAAAACAGAAATATTTTATACTCCAGTGAAGGTTTTGCCTTCTTCTGGTCAGCTGTGAAATATCTATAATCCATACATCTATATCTCCTCTGTTTTAAACTTTACTTGTAGTTTCATTTGCCATTACTGATCAATTGTGTGCTGAATTTAGTTCTTGTTCAGAAAACACTTCGGTAAAAAGTAACAACTGTATAAATGTAGGGGAAGGTTGTTTTCCACAGTTTTGTTATATTGTAACAAATAGACTATATACTCTAATATATATAGCTATATTATGATATAGATTTTTTTGATTCATTTCTTTATCCCAGAGTTTACCACTGTGTCTTAGCAAATGCTCTTGACCTTAGTATTGGTTGAATCTGACAGTTAAAGTAGGGATCCAAGGGGAAGGAGCTTAAAAGTTTCCAGCTACCTGGGTCTCTGGAAGGTTCTTGGGGAGAGCAGTGCCTTCCATCATTCTGTCCAGCAACCCTCCAATTTCAACAAAAATTCCTATTATATAAACAGCAGCTAAATAGCTTCTGATCACCATGGGAGAAAAGAGTTATCCAAACTAATGGAATCTCAGGTAAAAACTAAGAAATATGATGCTATCTTAGGTAACTGTTTTTGAGTGAATGTGTATACAAGGGGCACTCCGAGTGGGACAGCCGATTTGGAGCCTTACAGTACATTGAAACTAAGTAAGAATTTCTATGAAGTGGAAGACACAGATCTTGTTAGATTGCTTGTTTCCCTTATTCTTGCTTTTTAACTTTTTATTTTGAAATACTTTAGGGTTTACAGAAAAATCACAATGATAGTATGGAGAGTTCCTGTTCCTCAGTTTCCACCAGTTTCCTCTAATGTTAACAGCTAATGTAACCATGGTACATTTGCCAAACTAAGACATTAGCATTGCTATAATACCATTAACTACAGACTTTGGAATTCTGTTATTGATTTTTAAAATTTTAAATTAAAGGCTTTTTGATAAATATAATAGAGTTTAGGTTAAAGGTCAATGTCCCTATTCCCTGTCCTCCTTAACAAAATTTCTCCCCAATCCCACTCCCCAGGAATAATCAGTGTTATTGCTTCGTTCTTTTCTGCCAGCACCATATAGTAGAAGTACGATGACAGCCACATAGATAATTTAAAAATTTCTACTAACAGGGGCGCCTGGGTGGCACAGCGGTTAAGCGTCTGCCTTCGGCTCAGGGCGTGATCCCAGCATTATGGGATCGAGCCCCACATCAGGCTCCTCCGCTGGGAGCCTGCTTCTTCCTCTCCCACTCCCCCTGCTTGTGTTCCCTCTCTTGCTGGCTGTCTATGTCAAATAAATATATAAATAAATAAAAATCTTAAAAAAAAAATTTCTACTAGCTGTGTTAAAAAACGTAAGAAGACACAGGTGAAATTAATTTTTAATAGGTTTTTTTTTACACTCAACCATCTAGAGTATTATTTTTATGTAGAATAAATAGAAACATCATTGACGAGTTCCTTACCCCCCATTTTATGCCTCAAAATCCTGTGAGTATTTTTTATTTAGAGCACATCTCATTTCTGACTAGTCACATTTTAAGTTCTCTATAGCCACACGTGGCTAGTGGCTACAGTATTAGTAAAGTTCTAGACCATTCCCTATTCTCTCTCATGCACACATAAAGACACACATTGCAACTTACTTTCTCCACTGTTTGTAGAAGGCCATTGGTCCATGTCAGATTATATGGGACAAAAGCACTCATTGAGATAACTGTGTAGTATTAAGTAGAACAAATGTGAATAATCTATTAAATCATTTCCCCATCCATAGATATTTAGTTTCTTTTCCATTTCAAATAAGGCTGCAAGGAGCATCCTTTGTACGAAAACCTATGTGTACTTGTGTACTTCCAAGGCATGAAGTTCTAGATATGGAATTGTAGTATCAAAAGTTATGATTGTGTTTCAAGTATTATGACTATAGAACAATATATTTTTAAATAGATATGCCAAATCATTGTATTGCTAATTGGATATTATCTTTCTCAAGGCAGTCATTTTAGAAAACTATTTACTCCAGCAATGTTCCTTTATCTCAAAATAATTTTTGTTTTTTGAAATTTGACTTAAGAACCAGTTTAAGCTAAAAGTACACAGGCCAAGAGACTCTCATAGGCCTGTTCCTTTGTAATCACAGTTATTCATTCATTCATTCATTTCCTTCCTTCTCTCTCTTCTTCCTTCCTTCCCTCCCTCCTCTGTCCCTCCCTTCCTCCCTCCCTCTCTTCCTCCTTTTCTTCCTTCATTCCATCCATGCACCCACTCATCCATCCCAGGAAGAGCTTCCTGTTGGTATCCCTCATTCCACTTTTGCTCTCCTAGGAATCCATTCTCCTTACATAGCAGCCCAAGTATTTTGTTTTTCTTTTTTAAAGTCATCAAACAGGTTCAGTTGCTCTGTTATTTAAAACCTTTCAACAGCTTCTCATGGGACTGGATGTTTTCTGACCTCACCAACCTCTTCTTATTCACTCTATTTCAGCCACGCTGGTCACCTTGCTGCTTCCAGAACAAAGCAAGTTCTTTCTGGTTCCAGCGCCTTTTCAGTGGACTTGTTCCCTCTGTTTGGAATCCTTCTCTCAGACCATTTGCAGATCTGCCTTCCTCATCTTTCCTGGTTAAATGTCCTGTGACGGCTTCCCTGACCACCCGATCTAAAGTCCCCACCTGCCTAGCTTCAGTCTAGTTTACTTCCTACATAGTTTATTTGAGGTGGAGATTCCCTTATTTGTTTACATTGGTTGTGTGTGATTTGTCTTCCCCAATGCTCAACCATAAAATAGTCTATCCTTCATCTCCTAGCCCGGATGCCTAGTACAGTGCTTGGCTCCTAGGCGGCACCAGATAAGCGTTTGTAGACTGACGGACAGAACGAATCTCTGCCTGTTCTGTTGCAAACTCAGGCCACGGCACAGGCGCCCCAGAGACAAAGATCTGTACGTTTTTCCTTCGAGGAAGTCAGAGTTTATCAGGGCAGCCCCATAGCCAAGGAACCGATGACAATGAAAAACCATAAGCATATAGCAGACCGGCCGACCAGATGCTGAATAATACGGAGAAGCATTTTTTGGTGATGTCTTCATTTTGTTTCCCCTCTTTCCTTCCTAGTCTAGTCCTTGTCTCTACCACTTCCTTAATTTAACTCTGTAAAATTCCAAGTGACTCTCAGAGAGTAAAGATGGCCTGGCACACGGCAGGTGCTCCATCAATATCAGTTCGTGAATGCATGGTGACACAAGTGTCATAGATTCTAACGGCAGACCCCCGAGTAAACAGAGTGACCTGATGTATTTTCTGTTTTGTAGAAAAACATGTGCTCTACAGTATAAACGCTTGTATGTTGATTAAAGCATTATTTCATAATCTGCCAGCTTTCTAGGTGCTTGGTGATGTCTGAATGCGGCTTTAGACAATGTAAGTTGCTTTCTTTTCCATCTGGGATAGAGAAAAGGATGGTTGTAATTAGGTTGTGAAAAGTATGTTACACGAATGCAAAAGACTTCCGCTTTTGTAAGAACATACAGTTTGGGGACTCGCTTGATTTTTTTTTTTATTTTTCTTTAGTTAAAACATTTTACAGACATTCTATAAGCAGTACATTGGTACATTCTTGTTTTAAAATACTGAAATGAGAGCGCCTGGATGGCTCAGTTGGTTAAGCATCTACCTTTGGCTCAGGTCATGACCTTGGGGTCCTGGGATGGAGCCCCTTTCAGGCTCCCTGCTCAGCGGGGCATCTGCTTCTCCCTCTGCTACCACCTCTCCCTCCTGGCTCCTGCTTGTTCTCTCTCCCTCAAATAAATAAATAAATAAATAAATAAAAATTAAAAACTGCAATGATACATACATAGCCTTCAACTGAAAGTCCCCCTTGTCTCTGCTTGCCTCCCTACCAGAGAGGACGCTCTGAACATGTTGGGTGGGGGTCCCCATCTCCTTTGCCACGACTCTGCCGTGTAGATACGCACACATACACGTATGTTGTCATTTGGCCGCAGTGTTTTTACAAAAATGGGTTTCTATGAAATAGATTGTTGTGTGAGGTTTTTTTCCACTTAATATTTCTTGGAAACAGTTCTTTGTGAGTGTTCCAATAAAATGTTGACACTCTATCAAAGTAAATCATGAATGAGCAGAGGGTGTTGTGCACATTATTGAAAGTCTCCATGCCCACCGCCAACACAGTGCCTTGCCAGGGGTTTCGACAGAACTTGGTGTATGTTTTGCCTAATTGCTACTAGCACAGGCAGGTTAATTTGGTGCCGGAGTCCTGCAATGGTCTTGGTTTGGGGAGTCCTTTTGAAAACTACCCTAACCCTATCTGACAAAAGCCCAAGGCTGTTACCTGTCTTTGATCCCCCATCTGCCCGCAAATGGATGTGGATGAAACGTCTCAGGATCATGTGATTATGCAGCAAGACACAGGTGAAAACTGAAAGTTTTAATCCAAAGCAAATCTATGATGTCATTGTTTTTAAGTAGATAACATTGTTTTAGCTTCAGGCAGGAAAAAAAGGCCTGTAATCTCATAATGTCTTGGGGAAACATTCTGCTTTCTACAAATTGTGCCCCCTAGCTGTGTGAGCTGGAGCTTGGCTCCCATCCGGCTTTCCGACATTCTTGCCCTACATGCATGACTTCAAAGCTCTGAGTCTCAATCGGCATGTTATTAACATCGGAAAGATGAATATATAAATTCTGTTGGACCATAGTACAGCTCTCCCTCTTTCTTAGGAAAGGGGGCAGCGTGTTTACCTAAACTTCCGAGGGTAGAGACTGGAGATTCACTTTCTGTGCTTAGAGTGTTCCATTGCTCAATCAATACTTGGTGAAACGATGTTTGTTGAGTGACAATAACAGTAGAGCAGACAAACCTGGCTTTCGCTGCTGCATCTACCCTGAGTGACCTCTGTGGGTCCCACACTCTTCCTCTTTTTATTCTTCGTTTTATTCATCTGTAGATGGAGGGGTTTGGCCCCCATTTAAGGTCCCTTCATGTGTAAGCAGTCTCAAAGTCTATACGGCTTTCCAGGCCTGGAGCCTGACCTAACATCAAGATCTGTGCTGAATCTTTTAAAAAGGTCCTAGCAGAGAACACGTACTGTTCCAGCACACTAACATCTCCTCGTGATCTGTGTGACTTAGTAAATAGATCAATTCCCCAGAAAAGATTGGGAGACTGGAGAAACTTAACTTTCAAAGACACGGGTGTGGTAAAGAGATAAAGAACGGAATGCTGGGAGAAAGTTGTCTTTCTCCGTAAAATCCTTTGAGGGAGGGTCAGTGACAGACCACCAGAGAAGCTGGAGAACCGCCCCGAGCTTGCCGGTCCGTAAGTCCTCTGGAAACCAAAAGCTTTGCTGCTTGACCTTTTTCAGTCTGATATGGGATATTAGGACAGTGATGATTGAGCCAAGATGAACTAGGGGAAATTCACATAAAATTAAATAAATGTTTGCATTTCTTGGGAGGTAGGTGCTCATTCAAATAGAATGATGGATTTATACAGTCTGAGTTGTTTATGCTTTTCCTGGGCAACATCAGTGAGAGAAAAGATGTAACGTTGGAGGAAGCCATATTCATTCAGGCTTACTTGAAGGCTGTGTGACCTTAGAGTCAACACGCACCTTTGCTGAGCCTTCCCTTGTCTGTGAAATGGGTGTTATATAATATGGAAATGGGAATGTGTCTAGAGCATAGCTACATTAGCAGTTTGGCTTATTGACTTTTGTGATTTGTAAAGTAAAAACATTTGTAAATTGTAAAAGATAACTAGTTGTATAAAGTGTCATGATCGGTCGAGGAGGAGCCTCATATTGGCTTCTGACTTGCAGGTTTCATCATAGTCTCTTCTGAGTCAAACTATTGGGCTTACAATATTTAGCAGATACAAACAGTTTAGTTTGGTTGGAGTTTTGTGAGGCTTGGGGTGGAAGGGTGTGGTCAGCTTGGGAAGGTAGGCAGTTTTCAGAATTTGGACTTTGGCATTGGGAAGCCATTGAATGCTTTTAAGGTGGGGGAGAGATTATTGAGAGAGAGTGGGAGAGAGACTGGAGAAGATTAAAATAAAAAAATACTCCACTGTGGAGTCTCCACCCCTCCCCCGTGGCCTGTGCCTGCAGGTAGCTGGAGACCACCGCCAGCCTCCTGGGCTGGTCTCATTTTTATGCCCCCACCTCCGGGGAAACTTTCCTGCTGCCGGATGGTCCTACATTAGTCCCTCGTCCATTTGTTCTTACCGATGTGTCGCCCCGGTCATGTGGAAGTGAAATCCCCAGCTTGGGCACTGGATCTCATCCCTCCATTACTCCACACATTTTTCTTCTCCCAAGTCCATTTTTCTTCCTCCTCTGGATCATCTCCATATCATACAAACCCTGCTGCTATTTTTGTCATTTTCAAAATCATTCTCTTGACCATGCTCCCCAACTCCCTCTTCCATTTCTTTTCCCTGTAAAACTCCCTGAAAGAGTTCGCTGCCTCCAACTCTCTCTTGATTTTCCCTTTCCTTGCGAACGTCTTTCTCTGAGGTGTAACATACATCGGGAAAGTAAACGGTCACTCAGCCACCCTTCCCCATAGCCGCTTTTGTCAAGGTCACCAGTGATTCCCAGGTGGCCAAATCTCACCCCTTGACTTTGCAACGTTGGCTGCGTGATCATTGCCTCTTCGCTGGGTGCATTTGTTTCACTTGACTTCCAGGATCCCATTTACCTTTTGCTTTTCCTCCTACCTCCCAGCCCTGCTTCTCTGTCAGTGCTGGTGCCTCTTCCACTCCAGCCTTCTGGGGAAGGCCCCCGGACCTAGTCCTTTGCCGCAAACATTCCCTTGAGTCTCTCGTCTAGGTTCCTGGCTTTAAAGTACCATTTCTGTACCAATGATTCCCAAATATGTATCTTTGTCCTAGACCTGCCTCCTGAACTCCAACAGCCTCCCCCTGAAACTCAACACTTTCAAAATCCAGACTGTTCCTTCCCAAACCCGCATCACATGCAGCTTCCCCTGTGTCTGTTGGTGGCCCTTCCAGTTCGTCCAGTTGTTCAGGCCAAAATCCCTTGGAGTCATGTTTAAGTTTCTACACCTCATATCCTGTAGGAAATCCTGTTTGCTCTGCTTTGTAAACATCCAGAGCCTGAACTATCTGCTCTCATCCCTTCCTCTCTCCTGACATGCTACAAAAGTCTCCTGACAGGTCTTCATGCTTCTCAACTTAGCAGCTGCAGAGCCCTTCTCGAAGGTAAGCCGGATGCCGTCCCTTTGGTGCCCCTGTGGTGGCGCTCCTTCTCAGGGAAAGTAAGCAGCTGGAAGTTCGTGTTTGGTGCCTGAGCATTGTCACCCATTGAGCCTTACCCCTCAACTCGGGGTGCAGCCTTCAGGGGTCACAAAGTTGGCACTAAAGACTAGTGATTCATGGAGGTTGTTTAGTTCAAATTAAAAACAAAACAGAACAACACTATGCTGTTGGGGAGCCTTTAGAACACAATAGAGGTTGTCATGGAGATGGACTTGCCAGAAAATTCAGTCCTACAAAATTGTACAGTCCGTGGACATCTCTGTGCCTTGGTTCTGTGTCCCTATCGTGGCTCTTGCTCATTATTTCTTCCACTTAAACACCCTCTGCCTTTCCCCCATTTTCTGACAATGAACCTCACATGTCACTTTTTTAAGGGATTTTTCTGCCACTCCCTCCTGTCCCCCCTCCTCCTACCCGAGTCAATGAATGCTCTCCCCCCATGCTTTGTGCTTCCATTCGCTTATTTAATCAATACTAATTGGATCCCTTACAATGTTTCAGGAATACTGTCTTAGAGGAGATTATGGTCCAGAACTGAGTACTTTCCAAACCGTAGCCATGCATGGCTATTTAAACCAATTAAAATTAAATTAAGTTAAAATTTTTTTTACCTTCTCAGTTGTACTAGTTACATTTCCAATGCTCAGTAGTCAGATGTGGCTAGCAGCTACTGTGTTGTACAACATCCCTGAGCTGGAATAACCCCATCTTCATGGAAAGTTCTAGCAGTACAAGAGAAAGGGGGGACGGACAACAGACACACACACACACACACACACACACACACACACACAGAGTCAAGGAAAACAAGGGAATAAATGCTGCATAGAGAACTGAATAGTGTAGTGGAGTGACTCGTTGGCTACTTTAGACAGAGGGACCGGAGGGATGTCTGAGAAGGTGACATTTAAGCAGGGGTTGAGAAGAAAAGGAGAAATCTGAAACAGATGGGGTGAAGGAATGGAAATCAAGGCAGAGGGCACCACTAGGGGCGAAAGCCTAATGTGGGGACACATTTGAAAGAACCCCAAATAGCTGGAGCCCTGTGGGAGGAGCGAGAGACACAGCAGAAATCTGAGAGGTGGGCAGGGGCCGGATCACCATGCGGGACTTTGTAAATCTAGGTAGGAAATGAGTGCTTTTGTTTTGTTTTTTCTGAGACAGCCATGGGAGTGTTGTAAGGGGAAGAGTGACACAGTCTGATTATATATTTACCATTTACATCCTTCTGCCCAGTTTTACTAGTTGCTTACGTACCTGTCTCTCCACCTGATTGCACAATCCTGGGTGTTTTCATTCTTAGATTATTGAGTCATGTCCCGTTAGCCTCTGTAAGTGGATAAAAACTGTGGTAGGATTGAATTAAATCAGAAAAATCCTTACCACTGACCTGCTGGGCTTTGGCTGAGTCTCAGAGTATAACAAAACTAGTCATGACGTATTTTGCCTCCCAAATAAATATAAGGTATGACCTACTTCTTTGTGAGGCATTTCAGAATTTGTCCCTCACTTTTGGCAGTGGTCAAGGTGGGGCTCAATATTTTTCCCTCTAAGTATATAAAGCCGGAGAATAAGAGCAAAGTGCGTGTCTAGAAATGAGTGTTTCCCTTCAGAGAACTCCTCTTGTTGCCTAATTGAACTCCAGTGCACGGCATGGAAAAGCTAGGAGGGCTATTACAGATCATATGGTACAACCGTTTTATGGAAAAGGTGAATTTCAGGAAATAGGCCAGGGGACAGCGCGTGCGGAGGCCCAGTGACAGGAAGGAGCTGTGTTCATGCAGGTGGGGCAGAGTCTAAAGCAAGGGGCTCGTCTAGCCAAGGCCTTCTGCAGACAGGGCTGGAGCAGTGCAGCGGCAGGCTTGAGAGGGCACGCTCTGAGGGCGCTGGCTGGTACAGGCCGTGGATGGCCATCTCACTGGATCCCATAACAAAGCTGAAAAGCTGAATTCTCCCACGGGCTCTCTCGATTTCTAAATCCTTGGCCATTAATTAAGAAATGAATTTTTAAACACCATGGTACAAAGTACCTCTGTGGGCCAAATATAGTCTTCGGGTCACCAGTTTGTAGCATCAGGCTTGAGGTCTTTCTCCAAGCGTGGAGACTGCCGGAGCCCGGGGTTCGCATTCCTGGCAGCCCAGGACCCAGTGCCGCAGTATGTCCAGCCCGCCCTCCACGGCTCCGGAGCCTGTGATGGACCGCGCCTAGAAATGGAGCGTCAGTGCGTCCTTGGGAGGAAGTTACTGAATCTTCAGAGCAGAAGGGCAGTTAACGAAGTACTTGGCAGGCTTACACATACTGGTATGGCTTAATAATTAAGAGCAAAAGTCAGAAGACCTGGGCTGGATCCTCAGCTCACTTAACCTCCCCAAGCCTCAGTTTCCTCCTCCTTGAATGTGGTTAGTAGCAACACCTGCCCGAGGGGATCTGCAAGGATTAAGTGCACAGAGCCCGCTATGCAGGTCTCCAAAAACCTTGCTTAGCATTAATGCGTATTTAGGTTTCATTTTCAAAGTTCTCCTACATCCGTTTTGCTCATTATAACAATCCTTTGAGGGAGACAGAGCAAGTATGTTTCATGCTATTTTTACAAATGAGGAAATCAAGTCTTGGAGGCGCTCAGTAACCCCAGGGATCCCCAGCTTCACAGGTGGCAGAGCTGGGATCTGAACCCGATTATGGCCCGAATCTGCTTCCTGAAGCATTCTCCTGTCATCACTCAGTAAGATGTGGTCTGAGTCATGGCTTCCTGTAACACGAATGGTTGGGCACAGTGATTCACGTTCTTGCTTAATTCTTGCTACTGGCAAACCTGACAGTATGACGAAGACTGGGAACTGATCTTTGGAGCCATAGAGCCCAGAGTACCCTGCACTCACCAACGGGCCAGCTGATGCTCATCTCAGAGGCCAAGGGTAAGTGAAGACTAGGCTTTGCTGTGATGTTCCCCTCTTCGAACCTGCCTCTGGTTTCCTTCCCGTTTGCTCCTTCATCCCCTGTGTCGGCATCAGGAGTCAGTGTGGACTCTGTGGGGAAGGAGCCGAACCCAAGGGGCTGCTGTCTGCTGGAAGGTGCAGGACCGTCAGCCACCCCTGAGCCAACCGAGACCCGAAGCTGTTGTGCTTGGTCTCTCATTGCTAACGGGGCAGGCTCATGTGATTCAGCCAGTCAGGGTGAAAGGAGAAGTTGCAAACTGGGAGTTAAGACTTGTTTCAAGATCATCTGGTGAGGGGCACACCTACCAGTCTGCTTTCTCTTTCTTTCAGGCCGTTACCATCATGCAACCTTGGGTAGCCATCTCCAGCCTCATACTACTTCTGACAGGTAAGCGACTAGGTGGCCTGGTCTGGAAGCCCTGAGGATGGGAGTGTAGGAGATGTGTGAGTATGGTGTAGGAAGATGGATATGCTTGGGCTTTGGTGGAAGCTAGTGGGTCAACTAGTGGGCAAAGAACCAGGCTAAATCTTACTCAAAAGAAATTGCTTAAATGCTGCGAATTGCAAAATGCATGGGTAAGTGAACCGGGCACAACGCCGAAGATTGTGTCATATCTTGCCATTTGTGTTTGAACAAACAAACAAAAAGGAGCGGGTAGATAGTCGTGTAAGCATGGACTGACTACTCAAGTGTATGTTAAATACATTAACAGTGTTAGCATGGGTGGGAGGCGATGGGGAGAAAAGACTGGGCTAAGATGGAAAAGAGACTCGTCCTTCATCGAACTATCTTGTGTCCTTTGGTTTTTTTTTTAAATGATGTGCAACTATTTCTTTTAAAAATATTTTATTTCAAGCATTCCATGAGATAGAGGGGAAAGTTAGGAATAGACATAATCTGAAATTTTAAAAACAGTAATTTCCAGAAGTCAGATTATGGGGAAAGTTCATTTCTTATTATAACTTGTATAACTTGATTTTTATGATTAGCATATATTATATTTATAATCCAAAAATGATATTAGGCAAAATGATATAAGAATTCAGTGAAAAAGTCATTTTCTTATTTTATGTAACAATGAGCATTTTTATTCCCAAAGCATTTCCCAAAGTCATAGTCCAATTCTAAAGATGAGTGGTTGGTGAATTTCCGATTTCTTTTAAGGGCTACCTTGACTGCATTTGGCACGATAGGGTTTTTATGCCACTGTTCCAGGAGAGACTTCTTGTTTTTGTTTTTTAAGTGGCATAATTTAGTACATGATTATTTTCCAATTCTCTGTTTTCACAGGGGAAGTGGGCCTCGCTCAGTTGTGGGGCTCTTACCAACTTACGAGAAGGGGTCCATACTGGATTTTTTTAGACTGATTCTAAAGCCCATGGTAAACCTCAACTCCTCCTAGAAGTATTAGAAACCCATTTTCTTTTCTTTTTTTTGAAAAAGATTTTATTTATTTATTTTAGAGAGGGATAGAGAGTGTGATGGTGGGGGGGGATGAGGGAGAGAGAGAATTACAAGCCAACTCTGCACCGAGTGCAGAGCCTAACGCAGGGCCTGATCTCATGACCCTGAGACGATGACCAGAGCCAAAACCAAGAGTCGAACACTTCACCTACTGAACCACCCAGGTGCCCCTAGAAATGCATTGTCTAAAAGTTGATTTCTGAAGAGTTTACTAGACTTCTGCCTTTAAACCAATAATACTTTTTAAAATTAAGTTTTTTATTTTAATTCCGGTATAGTTAACATACTATTAGTTTCAGGTGTACAATATAGTGATTCAACTCCATATATTACGCAGCATTCATCGCGATAAGTGTGCTCTTAATCCCCATCGCCTGTTTCATCCATCCCTCTCTCACCTCCCCTCTGGTAACCATCAGCTTGTTCTCTGTAGTTAAGAGTCTGTTTCTTGGTTGATCTCTCTTGCTCTCTCTTTTTTTCCTTTGTTCATTTATTTTGTTTCGTACATTCCATATATGAGTAAAATCATACGATATGTGTCTTCCTCTGACTGACTTATTTTGCTTAGCATTATATATACTCTCTAGCTCCATCCATGTTGTTGCAAATGAAAGCCAGTAATATTGTAAACAAAACACTAGCTCTGCTTTTCTTATGAGAGGTGTTGTGAGGTGACTTCCCTTGCAATAGCAGTTTACAAAGTTGCCATAAAAATTAAAACTTTAAATGCAATAGAATTTTTCAACCATATTTCTATTGAGACAGCAATCGAATCTGGGGGAGGGGGAAAGCCACATGTATGCATTACCTCTTTAATAAGCGCGTCTACCTGTCCGACATTGAGTGAGATACACACTCATGTATTATGGGGGTGTCATTTGGTTCAAACGTTGTAGAAAGAAGTTTGGCCATGTTCATCAAGAGACCGAAAATATCACTGCCCTTTGTCTTGGTAATTTTTCTCTTAGACATCTGTGCCATTAGAAAACAATCCTAAATACAGGAAAAAAAAGTTTATATTTTTATCTACCGATATCAAATAAATAATGCTTTTAAATAATGTTAATGTAAAAACGCTTATAGTACATTTTTTAAATTGAAGACACAAAGTCCTATGATTACAAGTGAAATAAACTATATAAAAAGAAAAAAGTGAAGGGGCGCCTGGGTGGCACAGCGGTTAAGCGTCTGCCTTCGGCTCAGGGCGTGATCCCGGCGTTCTGGGATCGAGCCCCACATCAGGCTCCTCCGCTGGGAGTCTGCTTCTTCCTCTCCCACTCCCCCTGCTTGTGTTCCCTCTCTTGCTGGCTGTCTCTATCTCTGTCGAATAAATAAATAAAATCTTTAAACAAAAAAAGAAAAAAGTAAAAATAAATGTAAAATTAAAAGATTGAGTCCTCATGCTCTGTTTTGTCTTTCCTTACAGATGCTGCAGTTTCTTACACTCAAGTGATTGGAGTGGTGGGTCATTCCATCACACTACCCTGCACCTATTCGACAGCTAATGGGGTCACAACCATGTGCTGGGGCCGAGGGGCATGTCCCCTCTCCCATTGCTCAGATGAAGTGGTCTGGACTAACGGATCGCATGTCACCGTTCAGAAGCACCCGCGTTATAAGCTAAAGGGAAACCTTTCAAGAGGGAACGTGTCTTTGACCATCGAGAATGTGGCCCAGACTGACAGGGGTCTGTACTGTTGCCGTGTTGAGCACAAGGGGTGGTTCAATGATATGAAACTCACCCTATCACTGGAGATAAAGCCAGGTGAGCTTGTCTTCCGTCTGCCTCTGATCACTTCACGTGGGTGAGCTGAGATGTTTCCAGTTTGGTAGTAACGTTCTCTTTTTTTAATAGGAAAAGGGGAGGTTCCTCCAATCTTGTTTTTCAGTTAACTGCTGGGAAATAGAATAACTTCTATTTGTATAAAATGAAGTGTTCAGACCCATTGTGAGCAAGACCGGAGGCAAAAGGACCTTCCCAGCCAGCAAACTATCTCCTAAAGCAGGGCTTCAAAAACGCTAGTCGGTTCGTGGAAAAGCATCCAGTGTTTCATTGTGAAACAGAGTGAACATTTTTATCAAGCTAAATTTGGTCAAGTTAAAGAACTGCCCTTTTTTTTTTCTCTGAGATGATGTTTTAGAAGAATTTTTAAATGTCCTTAACATTTTAAAACTATTTTGAGAATTTCAAACATATAAAGCAGGTCTTGCCAAGTAGGTATAACCCCCAGCTAGAACAATTGTCAACTCAGTCTAGCTGTATATACGTCGTAAAGGGATATGTAGTTATCCTTCCTCTGCCCTGCCTGGGATTGTTTGAAGCATATCTCATATCATATCACAAAATTGCTTGTTTAAAAATTAAAGTGACCTGATTGCAATACGAAAACATTTACATCCCAATAACTATTCACCACTTGCTTTTAAGAATTTGATGAAATCCAAAACTCTGTCTTGGTGTGAACATCCTCATTTTCTTTACCATTGGATGAATGGAGTGGATTCTTCAGGATTTCCTGGTTTCTGGTGTTCCCTCCTAATGAATTTCTTTCCGCTAAGCTCTGATATCGACAATAGAATCCAAAACCTGTGGCCTTAATAAACTATGTGTCTGTCTTTCTTCCTTTCTTTTTCTTTCTTTCTTTCTTTCTTTCTTTCTTCTTTCTTTCTTTCTTTCTTTCTCTTCTTCTTCTTTCTTTCTTTCTCTTTCTTTCTTTCTTTCTTTCTTTCTTCTTTCTCTTTCTCTCTTTCTTTCCTTTTTTTTTTCCTTTTTAAATTAAGAGGAACTTGGTTTTGCAATCTCCCAACTTTTGGACTTGGTTTGTTTCTTTTGTGAAAACTAGTGACATAAGGTCAGTTTTGATGGAGAAAATAGCTGACCGTGGGGAAAACCATCTGTGGGAAGCAATTTAGGGAAGCCAAAAGAGGCCGGTGATAATCCTGTGCTCTAGACAGATGCGAGGAAGCAGCATGTGGAGAAGAGATTATGATTACAATTTTTTTGGATTTGTGAAGTTTATTATTGGTTTGGCTGAATGTTAGGGACTGACATAGCCAAGAAATTAGTAGGACACTTGTAAAGTGCTTCAAAATTCTTTAACATGTGGGCACTTACAAGGGCAGTGCTCTGTCACATGGGAAGAGGGTCTGTAACTGAGCCAAGGAGACTCTGCCTCCAATAACCAATTCTTGGCTTAAGTTTGCTTGCAGTTTTCACCACCTAAGCTTACTCTTTAAAACTTCTCTTTGGGCTTTTTTCCACCAACATCTACAGTTATAGTTTCCTCGCTTACGCCTAGGGAAAATATTTGCCACTGAAGAAACCAAGTTCATTAGACAATTTGATTAGGTTACCTCCTCTTTGTTTCCCTTACTGTCCTTTGATCAGATTTTTTGCATGTGTGCTCCCCCCCATCAGATTTTAAACTGGAAGGAGGGGATTGGATTGTACTCTTTTCGAAAGTCGCCAACTACACCTTAGATCAGGTCAGCAAACTGTAGCCCCAGGGCTAGATCAGATTACAAAACAGGCCTGCTGCTATATAAATTTTTATTTGAGCAGCCATACCCGTTTGATACATAGATTGTCTATGGTGGCTTCCCCAGAGGTGGAGTGGAGCAAGTTTCCTAAGCCTAAAGTATTTCCTGTCTGGCCCTTTCCAGAAACGTTGCTCATCTCTGCTCATTTGGACTAATGCTGCATATAATAGACACTCACAAATATTTGTTGAAAAAAGATTTTTCCTCTTCAGATTCTAACTTAAATCAGATCTTTTGGAAAGAAAAATTTTCAAACCAACTGTACCCTATTTAAGTGACACAGATTTTCTTTTGTAGTTAGTCAAGTCGAAATTTAAGGAAACTTCTGGCCGAGAAAAAGGTGCCTAGTGAGTTCAAAAGTATACATTCTTGATTCAGTCTTTCACTGGTTTGTTTTTGTGCCAGGCCCTGTGTTCGGGCTAACTTCTGGTTTTAGCTCCGTCTGGCTGACACCCTGACTAAGTGATTTGGAATCCTATATATACCGCGGCGAATCTGGAAAGTCAGCGTTATCAGCTGTTGTTACCTCTTAGGTGGGAAGGAACCGTGTTAAAAGGTCTAGTTTACCTTCTAACCAAAAGTATAAATCATCTGTGTGATTTATCTAGCGTATGCTAATGGGCGTGAGTTAGTCCTCATTTAGGACGCGGGTCCCTCTGTCGGTATGCTACCCGCAGGCCTGACTGGACTGAATGCTATTCATTTGGTAAGACTTCTAGGTCTGGGAACTACTGGTGAAGTCTTAGTCATTCACCCTGGAGAGCATAAAGGTAGCCCCAGGCTCTAGACATTTTCCTTACCTCACAGATGTTTATGAAGATACAGAAATCTGATATGCATGACTGGTCTTCTCAAAGTGCTTCAGTGCAAATCCCAGGTGACATTTTTCACCTCTGAATCTCCCCAAATATATACCTTTTAATGCAGCTGCTTCCTTTTTGCAAGTTTGTCTTCCAAGCCCTCCTCTGTCACAGATTCTAGTTGACCAAGGCCAAGAACTCCGAGTTCAGGGAAGGTTAGTGCCTAATTCTGCCTGGGGACAGTCTCTCATTGGTCGCATTAGTACACAGGCCTAGCACAAGGCTCTTGTTTCTCGCTGCTTGATTAATCCTTGCTTTCATGTTGGTTTCCAACTCCAGCTGAGGTCACCCATGTTCCAACGTCACCTAGGGTCTTTACCTCTACTTCTTCAACGCCAGCACCCACGCAGAACGTCAAGCCAGGTAAACAAATGTGTTTCTTGAGCCCAGGGGTCTTCTAATGAGAGGACGTGGACCATCCAAAGGCATTGTGTTAAGGCAGAAGTACAATGTAAGCTAAGGGTCCTTACCTGGGTTCCAAACATGGGCTTCACAGGGTCCATGAACACCTGGCCTAAATTATATGTACCTTTTTACATATAATCATTTTTAGAGGAAGGGGACACATAGCTTTTGGTCAGATTCTCCAAGGCATTCATTGCTGGCAATATCCCCGAAAAACCAGACCACTGATCTTCGACATCTGATGAAGGTGCCGTGGATTTGGCCCAGTTGAGCACAGGTGTTTGAGGAAAAAGTAGGGAATGCCAGAGAGTAAGGGTCAGGTTAATGAAATTCTGTCCTTGCAAGGAGCTCTGAGCAGAGATCAGCTAGTCCGTTCTGAAGGAAGACCCCCACTTGAGATGAGATTTCAGTGAAGTTAACATTTACTCTGTTTGCTATGTGACAGGAGCCATGCTAAGTGCTTTACAGATATTATATTGCTTAATTCTTATGACAACCCCTGTGCACTATCGGTGTGATTCAATCTCATTTTATAGTTGTGAGAACTAAGGCACAGGGTCTGAGTTCATTGTGGAAAGTTACATGGATAGAAACTACTCGAATCAGGATTCATTCTCCATTAATTTGAATTTTGGGGCATGTGCTTTTAACGACTGGATTGTACCTTCTACCATGAGCACTGAGCTTACTTTTGGATGAATTTGTCTTGATCTGACATCCTCACTGAACAATCCTTATATGATTACCCTGTCTTCTCTGGGCAGTCAATCTACTTACACAGTTTTGCTTCCAGCATCCTTTAATTTATTTATGGAGCATGGAAATAGCAAAAGATGCTATTTATACTGATGAAAAAGTAAACATCAGATTTGGAGGCTTCAGGGATTTAGAACTTACATGTCTTTTTTTTTCCATTCAGTCCACATGGTTCATACTTCAAACTTCTGATAAATAAGAGCTTAGATTTAATACAAATGGAGAATAATTTGACTTAAAGGTAGAGAAATAGCTTGCCATTCTGAGGACAAGTTAAGGTTCAAACCTTCTATCTCTAGGATTAAAAAGATAACTTTTAGTGGAGATTCTTAAAGCCTCCAAAACTCTTTGACCCATTGGGGTAGTGCTGGATTCTGAGGAGTAACAGAGACGTCACAACCTCTTAGCCAGAAAAATCTGATGAAACATTGACTTTCCCTGACTCCTATTGAACCATATGTATATTTAATCAGGAGGAATCTGAAGGATTGGGCCTTGAGCTGAGTTTGGAAGACAGGGCTTTAGGTTAAAACTGGGATTTTAGAGCTCTAAGAGTTTGTAAGAAAAACAGGTCTGTTCGTTCGAGGCAGCTGGAGACACTAGAGAATCTGTTGACTTTCTCAATATTGATTTAGCTTTGTAATACTTAGTTTGTGCCTGCAAATGGGGGTGGATTAGTGGGCTGGGTTTGGTGAGCATGCATATTTAAAGCAAAGATTCAGAAGACAAGTGTCGGCTTATATGTCCATGTGACCTCCTCAGGGATAGTATTCATTGAGCCTTATCCTTGTCTTGATGGTTTTCTCATGAGTTTGAGTTGAGTTGAACAGGAAGGAGGTGCCCGCTGGAGCAGATCCAATGTGGGGACATTTTATCTTTACACCCACGCTCTTCCTGTGCTCCATGCCTCTTGTGTACGCTAGTTGCCTAAAATATTGTGGAATGTTTGGATGTAAGGTTTTAGAAACAGGGAGAAAAGAAAGATGCCTGCTAAGACCCAAACTTGGAAAAAAAAAATTAAGCTCAAGAGGTCTTTTGCACAGATCCAAGTTGAACAAAGTTTCTGATCACCTGACTTCATTGCATTGTCCTGTTCTTAGTTCTTAAACAGAGCTACATCCTGATATAGATTTGAGCATTAGAGAGAAGCAGGAAAATAGTCCAGAACACAAGAAAGGGCGATGTTGAAATGTGAAGGCCACTGTGGGGAAGGGAGAACAGAAAGACCAATGAAAGGTAAGAAAAGCCCAGGTTTGGGAATTCTTGTCCAGCCAGCACCACTAACTTGCTCTAAAATTTGTGGTGCTCTAAGAGGAAAATACATAAAAGTGAAATATTTAAAATGTTAATAAAATACACAAAGAGGCAAGTGACCAGCGCTGCACGTAAGGTGAGATACTTGACAAAAAATAAAGGAGTGATTTTAGAAAGGAAAGGGAAATCTAGCCTTGTACTGGAAAAGTCTTAGTGAGGCTTTTAGGTGCAAAACCGAAGATGAGTCAGATAACACAGGAAATCAGTCTTAGAAAAGGAGTGAACAGAATGCCAGTGCAGAAGGAGCCAGGTCATGGTCCACCAAGAACGTGGCTTTGAGAGTTGTTAATTATCACCAAGGTTCAGACTTTGGACAATGTTGTCACCTTGAAGAGCCCTCAAGGCATTAAATATGGTGAGTCTGTGTTCTGTGCTGTAATGTTTGGATGGATAATGGGGAACTTGAATAAAGCCAGGAAATCTAGATTGGGCTGTTGTGAAGGGGGATGGGCAAATTAGCACAATTTCCCAGGCCCTATTCCTTGGAAGTGAAACGTCACTTATACGGTTAAAAGTTTAATTGGATGTCCTAGGTAAGGTGTGCTGTTGTAGGCTTTGGACGGATCCTAGGAGTAGAACCTAGATCCTGATAAACTCTCCAGATTGTTTTCTAGATCAGATTTCTTCATGATAATGGCATGCCCAGATGGCGGAGTGGTGCCTCAGGGCCCTCTTTGAAGACTTTTCTAAGAGGAAGTTGGAAGGAATGGAAGTGGGTGGGGGCGAGGCATGCCTTCAGGGGATGGCTGGGTGTGGGCACTCCGGGAAGTTGACGGTGATTCCTGGTTTTAGTTTTGTTTTTTATTTTTGCTGGGGGTGGGCATTTTCCTCTACAAAGAGAGCACAGTTATTCTTTTCATTCCAGTAGCTACAACTTCTGCAATGCAGACTGCAGGAACCCAGCCTACTGTGCCGCAGGAAACAAGCACGAGGCAGCCCCCCGATTCACCCTTGTACTCTTGCCCGACAGGTAACTTCATTTTCTTGCCTGGACATCTGGGAGTACTCACATTTTGATAATCGTTGACGCATTGTTAAAAGACCACATTCTGACTAGGGCAAATCTGACATGAATGCTGATACTGGCCACTCCAATCAGCCATGTGACTTGAACAAATGTCTTACTCATTTAGAATCTGGGTTTATCATTTGTGAAATGGATGGAATAACAAGGATCTCCGTAGAATGCTTTTGAGGATTAAATAACGTGAAAAACCTAAGACAAAAGTTACAAGGTGCTAAGTAATAGATACAATAGCAACTCTGACTCTTTAACTTCGAAAGTCTAGAATCCATCTGCCTGACTGGCCCAGGGAGCTTGTGTAATTTGGGAACACCCACATGCATAACACTATTTTTCTTAATCAAACAAACTGCTTTTGACTCCAGACTTACTAGTGGGCTTGCTCTCTTGGGCCAGAGCCATAAAACCATTAAATGCAGCCCTCCGTTATCCAGACCAAACGGGTCAACCATACTCATGCTTCATGGAAGACCCAGACCCTAAGTCCTTCTAGGAAGCTCCCCTGCTGCCCTGTGAGGCTTGCACATGGACACATTGAGATGGGCTGAGGACATCAGCACCAGCACTAAGAGGCATGTCCCCTGAGCCTGTCTACTACCTTCTCCAGTTTTTCCCCACTGTCCCCGTTCTGGGCAGGTCTTGTATAATCTTTGCTTTTCTGAAACCAGATTCACCTGTCTTTCCTGTGGTAGAGAAAGGTGCTGCTGAATCCTCTCATTTGCGCCAGATAATTCTGTTATCCGTAGTGGTTATTTTGGGGAGTGCCACAGGCTGAACCCCTTTGTAACGTGGAGCTGGTTTATGTGTGCTTGTGTCTGTGATGAATCCAAACAGGTCCAGCCTTGCAAGACTCCTCCTTAGTGTCTATGACTCACTGTGCTCAGGAGTTGCCAATCCGTAGGGGCCCCTGCATGGCTTACCTTCTGCCAGTCATTCCTGGAACCTGGTAAATTTAAAATGGACCTGCAGTGAGATTCACAGGGGGGCCTATTCAGCTGGGATTAGATAATGGTGACATTTGGTTTCGAAAGTGGAATCCTTAGTGTGAACTGTTTCTGGGCACAAAAACAAAGTGACAATAAATAGAAACACAAGGTAGCCGCAGTAGGAAGCAGACGTACCGCACGCTTCTAGGGTTTGAGTGGGAAGAACATCGGAGTTGGGAGTCATAGGACTAAAACCTGGTCAAGGTATAGCTTCCCAGAGTGGAACAGACATGGGAGCAGCTGTGTCCCCTATGACTTACGCGATCGTCGCCACCTTGGCAGTGTACCTGAGGGTCTCGAGCCAAATCCTCACCATGCCTGAGCCAGCCTCCAGCAAACCGAAGGCTCACAGGAGCAAAGAATGTTAGTTCTGTCTGGAAGGGACTTTGGTGCTCACACGGCCCACCACCCACATTGGAGAGATGTATGTGCCAGGAAACTGTCACACGTTATCTCACTTAATTCTTTGAAGGCAGGTCTCACTGACTGCCATTTCTAGATTAGGGAGGCCCTACAGTTCTGCTTTAGACACGGGCAGCCCCCAGTTCAGCTGCCAGCTACTAGCTGTATGCCCACGGGCAAGCTGTGGGATTCGTCCCCCCATGTTAATGATGCTAGAAGGACATGAGGTTGGGAGGGGCATTGCACAGTGTCTCTCTCCCCACTGCTCCTTCCAGTGTAACGTAATAATTAGTAACAGCTTTATTTATTTATTTATTTAATATTTATTTATTTATTATTTTTAATAATAAATAAATAATAAAATTTATTATTTATTATTTATTTATTATTTATTAAATAATATTTATTTAATATGGTGTTCAGTCCTTTATGTGCATCATCTAATTCAACAACTTTATGAGGGGTACTGTTAATAGCTTATAGTTTGTTTTTTTAAGATTTTATTTATTTATTTGACAGAGAGAGAGACAGCCAGCGAGAGAGGGAACACAAGCAGGGGGAGTGGGAGAGGAAGAAGCAGGCTCCCAGCAGAACAGGGAGCCCAATGCGGGGCTCGATCCCAGGACCCTGGGATCACGACCTGAGCCGAAAGCAGACGCCCAATGCCTGAGCCACCCAGGAGCCCCTTGTAGTTCTAGCTATATTTACAAAATCCGATGTTTCAAAATTGTTAAAACTTGAACAATCAAAGCTTTAAGGCAGAATATCCTTTTATATTAGGATTTTTGGCAGTATAAGATATACTAGTTTCACAGCTGATATAACAGATATTTTATAAAATACTTCTGGATCAAAGTCTGGGCACATTGGCATCTAACATAGGAATTATATGACACTTGTTTTAGATCTCTTAGTACATTTTACTCATGTTCTGAATAAAACCAATGTAATGTCCAGTCGGAATAGAGCGGTACTGACCTTTGGATGTGCATGTGGCCTTTGGGCACTCATGGACAGGTTCTTAGCTGGCGTGAAAGTATTGATTACCTACCACTAAGTGGCATCCTTAACCCAGTTCCAAGAATGGGCCTCTGCGATTCCCCTAACACTGTAGGTAAAACTGTATATACATGCATTTTTTTTCCATAAAGAAGACAAACTGTCCATTTTTGAAGGGACCAAGACAAAATGGTCAAGAAACCTAAACTTACAGGATAAATTAATACAGCTTAGTAACTTGGTATGACTTTTGCAATGTCTGCAGCATTTGGCCATATCATTCCTCAACTTTTTATTCACCACCAGAAGGCAATGTGAATATATTTAGTGTCTACAGTGAAAATTCAATATTTTTTGTAATTATAATTAATTTTCTTTCTTGTCGAGCAGATGGGAATGGCACTGTGACACAGTCTTCAGATGGCCTTTGGCATAGCAATCAAACTGTAAGCATTTTTCTTCCTACTTTATTTTTCAGATTCACTTGTATGTCTCCCTGCAAGCGAGTTACATTTAGAGAATATTTCTGTAAGGCTAGCCCACAGATTGATTCTTTCCAGTTAAAATTCAAAAAGAAGAAATTTGACTCAAGTAGGGATACTTTAATTAATTAATTTAATTAATTTGAAAAGTTCATACAGGTAGACTGTGTTGTTAGAGTTTGCCTGAGAAATGATATTGTATTCTGTGTACACACACATATACACACAAACACATACTACAGACTTTCTCCTGGCTGAAAATTAGGAAGAAAGAATGAGCTAATTCAAGGAGAATGAGTTAACATGATAGACCAAGGAAGACTTTAGTTATCGTTAGGAAAATAACACACTTTGAATCAGTGGAGTAGAAGCCGCCCAGAACAAAAATACTGTGTCAGCAAACGTGTGTTTGCTTCAACAGAGCCTCCGTCATATTCTTTTCTAACCCCACTGCCATTCTTTATAGAAACTTTGAGGCCACTGTTGAGTTTTTCTATACATAAACCTCCCCAGATGATGACGTATTAAGGTGTTAACATCTTAAATAAATTTGTGACTTATTTTTTTTAAAAAAGGTTTTATTTATTTATTCGAGAGAGAGAATGAGAGAGAGAGAGAGAGCATGAGCAAGGGGGAGGGGCAGAGGGAGAAGCAGACTCCCCACTGAGCAGGGAGCCCTAGGTAGGACTCGATCTCAGGACCCTGGGGCCATAACCTGAGCCAAAGGCAGACACTTAACGACTGAGCCACTCAAGTGCCCCATAAACTTTGTGACTTTGAAAGATGTTCTTATACTTTTTCCACAGCGAGCTTGAGAAACTACAGGGCCCTAGTCTCATGACGCTCATCAAAGCCTCATCTTTGCGAATAAGTTAGACAAATTTATCAATAGGACTGTTCCTCTGGGAGAAGTAAGTTTCCTTTTAGTATGTGCAAATAACTCTCAGAAACAGCAAACAAAAAGAGCTTGAGGTATGAGAATAGTCTTTCTGGTCTCAAGTAGTGAGAAATGTCAACACAGCCATGATAAGAGAAATTCAAGCTCAGGCACGGTGGGATTATTTAACATGGGGTCAAATGGGTTTATGTTGTGTACGTCAGTGACAATAAGAACACTACATAGGAGTGATATACAAATTTTGAACAGCGTATGTGGCATGGGCACTGATTGATCTGATGGATATGGGTTGAATTTGTATATACTTACGAAATGTGGGAACTGCCACTATGTGAATGATTCTTTTATTGCTATACGGCTAGACCTATGCTGGATTTAAAAAAAAACCCACATTCTGAGTGGTGAGATTGTTCTGGACCTTAGTTACCTATAGACAGGTATGTTTAGCCGAAAGTAGAAGCGATTTAGAAGCAAGTTTGCAACAGGCAGCAGTAAAGTCATGGGCCTTTTTTTATCTTGACTCAGGATGTTGCGAGGTTTCCCACGTATCTTGTAATCATGCAGCATACATTTTGACCCAATAGGCCAGCTTTCTGGACTCTATTTTAAGGAGAGAATGGAACGAGTACATGAAGATGTATGAGAAAAGATGTTCATTGTTGCTGTTTGTAATCATGAAAATGTTAAAAACAACTTGAATGTTCAATAGTAAGGGATTAATTACTTAGTCAGCTAAGCGTGCCCGCATACTGCCATTAAGCATGTAGTCACTGCAATGCCATTTACTGACCTGGGAAGACGGTTACTACTGATCGTTTAGGGGAAAGAGCAACCATTAAAATGTGTGTGTGTGTGGGGGGGGCATCTATTGAATATAGGAATTGTTTCTGTTAAGAGAAACGCTAGGAGGATAAAATTCTAGAAGAGTATATAATGAAAAATGGTAATAGTGTTTGTTCTGGATGTTAGGATTATGGTCAGTTTTAGTTTTCCTTTTTTCATGCTTAGCTGCACATTCTAAAATGAATGTGCAGTTTTTATGTAATATTTCTAAAAATGAAAGCAAAGCCTGCCTCCTGCAGCCCCACGTTACATCAAACCACGTTACCCCCCATTGGTAAGGTAGTGACAACACTACCCAGACACTGGCCACTTCCCCTTTAAGCCCAAACACTAAGTACTTTCCCTTGTCCCCCATCTTACTCATAGTATTTATCAGGGAGTACCTAAAAGTGCCTTCCCCAAGAACGCTGTTTAATCTGTAGTTGATAGACACAAGCACGGAGGTTCAGAGAGGCTAAATAACTTGTCCAGGGTCACACAGCAGCTAAATTGAAGAGATGGGATCCTGACTCTAGAGCTTAAACTTTTATACAAGAAGAGACTTGAGCCTTCTCTCTGATCTTCTTTTCTGCTAAATACTTACCCTCTGGGATCTCTTTAGGATTAGAGCTAAGCTATGTAAAATCACTGAGCATGATGCCTGGCATATTTCAGGCTTATTCCAGAAGGTGGTGATCCTTTACAAACTGCACTAGGCTGTTTAAACAAATTTCTGCATCTCCACCCACCTGACAGCATTTCAGGTTGGTTGTTAACGAGGGCCACATCTGTGAACACCTACTTTCGAGTCCATTTATGCAGACAAAGAATCTTGAATTATAACTTAAAAAAAAAAAGGACTATAATCAAGGATCAAATTCAGTAACTAAGTATATTCAGGTAACATCACTAGGTCAACTTGAATGAACAAAAATTATGTTTTCTTTTTTAATATCAGGATATACTTATGGAAATAGCTTATTGATTGTTAAAAATATGTATAATTTACATATAATAAAGTACACCCATTTGAAGCATACAGTCTGAGTTTTGACAAATGCATACACCTATGTAAATACCACCCACTCAAGATATAAAACATTTCTACCATCCCCAAATACATTTTGAATTTTAAATGGTGTTCGAATTTCACCATATGGTTACAGCCTCGGATCACTTGGTCTTACCCCTCTTAAGTCAAAAATAGCCAAAGGCCAATAAAGATAAATGGGTCAAAGTACATTATTTTAGGCAATGTCTGTTTTTAGAGAGGGAGAGAGAGAGCATGGGGTGGGGGTGGGGGGAAGTGAAGGGGCAGAGGGAGAGGGAGTGCGAGAGAGAATCTTAAGCAGGCTCCATGCCCAGCAAAGAGCCCGCTGTGGGGCTCAGTCTCACAACCCCGAGATCATGACCTGAGCCAAAATCAAGAGTCAGACGCTTAACTGACTGAGCCACCCAGGCGCCCCTTAGGGAATGTCTTCTATCCATAATTCTAACAAGATGCTTTTCTGATCCACCGATGTTTCCTTAGCACGCGTCGCTGGCACAGAACCCGTGGATGACCACCAGTAAGGGACTCTACATCGGCCTCTGCGTTACTGCTGCGGTGTTGCTCACCGTGTTGGTTGTCATGGTTACCAAAAGTAAGTCATTTCAGGATTTACCGCAGGGAACGGAGCAAGGGCTCTAGAGGCAAACTGTCTGAGTTCAAGTGGCTCCACATGCCCTGTGATTGAGAATTCACATACATTTCTGTTTCTTAAACTATTCTTTTTTTTTTAATTATTGGCCTATGAAGAGAAAGATGCAATATAAATTCTCCAGAGGTGGAATTAAATATTAAGAAATGAGAATATTTTGGATAGACTCGGGATTTGGAAGGCAACAAACCATTATAATATATACGATTTGTTCACTCCTTTTCCACTCCCCTCAGGAACCAGTTTTTGTCCCCATGCGGGATGATGTTGTTGAGTTTTATAAGACCCATTTAACAGGAGAGGCAAATGGAACATTGGGAGGGAAACTGATTTCTTCTCCTTCTGGCTAGGGCTAGAAGAAGGGCTTCAAAAGGTGGCCCTCCAGCAGTTGTGTTTGTGTATGTGTGTGTGTGTGCACGTGGTGTGTGCATGGTGTGTGTGTGTGGTGTGTGTGTGTGTGTAGTCCGTCTCCTATGAAAGAGCCACAATCATTCATTTTTTAAAATGAAATTTAATTATTAATAATTGCATTAAAGTAAGCCTGGGC
This sequence comes from Ursus arctos, assembly GCF_023065955.2. Taxonomy (NCBI): domain Eukaryota; kingdom Metazoa; phylum Chordata; class Mammalia; order Carnivora; family Ursidae; genus Ursus; species Ursus arctos. Next base: position 46,250,530 of record NW_026622819.1, on the reverse strand, counting down.
ATGCGGGTGAATACACTAAACCATTAATGAAAATGAAATACTTTATACCAAGATATTTCTTTGGGTCTTACTGACTCAAAAGGAGTTACCTGAGTAACTCAGAAATTGTCCAGTCTGCCCCCCCCCTTTTTAAACATGCTTTCTTCTAAATTTATTTTTTCAGGCTCTAGCTCTGTATAGATTTTGTTCATAGGAAAGTAGTAGAAATAATATACTTGTTTGAAAAAAGATCTCATAAACTCTTTGGCTGACGTGTTTAATTTTCTCTTCAACTCTTCCCCAATTTAGAATATTTATGCATAAGAAACAAGCCGGAACAACTAAAGTAAGTTTGAAAGGGTTTGTGTCAATACCTTTTGATATTTCTACTCTACTAAAAATAAGGAAAATTTTTTTCTCTGTCTTTCTCCTCTTTTTCTCCTAAACTCTTCATTTTTTACCCTAGATCCTGAAAATCTAGCTCGATGAGCACCTCTATTGTTATCCACAACTTCTAGTGATACTTTTAGTTTTCTGTATTTCTCTGGAATTGTGCCCTAATTACTACAGAAGGAGCACCTCAGTCTTAACCTCTTAGAGCAAGAGATCACAAATTTTGTTTGATGGAACATTTGAATGAGTTGTTTGGTTTGTTCTTTAATTTCATTCAGTGCTTTGTTTATTGAGTGTTTATTGAATGTCTACTATATTTCAAAGAGATGAACAAAACAGACAGAAAACACATAAGCAAATGAACAGAGTCCTTTTAATGCTTCTAGAGAAATACCATGGGGGAAAACAGAGCAATGTAATGGGCTATTTGAGGGAGTCCCGAAGGAACAGAAGGCAGCTCTGCAAAGATCTGGAAGAAGACACCTCCAGGCTGAAGAAGTGCAAAGGCACCATGGTAGGGCAAGTGCCTCCAGCTCTCCACAGTTCCCCGCTGTTCCATTCCCAGCCTGCTCTGCTCATTTGTATTGGCGATCTGGCCTCTTAGGTATTGGAATTTACAATTTTTGTAAATCCATCCTACTGCCCAATGAAAACTTAAATCCCCTTTACTTGCATATGGCCGGTGGTCATCTGCTAGAATAGTTGTAACAGTAGGAAGCCACTGCTTACTTCCAAATCCAAGTAGCTTGCTTCATTGGTACAGCTTGGGCATTACAGCAAGGTCTTTGATTCAAAATCCATCCCTCTTAGATTGCCACACATTATCTCTAGTTCTCTTTCATTGGATGTTTGCACACAGTCTTTCCTAGATCTGAGTTAATTACATGAGCCAGTCCGCTGAGTGCACCTCGAACAATGCCCAGCGCACTGTAAGTGCTCCATGAACGCTGGCTTTCTAGTATTGCGGCAATGCACGCCTGACATAGGTGCTCTTATTCTCAGCATACAGACTGGAGAACAGGTTTGGAAGTGTTAAGTGACATCCAAAGTCACACCACACTGCAGGTAAAAAACTCAGTTATGGGTGTGGGACTCTAAAAGACCTAAGATGGAGTTTTTGACTATGTGCTTCCAAGAATGGAAGAAAGAAATTACTCCTAACAGGCAGAAAAGCAGGGAACATAGCATCCTTTTAGCCGATCTCTGTTCTTTCACGGCTAACTTTTTCTAAAGGCTGACTTTTTATCACCCAATCATAAAAGAAAGTATTTATTGTAGAAAATCTTATAAAATATAAAGAGACAAGTACAAAAAACCTTGAGTATTTCTTCATGACTTTTTTTTCTTTCTTTCTTTCTTTGCAGTTATATCACACTGACTCATTTTAAGCCACTGACATCTAACCTGTTCTCACACATGTATGAGTGTCACTTAAAGATCAGAGCTGAGTGAAGCCTCAGTATGTTCCATTATCATTTGTGGGCAGGCTTAAGTAATAAAAATAGGCACTTTCTACCAATGATAAAAGAGCAGCTGTACCAAAACTGCACACATGACCTTTCTGTACACGGACCGTAGGAGTGTACGTTGTTATGCAAGTTGTCTAACCCATGGCTTTCAAATTCAGATCGTGGGCGCAGTAAGATATCTGACACCATGATTCAGTATACACTTATGTGAAGCAACACTGTTTTACTGTAGCCAATATGTTCTTTTTTTTTTTTTTTAAAGATTTTATTTATTTATTTGACAGGATAGAGACAGCCAGCGAGAGAGGGAACACAAGCAGGGGGAGCGGGAGAGGAAGAAGCAGGCTCATAGCGGAGGAGCCTGATGTGGGGCTCGATCCCATAACGCTGGGATCACGCCCTGAGCTGAAGGCAGACGTTTAACCGCTGTGCCACCCAGGTGCCCCTAGCCAATATGTTCTGATACAGTTTGTATCTGTGTTTATCCTAAATGCAAGTTGTAGACCGCTAAATAGATTTAATAACCCTCTGCGGAAGAGTACAATCCACGGTTAGAAAAACAGCAGCCAAACCATTTCTTAGCTACCCTTGAGAACACGCATCTTGGTTTAGGACTTCAATTCGACGTCTGACACCAGTCTTCTTAGATTTTCGATTTTTTTATTCTATTACACAAGTTTTCTCAAGGAGAATACTTAGGTTTTCTACCTGCTTATTAAACAGACTCTCCTGCAACTCAATATGGATCTCCTATTCACTTCGTAGGGCTCTGGGAGTTGCAAATACCCAGCCTTGCCTGCAGGTACATAAATGTGCTCGTCGTGCTTTAGAAGTGGTCTGCTTTTCCTTAAAGACTCATGTTATTCTTTCTGTAGCATGGTTTCGTTGAACGACCCTCGGACTGGAGCTTTGCAAAGTGCAGCTGAAGTGGGTGTCCGAGCAGAAGACAATATCTACATTATCGAGGACAATCTTTATGTCATGGATTAAGACCCAGTGGCCCTCTAAGGATTTGTGCCCTTGACTGCAGACGACAGTGACAAGATATCACCATGTCAGAGTTCCTTTAAGCTCTAGAATGATTTTTCTGTCCATTTCAAATGATATTCCAACATGCCAGTTAGGTTGGGTAGAGACTTTGGTTCCTCTGTGTACAGTCAACCTCATTGGTCATAGGGTCCTAATTTTTTATGCTAAAACTCGTTCAATCTTTCTCCCAAACATGAACACTTAGAATTACATATTCTCTTTGGATCATATGAACCTTATATCCATCAAGAATTCTCACTGGTGAGACAGGAGAAGAACGACCACCTTGGTTACCAAAGCTGTCAAGAAGAGCAGACTAGGAGTTAAAATCTGCAAATCTGATTTGGGACTTAAAGGACTTCACTTGGAAGCATTTCATGATAATCTCTTGTTTTTTTACCTTGTAACTCCAAATGTTACATTTTGTAGGTTCCCCAAGGCTTTCAAATCACGGGGATACACAGGTTTTTATTTCCCCCATGGGGAAATAGAAGTGAGTCTGATTTCACCATTATAGGTCAATCTGATTTCGCATGGCTCTGGAAATACACGGTATTAAGGCTTTCCCTGGACCCAGGGTTTAGCAGTTAGAAGAAACTAGGGTAGTAAGTGGACCAAGCAGATACCAGGGAAAGAAAATCAGTTACCATATGACTTATTGCATGGTATTTCTGCTACACCTGTTCCAGTTCCAAGCACTTGTACAGACAATTGTCACACTCTTTGAACTAATTTTTAGAATGAGGCAGGGAAGAAATAAATAGAAGGAAAAGAAAAGGGAGAAGGCTAAAAGGCTTCCTGCTTTAGAAAAGTTACTTTGCAAATATAATAGTGTTGTTTGAGAGTGTTACTAGTTTCAATCAAAATTCTAAATTGTCCTCAGACCACTGCAATTTTTAAAATTGTTTTGGAAGGATGAAGGTTTTTTTTTTTGTTGTTGTTGTCTTGTTTTGTTTTTTAATAGCAAAGCAATTCCAATGCTATTCCTTTTTTTACAGTGCAATTAAATTTTTGGTTTTTCCAGAGTTAAGAAAAGGCTAATGGTGAGGATATTTTTAGTCACCAGAAGCATTGCTACATGAAAGGTTAAGGAGGCTGGGTATTAATTTCAACCTGAGTAGACCCTGAAATAACTCCTGCTTAGGGTTCAGAGTTACACCATAGTGGACTAGGAGGGCAGGATGCTTGTTTATTTCTGAAGACAGCATCTTTGACATTGTGTTCTGTGGCGTTCTAGGAAATGGACAGGACCTCTGCATAAAGGTTATATGGGCAAATAAGATTGTTAAATATGCTATGCTGGGTTTTCCAAATGGGGCCAAGACCTGATCGGGCCCAGGAAATTTTGCTTAAACTGTAGTGTTTTTCTTTTAAATTCAAGACAACATGCATAAACATGGAGATTTCAGAGTAAAGCCTGGATTTGGAGCTTCTCTGGAAAGACCTGGCAACATTGGACAGCATACCTACATAGTCAGGGCCCCCTTAAATGGTGCTACATCCCCTGCCCCCTGCCCCTAGTCCTCACCTTTCCAGCGCACACACATTTGTTCCCTGCTTTGTGACTGGGACTTTGGATTTATGACAGCTCTATTTTTCATACCCTTCCTGGAGATTTATGATGGCACATTGAAAGTTCTGGGAGTATTGTTAACTTTGTTAATCCAGCATTTCCAAAACTTGCTTGAAACCCATGAACACAGAGACTACTGGCCTAGCCAGTAGCGTTCTGTGAAACAACATGTAAAGACACGGGAAAGGAGGTGGTACGCAGAATTAGGACTAGGACCTGAGTTCTAGTCTTAACTCTTAATAGAAACACTGGATGACATTAAGATGAATCTTTCTTGTTGCCTACGTTTTCTCATCGATCAGGCATAATTATTTCCATAATTATATCGGTGTGTAGCAGTAATTCCAATGACATGTAACTTCAAGTCTTTGGAAAGTGGAAAACACTACAGAAATGCAAAGAACTTTTTGGTTTTGGTTTTAGTTTTTTGTTTTTTTGGTTGAGTTTGCAGTAATAGCAGATTTAGCCTTAGTGCTTAGTAAATAATTTCAGTGGTGTTGCATTCATATGTCTTTTGCCATACAGTACTTTCTGGGGGGCGGGAATAATGTATCTTTTTTGGAAAAGCTGATACTGGGTAATTTGGCTAATTTCATACTGTAGAAAAATGTGTACCATAGTGGATGAACAGGTGAGAAGGGAGGTAGGGAAGGTATTAGTTAATACTTAATTCTTTCTGTGACTATATCCATGTTGTAGAACGTATTGAGTTTTGTTTTCAATCCTTCGAGACAATTGAAGTTCCATTTTCTATAATTTATCTTGGGATATGAGGACACTGGCATAAGTAAGATATTCAAACTTGGGAAATTTTGCACGTCTTTAAGAAGTAGCAGAACCAATCTTTCACTAATGGCTAATCACTAATCACTAAGATCATTTTGTGAGTACATGAAAATATGAGGGACTCTTTGTGACTAGTTTCATTTGTAGGTAAGCTCATTAAAGATTTTTGTTTTCATTTTGAAGATTGACTTGTTGCTTTCTCAGGTTCATCTGTTAGTTGGAGCCTGGCATCTTTAACTTGGTGTGGACTCCCAGGACAAGGGCAAGTAGGGAAGATTTAACTCCAGTTCCCCCAGGAGCTCCAATTTAGTAGGGAAGAAACCCCCAAACTATCAATTCTGGTACTAATTAATATGGAGGGGAAAAAGAATAGAGTGGTACCTGGGCTTCTCAGCTGTGGCATTTGGGGCCAGATAGCCCTTGGTTATGGAGGCCCTCCTGTGCCTCGTAGGATATCTGGCAGCTCCCCTGTGCTCTACCCACTGGAGGAGACAGTTGGGCCCCTCCAGTTGTGACAACTACAGATGTCTCCTGAGACGTATTATCACCTCTGGTTGAAAGTCGCCGTGAGAGAGATACCTGGAGGATGTGGGTGTTGTGGGGAGTGGTGTCACTTCAGCTGGGTTGGTCAGGAGCTGCCTCTGAGTAAGAGGTGACATTTAAGTTGAAACCAAATGGATGTGTAGGCAGTAGCCTCTTCAGGGGGTCCACCAAATGCAAAGGCCCTATGTCAGGAGGAAGCTTGCGTACCGAGAGAAAATAAGGTGTGTTCTGAGCACTGAAAACCAGTATGGCTGCAGCAGTGACACCCCCCCCCCCCGAAGACTGGCAAGAAATGGCGCTGGTAACTGGCAAGTGCTGGGTAGAAAGGGCTCTAAGAACACATCTGTTGGAGAAGAGTCCCACTCTTGGAAAACAAAGCACGTTTGCATATTTGGGATTAAACCTGCTATCCGTCACCAAATTATATTGTAACGTGCCTTAATGTGCTTCAGGGACACTGTTCTCAGATCAGACCTTAGGAGTTAGTGTGGTCGGGGTAACAGAAGAAGGGGAAGGAGAGGGGAAGGGGGATGCATTCTGGCAGTGAGAGGCTTCCCACCGGGCTGCGTGAGGGCACCCAGGCCTAGCAAGAGGCGTCCTGGAAGAAAGGGACGGGATGCCAGTTTGGCTCCTATCACCCTGTGCCCGGCACAGCTGGATCCAGTCTCCCAAACTCGCCACTCGCAGTGGTAGGGTGGTGCCGGGGTGCCTTCCACTGGCCCGAAATAGATTTTTAACATAGTTAGGTGTTGATGTGTACTTTTGCAAAACAAGGCATTAAAACCGTGATGTAATGGATATTGTTTAGGATGACTACAATTTTAAAGTTAATTAATCTAAAACAACTCGAGTGAAATAGCCAAAGGGCAATGTGAGGATAGCAAAGGTCCTGTAAATGCATGAAGTCAGGGAGGCAACAGGTTAGAGCTGCTGGGAGGTTATTAAAATACAGAGTCCTGGGCCCAACTCCTAGAGATTCTGATTCATAAGACAGGTGGGACCTAAGTATGTACGTATGTATGCATGTATTTTTAAAAGATTGATTTATTTGAGAGAAGGTGGGGAGGGGCAGAGGGAGAGGGAGGGAGAATCTCAAGCAGACTCCCCACCAAGCAGGGAGCCTGATGTGGGGCTCGATCACAGGACCCTGAGATCATGACCTGAGCCCAAATCAAGAGTCGGAGGCTTAGCCTCCAGCCATCCAGATGCGCCTAAGTATTTATTTATTGTTTGTTTAAATTACGGAAGACAAGCTACGACAAGTTATTTTACATTTCAACCAAAATACTCAGATTTCATGAAAGAGTATGTAGACATAAGAGCATGTAATTGTCCTTCGTTTCTACTTATTTCAGAAGTGAATCTCGGGAAATGAATGCAGCCACTTTATATTTAGAGTGGATGGGTATTTTGATGCCAGTTTGGAGGATAAACAAAATCCCTCAGAGTCCCCCACATACAGGAAAACCGTAAGAAATGTAGGGGAGGCATAGACACCGCATTTCATAGCCTCGTTTGTGCAGATATGTTTCTTCAGGGTTCACAGCGCTCTCTGGAAGGAAAGAAGTAACAATTTGTTCTTTGTTCTTCCTCTGATCAAGGTCTCTTGTCAGTTGATTGCGGGCCCCCTTAGATACACATCCTCCCAAGACTTGGGTTCTGATGACATCAGATTATCTGAGGATGTACAACAGGACGGCACTCCTCCCCCTGCAGAGGCCGGACAGACGACGACTCACTTTGATGTGGCGTGTGAGCCCGGTGTGCGCAGGGCTGTGGGAGAGTCTCATCGCTAAGACTCCCAGGAATCTAACTGTAAAGTTCCCTTGGGTCTCTCGAGGGCCCGTCCAGCTCTGACTTAGAGTCTTCGGTTGCTATTAGTGTCTTTCCCCACTCCCTCCAGTCCTTCCCCCCCAGGGCCATCAGTATAACCTAAAACACCGAGATCTGATCGTGCACCATGTTAGCTGAACAGCTCCCACTGTTCCCCAGTGGGTGAAGGTTCCACTTTGTCATCAGCCCTTCACAGCTTCCTTGTCTGCCTCGTGCAGCCCCTCTCTGCTGTGCTCCGGTGGAGAGAAATGCCTCGGATACCCACTCTCTCCTCCACAGGTCAACTCCCCTTCCAGATATGCTTGCCTTCTCCCTCTCCACTGGCTGTGTCATTCCTCATGGCTCAGCTCAAGTGTTAACTCTTCAGCCTTTTGGACCTCCTCCTCCTAGATAGCATTAAATGCGCTTTATGAATACTTCCGTCCAGCCCTTTTTGCTCCCTCGGGGAGTAGAGTGGAGTACAGTGGAGTACCTCCCCTATGCCAACCACACCACTGACGCCTAGCTCGGGTTACGCTACGTGAGGCCAGGACCCTCCCTAGCACGTGTGGCATCTTTGAGTGAATTAGAAACAGGCTCCCTCCTCCTGGCTGGCACAGCTCTGAGCCAGGGCAGAGACCTGTCAAACAGAGTCTGTACAAAACTACAACCATAACTAGTGACCCTCTAACTCAGTCCTTTGTAATAAAGGTGTTTGGTTGATAATGCTTTTTATACTGAACTCTTTGAGGGAAGTATCTAGCTTCTCAGTGCCTAGCACTCACATGTAGGTGCTTAATACATATCTGTGAACAGGAGTGAATAGATTGTCTGAAAGTTCATTTCCTAGAACCTTCCTGTATGTGCTGGGATGGAGTGGGGAAGGGAAGAGTGTCTTTAAAATTCATTTATGAGATAGGCACAACTCTTTTCATATGAGTGGCTGGAGTGTAGGAGACTGTGTGAATCTCAAGGACTCTCTGAGACCAATAATTTGCAACATTGGCTGGAAATTACAATCACCGGGGAAGCTTGGCCAACCTACCTGTGCCCAGACCAATTGAATCAGAATTTCAGGAGGAGGGGGCCCAGATGTTTATAGTTCTTCAATCTCCCCAGGTGATTTCAATGTACAGCCAAGGTTTGCAAACCACTGACCTAGAGAGAGGGGGAGGGAAAATGACAGCAAGTTTTCTGGTTGTGTGTGACGAGTGCTCTGGAAAACATAACACAGTACAGACTAAAACGAGAAAATATCAACAACGGGCTGGGGCGGTGAACAGCCATGTAGGAATGGGCATGTCTCCAGCTCAACAGCAGACCTGTCCTACCTGGCTTCCATGGCAACGACATTGTATTGGCAGCCCTGGGAAGGAGAAGTCTGGACGCTGCCACGCTTTTGTAAAGCTTCTCAGGAAGTTGGCCCTTGGCTGTCTAGCTGACTGTCCCCGGGCCTCCTAAGAACTGAATGTTTTCTTCCACAAGTTGTAAAAATAAGCAAAGAAGAAAATCCCCTTCGGCCTATGAGGAAATGCTCTAAGGTAACCTTCTTTGTTTTGTACTGTGGATTGCTGAGATGGGGTTCGTTCTATCTGGCAGTTCCGGCACCTTGGATGATGGCCGATTCACGCATTTCTCAATAGAGTCTTTTTTTTTTTTTTTTTAAGAGCAGTTTTAGACTCACAGCAAAATTGAGTGGAAAGTACAGAAAGTTCCCGTCTAAGCACCCTCCTCTCTCCTGAACACACATTCACCTCCACCATCAGCAGCTCTCCCCAGTGTGGGACATTTGGTGTAACTGGTAGACCAACATTGACACATCATTATCAACCGAAGTCCATAGTTTACCTGAGGGTTCATGCTTTGCATTGTGCGTTCTGTGGGTTTGGGAAAAGGCAAAAGGACGTGTATCCACCATCATAGTATCATAGAGAATAGTTGTGCTGCCCGAAAAAGCCCTTCTGTGCCACCTCTTCAACCCTCACTCCCCCCAAACCCAGAACAAACACTAACCTTTTTTTTTTTTTTTTTCGGTCTCACCTCTTCCAGTACGTTATAAGGTTGGAATTGTATAGTATACGGTCTTTTCAGATTCACTTCTTTCACTAAGTAGTATGCATTTAAGGTCCCTCTATTTATTTTTGTGGCTTCATAGCTAATTTCCTTTAATCGTGGAATAATAGTTCATTATTTTGATGTACCATAGTTTGTTTATTCATGGACCTATTGAAGGACATCTTGGTTGCTTCCAAGTTTGGGCAGCTCTGAATAAAGCTGCTATAAACATTCGCTTGCAGGTTAAGGAACATATTTGATGGCTTGCATGGTAAGAGTAGGTTTAGTATTGTAGGAAACTATTAAACTGGCTTCCAAAGTGGCCAGTTTGCAGCCCCATCAGCAGTGAATGAGAGTTCCTGCTGCTGCACGTCCAGGCCTGCAGCTGGTGGGCCATACGATTCTAGTCAGTATGTAGTAACATCGTTGTTTTAGTTAGCATTCTCTAATAACACGGGAGGTTGAACGTGTTCTTATTGTTTATTTGCCATCTATGTATCTTCTTTGGTGAAGTGTCTATTCAGATATTTTGGCCATTTTTCAATCAGGTTGTTGATTTTCTTACTGTTGAGTTTTAAGTGTAATTTGCATATTTTGCATTTTGCATTTGGTCATATGAGATATCTTTTGCAAAAAATTTCCTCCCGATACGTGGCTTGTTTTCCCATTCTCTTGACAGTGCCTTTGCAGAGCTGAACTTTTTAATTTTAATGTAGTCCAGTTTATCATTGTTTTCCTTACATGGATCATGTCTTTGGTCTTGTATCTAAAAAGTCATTGCCATGCTTAAGGTCATCCGGATTTTTTCCTACATTATCTTCTAGGAGTTTTATAGTTTGACACTTTATATTTCAGGCTATGATCCATTTTGAGTTAATATTTCTAAGGGCGTAAGGTCTGCATCTAGGTTTGTTTTTTTTGCCCATGGATATCCAGTTGTTCCAGCACCATTTGTTGAAAAAACAATCCTTTCTCCATTGGATTGCCTTCGCTCCTTTGTCAAAGAGCAGATGACTGTATCTGCGTGCTTCTCTTTCCTGGCTCTCTATTTTGTCCATGTATTTATTTTTCTATCCTCTGGTTAATAGAACACTGTCTGGATTGGTGTAGCTTTAAAGTAAAGCTTGAAATTGGGTAGCGTCAATCCTCTGACTTTGTTCTCCAGTATTATGTTGACTATTCTGGGTCTTTTGCCTCTCTCCACACACTTTAGAATCAGTTTGTCAATACCCACAACATGACTTTCTGGGGTTTTGATGGGATTACTTTGAGTCTATAGATCAAGTTGGGAGGAACTGACTCTTAACAATACAAAGTCTTCTGATTCATGAACATGGAATATCTGTCCATTTATTTAATTCTTTGTTTTCTTTCATCATTTTGTAGCTTTTCTCATATATATCTTATACAAATTTTGTTAGATTTATACTAAATATTTCATTTTTTGGTACTAATATAGATGGTTTTATGTTTCTAATTTCAAGTTCCAATTTTTCATTGCTGATATATAGGAAAGCAATAGACTTTTGATATTAACCTTGTATCCTGCAACCTTGCTGTAATGGCTTATTCCAGGAATTTTTTTGGGGGGAGGGTCATTTCTTTGGGATTTCCTATGTAAACAATTATGTCACACGTGAACAAAAGAGATTTATTTCTTCCTTCCCCATCTATATACCTTTTATTTCTTTTTCCTGTCTTTGCATTGGTTAAGACTGCAGTATGATGGTGAAGAGGAGGGGGCATACGTTGCTTTGATCCTGATCTTAGTGGAAGGGCGTCTAGTTTGAGCTTTGAACGAGGACCATGACTATGAGAACTCTAAAAGAGGTCTTGATATATATACATTCCGTTCTTATCTATATCTCTGGTCTTTTGCTTTCTATTGGAACCGTCCCCTCTGCCTGTGAGCATAACAAACAAAAGCCCCTAACAACTTTCCCTTGACCCTTTAACAACTTCTGGCTACTCTCCTTTCTCCTTCCTTTACTTTTGAGCCAAACTCTTCTGTTCCAAATATCCATTTCCCTGCCTCCCATTTCCTCCTTAAACTAATGCAATCTGGCTTCTCGCTCCGCTCCTCCAATGAAGCCATTAAGCAAAAGTTCAATGTAAGTGCAGTGGTTATTTCTTAATCTTTATCACACTTGACCTTTTTGTAGCATTTGACCCCACTAACTAAACCATACTTCTTAAGACTTTCTCTTCCTTTCGCTCTCAGGGAGTGATACCACTTATCCTGATTTTCTTCCTATTGTTCTGTGTTTGTTCTTAGTATCTGTGGCTGGATCCTCTTTTTCTATGGCCCTAAGTGTTAATGTGCCCCAAGACTCAATCTACCACTTGTTCTTTATTGACATCTATTCCCCATTTGCTGGAGAGCCCCAAATCTCTATTACCGTCAGATCGCTCTTTAGCTCAGACCCAGTTGTGATAATTACATTATCAGTGTTTTCCGAAGTGTAGTGTTGAGCAGATTCGACACAATTTAGTAGTAGAAAAATCCCTTACCACAGATGAAGAAATTAAATTCAGAGACTGACACTTAGAAAGTTCTAGAAACAGGATGTGATTCCATCCACTTTGATTCTAGAATTGTGCTGTCCAATAAGTTAGCTGCTAGCCATATATGGGAGTTTAAAATTTAAATTAATTAAAATTAAATTAAAAATTCAGTTTCTTAGAGTGCCTGGCTGGCTCAGTCAGAAGCGTATGTGACTTTTGATCTTGGGCTTGTGAGTTCATGCCCCACATTGGGCGTAGAGCCTGCTTAAAAAAAAAAAAAATCAGTTTCTTAGTCACACTAGCCGCATTTTCGTTGCTCAATTGCCACATGTGGCTAGTGGCTTCCCTACTGGAAAGCACAGTATAAAACATTTCCATCATCACTGAATGTTCTATTGAATATTGCTGCTCTAGACTTCCTCTAATCACATCTGGAAAAAGTACTTTCCTCCGTCTTCCTTCTCATTCCGCAATGAAGAGGTGATCCTTATTCACAGTTGCTTGTGTAGCCTTCCACAACTTTCTCTAAACAAATGCACATATAAATACCCATATAATACACATTTGTTCTGTGCTGAGGTTTTTTTTTTTTTTTTTTAAGATTTTATTTATTTATGTGACAGAGAGACAGCCAGCAAGAGAGGGAACACAGCAGGGGGAGTGGGAGAGGAAGAAGCAGGCTCCCAGCCTGCTGGGAGGAGAACTCCTCCTGCAGAGGAGCCCCATATGGGACTCGAGCCCAGAACGCCGGGATCACGCCCTGAGCCGAAGGCAGATGCTTAACGACTGCGCTATCCAGGCACGCCCTGTGCTGTGTGTTTTTAAAAACAGGATCAAATTATACATATTGTTCTGTAACTTGCTTTGTTACTTAAAAATTGATCTTAGACCAACTTCCACATCAGATATTTCAAAACTGCCAAATTATTTTCCAGAGCAGACGTGCCATTTACAATCTCACCAGCAGTTAATGAGTTATCCAGTATCTCTGGATACTTGTCAGCATTTGGAGTTGTCACTGCTAAATTTTAGCCAATCTGATAGGTTATGGCGGTACCTCATTATGGTTTTAATTTGTATTCCACTATTGACGAATGATGTTGAACATCTTATCATGTGCTTATTTGCCATCTGTATATCCTCTTAAGTGAAATTTCCATTTGTGTCTTTTGTTTATCTTGTGATTGGAATTTTTTGTTTTGTTTACTGTTGAGTTTTGAGAATTTTTCGTATTTTCTAGATACTAGTCTTTTGTTGGATATATGGTTTGCAAATATATTCTCCTAGTCTGTAACTTATCTAATTTCCTCTTCACAGGATCTTTCACAGAGAAAATGTTTACAATTTTCATATAGTCCAATTGATCAATTTTTCCTTATGAGAAGCATGATATTAGTGTCTAGTCTGAAAACACTTTGCCAAGTCCTAGATCCAGAAGATTTTTCTCCTATAATTTTTCCTAAATACTTAATAGTTGTATGTTTTACATTTAAATTCATGATCCATTTTAGTGATTAATTTTTGTATAAGGTTTAAAGTTAGGTCGAGGTTGTTTTTGTTTTTGTTTTTTTGGGTTTTTTGTTTTGTTTTGTTTTTTTTGTTTTGCCTATGGATGCTCAGTTGTTCTAGTACCATTTGTTGAAAAGTGTATCTTTTCCCCGTTGAATTGCATTTGTACCTTTGTCAAAAAATCTGTTGGTCATATTTGTGTGGGTTTATTTCTGGGTTCTCCTTTTTGTATTGAGGTATAATTGACATTATATTATATTGATAATGACATTTTAATTTCAGGTACACAACATAATGGTTGATAGATGCGTATATTGCAAAATAATCATCGCAATAAATCTAGCTAACATCTGTCATCATACATAGTTATAAAATTTTCAAGGTTCTTTTAGCAGTTTTCAAGTATGCAAAACAGTATTATGACCCACACCATCAATTGATGTGGTCATATGATTTTTCAGTGGATTACACTGGTTAATTTTTTTTGTTGAATCAGCCCTGTACCCTTGAAATAGACCCCCATTTGGTCATAGTGTGTAATTCCATTTATATGTTGCTAAATACTGTTTTCTAATATTTTGTTAAAGATTCGTGTGTCTATATTCTTGAGGGATATTGGTACATAGTTTTTATTTATTTTTTATTTATTTATTTTTTGTATGTCTTTGGCTTATTTTGATATCAGAGTCATACTGGATTCATGAAATGAATTGGGAGTTTTCTCCTCTTCCATTTTCTTGAGAATATTGTGTAGAATTGGTATTAATTCTTCTTTAAATGTTTTTGAAATTCTCCAATGAAACCATCAGGCCTGGAGATTTCTTTTTTCTTTTTAGATTTTTTTTTTAAAGATTTACCTATCTATTTGAGAGAGACAGAGAGAGAGTGGTTGAGAGAGAAAGAAAGAGAGGAGGAAGGGGCAGAGTGAGAGGGAAAGAGAATCCCCAGCAGATTCCCCATTGAGTTTGAAGCCCGATGCGGGGCTCAATCCCAGGACCCTGAGATCAAGACCTGAGCTGAAACCAAGAGTCAGACACTTAACTGACTGAGCCACACAGGTGCCCTGAGATTTCTTTTGGGGAAAGTTTTAAGTTATGAATTCAGTTTACTTTAATACTTAGCTATTCAAATTATCTATTTCATATTGGGTGACTTGTGAAATTTATGTTTCCTGAGGAATTGGTCCATTTTACTCAGTGGTATCTCCTTTCATTTGTGATACTGGTAGTTTGTGTCCCCTCTGTTTTTCTTTCCTTTTCCTTTTTTTTTTTTTTTTTGTCAGTTTGCTAGAGGTTTGTCAATTTTATTGTTCTTTCAAAGAATAAGCTCGTTTCCATTATTGTTTTTCTGTTGTAAATTTCATAGATTTTTGCTCCTTTCTTCTTATTTTTTTCTTTCTTTTGGCTTAGGTTTCCTTTTCACATCTTTTTGCAGGTTTCTGGGGTAGGAGCTCAGATTACTGATTGCGATTTTTCTCCTTTTCTAATGTATGCTTTAGTGCTATAAATTTTCCTCTCCACATTGCTTTAGCTGTGTCCCACATGATCCAGCATGATTTTTATTCGGCTCAGCGTACTTTCTACTTCTTCGAGAGATCCTCTTTGATTCTTGGGCTATTTAGAAGTATGTTGTTTAGTTCCCAAGTGTTTGGAGATTTTCCTGGTAGCTTTCTGTTATTGATTTCTAGTTTGATTTCACTGTAGGCAGAGAACATACTCTAGATGATTTCAATTTTTAAACATTTGTTAAAGTTTGTTTGATGACCCAAGATATTGTCTATCTTCGGTATACGTTCTGTGATAACTTGGAGAAAATGTGTATTCTGCTATTGATGGGCATTTATAAAGGTTGGTTAGCTCCTGCTAGCTGTAGTGTTGTGGAGTTCTTCTATATCCTTCTATATCCTTCTATATCCTGATTGTATGTCCAGTTATTCTTTCAGTTATTGAGAGAGGAGTCTTGAGGTCTCCAACTATAATTGTGAATTTTTCTACTTCTTTTAGTTCTGTCAGCTTTTACTTCACATATTTTTTTTTAAGATTTATTTATTTATTTGACAGAGATAGAGACAGCCAGGGAGAGAGGGAACACAAGCAGGGGGAGTGGGAGAGGAAGAAGCAGGCTCATAGTGGAGGAGCCTGATGTGGGGCTCGATCCCATAATGCCAGGATCACGCCCTGAGCTGAAGGCAGACGCTTAACCGCTGTGCCACCCAGGCACCCCTACTTCACATATTTTGCAGCTCTGTTTCCTGCATATACATTTAGGATTGCTACATATGTAGATGGGTCATTGCCCTTTCCTGCCTCTGGTAGTATCTTTTGGTCCGAAGTAGAATCTATATGGTGATACTATAACCACTCATGCTTTCTGAGATTAATGTTTACATTAGTGTTTGCATGGTCGTAT
Source organism: Ursus arctos (assembly GCF_023065955.2). Lineage (NCBI taxonomy): Eukaryota > Metazoa > Chordata > Mammalia > Carnivora > Ursidae > Ursus > Ursus arctos. Next base: position 46,234,468 of record NW_026622819.1, on the reverse strand, counting down.
CTGTATTAGTGTTGGGGTGAATGTAGAGCATGAAATCAGCCATAATACCTGGCTTGCTAAAATGTAACACGGAGGCCACTCAGGGCAGGGAAGATTTTGGAGAAAGGCATAGGCCTTTGGAATGCCCAGGCCCGCGTGACCACTCCGCCATTGCGCAGGGAGTTGCCTTCCGGAAACTTTCCTAGCCCAAACAACCACCCTGTGATCTAGGAGATGCAGGCATTGTCCCTCAGGCTGTGTTTAGCAGAACTCGTAGAAAACACAGCTTAGCCTATCGTATCTTTCCTGTAAACAGATCCTCCTGTTTCAGTAAGGCCCCTTGTCTGGAGAAACAGGGATAAGGATTTGTGCTGATCCTGAAGTACCAATAAGAGCGGGAGCAAAGAAGAGCGAAGGGTCCTCGCCTCTGAGCCTTGACTCCTTTGCCTTCTCCTCTCTTTCACAGCAAAGTCTGGAGTCATCTTTTATCCGTTGGTACAGGGATTGCTGGCCATTCCTGGCATATTAGTTTGCTAGAACTGCCATAACAAAATACCATAGACTGGGTGGTTTAAAAAATATATTTTTGGGGGGCGCCTGGGTGGCACAGCAGTTAAGTGTCTGCCTTCGGCTCGGGGCGTGATCCCAGCGTTATGGGATCGAGCCCCACATCAGGCTCCTCCACTATGAGCCTGCTTCTTCCTCTCCCACTCCCCCTGCTTGTGTTCCCTCTCTCGCTGGCTGTCTCTCTGTCAAATAAATAAATAAAATCTTTAAAAAAATAAAAAAATAAAATAAATAAATAAATAAATAAATAAATAAATAATATATTTTTGGGTCACCCGGGTGGTTCAGTTGGTTAAGCATCTGCTTTCATGGCTCAGGTCATGATTCCGGGGTCCTGGGATTGAGCCCTGCATTGGGTTCCCTACTCAGTGGGGAGTCTGCTTCTCCCTCTTCCTCTGCCCCTCCTCCTGCTCTTGCTCTTTCTCTCCATCTCAAATAAATAAATAAATAAATAAATAAATAAATAAAATCTTTAAAAATATATACCTGTATATTTTCTCACAATTCTGGAAGATAGAAGTCTAAGATCAAGGTGTCAGCAGGTTTGGTTTCTTCTGAGGTCTCTGGCTTGCAGATGGCTGCTAAGTCTTACTGTGTCTTCACTTTGTCATCCTCTTTTTGTGTCCTATTCCCTCTTCTTATAGGGACATGAGTCATATTGGATTAGGATCAACCCCATGACCCTTTTAAATTAGCTCTTTAAAGGCCCTAATGCTAAATACCGTTACCTTTTGTGATACTGAAAGTTAAAACATTAACATGAATTTGGGGGCGATACAGTTCAGCCTGTAATAGTATATTTCTATCCTTTTATTCTCAACCTGCTTCTCTGTGTATATTTGAAGTGTAGATAGCTGATCATGCATGCAAACTGATAATGCTTTTTAATCCACTCTCCCAAGCTCTCCTTTTTAACTGAGGTTTTTAGACCATTTCCATTTAATGAAATTATTAATACATTAAGACCTAAGTCTCCCATTTTATATTTCATTTTTAAATTTATTCTGTTTTTCTTTCTATTTTCTTTTTCTTGACTTCTTGTGGGTTACTGGAACGTTTTTTAGAGTTTCATTTTGATTGATCTGTCATGTTTTTGAGTGTGTCTCCTTGTATAGATTTTTAGTGGTTTCTCTATGTATTGCGTAATACATGCCTAACTTGTCTCAGTCTACTAGTGTCAATATTTTACCAGTTTGGATGAAGTATGGAAACTTAATCTCCCTTCCCCTCCTCCCACTCATAATATAATTGTGTTAAATAGTTCCTCTACATTAATTAAGAATTTCCTTCATCTGAGAATGTCTTTATTTCCCCTTTGTTCCGGAAGGTATTTTTACCAGATATAGAATTCATGTTTGACAGTTCTTTTCTTTATGACTTGAAAATGTGTCACTTCCTTTGACCTCTATGGTGTCAGATGAGAAATCCACTGTCACTCAAATTCGTGTTTCCCCCCCCAAACAATGAGTCATTTCTCTCTTCTGCTTTTAAGATTTTTTTCTTTGTCTTTAACTTTCAGAAATGTGACTATGATTTTTCTTGGTGTGGAATGATTTTTTTGATTTCTCTCGTTTGAGGTTTTCTCAGCTCCTTGAATATATGTTTCTTTCTTGCCTAGTTGAAAAGTTTCTAGCCATTATTACTGGTTCCCATTACTCTTTCCTCTCCTTCTGGAACTCCAATGATGTGAGTGTTAACTCTTTTGTTTTAGTAGTTAGGGTTGCTAAGACTCTGGGTTTGTTTTTTGTTGTTGTCGTTGTTGTTTTTGTCTTTTTTCTTTCTGTCACTAGATCAGGTAATTCTATTAGTCTGTCCTCAAGTTCTCTGCTTTTCTCCTCAATTATCTCCACTCTAGTATTGAGCCCATCTGTCAAGTTCTCATTTCAGTTATTTTATTTATTGTATTTTTCAGTTCCATGATTGCCATTTGCTTCATCTTTGTAACTTTTGTTTCTTTGTTCACAGTCCTCAACATTTTTAGGAACAAACTATGTCTTAAAGTAATGGCTATTTATTTAAATACTTCAGTATACCTCTCTAAAATATGAAATAAAATTTTTATGTCATCACCATAATTGTACCTATAAAACCGGTGATCATTATTTAATACCAGTTCATATTTGAATTTCCTGATTTCCCCCTGTCTGTTTATAATTGATTCATTCAAATTAGTAACCCAACAAGACCTGCAGACAGCATTTTGTTCTTTTGTCTTTTAGTTTCTTCTCCTCTCGAATAGTGACTCCTCCCTTTTGTCCATGCCATTGACTTGTTGAAAAACTAGATGAGTTGTTCTTTGAAATGTCCCACATTGTGGACTTCTCAAATTGTTTCATTTCCTGTAAATGAGAAGTTACAGTTAAGTGCCTGATTAGATCCAATTTCAATATTTTTGTGAAAAATACTTCATAGGAGGTGTTATTAAAGTGCTGTTTCTAACAGTAAAACATTGAGGGGAAAAACTTAACTATTTAGTAAAGGGGACTTATTTAAATAAATTATGACATGCCCATAGTGGACAATCAATACTGAAGACATTAAAAAATGTGCAATAAAAAGAGCATTTAAATAAAAATGTGAGAATACAGAGCATGTTCATATTGCAAGAAATGAGAAAAGTTCTTCACCAAAGCTAAGATATGCCCTGAGTGATTATGAATGGCAGGGTCTACATCACAACACTACTGATTAGTGGTGGGATCAATAAGCTATTTAGCCTGTTTTTCCTTTGTAGGAAATAAAGAGAGATACATAATGATCATTCATTACTTTGTGATCATACTAATATAAAACCAATGGAAGCGATCTTATGAATACTTTAAAAAATAATAAAAAATAATAAAACTTTAAAAATTAAAAACTTAAATAAATAATTTAAATTTACACCCCAGAAATACAATGCTGTAAAGAGGGTGTAAATCTCTGTGGCTTCCTGCAGGTCCCCCAATGACTTCAAACTCCCTTCTTTAAAGAGGGAATACGGGGGGCGCCTGGGTGGCACGGCGGTTAAGCATCTGCCTTCGGCTCAGGGCGTTGCTGGCTGTCTCTCTGTCGAATAAATAAATAAAATCTTTAAAAAAAAAAAAATAAAAATAAATAAATAAATAAATAAATAAATAAAGAGGGAATACGGAGTGAAGCCAGACAACACATGCCTGGTTTCGGGCTCCTCTTGCATCAAGAACCCAGAACCCGGGCAAGGAGGCAGACAAGACAAATTAGAAACAAAATGTAAGCGTCCCCCAGTTTAACAAGGAGGGTTTTTAGCTGTTCCTTTTCAACCCAGAGATTCAGGGAACCCTCAGCACATGAATGCCCCACCCCATGGCAGACACACTGGGCAGTCACCCTTAGGCACAGTCCAGGCTGTGTCATGTGGGTACCCCTCCCCCCCTCCATGCCCACTGTAAGGGGCACCAGAGGCCAGCCAGGCCACAGCTGTGAAAGGAGGACCTGACTTCGGAGGCCTCACCATTTCCTCTCTGGGCTCCTTCTCCTTGTATGCAGCACCCCCCCACCTTTCCCACTTCTTATTTCCAAACATCTTCCTCCTCCCAGGCCCTCTCCCCAGACCCACATTGGTTCTTACTGTATATGTATTCTGCAGAAAGCTTTTCTTTGAGGCGGAATAGGGTGGTGACCGGGTGTCCAGGCTTTGGGCACGTGGAAGCGTCTGGCTCTCCCACTTGCTAGCATGAGGCTTCAAGCAAGTAATTCACAACTCTGAGTTGGTTTCTCTAAAGTGTCATTGGAAACACAGAATGTGAGCTTGAAGGTTTTCCAAATATTTGTCATCCAATGGCAGTTTTGCCAGGTTTCCAATGGCAGGTTTTGGAGTTGAAACTGAGGAAGTTTTTTCTCTTCTGTTTTCTCCTCTCTACTTTCCAACTAAGTATTTAGCAGAGAAAAGACTTAAAATAATTGAAAGGAAATATATATATATTTTTTTTCCCCCTGAACTCTTATGTAAAATTTAACACAGCTAAAAAGACAGAGGAACAGATAACAATTATTCTTTTTTCTCTTTGCTTACACCCACTCCCCCATTTATCAAAGGGAAATTGTCATTAGCTGAATATATTCCAAGGTTGTTTCTTTGTACTTTGTTTAGTTTTAAAAGAAATGCACTTAAGAAAAATTCCTTACATTTCCATAGGGCTTTATTTACAATGTATTTTTATATACTTTGCTGGCTAGCGTATTTTCCCCCTTAAGTTCTGCTGCTAAAACCAGCTATTTTAAGGTATAATTTACATACAATAAAATTCACTCATTTTAAGCATATATCATATTGGCAAATATGTACGTTTATGTAACCACCACCACATTCAAGATACAGACCTTTCCATCACGCCAGGGAGTTCCCATGGACCTCTTCGCAGGCGACCCCCTCCCTTCCTCTCTGGCCCTGAGCAACTCCTGATGTGTTTCCTTATCTCTACAGTTTTGCCTTGTTTTAGGACCTCATGGAGATGACATAGTGTAGTATATAGTCTTTTGTGTCTAGATTTTTCACCTGACCTCATGTTTTTGAGATGTTGTATGTATCGGTAGTTTCCTCTTTTTTTATTGCCGCCTAGCATTTTGTTGTGTGAATGTTCCAGTTCTTGGTGACTGGGAATATTACAGGCATTTACGTACTTGGGTGGACATATTGTTATTTCTCTTGGGTGAATATCTCAGAGTGAAATTACTGTGTCTTTGGCAAGTGTACGTTTAACTTGGCGCTGATTGTTTGCGGGAAGATACTTTACTCGTCACAAAACCTCTGTACCAGAGGAAGGCAGCTGTTCCTACTTCACAGAGGAGGAAACTCACCCATGAGGAAAGTTTGCTGCTTGACTCAAACTTTTCTGCCTTTAAACTTTGGACTTGCTAAGACTAAGACATACATATCTGGCATCCATTGCCTTTTTATTTTTTTATGTTTTCTTTCTCTTCCAATCTTTTGTTTTAATGTGAGAATGTAAATTAATTGTTATACAAAATTGAAAAATATAGACATATAAAGAAAAAGGAGCCCCAAATTGTTTATTTCCTCTGCTCAGAGGGGACCGTTGTTCATGATTTTTGTATCATTGTGCCCGCTTGTGTCTGTGTGGGTGTGTTTTCTCTTACAAATACAGTTAAGATTGTGTGTAATCTTTTCTGTCTTGATTGCCACATTCAATTGTGAAGATCGTTTTCCTCACTCCCGCCCTGAAGATCTTTTCACAACAATAAATATACACCTACAATATCCTTTTCAGGGGTTGCTGAATGTTTATATTGATGATGCATTATGAACGTTTATATTCATGGCACATGGCAATTGGTTATATTCAATTTTGTGCTATTATTAGTAATAATGTTATATTCATTTTTAACAATTTATTTGTATCTCCGCCTATTTGCAAAATGTACTTGTGCATTTTGAGATGAATTGATTTTCAGATTCATCATTCTTCAAAAGCATGGCTTTGATTTCTTTCCAAGTTACCTTAGCGGTGTTGGTGAGGGGATTGGGCTCGCTGTGAAAATGAGAAACTGAACACGTCCGAGTGAAGAAACAGCTCTGTTACATAAGACACTCAGGTGGTAGGTTTTGTACTTTGTCTCAATTTTTTTTTTTTTTTTTTTTGGATATGAAAAACATCCCTCCTACCTCACAAAAGAGGAACTTGGAGTAAAAATTTGGCAGCGAAGAGTCTGAGAAGAACAAGTTTCCTTTAACAATGCAACTCCAGAAGTTTCACTTCTCCCTCTTCCTCGTCCCTGCCCAAGTGAGAAAATCTTTTAAAATGCATGGAGCCAGTTGAAAAGAACTTCGATATTAGAGTGGGGGTAGCGCTGATGGCAGGGAAGAGCCAATTCAGTAACCCGCCAAAATGACAGGGATAAAAATAATCCAGTTCCTCTCTGAGAGTGGCCATTCCCAAATTGTCTCCGTGTAGTCACATGAACTAAACTTACTCCCCTTGAGTTCCCATGGAGAATAACTCTTCTCAAAATTCTCTTTGCCAGAGATTAAAGTAAAAGAGGAGAGGCAGTAGAGGAGATTAATTCACACTTAAAATTATTTGTCCACTCCTGCTGCTTCATTTTCTAAAAAGAATATTTTCAAAGACTTGAGGTAGAAGGAAGTTTAGATGATTTAGTTCAGCCTCCTCATTTTATAGATGGGGAAGTCGGTGGAGAATATAATGTTTACATTTCATTTCGATCTTGTTTTCTTTTCCTCTGAAGGTCTAGTTCTTCAATTCTGCTTATGTAACTCTTTTTGAAAAGAGTTCTTTCCCTACTAACTCCTTGATTGCCATGACTGGACTGGATTTTCTAACAGAAAATTATTTTCTTTCTTCCGGGGTCGTGGTTTCGACCTCTCAGGACTATTTCATTCAAGAAATGATCTGTTGAACTTCCTTCACGTAATCCACTACATTTTTCTCTATCTTTAACCTTTCTTGTTTCCTTCCTTCCTGTTTTACAGGAAGAAATAGCCTTTTTCCTACAAAGGCAAACTTTTCATTTACTCTTTTTCCCTCTTTTTGTTTCATAATTTTTTTTAAAGATTTTATTTATTTATTTGACAGAGAAAGACACAGCCAGCAAGAGAGGAAAGACAAGCAGGGGAGTGGGAGAGGAAGAAGCAGGCTCCCAGTGGAGCAGGGAGCCCGATGCAGGGCTCGATCCCAGGACCCTGGGACTACGCCCTGGGCCAAAGGTAGACGCTTAATGACTAGGACACCCAGGCGCCCCCAATTCTTTTTTTTTTTTTTGAAAAGCAATCCATGTCAATTGAAGTAGAAAGTAGCTGTCAACAGCAATCTCTATCTCAGCAATAATTGTTTGGAAAATATAAAAATAAGGTATAAATCCCATTAGCAAGAAAAAGCATATAGTATGTAGTAATGAATCAAAGATGCACAAGACCTATATGAAAAAAAATTAAGACTCTATTAAGGAACACAAGACAACCGGATGTGCCCAGCTAATGAATGGAATGATTTAACGTTTGTAAAGATATCAATTCTTTTTTAATAAATCAGGTCATTTAAGCTAATTCCAATAAAAATTCAACAAGGTCTTTTTTCCCCAGTTTTATTGAGATATAACTGACGTATAAAACTGTATTAGTTTTAGGTTTAGAACATAACTTGGTATGTGTATATATTGCAAAATGATTACCATAATAAGTTTTGTCAACATCCATTATCTCATGCGGTTACAATTTTTTTCTTTTGATGAGAACTTTTAAGATCTACTCTTTCAGCAATTTTCAAATATACAATATAGTATTATTAGCTTCAGTGACCATACTGTACATTACATCCCAGAACTTATTTATCTTATAACTGGAAGTTTGTGCCTTCCAACTACCTTGACCGTGCCCAAGCCATCCTCTAACGGGTTCTTTTTAAGCACTCAACAACTGATTCTAGAATCTTCAGGGAAGTATAAAATATAAAATAGCAAATAATAATAATAATAATAATAATAATAATAATAAATAAAAATAAAACCAAAGGTAGTGGGAGTGTTCAAAACCACTCTTCTTAATATTAGAGCCTGTTACCAAGCCATCATATTAAATAATGTGATACGGTCACAAGAACACCAACAAAAGCCCAAATGCAACAGAATAAATAACACAGAGCACACACATGGCCACATACATTTAGCTACCTGTCTAATATGCTACACAGCATACAACAGAGATAGCATCACCAACCAATGAAGAAAGGATAGATTTTTAGGAGAAAGTAATGAGAAAACTAACTTATTTATAGAAAAAAAAATGTTAGATTTCTACCTCCTATCATATATAATGGTGAGCTCCAGAGGGAGACCAATTAGAGATCCATTGCAAGACCAAACCATAAAATTAGTGGAAAAGCTATAGGCAAATATGATAATAATCTTGGAGTGGAAAAAAAAAGTGATCTGGTGTTTGGATTTGGCAGTACTTATGAAAATTAAGTGTGTGACTAGCCTATGGTTTAATAATCCCTTTCCTGGATATCTACCCCTAAGAAATCCTTTCTCTAGTCCATGTAAGGATGTGTAAGAGATTGGTCATTGAAATATTTTTTTGTGTTAGTGAAGAGTTGGAGGCTCTCATCATTAAGAGAATATATGAGTATAATAGGGGATATGTCCCTACAAGGGACATATTAGAAGCCAAAAGATTAATGTACATATAGTAACACAGATCTCAAACATAGGGTTAAGTAAAAAAAAAAAAAAAAGCAGAATGAGAGCTATAGCCAAATGTTTTGTAAATTGAAAAATAACATACAAGGCAATACTATGCATCTTTCAAGGATACTTACATAGGCAGTGACACTTATTCGATACATTAAAGAAAAGTTGGGATAGGTAAGCAGATATCAGAGAAAATAGGAGGAGGTGTAACAGACCGTGATGATGTTTTGTCTTAAACTGTATGGTGAGCTCCACTCTGCGCCTGTGAAGAAATGCACACGTTCACTCACACAAAGAGAATTTATTCATTGAACAAATACTTATTGAGCACCTGCTGGGAATGAAAGAAAACATGCCACCCAGATCTCAGCATATAGAAATAACCACTCCTGACATTTTGTACACCAGTACTTTTTCCCCCACCTCCTTCTGAATCTTTGACTAACAAAAATTATACTTGTCTGCAGAAACACATTTCCCCCTTTGAATGATATCTTTCCCAATGCTATAAAACCTGCTTTTTATATAAGGACCACAACTTCTTAATCCAGTCATCTGTTGAAGGGCATCTCGGTTCCTTCCACGATTTAGCTATTGTGGACAATGCTGCTATGAACATTGGGGTGCATATGGCCCTTCCCTTCACTATGTCTATATCTTTGGGGTAAATAGTAGTGCAATTGCTGGATCATAGGGTAGCTCAATTTTTAACTTTTAAAGGCATCTCCACACTGTTTTCCAAAGTGGCTGTACCAACTTGCATTCCCACCAACAGTGTAAGAGCAATCCCCTTTCTCCACATCCTCTCCAACGTTTGTTGTTTCCTGCCTTGTCAATTTTTGCCACTCTAACTGGCATAAGGTGGTATCTCAATGTGGTTTTGATTTGAATTTCCCTGATGGCTAATGATTTTGAACATTTTTTCATGTGTCTGTTAGCCATTTGTATGTCTTCATTGGAAAAGTGTCTGTTCATATCTTCTGCCCATTTTTTGATTTGATTATTTGTTTCCTGTGTATTGAGTTTGAGAAGTTCTTTGTAGATCTTGGAGACTGGTCTTTTATCTGTAGTGTCATTTGCAAATATCTTCTCCCATGATCCATATATACAATGGAATATTACTCAGCCATCAAAAAGAATGATTTCACAACATTTGCAGCAACATGGACGGGACTGAAGGAGATAATGCTAAGTGAAATAAGTCAAGCAGAGGAAGACAATTATCATATGGTTTTACTCACTTATGGAACATAAGAAGTAGGAAGATCAGTAGGAGAAGAAAAGGAAGAAGAAAGGGGGGGTAAACAGAAGGGGGAATGAACCATGAGAGACTATGGACTCTGGGAAACAAACGAAGGGCTTCAGAGGGGAGGAGCATGGGGGAATGGGATAGGCTGGTGATGGGTATTAAGGAGGTCACATATTGCATGGTGCACTGGGTGTTATACACAAGTAATGAATCATGGAACTTTACATCAAAATCTAGGGATGTACTGTATGGTGACTAACATAATATAATAAAAAATTATTATAAAAACAAAACAAAACAAAAAACCTGCTTTTTGCCCATCCTAAAAATAACCCATTCTCTTGACCATATATATATATGTCATATAATATATATATATTATATATAATTATATTATTTTATATAATATATAATAATATATAACATATATATTGTTATATATTTATATAATAATATAATATATAAATATATATATATATTTTTTTTAAGAAAAGTTTCTCTTGTGATTTTAAGGTGCAACTAAATCTAGAACCACAGATCTAGACTGATACAGGAGCAAGAGCAAGGCTACAGAGGATTAAATGGTAGCCATGCACATAGTAAGTGTCAGAGCCTCTGACTGTGGACTGTCTCACTTGAATGTTCTTAACCACTCCTCGTTGCTGTTTCCATAAGGCCCAGGTGATATTAGGTTATGTTACATGATGTTGCAGTTAAACAAACAATTTAGTGGTTTAGAACAATAAAATTTTGTTTTTGTTGGCTTTCACTGGACGTCATTGGGGGACGGGTTTCTGCTTGATGTCATTCTCTCTCAGGGATCTAGGGTTGTGGAGCTTTCACTATTTAGAGCCAGTTGCTCTGTCAGGGGGAAGGGAAAATAGTGAGTTGCATGCAAATTCGTATAGACACCCAGCTACAAATGACCCATGACACTTCTGCCCACAGGCACTGGCCAAATCAAGTCACGTGGCCATATCTAACATCACGAGGGTGGGCATGCTACTCCACCATAATCCTGGAAGATAACTGGGATATCTATAGCAATCACCATCACTAAGCCATATGAAATCAAATTGAACTCAACTGCCCACAGCAGCCAGTTATATTTATCTGAGTTTCCACAGTATAATATGACCTGAAAATAGTGATTTCTTTATATTTGAGCCAACTAGGATATCTCCAGGGAAGTTGAATGATGTCCTTTTTCATTTTTTACATCTAGTTCTTCCACTTTCAATTTCTTAATCCAAGTTTTGGGTTAACCAGAAAAACAAGAGTCGGGTTTCCAAGATTTCAGCACTTTCAATTTTATTCAGATGGAAACTCTCTTTTATCTTTAGAGGGTAAGATCCATGTAATAGTGACTTTTTGAACCAGTCAGAACATGTATCCACCCAGGCACCATTTCTCCTTTTCTATTTGTGAGGATGACTTCAAAGGCCAATTGACTCATGCCAGCTTCCTCCTATCGTTGTTTCCACAGCTTATAAAAACCATATCTTCCTAATTCTTTATGATTCCAAAGTACTTGCCCATAAGTGGTCTCATTTAATCCCCAAATCCACTTTATGGTAAAGAGATTATTCAATCCTATTTTACAGATGAAGAAATTGAGGTTCAGAGAGGTGAGACAAGGTCTCATGGAGATTTCTGAAATATTTGCATCTCCTGACAGCCACCCTAGTCTTCTTTATTCTTTGTTATTAGTTTATCTCCTTAATAAATCAAAATATTAATTCATTCATTCATTCATTCATTCACTCAACAAGAACTAGTTATCTGTCGGTTGCCTGGCATGGGGCCAGCTGCAGGGTGTGTGTATACATGGTCCCTTGTTCTGGAAGAGTGCTCTCTTAAAGAAGATACTGTCTGTTGCTCAACCAACAGCCTTTCCTTCTCTTAATATCCTTCTTTAATTTTTTCAGGAAACCAACATATTCCATCTCTTGGTCTCAGAGATGCCAGGTCCCTACCCCAAGCTCGGCAGATGGCCCTAATTGTTTTAAAACAGTCATAAATATGTCATAGGATGGATTTGAGATTTGGCTGTTGGCTTCATTCTAGATAATAAGTTATAAGGGGAAATTTGCTTAGAAGGACTTCCCTTTCCAAATAAAAGTCAAGGAATAATGATGCGAAAGCCACTATGACTGTCCTTTCCCCTTCCCAAAGATGAATTTGATGTTTGGAAGTGTATCAGTCCTCCTGTGATCATGTTGTGACAAACCAACATGGGTCTGAGTCCTTGATGATATTTTTGAATCCCTGGGTTACCTACATCCAGACTTCTTGTTATGAGAGGAGAAAACAAACAAACAAACAAACCCTTAAATGCTTAGACTTCTGTGAATTGGATTTTGTTACTCATAGTTGAATGGATTCCCAAGTGATTCAAAGGACTATTTTGGTGACCGGCTCATACACACACTCTTATTCTTATTTGTATTAGAGTTCTCATTTATTGCCTGTCTACCCCAGCCACTTCCGAGGGACTGTACCTCATCCATAGCTCCCATTTCCCAAATCGCAAATGGAATGATTGAGTTCTTCAAAGGATCTTTCTCCCCATGGAAAAGGCTGATCCTAGGGTAGCCGACTACAGATCTGCCAATGAACTATAGCTTGGGGCCTGTCATGAAAAGAGAACTGGAGGGACTGGAGTTCTCATTCAAAAATCTGGAATTTAGATTGGAGGGAATGAGTCAGTGAGCTCGGAGAGCTGAGTTGAGGGTCACAGAGAGGATTTGGGGATGGAGTGTATGATATAGACCATGAACGAGTTGAAATCATGAGGAAGCTGGTCATGGGGAGAGATTCGGAGAGTGGCGGAGACACCCAAGAGAAGAGTAGAGCAAGTGATGCCTTGGGGATTCCTGATGGGGTACTGATTCCAGACCGTGTGTGCCCTGGCCATGAGTCAGCTCTTCCTTGGGGCAATATTTGCAAACCTCTGTTCTTGTCCTCAAATAAGCTCTAACTAACATACTAGAGAATAACGGCTATATTTTGAGTTACATTTTAAACATCTTCTAACCCCTCTTTCTTGTATGTGTAGTGCAAAAGATAATTTTTTAAAAAAGATGTGCTGGGATTATATGTGAACAACACCTAGCACAGTGGTTAGCACCTAACCACAATTCCGTGACTATTAATTCCTTTCTATTTTCCCTAACAACTAGGCTATAGAGAAGTAGAATGGACTACTTGGAAGGAAGTATGCGAGCAGAAGTGTGACCACATATATCAAGCTTTGGATCGATGGGTAAATTAGTGATCATTTACTTGCCATTTCCCCTCCTAAGATTCCAAGATTCCATGGCTCTCCATGTCTCTGACTGAACCAACTTCTCCAAGTAAACCCATCTATTTTCCTTGCCTTGTATCCATCCCCACAAGGGAATGGGTTAAAATGAATGGTTATACCTAAGGCATATGTCTACCCTACTATATGCCAGACTGGATCCGTATAGATTGAAAAAGGGTTGCTTCCACAGAGGAAGGGATGCAGAGCAGGTAATGACTAGACATGCCCACTATAATAGGTCATTCTGTCTTTTGTGTTCTTCTAACTCTCCTTGAATAGTAGCTACTTAACAATAACTAATATATGTTGGGGATTCACTATTTGCATGGCACTCTGCTAAATGCTTTCCATAGACCATCTCGTTTAGTGCTCACAGCAATCCAAGATGTAGGTACTACTATCTCCATTTTAGAAGGGTAATTAAGCCCAGAGACATTGGGTAATTTGCTTATAGCCTCACAGTTAGTATGTGGTCAAGATGGAACCCAGGTGGTGTTATTTTTCATCCCACAGGAAATCACAAAAAATAAAGAAGCTGATGCAGGGGTATAGAGTGACAGGAAGTTTGCTGAATAGACTCCCATGGTTGACAATAAGCAAGAGAGGCTACCCCTCTACCCCCAGTAAAAGAACTCAGAAAATAGCTCCCTTCCTAGGTTGAAGTCATTTCCTGACCTAAGAGAATACATAGTCATTACCTGCCAAAGTTGGAGGAGATTTAGAGATCTTACAATTCGTTAGTTCTAGACACATTTTGATGAAAATGCTCCTGGTTGTGGAATTCTTTCTTTTATGGGTTTTACTCTCAAGCTCAGTAATTGTCCATAAAAGATGGATTCCTCTTTGCCTCAGACACAGCCCTCCTTCATGTGACTTCTCAGGCCCTTCATGATCTGCCCCTAGCCTGTGTTCTAGCCTTCTCACTTGGCACTTTCATTTCTTCCTTCCTGATTTGAGATCCAGTCATAGAGAAATTTACACACACACACTAATCATAATCCTCATAACACGACATCGTCTCAGTGTTTTTCTACAATAGCCCTGTGTTTTTCTTTTTTCATTTGCTCTTTGTGTGTGTGTGAACATTTAAGTTCTAGATTTCCTTTTTTTTTTTTTTCAAGAGGGAGAGAGGGAGGGGGAAAGTCAGGGGGGGAGGGAAAGAGAGAATCTTAAGCAGGCTCCATGCCCAGTGCAGGGCCCACTGTGGGGCTCAGTCTCACAATCCTGAGATTGTGATCTGAGTTGAAATCTAGAGTCCAATGCTTGACTGAGTGACCCAGGTGCCCCAGTTCTATATCTGCTTTTAAATACTATAATAAAGACCTGTGAAGCTGAAATTCTTTGGTTAGTCTAAAATACCTCACTGTTATCACCACTGAGCTTTTATTCTTTTCACTCTGCCTGAAATTCTTTCCAGGGTACCCCAACCCTCTCCAATGTCCTTGAGGTCTATATTTAAAAAGTGTAGCTGATTCTCTTCTTCCATCTTCAAGACTGGGTTAGGAATCTTCTCTCAACACTCGCATAGTGTTCCGTCCTTCCTCTATCACAACATGCTATGTTGTCTGTTAGCTTGCTTGTTTCCACTAAGAGGCACTAGCCTGTGAGCTTATTGAGGACAAGAATGACTGGTCTAATATTCCTGTCTTAGTGTTCAGCACAGTGCATGGCACACAGCATGAACTCAATATGTAGTTCAAAGGTCGGTGAACTCTTTCTGTTAAGACCAGATGATAAGTATCTTTGGCTTTGTGGACCATGCAGTATCTGTTGCATTTACTCAACTTTGCCATTGAGTGTGAAAGCAACCATAGACAATATGTAAACCTATGGGAATGGCTGTGTTGCAATAAAGATGGGTAGTGGGCTGGATCTTGTCCATGGGCCCCAGTTTGCTGACCCCTGCTATAACTGATGAAGAAATTAATGAGTAAAAATGAATGAGTGGGATTACATTTAACCTCATTTACCAGAAAGTGGTAAATCATAAAGAACTCTTTATTAGAAAACCTGGATTCTATTTCCTTCATGTTACTTGTCTTTTATCTTCTCTGGCCTCCAACAGCCTTGTTTTTATTTTTTTTTTTATTTTTTTATTTTTTTTTTAAAGATTTTATTTATTTATTTGACAGAGACAGCAGAGAGAGGGAACACAGGCAGGGGGAGTGGGAGAGGAAGAAGCAGGCTCCCAATGGAGGAGCCTGATGTGGGGCTCAATCCCAGAACACCAGGATCACGCCCTGAGCCGAAGGCAGACGCTTAACGACTGCGCCACCCAGGCGCCCCAACAGCCTTGTTTTTAAATAGTAATTTAAATAATACCTCCTTTGCTTAAAATTTGAAGCTGTCAGGTCTTTAAGAGTAGGATCTATGCCTTATTTGTCTTTATTCCCAGGGCCTAGCAGAATTCCCATACACCTAAAGTATAACAGGTTGACAAGCCACTTGCTGAATAATTGAAAGGTCAGGGTGAAGCAGGTGTTTGGTGAACCAGGTAGCTGGACCAGATAATTGTGTAAACTCTTAATATTGGAAAAACTTTAGTCATCCAGCTGAATTACCACTATATAGAAGTCCTTCTAGGGTTAAGAACACGGGGTCTTTTGATTCCACATGACTGAAGACGCCACACAAATTGGCTTAAGCTCAATAGAAAATTTATTGGCACATTGATGTGTCTTGTTTCAGGGGTTCAAACTTTGTCAAGGACCAAGGATTCTCTATTTCTCCACTTGCCTTCTGCCTGATTGGTTCTCTCATCAGACAGTCTTCACCCATTGGTGACATAATGGATATCTTTGGATTCAGGCTCATATCCTCACAGCTGAAAAATCTGTGGAAAATAAGGAGTGTTCCTATCTCTCAAAAGTTCCAGAAAATGTGTCAGGGTTGTGTATCCTTGACTTTATTTGGAACAATTGTTCATCCTTGATCCAAACACCATGGCCATGAATGAAATCAATGCCATCTAAATTGTACTGGCTGAGAATGAGGGAGAACTGGCTGTCCAGACACAAACCTCCACACGCAGAGGAAGGCGGCAAAGACCTGAATTACCAAAAACTGCTATGGCCCTCTCTCAAGAATAATATGCTTTAATACAGTAAGACAAATTGAACATCCAGTATTAGGATGTTTGTGAATTCCCTGAAGACTGTCCAGGGACCCTAACCTAGGAAGAGAAGATAACCAAGCCTATTCTCAGTTTCTCTTTCCAGTGTGTGACCCCTTCCAGATGCTAAATTATTATTAACATTTGCATTTCTAAAATAAAAGAATATGTGCACTAAGAAAATCTTTGTTTTAGAATAGCTTTGGATTTACAGAAAAATGATGAAGATAGAACAGAGAGTTCCCATACGCCCTACACCCAGTTTCTCCTATTGTTAACATCTTACACTGTGTAATAGTATATTTGTAATAATTAATAAACCAATATTAATACAATATTATTAACCAAAGTCCAAAATTCCTTTATTTTCACCTACTGGCCTTTTTCCCTTCCAGGAGCCTATCTAAGATACCACGTTACGTTTGGTTGTCACATACCCTTAGGTTCCTCTGGGCTGTTCATATTTTTTCAGACTTTGTTTTATATGATCTCGGCAGTTTTGAGAAGTATTTGTCAAATACTCTGTAGAATGTGTCTCAGTTTGGTTGTTTGATGTTTTTCTCATGATTATACTAGGATTATATTTTTTTGGGAGGAAGACTTTACCACAGAGTTAAAGTGCCATTTACACCACATCATATCAAGGTGCAAACCATCAGTGTGACTTATCTCTATTGATGCTGACCTTGGTTGCATGCCTGAGGTGGTGTTTGCCAGATCTCTCCACTCTAAAGGTAGTCTTTGTTCTTATTATCTTTGCTGGATGTTTTGGAAGAAAGTCACAATGTCCAGCCCACACGTAAGGAGTGAGAGTTATGCTGCACCTTCCCTCTAAGGGGGAAGTCTCTACTTAAATTATTTGGAATTCTTTTGGACAGAAGATTTGTCTCTTCTCCTTCACTTATTTATTGATTCAATCACTATATCAATATAGACATTTATTTTATACTTTGGGTTATAAACCAGTACTAGTTTATTTTATTTTTCAGGTTGTTCCATCTTTGGTCATTGGGAGCTTTTTCAGTTGTTTCCTGGGTTCCGTTAACAATTGCACCATTGTGGGTTCCATCTTCCTTCCTTCCTTCCTTCCTTCCTTCCTTCCTTCCTTCCTTCCTTCCTTCCTTCCTTCCTTCTAGCACTTTCATACTTTCTAGTACAAGATGCTCCAGATTTATTTGAAGTATTTGCTGCCCTAGTCCTAGGATCAGCCATTTCTCCAAAGAGCCCTGGTTCCTTCTACTGGAGAGTGGTACTTAGAAACTAATATCTGGGTGTTAGGTGTGCTCAATAGGTACATTTTTAAAAGTAAAATTATTCTAAAAGGCATAACTAAAAAAATAGTTCAATGCCTTTCCTATTCCTTCCCAACTCTTCTGAGTTGTTTCTTCTTTTTTCTTTCCCTGCTATAGTACAAATAATGTGCTTGTACTGGTATTGTTTGATTGACCACTCTGATCACCATCTATTGACCTCCTCTAAAGGTGAATAGGGTTTGGCTTTCTTGCACCCCCCACTTCCTCTCTGCCCATCTTCCCAATGTATTCATATCATAATTTTGTGTTAAACTAGTAGCCAGAGTTTACATTATCATGACCATATAACTATCTTTCACATTGAGCAAATGTACTATAATTACATATTCTTTCTTGTACAATATATTTGCTTTCCTGATTGTAATCAGTGTCTCATGTTTTCCTTTTCTTAATTTTCTAAATGTTTATCAAAATTCATCCTAAATGATTCAACCCCTTTCTGTCAAAGACCTAATGAATCTATTTTCAAAATACCTAAATGCATGAGACAATCTACCAGTTACACTTACCACTGCCACCTCAAACCTTATCCCTCTGACCTTCTGCTCCAGCCTGCTTTGCTCATTGTGGTAACCAGCCTGCAAAGATGCTTCCCCTTTCCGTCCAGCGAACTTCCTGGAATTCACACCCTTGTATTGTTTCCTCTACTTGAATCTGGGATAGTCTTATAACTTACTTTTTGGCCAACACAATGCAGTAGAAATGATCCTGAATCACGTGCAGGTTTAGGTCATAACCTTTACAGGTTCTTCCTGGGCCTGTTGGAATGCTCATTTTTGAGAAAGCCAGATACTACGTAGAAATTCATTTACTCTGAGACTGCCATACTGTAAGGAAGCCCAAGATGGCTTGTGGAAAGGCCATGTGGGGGGATAGGGTTGCCTGTTCAGCTCTTAGATCTTCTAGGCATCCTATCAATTTGATAAACGTGAGTGGAAAAAGTCATCTTGGATGTTGTCATCTTTTCCATATTGAAGACTTACCCCACATGTCTCAGATCCTTGGTTGTCTATTCATATTTAAAGTGACACACTAAAAACTAGGAGTGCTACGTACATGACTGAGGCTCATGCACTGATGACTTTATTGAAGGACGCTTGTGTTTGTATTGTTGTGGGACACCTAAATATCAATATCTGTAAGTGTTTTTTTAAGGCCATTCAGTTCATCCAGAGATTCAACACCCCAGTTCGCTAGGAAGAGGATTGCACAGTTCACTGGGTATTCAGTGGGAGGTTTTTCTCTGAGTCCCTCTATTTTCATCCCTTCCCCCCATTTTTCTGGCTTCTCTGAGTCCAGAGCCTCATCCAATATTTGTATTTTCACCAATACTTTTATTGTGAGCAATGTTGAATGTATGAGGCTCATTCAGCTGGTTACAATCAAATGAGGTCTTTTTTTTTTTTTTTTTTAATCTAGAGCATTTGTGCATCCTTAAATTCCCTCTCTGGGGCTGGGTGGGATCTGGCTGGCCACTGGTGTGGATGGTCTCATGCCTGTATTACCCTACGGATCACAGGTAAAAGGAGGGTGTAGTGATTTGGGGCATGGACTTTGGGAGCAGGGAGACTTGGGTTTGAGTCCTGTTTCACACCTTAGCTGTCAATGTCATTTATATAGCTCCCTTAAGTCTCAGTTTCTTCATTGTGTTAAATGGGAAAAATATTATCTATTTCTTAGGGTTGTGAGAATTAAATAATACATCTGTATCATGTTGCAGAGTGCCTGGTATATAACCAAGGATTCAATAACCAATGATGATGATCTCAGTCTATTTTACTTACTTACTTACTTAATTGATTAGTTTTATATGGAGCCCAATACAGGGCTTGAACTCACAATCCTGAGATCAAGACCCGAGCTGAGATCAGATGCCACCCAGGTGCCCCTAAGACTCTTTTGGAAAACACATCTGGTTGATTTGATTCCTTCTTTAACTGGTTCTTTGGTTTTGGATAGATCACTGAATCTATAGAGTCCAGCCTTGTAATCTGGTTAATGAATTATTTTTTATGCTCTTCCCCATCAGGTGGCTTCACTTAAAAAGTGGTAGAATTGGGTCCTGACCTTGGGTTTCTTTGTTACCCGAGCCCATCCTCTAATGGCCACAGTAGGCTTCTTCTGTTGAATTCTTCTTTCCTTGTCCAGTAAACTCTAATGGTGATTTTGGCTTATGTGACAGTTGATTGCAGCCCTGCTTTTCTTTGTCTGTTATCAGGGTAAAGGAACCAAAGATCTGAGTGATGGAAAACTAGGTGAATCAGGTTAAGGAAGCAGAGCCAAATTCTAGAATAACTTTCCTTTGGCCCCTATGAGGAGTCCATGTGTAAACAGCTGCCAGTGAGGAGAGTTCGCTGCATTTTATCCTGAGCTGCACAGTAGCCACGCGGACTGTGGCTCCTGCACAGCTCACACACGCACGTACACACAAGCGCATGCATGGATGCTAGCACACAGGTAGGAAACCCCTCAATACACATGGACAAAGGAATACAGGTGCCACCTCACTATCCGTGCACACGTTTGCACACACACTAGTGGCTGGGACAGAAGTGCCCAGCACATTTTATTGTACCTCCCAGATTGAGGGACACCATTCAGGAGGGGGGAAAGGGAAGATTATGAGGCAGAAAGAGAAATGAAACTCAAAGGTCCTGCCCTGTCAGCATTCACTGGAGTATAAGAAATGGGCTTTGGACAGACAGACTGACTCCTGGGGCCTGCCAACCATCAAAATGTCCAAAGGGCCTCTTATTCTCTGGCTGCTGATTGAACTTGGGCGGCTTTCTCTGAGTAAGTGTTCTGAATCCTTCCATGCAGGGGTCCCTGGAGAGCTTGGCCTCCTGTGATAGATTCCCATGGCTGATCCAGCCTTGGTAGAGCGGAAGCCTGCTTCATTCCTCCTTTCCTCCAGGCTTCCTTCTTTGGAGTGCCTCTCGCCTTCCTTGTTACATGGGATTTTATCCTGAGACTGGTTTTGGAGTTTTAGGGTGGGATAATTTGTGTTCATATCAGAAATGACCATTTAAGAAGAAACACAAAATAAGGGGTCAGATGAGATGGGGAAAAGGAATTTCCTCCATAGGTGTTATTAGCACCGTTGGAGCCTGGGGAATTTGTTGTGCAAGAACTCTTATTATAATTCTGATTTTTCCTCTTGATTTTCAGGAGTTTTAGTTTGCTTTTTGTTTTATTCTGCTGGGGAGGAGGCTTCAAAGTGAGGTTTCTTTTCGGCACATTGTTTCCAGGTTTTAGACGATGCAGATGGACACACTCCGGTTGGCCCAGCTTAGACTTCTGCATCCTCGCAGCACAGGGCAAACTGCTCGGCACTGAGTTGCAATTGTGTCTTGTCACTAACCACAAACATTAGGAACCTGTCGAAATTGCTCTGGCTCCTCTGTGTATGAAATGAGGGACTTTGGTAAGACCAGTTTGAACAATCCATGATTCCAGGACTAGACAGTAGCTAAAGTCCCTGGAGCTTTTATAAAGTTCGTCGTTATTTGCACATGACCTTTCAAATATGCTCCATGAGAAAACACCCACATTCCAAGGAAAACAAATGTGTTCTCTCTACCCTTCAAATCTTTGTCATGCTGATTTTTTCTGCCTTTCTTTCCGCTGGAACTACCCGCATTCTCAGGACCCCACCCAAGTAAGGCTTTTCCTGAGCCCTCAGAGCCCCCAGACGGGCGGGTTTGGGTATTTCTGCTCTGAGTTCCTATCTCCCGTGGAGTCATTCATCAGAGAACTTATCGCCCTTTAGTAACTGATCATTTAATTGCCTCTCTCGCCAGATACTCTGTAGGAGTTAACAGAATGAAGGCAGGCCCTGTCACTTTCTTTATCGGTGTCTTCACTGGTCTTTATCTTGTCCTGAGTAAGTTACTGTGTGGAGGTTTTATTAGCTGAAGGTTGCTGGAGTCTATGTCCACATTTCCTGCCACTGGCCGGACACTGATTGTCTGGACTTCTCCAATCCCACTTGAAAGAACCAGCACCTGGAGAATGGTCTGTTTCTTGTTTTTCATTTGTGCCTTTTCAAAAATGACCAATTTAGAAGAGAGCAACTGCTCAGAGTCACCAAGGATCAATCAGGGCTGGATATGCTCTTAAAAGATGTGAAATGAGGCGTACCTGGGTGGCTCAGTCAGTTAAGCGCCTGCCTTCGGCTCAGGTCGTGACTCAGGGTCATGGGATCTAGCCCCGTGTCAGGGGAAGCCTGCTTGTCCCTCTCCCTCTGCCCCTCCTCCCTGTGCTTGTGTGCTTTTTCTTTCAAATAAATAATAAATAAAATCTTGGAAAAAAAGACGTGGAATGAAACCCTTTATTCTGTAAATGGTGAAACTTAAACCCAGGTTGGTAAAGGACCTTTCTTGAGGTCACCAGCTGGAGAAGGAAACCAGCTGGCACCAGAAACTTCGTTGCACCTACCATCCTGGGTAATTTCCGAAGAGGGAAATTGATTTGATGCCAATGATTCCTCTACTCCAAGATACTTTTGTAACAGCAAGGATCAGCTTTTCATCTTATTTCTAAATTCTGAAATGCTTGGTTACTTGTACCAATACTTTAATAATTTCATGTGGCATTTGATACTTCATTGCATGTGAACCTCAGAACTATTTCTGAAGCAAGTATTATATATCCCCTTTGTCTTCTGATGATAATGAGGTCAGGATTATTGTGGCTTTCCTCCAACAGCACAAAAGCAGTAACTGGCAGAATGAGGTTTACAATGTAAGCCTAATGATTGTTGTTCTGCCACACCAAATTGCACGCTTCCTTTTTTTAATATTAATTTTTAATCAGATCAGCGATACAGAAACACCCTTGGTGAGTAAAATAATAGCCGTTATAAAGCTAAAACCCCTTTGACTACTACTTCCGGCCCCAGCTGCGTTCCTCTGATCACAGCGGTGACTGGTACAATGAGTTAGGTGTATGTCCCACCAGACACTTTTCTCTGCATTTACCTTCATTCGTCTCTGCCCTCACAAAAAAATGCAAACTGTTTTATTTATGTTAGCAGATGCTTTTCTATTTCATGTGTTGTTTTGAATTTGCCCTTTTCATACATTAATAAGGCTTGAAGTTTTCATGTCCACTGATAGAGCTCTCTCTACTTTTACTAACCTTGGAATGACTATAGGGAAAGAATGATTCATTCATGATTTCTTGGAATGCACATGCCACAGTTTTGCCATTCCCCATGCACGCATTGTTCATTTCATTCACATACACACGAAAGCTGCAGCGAACATTCGCTAATAGGTTTCCTTGAGCGCGTGTATTTTTCTAGGGTGCATAACAAAACATGAAATTGCTACGGCTTAGCTAGGATACACGCATGTTCGGTATTAATGGAAACTGCCAGATTACCCTACAGTTTGGCTCTACCAATTAACCTCCCATTTTATTCCAGTATACTCCAGTAGTCTATGTCATTTCCTAGCTGCCTGTCTGGCCAAACTTGATACCATTGACATTCTATTTTTGTTGTTGTTGTTCTGTAAAAACATTTTTTTATTATGTTGAGTTAGACACTGTAGAGTACATCACTAGTTTTTGATGTAGTGTTCAATGATTCATTAGTTGCGTATAACACCCAGTGCTCCTCACAATCGTTGGCATTCTAAATTTTTGCCCGTCTTACAGGTGAAATTTACCAGCTGCTCACCTTTCCTCATCTATGCATGCTCTGTCTGCTGTCAATTTTTCTGTCTGGTCCTTTCATACTGAGTAGTAGGATGCCTCCTTCTATAAATACTATGATACTGGAAAAATAAACTGCCCATTTCCAGCAGAAATAATTCCTGCATGTATTTGTTATTAATTTCCCAAATATAGGAACAAGCTCGTATTGTAGAAGTTGCTAGTTTTAGGAGCATATGTTCTGTGTCGCTAATATAGGTGAAGGTGGTGCAAATGAATTTCTTGTTTATTTTTCCTTGTTTCCTGGTGGGCAAAAGGGACTTCTAAAGCATTTGTGATCATTGAAACATTTCTACTACAATGAAGTAAAGAAACTGTGATTTCAGGGAAGGCTCCAGGCTGGCCTGAATTTGGTGACTCTTTAGGGTTTGTGTTCACCTTCTTCTAGAGAGGGTTATGTGGACATTCCTGACACTTGAGTCAGAGAGGAACCTGGGACTGCTGGCCCTGTCTTATACAACTTAAGCCAAATGGGTCCACAAAGTTAGTGAATGGAGAGTCTCATAGGAAGTTACGTTGGAGAAAACAAGAAGCAGGATCTATGCAGCCCGGCGGGAGCAGGATAGAGTCCCAATGATCTGGAGCTTCAGCCTAGCTTCAATAGCATTTTGGGGGGGACGTGGGGGGTGCTTAGAACAATTGCTGATGCTCTGTTAAACCAGTGGGCTTAATATTTGCAGCAGTGAAAATGTTTCACAGATTCTCGGAGATGGATGCAATCTTAGAAGAGCTTGTCTAGTGGTCCTCACACACTGGGTGAGTAGCAAGCAACATCAGAATGACCTGGAGAATTTGGTCATGTATATTTCAATGGGTCTTGGCCTCAGAGATTCTGATTCAGGGTTGGACAATAAAATTTGTATTTTTAACAAGCTCCCCAGGTCATGCTGATGAGCAGCCAAAGCTGGGAAAGAAGATTACTTCACTTTAGAAGTAGTGATACCTTCCATCTCACACAACTAATTTGGTAAAACTAACCTTCCAGCATTTCTGTATGTCCCGGCTCCCATTCTATCTAATTCCTGTGGTCCCTTCCAGTTCTAACATTAAAAACGTTTTCATACTCCACCTGACTTCATATCCTCTAACAACAAATAAATGGTCCAGAGCAATTAATTTCTGTATCCAGTACTGGAAGAAGAGAAGGAAAATGGAATGTAGTTCAAAAGCCTAAGTTACTGCCATGGCATTCTCCAGGCTGGAGGGCAGAGGGAGGCCCGTTCGAGGCATTTGGGTCTGTCGTGCATGTTCGCTGCTTATTGAGACCCGGCGGGTGAAGTGCTGGTTTTGGATCTGCTCATATGACTTAGTGGAATTGGATTAAAGGGTTGGTCTTTCCACTGGAGCATTTTTTTGTTTATTGAATGGTACTCAAGATCAGAGTTTTTGTTTTTATTTATTTTCAATTAAAAAAAAACATTTATTTATTTGACAGAGAAAGCGCATGAGCCAGGGGGAGGGGCAGAGGGAGAGAGAGAAGCAGGCTCCCGCTGAGCAGAGAGCCTAATGCCTGCTGCGATCAATTGATCGTGACCTGACCGAAGGCAGATGTTTAATTGACTGAGCCACCCAGGTGCCCCCAAAGCACAGTTTTAAAATCAGCCAAAATGTCTTCTTGTGGAGCTGAGTTCAGACACTCACGTGGGTCAACTGTCTCCAGTTAGGGGACGAAAGGGTGTGGAATTAGGGCAGCAGCTAAGGGCACATCAGAATTTAGGCTAAAAAGATGTGCGCTATGACTCTTTTCACCTTCCTGGAAGCGTCTGTCTACACAAACACCGTGTAGCATATTTGAGAGATTCTAGAACCGCACAGCCTATTTTTCTCATCTTTCCTCACAGCTTCAGCTGCACCAGAGACTGTGAGAGCATATTTGGGTCAGACGGTGACGCTGCCCTGTATGTACCCATCCTGGTCTACGAGCAGAAACAGCATGTGCTGGGGCAAGGGTGAGTGTCCCAAATCCAAATGCAACGAGCAGCTTCTCCAGACCGATGGGGTAAGGGTGCTGTCCAGGAAGTCACCAAAATACGAACTTCAGGGCGGTATCTGGAGAGGCGATGTCTCCTTGACCATCTCCAACACCAACGAAGATGACAGCAGTGTGTACTGTTGCCGCATAGAGGTCCCTGGCTGGTTCAACGATGTGAAGAAGCACATTCGCCTGCAGCTGAGGAGAGGTGCGTGCGCGAAGGGGCTTGTGTCTGTGGGAGGAGAGATCCAGCAGTTCACGGGGAATGGATTCAGTGGGTGGTGTTCGGGAGGCTGCAGGTGCTGAAGCACGAGTGGGCAGATTCGATCTAAGATGTGTCGCGACGGCTAGAGGAGCCACAGTATGGAGCAAATACCCATGGGGGCCAAGAAGATCGTAGAAATGAGTGAGTGTAGGGCACATGGGGAAGACAACCTGTGAATTGCAGGGTCGATGCACAGGGGGCCTCTGCTTCTTACCCAGGAGATTGTCACTTTGCAGAAATTTGTGTGCAGTGTTTTCGGATCTCCCAATTTTTATGTGCATGACATTGATTTTTGCATGTTGGCAAAGATTAAAAAAAGAGCTACCATGTAAACTAAATAAAATGTGTCCATGGGTCAGCTTCAGTCTGTCAGCCAATAGTTTGCGACTTCCAGCAGAGGGGAAAGGACGTGAGATTTGGAGATAGCCATAGCAGTTTTCAGGTGGCCTTTCCCTCTGTTACTATTAGTTGCTTTTGATGAAATTGAACTCTGGTGGAACTCAAAGATTTGAGCTGCATGGGAGGCATGCAGCCTTCCTATGGTTGAATTATGGCTGAATTCCTACGGTTAAATTATGCTCGCAGTAATCAGCTTTCCTGCTTGTTTGGAATGAAGCCTCTCAGAATGAGCTCTGTGTTCAGCCTGCATCAAAGATGGAAGATTCTTGTCCTCTGTTCCTCACTGGGTCGGCATCTGGGGAGGCAGGGTCCTGTGCTTTTGGCCACATACTTAACAAGATTCTCAGGTGACTCCAGTGCACTCTAAAATTTGAGAACAACTTATGCGGAATCTTCCCATTAGAGAATTTCTTTTTCTTTTTTTAAAAAAAATTTTATTGGGGCGCCTGCGTGGCACAGCGGTTAAGCGTCTGCCTTCGGCTCAGGGCGTGATCCCGGCGTTCTGGGATCGAGCCCCACATCAGGCTCCTCCGCTATGACCCTGCTTCTTCCTCTCCCACTCCCCCTGCTTGTGTTCCCTCTCTCGCTGGCTGTCTCTATCTCTGTCAAATAAATAAATAAAATCTTTAAAAAAATTATTTATTTATTTATTTGAGAGAGAGAGTGGGAGAGCATAAGCAAGGGGAGGGACAGAGGAAGAGGGAGAAGCAGGCTCCCTGCTGAGCGGGGAGCCCGATGTGGGGCTTGATCCCAGGACCCTGGGATCATGACCTGAGCCGAAGGCAGACGCTTAACCAACTGAGCCACCCAGGTGGCCTATCATTAAAGAACTTTCATACACATTAGTATATTTTTCTCTAAAAGTGACTTTGTGATAGAGGAGGTATCTTTCTGATTTATTGAAGTTTTAGTGAAGTTAAATGATGCTAATCCAAGCCTTCTCTTTTCAAGCCTGGTATAACCAGCTATTATTTTATAAAATACTTGTTGAACTCAATATCTATGGGTCATTTCTAAGCTCACTGGAATCTGTTAGAGTTCATTGGAATTTGGCGTAATTAGGAGAGGGTAGCATATATAGAAGAACTGTGGCTGATGAACCCAAATTCAAATGTTAGGGATGAGTGGTGTTGGCATAAACTTATCTTTAATATCTGAAAGAGACTATATTCTCACCCATGTTGCATACTTTGGGCTCACTTTTTTTAGATTTTAATCTTATTTTATTGTGGAAAGAATGCCTAAGATGAGTTCCACTCAGCAAATTTTCAAGTGTATAATACAGTATCGTTAACTACAGGTACGACGTTATACAGCAGGACTCTAGAGCTGCTTCATCTTGCTTATCTGGAATTTTATGTTTGGGCTCACTTTTGATGCAATTGTTCATTTGTTCATTGGTGCGATGTTTTTGGAACATCTCTCATGTGCCCAACACTGGGGTAGATACTAGATTTGTAGCAGAGAACAATGGAAATAGCAGATTTCCCCTCATGGAGCTTACAGTCTCGTGGGAGAAACAGACGTTAAAACCATCATCAGATAAAATGTGCAGTCATGAAATGCAAGAAATGCTGTGAAGGTAAAGTTTGAGAGTTCAGAACCAAGAAACCTAATTGAGGTCGCAGAATATGGGTGACCTTCCTTGCAGCCGTGGCCTTATCGCTGCAACAAGAGGGTTCAGTAGGAGTCGGCCTCATGAAGGGAGAGGCTAGGAAGCAACAGGTACAGAGCTCCTCCAGTGTGAGGTCAGCGTTCAGAAAAATTAAGAAAGGTCAGTGAGCTGGGAAAAAGCAAGAAGAGTCGAGTGGAGACGTGAGATTGTAAAGCAAGAGCCAGATGGAGTTTTGTGGGCCAAGGTGGGGGATTGGGTCCTTTATTTCAAGGTCACGGAGGACCCAGTAGAAAGTTTTAAGCAGGGGACTGACATAATTATTTGTCATTTAAAAGATTATTTTAACCAATGTGTGAAGAACAGATTGGAAAGGCCAAGAGCAGAGGTAAGAAACCCAACTTTCAACGGCATTACAGTGGTCCAGGTCAGGGGACCAGGTGAGGGCAGCAGAAATGGAGAGAAATGGCAGATCCCACATATATTTGTATGGTTTCCCTTTTCCTCTGTCTCTACTTGGTACCAGACATATCTTCTATTGGTTACAGCCCCAGCAACCAGGCGCTCAAGAACACGTCTCCCAACCACCACCACCGCTCTGACAACAACCACAACTGTGCTTCCAGCAACAACCACAACTGTGCTTCCAACAACAGCTGTGCTTCCAACAACAGCCATGACTATACCTGAGCTCACGGCCAGAACGCCACTTCAGACAAGAACCACCACTGCCCTCACGACAGTGGCAACTACGTGCCCTCCAACAATATCAACCTTTCTTTCTGAAGCCACCACAGTTCTTCCAACCCCTGAGCTTTCCACGGAAGGGCCCACCCTCACTGCAGGTACATGGTACATTTGGCCGTTCTTTCCCTTCTGTCAGCCGGATGTATCTTGGGTCCCTGAAACAGGGTTCTTTTTACTGAATGGGGCAGTCCAGAGACTTGCTCTTGGGTCTCAGTGTGTGTGTGTGTGTGTGTGTGTGTGTGTGTGTGTTCTGGTTTGCTAAGACTGTCATAACAAATGCCACAGACTGGGGGATTTAAACAATAGAAATTTATTTTCTCACAGTTCTGGACACTAGAAGTCTGAGATAAGGGTGTCAGTAGGGTTGATTTCTTCTGGGGCCTCTTTCCTTGGCTTAAGATGGTCGCCTTCTCCCTGTGTTTTCACATGGTCTTCCCTCTGTGAATGTGTGTGGCCTAAACTTATCTTCTTATAAGAACACCACTCATTGAATTAGGACCCATCCATAGAACCTCATTTTACCTAATTACCTCTTTCTCCAAATACGGCCACATTCTCAGGTACTGGGGTTCAGAATTTCAACAAAGGAACTTTGGGGAATACAATTCATCTTATAACTGTGTGTGTGTGCACATGTTTCTGTGTGTGGGTGTCAGTGAGGATGTGGTTTCACTAATCTGTTCCTTTTCTTTGTTTTATGGTTTCTTCCCCCCCCACCCCCATTTTTTCCTTTTTTTTTGAAAGTCAGTTTTGTTTTTTGTTTTGTTTTGTTCTCCAGTTGACCTTCCAGGAATTTTAGAGATATTTATTGAAGAACCAGGAAATGTCAACTGGGGTCAGAATCCAGTTTCAGTCTGCCAGGGGTTAAGTCTATGCCTGGGCATTAGAGATTGAGGAAAGGCCTCCAGATGTCTTAAAATATCCCTTGATGATGAACTAGTTCTACCCTTATTTCTTCCTTCCTTTTTTCTTCCCTCCCTCCCTTCCATTCTGTTCCTTTTCCCCCCCTCCCTCGCCCCCAATCCCTTTTGATCCAGCATCTTGGACCCTCGCTGAGTTACTAGCTCCATTACTTATGGGGCTTATCGAAGCTCCCACCATGTTTCAACCTCTGATTCTGATGTAAGAATATTGGAAAACCATTAAGAGATAACGTGAAGGCTTTCTTAGGTGTCTCAGCTCCCTCAGTAAGGCCTCAGTAGTTTAAATAGCTTGACAATATTGAATTGGCTAATTCTGCTATATTCTGAGTAGTCACCTAAAGTCCATGAATCATAAACCAGGCAAATTTTGTATGTATTATTTATTCTTTTAGCCTTTAAAATAATCATCTTAAAATATGACATTTGTAATTTTCTCCCCTTGATCCTAAAAATTACTTGTAATCCTTGAAGAAAACCTGAAATATATTTAAAAAAACACAAAGACAACTATAAAAATAGCCCTGAATCCCACCACTCAGCACAAACACTTATTTTTTTTTTTTTTTTGCTCCCTTTTATTGAACTTTTTTTTCTCTTCCAGAGTCAGAAACTTTCTTTCTCTCCAGAGACCCTGAGAGAAGCACTGAGGTGACTTCTGGAAACATTGCCTTACTTACATCCAAAGGTATGAGGACACTTGGTTTCTTTTTCTTTTCCTCATTTCTTTCATTGAAGAGAGTAAAGTGTTGTGGAATCAGATGACTAGAGGTGACTTTTGGGTCCTGTGTGCCATGAACCCCACCTAGGACAAATTGGACAGCATTTGTGGCTCATTCATTCTGTGGCTTTGAGAGAGAAAGGGAGAGAGGGAGGGAGAGAGAGACTGCAAGAGAGATTGGGACTGACCTTGGTTTGTTTGAGCAGTTCTTCGTGGTAGCACACGTCTGGAGTGTTCGCCTTTCCATTGTAGGCCAGGTAGCGCTCAGCTGTCGCATCCTAATTCCAAGCACAATGATCTTTGGAGATCCCCTTGAGGGATGGATGTCCTCGCTTGGCTCACTGGCTTTCTGTAGTAGAGGGAGAATTCTTTCATTCATGTGACCTTTCATCCATCCATCGAGCCTTCTTTAGGTATTTACTAGGGCCCAAGGGCAGAGACTACCCTAAAAATAAGCACCGAGATTCACATCCATCGGGGTGCTAAAGAGAACTGCCCGTCCTTGGCTCACTGTTCTACTCCTTTATGCCAGGGGTCTCTGGCCTTGGCTTATTGCCAGGTGAGTTGGAGTGCTGTATAACCTCATGCATATAATGGCCACAGGTGAGTGCCTGGCACGTTAGTAAATCCTCAAGTGGTAGATATTACTTAATGGGGCTTATAATCAAGTAGAAGAAAGCAGACACCTATAGAGTAAATCAATCAATCAATTATTGTGTTAGTACAATACAGAGAGGTAGTGGGGGGGGGGTCATGTGTGTGCTCTGGCGTCTCACTGCCTGGGTGTAAGTCCTGCTTCTCATCTGTTGTGTGACTCTGGGAAGGTTATTTTCTCTCTCTGGGCCTTGGCTTCCTCAGTGATAAAAAGGGACTGATAATACCACCTACCCTGTGTCTCTTTCTGAGGATTAAATGAGAGGACACGTGTAGATCCCTTAGAACAGTGTCTGGCATGTACTAAATGTTCAGGGGCGCCTGGGTGGCACAGCGGTTGAGCGTCTGCCTTTGGCTCAGGGCGTGATCCCGGCGTTACGGGATCGAGCCCCACATCAGGCTCCTCTGCTGTGAGCCTGCTTCTTCCTCTCCCACTCCCCCTGCTTGTGTTCCCTCTCTCGCTGGCTGTCTCTATCTCTGTCAAATAAATAAATAAAATCTTTAAAAAAAAAAATAAATGTTCAGTAAACATTAGCTTTTTTTTTTTTTTTTTTTAGGGCAGAGGTAGTTTAGGGGACGGTGAAGCACCAAAAATTAAAAAAAGACAGGTGTTTACCTAAGTTTGTTTTCACTTTTCCTTTTTTTTTTTTTTTTTCTCCCAGAGTCTGAAGGTTGGGTTCTCCAGTCAACATCCCAGGCATCAACATTAACATGGGAAATGAGTGATTCAATGACTTTTCCTCAGACAAGAGGTGAGGGGCTGTGCTCCTGAGGGCGGTTTTGTCTTTGGCCGTGAGAACGATCAGTCATCTGCCTGCTTGTCTTGGGATTCAGCTATTTTGGTTCCACTGTGGTCACATCCTCCGTCTTCCCACAAGCTAGGATGAAAGTGAAATCTGCTAACGGCATCTGAGCTGGCTTCTTCCCTCCTCTGTCTCATTTTGGAAACCCCTCTGTTGGGATTCCCCTTTTTCTTTAGCTGCTTCTGTCTTGAAGTTAGAAATGCCAGAAAATCATTCACTCGTTTTCAAAAATATTAGTAATTTATGGTAGATTGCACAAATACCGCACTAATGTATTTTTGTTAGGGACGCATAAAAAGAGTAGAAGAAAGTTCTCTTTGACTCCCTGTCTTGAATCCCAGCCCTTCCTCCGAGATAATCACTGCTATTAGTTGAAGATGAGTATTCTTCAGATCTTTTTCTATTTGCTTATGTGTGTGTATAGATATAGAAAAACACAGTTTTGTGTGTGGATTTTTAAAAAAATTCTGTCACAGTGTATGCAGCCTTCTGCATTTTGTTTTATTCGCCTACCGTTATCTATTGGACCACTTTCTTCTCTAGTCCGTGTCGGTCTGCATCATTATGTGAAATCGTTGTGTAGTATTTTATACTATGGATACTTATAGAGTCCATTGCCCACTAGGGGCCACTGAGGTTGTTCTAATATCTCATTACCATAAGTAGTTTGCAGAGGACATCTTTGTATGTGAGTGTCTCGTTAAGTGTCTATGCCGGTGTTTTTCTCACTAGGGGGTGACCAAGAAGGAGAAATGCTAGGCTGAAAGAAATGTGCACTTTTAAATTTAATAGCCATCACAAAATTATCTTCCAGAAAGGGTTTGCCAAGTTATTTTCCCATCCACAGAGTGCCTGCTTTCCTACATCCTCCCTCCACTCGATATGACCATTTGTTTAATCTTATGCTTTTGTTGTTCTGATTAACAAAGAATTTGAGTGTCTTTCTATATGTTTATTGGCCAGAAAATGGGCGTTCTTTAACTCTATGAAGGAGGCAAAGGGACATCACTCACAAAGGCTCAGAAGACCCAATTGGAGGGGAGAGACAAGAGTGAGTGGAAGGGGGATACGTCTTGAAGGAAGACTATAAATGAAGATGAAATGCAAGGGTGAGCTCATGTTGAAAAGCTTTGGCAGGCACCCCTCATCCAGCCGGGAGACAGAAAATCTGGACTCGTTGCTGTGAACTGAAGGGCAGCTAGATGCCCAAGATTTAAACCTTCTTTCTCTGTGGCATGAGGTCAGGGTGGGCGCTATTTTCTGGCGGAAAAGAAGGTAGCAACTAGAAAAATGATGGAGGGTGGGCAAGGAGTCTTCAAAATGTTATCGTTCATTCCATTTAAATCTTGGACGTTCTTACATTGAATTGCAAGGAACAAGAGGTCGTCTTGATGTTTTACTCTCGTCTGTAATATCCCTGGTAATTTCATTTCTCTCGTCCTTGATAAATCCCAGAGGAGAGAGAATCCTCGCAGCCACTAAAGGCTGCACTGCGGAAGAGGATCTTGTTATGAGAAGGTCTATCTCTGTCCTCCTCTACTTATTCTGGAAGACACCAGGATTTCTTGAACGCGTATTATGTGCTGGTGCAGAGGCAAGCTATTCTCATGGGTCACTTCATTCAATTCCTCTTTAGCAGATGCTCATATCCCTACTTTGTGCAAATTTCCCAAGGCCACACTGCTCTCAGGTGCCGGACGCAGGAAGTCTAGCTCTGAGTCCGGTTGTGCTCTTAGGATTTTTTTTTTTCTTTTTTGCCTTGCCTTCCATTCTGAAAGAAAAGGTTACATTCATTTCTTTTACTGTCCTCTCTTCCCATTGGTTTTTGTCATGAAAACTTTGTTATCATAATTGCACTTCCCACCTGCTGAGGAATTAATTATGTGTCAGGTGCTGTTTTAAGGGTGTTTAATGTGCATTTTCTGACTTAAATCTCACGGTGACCTTCCGATCAGGTACAGATATTATCCCCATTTTACAGACAAAGAAATGGAGGGTCAGAGAGTTTATTAGCGAAGCTGACACCTACTGAGATCTCTCTTTGTTTTAACACTGTGCATGTTTAGTGCATTCACGTGACTTTTCACAAGATCCTAGGAGATACATACCATTGTCACGTCCAATTTGTGGTCTGTGACGGTTATCTAACTTACCTGGTAAATGGTGGCCTGGGTTTAACCCGTGTCTGTTCAACTGTGTGCCACTCTGACACCATGCTGGGCTGCTTCCCTCCCTGCCACGCCCCAGCCAGTCCCCCCTCTGGAGCCACTTACAGGATAATTCAGAACGAATCCTCCTTCTTCATTCCCATGAAAATGGCTTCAACCCATTTCGGAGCCCACATGCTTCTGTGGCTTTTTTTCCTTGGCTAAATATCCCCGATTTCCTCCTCATTTCTTCATGTAATTTTGGATGGGAAGCCATCCATAGATGAGGGCTGGTTTAAATCCTTCAAGAAGATCTGGTCAAAATTATTATTCCCTAAAATTAGCATTACTCAGAGTGGCAATTCTTCACCCTCACTCCATGGCTCCCCAGAATGGAGTTCAGAGATGTGGAGTGACTTGCCCATGATCGCACAGCTGGGCAGAGGGAGAGGTGGGACTCACACCTAGACCTCAGAGATTTTAAACTGTGTCCATGTGTTACTGGGTGGATTGTCTGTGGATGGGCTGGAGGGTGGTACGAACCCCCTGAAATTACGTACGTAAGTCTGTGTGTCTATGCGCACGTACATTTTTCTTGAGATTCTCCAGGAATGCTGCAAAGCTCCAAATGGTTCGGAACCATAATTCAAGCACAAACAAACAACAACAATAAAAACTCTCATAGGTGTCTCCCCGCAGCTGAAGAGAATCGTTTGAGGAATCCAAACGCTGACCCCTCCAGGTGCTTAGGAACTCAAATCATTCTGTCCACCCTGAGGGCTCATTTCGTTTCTTGCTTGGAGGCAGGAATGTGTGACATGGTCCCAGATTGTTCCCTTAGAACTTAGTCTCTACCTGGGAAGGGACCCTGAAGCTGTCATCACATGGCCTGGGATTCAGTCTTCCATTGATCATGCCTCTGGTCCTTCTACTGCCTCAGTAACATCTCTGATCCTTTCTTCCTAGTCTTTTCTCCTCACAGTCTCCTGGGTAGCATTGAGTGGGGGTTGAGAGCTCACCATGAGGTCCGAAGGCTCCGGCTTATATCCCAGCTCTGCCATTTTGTGTGAGGGGTTTTTGTTTGTTTGTTTGTTTTCCAGAACCTCTGGTGAGTTACTTGTTTTATGCTTTTCTAAATATCAGTTTTCTCAAAATGTACAGTGAAGATAATAGGAGTACTTAGTTCATAGGACTGTTCGGTGAGGAAATGCATGAG
Source organism: Ursus arctos (assembly GCF_023065955.2). Taxonomy (NCBI): domain Eukaryota; kingdom Metazoa; phylum Chordata; class Mammalia; order Carnivora; family Ursidae; genus Ursus; species Ursus arctos. The sequence continues at coordinate 46,199,583 of NW_026622819.1, read as the reverse complement.
ACGGACACCTAGGACCTAACTAGCGGCTAGTTAATGGTAGTCATCATGCTGGATCCCTATTTCCTCTCTTCTTTCCACCTCTGCTGCTTTTCCTACTCACACACCTTCGTCTGTAGGCCACTCCGGCAGGAAGACAAGAGGCCGCTGCCACCGGCTCCCAGCCAGCTTGCTGCTCCTTGTAAGTCCACAGACACTTTTTGGTTTTAGGATTTTTTTTTAACTGCTAACCATACCAGGGAAACAGCCTATGAGTGGCAAAATTACAAACTTGGGGAAGTTAGAAAAGCTAACGGTCGTAATTCTCTACTCGCGATTGGAGGAAATCGGAGATTCTGAAAGCTCTTCGTTGAGTCCCTTTCACATGACTCTACGGATTTCCCAATTATTGGTCTCATTCCTGCTTCTGGGCCCCTTTCGTCTTCCGCCTGTCGACTGTTTTGTCCCCACGGTGCTCAGTCTAAGGAGGCTCCACTCTCTAATGTAGGCTTGGAAACCGAGTCATGCCGGAGAAAGAGCTGTAGCTGAGTGTGTCATGGGAGAGCTTCCAGATGCGTGTTATTCCTTCTATACGAAAACTCCAAGCACACATTTCCAGCATCGGTGCCCGCTCCACTTCTAAGGCATCTGCGGCAGACACAGGCTCTGAAGCGGCCCTGCCCAGGCCGGGGAATCCTCACGTCCACGCTAAGGCTGCCTAGAAATGGAGCTCCCACGGGTGGAGTGACTTGCCCAAGATCACACAGCTAGACAGGGGGAGAGCTGAGACTCACACCCAGGTTTCAGGAGGTTTAAACTTGTGCTCGTGAACTCCTGTTCGTGAACTCCTGGAGGGGTGTTGTCTGTGGAAAACCAGGAAACTGAGAAGATGGGAAACTGAGACCCAGGAAAGGCTTGTGAGTTGAGAGGCCTTGCAGTGACTTGGGAAGAGAGCTGAGACCAGAGGCCAGTTCTCCTGATCCCATGTGTAGTTGGCCGTTGTTCTAGGACGAGCAGCCACTGTCTCGCAATGGAGCTTCCCCAAGGGGAGACTTGATATTTGCTCCTAAAGTATTAGGATTCACTTTTCCCCAGATGGATCATTATACCGAACACCAGCATGAAGTCAAAGCCGCAGAACAATTTCACATTTAAGGCACCCATATATGCATGAGGACTTGGCTGTCAACCCAGGAAAATTAGGAAAAAAAATGAACATGCTTTGATAATAATACCATTTTCCCTTTCTTAAGAGTCCTGCAGTAACTTTTTCTTGGTCCCGGGGTAGGATGGTGAGAGAATGCGGAGGAAACACTTGTAGAAAGATCTGTTCTATTATTGTATCTTTCTGTTTTACAAAGTCATCCCAAGCTTCATGGTCCAGAGCAAGCTGACCTTTCCATGGAGTCAAAGGATTCTCAGAGGACGAAGTGGTTGGAGATGGGATTTTCTGTTTTTATCTTGGCATTTGTTTTGGATACGTGGAAATAGGTAACATGATTTTTGGTCAAAGCCTTTCAAATCCGTCATTCATTAAGTAAGGCTGATTGGGAGGCCTCTCCATTCGTGGCACAGGAATGAGTAAGTTGTGACATCTCCTCCACAGGGCTCGCACTAGTGGGATGCACAGGCTGTGCACTGCAAACAATCATGCAGTGGGTTTTGTTTGGGGATAGAAGCATGGAAAGCTTTCCTCCTTGGTGAGAACATTCATTGCGCAGGGAAGGGGGAACAGTCCTGTAGAACGGCATGAACAAAGAGACGGGGACTTGATAAGAGCATGAAATCTTTGAAGATTGCCTCACAGTCTAGTTTACTCTAATGGAGATAGGAAGCAGGGAATGTTCTTAAAGGACTTGATTGATGGGCTGAAGAATTTAGATTTTATTCCAGGGTCATAAGGAGCGATTCATGTGTTCTGGGTAGGGAATGACATTTCCAATTCTGCTTTAGGAGACATTGCTCTGGTAAGAGTGTGAAAGATGTATGAGAGAGAGCAAGCCTGGGGGCAGAAGGGCTACCCAGGAGGCTCCCGCAATAATTCAGGCTGGGGATGAGTGTCTGGAGTAGAATGATGGCCTGTCCCCTCCGTAACTACAGAGAGGGGACAAAGTCAGAGACACTTCGGAGTTAAGATAGAGAGGACTTGGTAACGGGAGTAAGAATGAAGAACGACGGAGTCTCTGTACTTGGGAGATTAGATCGATGTGACAGGTTAACTAGTAAAGAACCCCAGGAGGAAGAGTGAAATCTGTTTGGGAGAGCTGGAGTTCAGAGGGCACCTGAGGAATGTCTAATGAGCAGTTGGAAATGTGGGGCTGGGTTGACTTATGGATGGGGTGGGGATGGGGGTCTTTGATGATTGGCACCTACCTCTGATCAAATAATAATTCCTGTGATTCACATAATTTCTGAACAGGGACTTGCTACTTAGCCAATACTTTACTATATATTTTCTCATAAGGGACAGTTCAGGGCTATAGATACAATTTGGGGAATCATTGATAATAAACGACACTTATCGAGTGCTCATTATGTAGCAGGCCTGGGTACATTGTCTCATTGTGAGGCATTGTCTGGATCTGTGAGAAAGATTCTATTATTACGTCCATTATGAAGGAAAGTAACTGAAGTTTGGAGACATTAAGAAATTTGCCAAAGGGACACCTGGGTGGCTCGTCAGTTAAGCGTCCAACTCTTGATTTCGGCTTAGGGTCTGATCTCAGGGTCCTGGGATCGAGCCCTGGTCAGACTCCACACTCAGTGGGGAGTCCGCATCTCTCCCTCTCCCTCTGCCCCTCTTATAACCCCCCAAATCAATCAATCTTAAAAAAAAAGAGAGAGAGAGAAATTTTCCAGAGTTTGAACCCTGGGTCTCTTGGCTCTTGAATCTGAGCTCTTCGGCACTTTATTATATTGTCTCATTAGCACAGGGGTAGTGGAGGCTCCTGTGGAATCACCTAAAGAGATTGTGTGAGACGAAGAGGGACATGAAGAGGTGCGAGCCCATAAAGGAGCAACTAGATTGGGAGAGGAGGCAGAGAGCGAGACAACAGACGTAGGAAGGGATCCAGGAGAGCAGGCGTGCAGAGAGGGCTGGGCTGACAAAGGTTACGGGGGGTGTAGTCAAATATTAGGAAATTCAGAATGCCAGTCAAGTAGAATGAGCACTTAGGTGGCTGTGAACTGTGACAGGGGGACCATTAGGTGAACAGGGTTAGCTCTGGGGTGGAGGCCCTGAAATCCAAGATGTTACAGAATAAGTCCAAATTGCTAAGGAACGAATATTAGGTGTGTTTTCAGGAAGTTTGAGGATGAATAATTTAGAGAAGGGAATAGTGAATGGAGCAAGGTTGGTCCTGGCGTGGGAGAAGGGGATCAGTCAAAAATGAGGGAGGTATGGTTTGGTCTAGAAATGGAGGTAAGAGAAAAGGGGGGAGCCTTGAATAAATGAAGATGCGGAGCAATCTGATCTCATGTTGACCTCCCGGGGGGACTGAGGAACCAAGACCATGAACTTCGAGGTCATCCAGTCCATGTGTACCAGCCCTGGCTATGGCCTGGAAACACAGTGTGCTTAGTAAAAACATAGATTGCTCCAGTCTACCCAAGACTTGCAGAATTAGAACCTCTGGGAGTGGGTCCAAGACATTGTATGCTTGACAGACCTCTTCAGGAGATTCCTTTGAAGCCAGCCTATCCCTGGCCCCAAGAAGGCATTTAGGACTTGTGGTGTAGTGCACACTCCTTGTTCCACATAGAAGGAAACTGAGGCACAGAGGCATAAAAACGTCCAGGGGCGCCTGGGTGGCACAGCAGTTAAGCGTGTGCCTTCGGCTCAGGGCGTGATCCCGGCGTTCTGGGATCGAGCCCCACATCAGGCTCCTCTGCTATGAGCCTGCTTCTTCCTCTCCCACTTCCCCTGCTTGTGTTCCCTCTCTCGCTGGCTGTCTCTATCTCTGTCAAATAAATAAATAAAATCTTAAAAAAAAAAAAAAAGTTCAAAGAGAAGTGCAAACGAGACCCCGGGTTGGACTTTCTTCTGGCTCTCAAAGCAGAGCTCTTTCCCCTACGCTGTGCTATTTTATTAAAGACCAAATCGAGCCAAGTCAGAACTCGACAGTTTGCTGGGTCCTCAGTTGATCAAGGACATAAAGAAGTTGTAGGGGGAATTACCATTTTCAGTACAAGTTCAGCAGAAGGAACAGAGGAAGGCAGGGGGATGAAGCAAAGCTCCTTTTCACTCACAAATGCCGTTGTTAGGAGGAAAGAAATTGGATGCAGTTGATTTCAAGGTCAACATCTTCGCGAGGCATTAGCCGATTTGTTTTCTCTCTCATGGTCACGCTCTTCACAGGTTCGAATCAGTAGGCAGGCCGACAGTCTGGGCATAAAGGCGAAGGACAAAGACTGGATTCTCATGATTCCCCTCACAATAGCATTTCTATTCCACCAACCGTACGAATGATATTTTTTCATTAATAAAGTTGGAATTGGATCTGTGTCATTCTAACATCTAACCGCTCCCCTTCAGAAAGGTCAACCAAAGAAGAACAAAGAGGGTCGCCAAGCTTTAAGAGAGCTACAACCATGGTAAAGCAAACAGAGGGAAAAAGAAGTAAGGTGCCAGCCCCTGAAATAGAACATGGAGCCAGTCCTACGATGGGTCCTTGTGACCGGATAACCAAGGGAGCTGGGTGACCACGCTGCAGACCACAGTGTTCCTCTGACACGGAGCCAGGCAGCGGAGAGCTCTCGGTCTCACGGCGGGTAGGATAAATGGCGCACGGGGTGAAGCATCTCTTCTCCTACTACAATCAGGTCATTGACGAAAGGTACCAATACCCTTTGGCAAGAGCCTCCGGGCACGTGCAGCCTGTTGAACCCTGGAATGCTCAGCAGCACAGCGGCGGGGGGGGGGGGTGGGGGGTGGGGGGGGGTGGGGGGGTGGGGGGGTGGCAGACGTGGAATGTGCAACCAGATAGCACTGGGAAAAGTTTTCAATCAACAATAATCATGCCTCAGACAAACCTCGCCGGCCGTGATCCTGCACCGGGCAGCGCTTTTCCGTAGCTGGCAGTTGTTACTAGCTACGCAGGCTTGGGCAAGATACGGGAACTCTCTGAGTTTCAGGTTCCTCCTCTTTCAGTAATTTTGCCCAAGTTTACGTACCTCAGTAGATTTAGGTTTTTTAAGATACTTTTAAAAAAGGTTTTGTGTATTTTTTTGAGAGGGGGGCGGGGAGAGAAAGCGTGAGCAGGGCAGAAGGGCAGAGGGAGAGGGAGGAGCAGACTCCTAGCTGAGCAGGGAGCCTGACACGGGGCTTGATCCCAGGACCCTGGGATCATGACCTGAGCGGAAGGCAGACGCTTAACCAGCGGAGCCACCCAGGCGCCCCATCAGTAGATTTCTTTTGAAGTTCAAAAGTGATAATAAATGTGAGTGTTTGGTGCACTCTCAGCTGCTTACATCGTGCTCATAATCATCCTCATCGACAGTAATAGGTAGAATCTCCTTTCCAGAAACTGCACGCACCAAAGCAGCCAACGGTTAGGGTTCCATTCCAGATGGATCTCTTCCCATCGTGGCGTGAAGTAGCAGATCATTCACTCTCCAGCACTGATCTTTCTGTAGCAAGTGTGTGCGAGCACTTGCCACGTTTTCCAAAGGCTGTAGAGCTCAGAGGATAAGAGCTTGGGCTCTGCGGTAGGTCACCCTGGCTCTGAGATTTGCTTTCTCCTCGCCTAGCTAGTGACTTGAGAAAGTCACCTGACCTCTCTAGGCCGCAGGATTCTCACTGTGCCGTGAGGACAACGATGGAATTTACTGCAGAGTGTTTTTGAGATCGAACGTGGAAGTCCTTCGCACTGCGTCTGGCATGTAGTATATAGCTAAGTGCTTGGTATTTGGTGTCCGTTTATTATTATCATTCTTGTTGTTAATACTTCTGAGGTTTCTTGGTGAAATGAGGACTTTGCCACTTTCCTTAATCAAGATTTATTGATCAGCTGGGTGTAGGAAGAGCCGTGCCAGACATTGCCCTTCAGAGAGGAGTCACGGGGGAAGGATTAGGGATGGGGTCTTAACCTATGCCTCACTGAGACCCTCAGATATTGGCACTTGAGAGCAGAAGCCTGTGGTGACAACTCTGGACTCTCACATGATGACATTTTGTGGGTGGGGAATCCTTGGAGGCAGTGGAAGCTTGAGGCCAAGTTTGGAACTCAGTGAGTCTTAGATAATGGGGTTCTGCAGCCCCTGGTTTCCTTCTGTTATCTCACCGGCCTGAAATGTGAAATCATCTTACCCTTCCTTCTGCTTTAGAAAGCACATTGGGTGCTAAAACACTTCTCTCTCTGTTCCCTTTCAAAATTAAAAAAAAAAAAAAAAAAGGTCCTCACCCAATTTTGCCCCAGGTGCTAGGGAACGTCTGACTCATGTATGTAATGATTGATTGATTGACGTATATAGTGTTCTTTTCGATCATTGCACATATTACAAACATTCAGTGGTCTCCACAATTTAAAGGAAGTCTGTGAACTCAATAAATGTGCGTTTCTATTTTCAGAAGCCTTTTTGAAATTCCAGATCTGCGTCTGTCAGGCAAGTTTAGAAAGTATGGGTTCTAGTCATTTCCTTCGTTACTCATTGCTGTGAAATCTTGAGTCAGTGAAACTGTCTCTAGATTTTAATTTTTCTCTTGATGATGGGGGAAAAAGGGGGTATCCGAGGAGATAGTTTCTAATTCTTTTCAAATCTAAAATACTCCGATGGATTTGGGGATGTTTTTTCTTTCCTTTGGACTTTTTAAGACCATACCACCAGTGGTCCAGAAGGGGGCAGCATAAGCCAGATGCTGCCGCGAGAGACCCGTGGAAGGCTTGCTGTTGTCACTTTCCAAAATTCTAGGATTGCGTTAAGGTTGTATCATTGAGTTGACTTATTTCAGAACTAAATTTGTTTTAAAAGTAGAGACAGATGAGTCCTTGTGTCTATGAATTTAATGATGAGTCAAAATATGTAATATCAGTTTTAAAATGTACCCACTGAGAAGATAGAGTGCTTTTATTTCCTGTTGATTTCTGGCGTGAAGCCCACTGGCTAGAGTTTGTATTTTCAAATAGGATTTTAATATGCTCTTTTTCTTTTCGCTCAGAGTGTTCATAATCATGATTTTTTGAGTCATTCAGAGTCGGGTTCAAATTTCCTCTTGTTATGTGTGTTACCTTGGGTGAGCGATTGAAACTCTTTCAGCCTCAGTTTAAACATCTGTAGAATGGATTGTATAAGCATTAAATGAGATCCTTTACATGAAGTGCTTGTCACTGTGCCAGGCACGCTGTAGGGCTCAATAAATGGATTTTGACAGGGAGTACCAAGTAATTCCGAAGGCAGTTTCTGCCCGATGGGATGGGAACAGGGGTGATATTCAAAATGGATCTTAAAGGATTTCCTTATCTAAAAACTCAGTGCCCTTCCAGATCTGCACAGAGCACGCAGTTTTATTTCAGTTGGTGGGTTTGGGTCTACTACCTTTTCATAACCACCTTGAAGGGGAAGTCTCAGGGTCCGAAGGCGGGAAGGTTTTAAGATTAAAATTATGCTCCGATAACTACGCCAGAAGTCAGCAAACTTTTCCTGTAAAGGGCCAAATGTTACCTATTTAAGGCCTTACAAGCCATGCTGTTGTTCTCAACGACTCAGCTTGGCCCTTTTGTGCGAAAGCAGCCGGAGGTAACACGAACAAATGGGTACCACCGTGCTCCAATAAAACGTTATGGATGGACATGGAATATGAATTGCCTGTAGTTTACATGTGTTAGGAGTTATTCTTTTTTTTGTTTTTTTTTCTCAACCATTAAAAAATATAAAAATGATTCTTAGCTCTCAGGCTGAACAAAAATAGGCAGCAGAGTGGATCTGACGTTCAGGCTGTAGTTTGCCAACCCTTGATCTACACCCCCCAGATACAGGACGCGTTCTTTAGAAAGTGCCCATGTGAGTCTGTTTCAACAGGTCTCTTCCAGCACAGGCACGGAATATTGCTTCCTACCCTACTGGACTGTAAGTCCTTTAAAGGTAAAGGGAGTGTTTTTATGTTACTGCTTTCACATTTACACTTTATTTTTTTATGTTCTAAAGTAAGTATATAAAACAGTGTAAAGTGAAATTTCCTTGCATTCCAAACATTCTCTTCAACCCCTCAACCAAAATGACCAAGAAGAAGAAATAATTACTCTCACAGTATGGGCTATATCCTTTCAGATCATTTTCTTTTTCTTCTTCTTTTTAAAAAATACTTATTTTTAGAGAAAGCGAGAGTGAGAGAGGGGCAGAGGGAGAGAGAGAGAGAGAATGCCAAGCAGGTTCCATGCACAGCTTAGAGCCCAACGTGGGGCTGGATCCCAAGACCCTGAGATCATGACCTGAGCCAAAATCAAGAGCCCGACGCTTTAACCAACTGAGTCACCCAGGCACTCCAGATCATTTTTTTCTAATGACATAGTAACGTTTGTCATTATTTTTTACAAAAATTTTAAAACTTTTTACAAAATCATTTTAAAACTTGCTTTAATATTTATTCAACAATTTTTGTCCAATAAATCTTTGTTGCAAAGTCACTATATACCATGCATATATTAGATTGAACCCATATGAAATACTGATATTTAAACCACTTTTTAAAAGCTTTTTGTTTTGAGTCAATTTTAGCCTCAACACAAACTTGCAAAAGTAGCACAGAGAAATCTATATATTCCTCCAGCTTCCACCAAACACCTTACATAACTATCGTGTGTGGTCAAAGCAGGAAATTGACATTGGCATCATACAATTAACAAGTATACAAACTCTACTTGGATTTCCAAAATCTATATCTCCTCAATATCTTTGTACGCCAGTACTCTTATATCTAGGGTGTGTCTTTTACTAATAGCAACACCCAGCTCTTCTTTGGCTATAGGTTAATGGGTTTCTAACAGCAATCTTTGAAGTTTTGCTTAGAAGGTCACTGTGGTATTGCTTCAGAGAAATGATACACACCCCGAGAGTTTGCTCTTGACTCAGGCATCTTGCAAAGGTTCCAGTGATTAACACATGGTATATATTTTACAGTTCAAATTTTCTCATTTGAGAAAATTTAGAAAGTATACAAAATACTGATAAAAAATTGTAACTGCCTATAATATTTCCACTCAAAGTAAGATGTATTTAGTCTTTCAGTATTTTTTAATTTTCTTTGTGCAGCAAGAGGTATGCATGTGTTTGTATGTTCTTAAGTTTTTATACACTCATTTCCTATACTAAGTATAGCTTTGCATCCTTTAAAAAAAATTACTGTGAAATGATCATTTTCTTGGGTCATTCAAATTCTTTGTAAAAAGGCATTCAGAAATACAAAGGATAGAAAGGACATAGGAGATCAGTTGTGTAATACCAGCATTTTCGGTTGAATAAACTGTGGCTCAGATAGAGGAAATGTCGTGCCCAAGGTCACGCAGCCAGGAAATGTGGGATACATAGATACTCAGTGAAGTGAAGGGTGGGGGCGGCCCAGGCGCAGCCTCGTAGCACTCCAAGGTCTGGGGTTAAGTTTTGCAGGAATTCCATGTGCCAGAGTATGCATGCCTACCAAGAACTCAAGAACCTAAAATTAAACCAGCAAGCCAATTTACTAATTTACAATAAGAACTCTGCCAAGAGGGTCCATATTTGGGTATTTTTAAAATGTAAATACATTCTTACCCTGTAGGCAAATCTAATATTAATCAGAAGTATTGGTGAGTCCATAGACCTGAGAAAAGCATACTTAAGTTGAAGATTCTTTTATTGTTATTACATGTTAATTAATTTCTTCTAGATAGATAACATATATATGGTGAAGGTACAAAGTGCACAAAAAAATTTAAGTAAAAGATCAGTCTTCCTTTCATCCCTTGTGCCCATCCCCAGGACTGTGGTTCCCATAGATCTTAATGACCGTGAGCCCATCAGAGACTGTGTCTCTGTATTAAGTTCCCAGGGATGCTGTAAATATTTACCAGAAATGCAGTGATGTGAAACAACACAAATTTATTATCTTATGGTTCTGGAGGTCAGGAGTCCTAAAACTGAGGTGTCAGCGGGGCCATGCTCTCTCTAAAGGCCCCAAAGGAAGGTACTTCCCTGCCTCTTCCAGCTTCTGGTGCCTCCAGGATTCCCTGGCTTGAGGCCACGTCCTTTCAGTCTCTGCCTGTCTTTACATGGCCCTCTTTGTGTATGCCTCTCTGTGTCTTCTCTCCTTATAAGGACACCTGGCATTGGATTTAGGGCCTATCCTAAATCTAGGATGGTTTCATCTCAATATCCCTAAACTAATGACATCTGCAAAGATGCCCTATTTCTAAAGGTTCACAGTTGGAGGTTCTGAGGCAACGAACATTCAAGGAGGACCCTATTCAACCTACCACAGTTCCCCTCTCACAGAATTGCTTTTCTTGCAAGTTTGGGGTGGGGGGCACTCCTTGCCTTTGCCTGAATGTGCTTGTTTAAGAGTTCAGGGTCTTAAGTATGTAAGGGCCAAGATAGCACAGAAGACCCAGAAATGAGTAGTCTTCACTTGCCTACCCCATCCCCTAGCTGTTAGCATCACTGTCTCACAAGAACCAAAATCACCATCCACTTGTGTTTCTTGTTGCTATTCAGTGTCTAGCACTGTCTAATACTGTGGCTTTGGAGTGCTTCCCATCGGGGCTTTTGGCGTTTTCAGAAGAGGAAGAGGAGGAGGAGGAAGAAGAAGAGGAAGAAGAAGAAGAGGAAGAGAAGGAAGAAGAAGAAGAAGACGAAGACGAAGACGAAGAAGAAGAAGAAGGGGGGGAGGGGGAGGGGGAGGAGGAGGAGAAGGAGAAGGAGAAGAAGAAAGAAGAAGAAGAAGAGGAGGAGGAGGAGGAGGGGAGGAGGAAGAGGAAGAGGAGGAGGAGGAGGAAGAGGAGAAAGAAGAAGAAGAGGGGGAAAGGGAGGAGCCAGGAAGTGGAGGAAGAGGAGGAGGAGGAGGAAGTAGTGTTCGGTATCACCGGGCAGTATTTGTGTTTGCAAAATGTCTCTCCCATTAGACAATTCCAATTTAAAATACAGATTAGCTCTGACCAAAGTGACCTAGGCTGGCTTTTCTCTTTGATGGTTTCACTTTCGGTCTTATCCGTCACAAATGATTGTAATACTAGAGGATTTTGACAGAACAGGGGTAGGAGTTTTGAATTCTTACCTGCAATTTCCAGCTCTAGGGAATAATAGCGGAGAGAAAAACAACCATAACTGAGTTGTAGGATATGAAAACATGCTGAATTTTCCCCTCAGAGTTTTATGCTCGTAGGCATTCAACAAGTCAGTTTCCCTGTCGAACAAATAAGCTCTCTTGTACCAAATTATGAGCCTTAGAAAACCTATCACATTTTTTCTTACGCCTCGAGTGCAAGGAAGCTTGGGAGAAACAGTGATCAATTTCAGTAATTATTCACCTCGATTTTTATTACACTCAGGCCTCGTCTATATGCGGCTTTATGTTCTGTTTCTACCAGCAGGTTTTATTGCACATACGATTTCGTGTCCTTTCTAGGCATTTTCTCCTGCCCTGGCTTCTGTGACACTGGTCTCACTTTTTGCTCTCTGCTGTTTGTTTCTTCTGCTGCCTTCTCCCTCGCCTTCTCTGTCCACCTTTCAAGTGCTGGGGTTTCTTAGAATTCCTGCTCTACTCTCTCTGGACATGTGACCCTTGGATTTCTAATACACTCAGAGGGTTTTAACTACTCCCTGGAGACTGATGACTCCTGAACCAGCATCTGCAACTCCAACCTTCCCCTGAGTTTGGTTCAGATGCGAATCCATCAACTGCGTGTGAGGCGAGTAGTGTTTGTGTGTGTCTCTCGGGCGCCTTACTCGATGGCAATGGAGTTGAGCTCGGCATCTTTCTCCCCCGGACTGACCCTTCTCCTTCTGCTGTGCCCCATCTTGGTGGACAGTGGGGCAATGGCCCAGAGTCTCAGGAAGGACTCTGCGAGTTATCTAAGACTTGTTTCTTTCTTACCCCCACGCTCAGTGTCCACATCCTCTTGATCTCCCAGCTAAGCATTTCTAGAATCTGCCTCTCTCCCTTCATTTCCATGAACTCTGAATTTCACACCTGGGACCAGATGATAATTGATCATCTCATCTTGGCTATTTCCTATCCTCTTACCTGGACCATAGCATGCTTAAAATGTTTCTGGGGTTTCCTACTGCTCACAGCATTAAACAGATACTTACCAGCATGAAACAAAGGCCTTCCCTGACTGGTTCCTGCCCATCTCTGTGGTCATTCCCTGCCATCCCCCCACCCCCATTTTCTGCTTTCATGGCAGCCTGCCATTCCACACAGAACCACACTGTTTCATGCTTCCGTGGCTTTGCTGATGCTGCTTTACCTAAAACACCTCTAGTGTCTTTTTTTGCTAATTCTTACACAACCTGAACTCAGCTCAGATGTTATTCATTCAACAAACACTTATTGAGCACCAAGTGTGTGCCAGGCAGTGTTAGGGTCCCCCTCTTGAACAAGCAGAGAGGGACACTGTCCTCATGGAGTTTAATTCTAGCAGCTCTCACTCAGCTACAATGTTGGGCTCCCTGCCTCTCCCTCTGCCTGCCCTCCCCCACACCGTCTCACATCCCATCGTTACCGTGGCCTGTGAGGCCGAAATGACCTCTGGTCTTCCTTCTCTAACGTACTGTGAATTTTGTGGCGGGGATGGGGGGCCTGCTGTCTTCATCTTAGTATTCTTAGTGCCTGGAACAGTGCTTAGCATGGTATGTCTCTCTGTTGAACTCAACTATCAGTTATAAATAAATGAGTCTGTGTCTCAGCTTAAATTTTACATTCTCAAGGACACTTACCCTTGATCCTCCAGAACAGGTCAACCATCCTCGTGATATGTCCCTGTACATATCTAGTTATTGTACTATTATTGTCCTATGTATTCCCAGTACGTTGCACAATTGCACTCTTTATTCCTAGAATGTTGCACAATTGTAACATGATTTCTTTCAACTCTTCACCTTATTTGCTTAAATTTGGTTTTCCGCACTAAGTTGTAATTTTGTCGACAAGGTTGGTGGTACAGCTAGCTGAGTACATGGCCTATGATAAGTGCTTAAGAAATATTTGTTAACTGATAGAGACGTTTTCTTGCTGGATAAAAATCCTGGACACATTGCTGGCGTCTGCTGAAAATTTACACCCAATCACCTGTTGGCCTAGTGCCCCGTTCTACCCACCTATAAAATGGAGCTGTTCTTGTGGGATAGTGTTGGATAGCAGATGAGCTTCAGATAAAACCACCTCAAGACAAATGTGTGGTAAATAAACAAAAAAGGAAAGATGGCATTGAAAGATTAAACACATCAACTAAAATTCCAGATGAGCTTTGAAATGTCTATTGCAGGGTGTGGTATTTTATTCCCTCACAGGAAATATACACATTTTTCCCCCTTTTTTCCTTCCCAGCAACGGAGACACAAATGCCTGTGCAAAATGGAGTTGAATCAGAACAGGTAAAATTTTTGTGAAGTATTTGAAGTGTATGACTTCGATTTTAAAATCCACAATAGAGGTTTGCAGAAATGAGCTGGGGAGGAAGATATATCTGAGCAGAAACCGGGGGAAATAGCTAAGCAGTTTGTGGACTGGCGCCTTGTGCCTGTGGCAGAAATAACGTTCCTATCGTTACCTCTCTCTGTGCAGACGCTTTGAAAAACAAAAAGAAATAAAAAGTATGAAAACATGGAAAAATCATTATGTGTGCCCTCTGTATGGCCCAGGATCAGTGACATCCTGCGGGATCGACACTTGCCATCAGCATCCTTCTTATTTGCTGAGTGTACCCTTCATTAATTTTTATTATCACAAAAGTGATTCGAGCTGCTTTAAATAAAAACTGCAGGCAGTATCGACACCTGTCAGGGAAACGTGAACAACCCTCATTTCTTCTCTCTTCCTTCCCTTCTCCTTCCTCGGGGGGGGGGGGGCAGGGGGATTGTCGCCCCTCCTTGCTGCTGTGTCGGAGAAAGGGCCAGGAAGGTGAGGACAGGGACATGGCCCGGGCAGCGGCGGTGGCATAGCCCCCCCCCCAGAACTCAGAGCTGGCTGGAGAGAAGCGTTCCTCAAACGATTTGGTGTCAGGACCCCTTTATATTCATAAACATTAGAACAGAAATTAAAAATGATGTTTATTAATTCATTTAAAAGCAAGAATAACAAAACAAACCCATGACCTGTTGACATAAATAACATTTTATGAAAAATAACTATATTTTCCCAAATGAAAAAATACTAGAAAAATGGTATTAGTGGCATTGTGTTACATTTCTGCAAATCTCGTGAATGTCTGGCTGATGGGGAAGCAGAGAGATGCTCTTCTCTGCTTACGTATTCTAGCATCGGAAGGATGACATCAGCCTGCCACTTGCCATGTCACCTCGGGGAAAACCCCACTGTCCATCTCATGAGAATGACCGGGAAAATGGCAAATAGTGTCTCGTGAAAATCACTTTGATCTCATGGGTCCCCTGGCTACACTTTGAGAACCGGTGCTATAGAAAATTTGAAATTGAGTTCCATTTTCTCTTGACTCTTATTGCCTCCGGAGGTCTAAATCAGCTGTAAGGAGAGCTGCCCGGGGCTGGGCAGAAGATCTCCTATCTTCAGGCCCCTAAACCCCGCAGCCCATATGCCTGATGTCGAAGACAGGAAAATTGTGTGGTCTGCGTAAATGTTCTAGGTTTTCAGAGATATTTTTTTAAAAATTCTGATTTGTAAGGCTGCTTTGTCTTGACCTTGAGCCCTGTCAGGCAAAGTGGGGGGAGAAGCAGTGAAGCTGCTTGGCGAGTGGAAGGTGTGATTGGGACAGGAGACTCATGCGGGGGTGATGTTCAGGAAGGACTGGCCCGATCACCTTCCCTGTGTCTCACCAGGTGAAAATGGCCATCAACTCCGACCTGCTAATGATCGTCGCTCCCTCTCTGGGATTCGTGCTGTTGGCATTGCTTGTGGCGTTTTTCCTTCGAGGTAAGGAGGGCAGGCCCGGGTGGGATGGTTCCCTTCAGAGCTGTGGAGACTCCAGGAGGATCTGGGAGTGGACTGATTCCACTTCCTGCCCCTGTCTCCTTCACCCAGAGTCCCACTTCCATCCCGACTCCATTCTGGTCAAGGAGGTAACAGGGAAACTCATTCGCCCTCGGATGCTAAAGCCTTCACGTATCATCTTCTGGATGAGGAGTTTATATTTTGGAAAAGAAAAACAAGAACACCTTTATTTACTGGAAACTCAATCTCTGTCAGTGCTGTTGTTATACTCCTGATGTGTCTAACTCCTTTCATTCTCACGACTGCCTTAAGTGCAAAGTGCCATTATTATCATTGTCTTGGGGAGAGGGAAACCCTGGCCCAGCCTCCTCCTCTGGCTAGGACTGCCCCAGGAAGAAAGATCTCAGGCTTCTTCTTCCCTTAAAGCAAGCTTTGTTTACCTGGGCTCCGCAGATAGACCTCAGGGGAAAGCGAATCCCTCGAAATCCTTTGCAAATGTACTTGAATGTTCTTATCTGCACTTCTCAGGGGGTGGGGTCCATAGTTGTTACCAGATTCCCCAGCTGATCTGTGACCTTACACCTCCCCACCACCACTCCTCATCTCCAAAAAATAGTTTTAACACACTGCAGAAAGGAGTCATGGAACAGGGTCTATAGTTGTCATGCAAAGTAGAGGCATGTGACATCTGGTCCTGTTTAAAATGGGGAGAAATTGTTCTGTAGTCATTAACAGAAACTGTTTTGAGGTGGTAAATGAGGAGCTAAGACTGCTAACCCTCTTGGCCCATTTGAGCGACAGTAGTGAAACTTGCATATTTCAATACCTGTCCCTAATGAACACTGACAAAGGAAAATTGGAACTAAGTGGGAAGTCTGCCATTAGCCTTCCTACAAAACCCTCTTAAAAGCAGAGGTCACTGGTCCTCATACAGTTTTGGAATTTCTGAGTATGTCTCATAAGGAAGTATTTTAAAACTCAAGTGAGTGCTTGAATTCTGGGTGGGCAAATGACTGAAGAATGAAGCAGTTTAACGCTATTGCCCACAACATGGGAACAGGTGTGTAATTGATGGGCACTGCCTTGGGGCCCAATTTTCCCACTTGACATGGGAAAAAGAATGGCTTTCTCTGCCAAAACCAGTCCCTAAAGTCTTACCTTTGGTCCAACTGTGCTCTTGGTAAGGTAGCTTTGGGCTTTCACCACATTTCACCTGTTCTAGCACAGCTGCTCTGCTTATTCCATGGCCTTGTCTTTTCAGGGAAAGTCATGAAAACCGGTTGGTTCCTGAAACACACAAGGTAATTCATCTTGCATGACTGATTGTTGTAAAGATTGTACAAGCTGTTACAAATGATTAGATACTACTCAGTGGTTTAATGACTTGTGCTCGTGTTCTGATTAAATACAGGGTTGGAGAATGGTGGCATTAGAGGTGAAAAAGATGTGGGATTTAACTCACATTAACCTCTGTCTTGGTTAACACTGTGTTATGTTTGTCTGAAATACAAATACAAAGGCAGGTTGCATTAATAGAAGCATGGCATGCAAAAGAAAGAAGGTGATATGTCTCTGTCCTCTGTGCTCAGAATTCTTTGTTCAACTCTGGGCAATTCATTTTATTTTTTTTAATTTTATTTATTTATTAAGATTTTATTTGTGTGTGTGTGAGAGAGAAAGAGAGAGCAAGCGCAGAACAAGCAGGGGAAGCATCAGGCAGAGGGAAATGCAGGCTCCCTGCTGAGCAAGGAGCCTGATGTGGGACTTGATCCCAGGACTCTGGGATCATGACCTGAGCCAAAGGCAGACAGACACTCAACTGACTGAGCCACCCAGGTGTCCCTGGGCAATTCATTTTAAAAGGACATTGTTAAACAGGAGTTTATGGAGAGGAGAGTTGGCAGAATGAAAAATGAGAAACATGTAGAATATCATTCCTGGGATTTGGTTCCTCCGTCCAATATTAGACCATCAGAGCAGTTTTTTGTTTTGTTTTGTTTTGTTTTAAATAGTTTGAAGAGTCTTTGGAAAGAGGTTTTGGATATCCGTCCTGTTCTATAGCTTTTTGGGAAAGAAATGAAAAGATTGGGTGTAAACTGTGATGAAGACCGTGCCTTCACTTAATTGCATCAATACCAAAATATCTATTAGCAAATAAATATTAACAAGTAGGGGAACTGAGACTCAGCAAGACAGCTTTCCAAGGTCATACACACATTTCAATCTTGAGTTTATATTTTGCTAATATAGAAACATTTAATTCCCTTATTGGACTAGACTGGCAAAAGCCCTTTATCTCCTACAGAGTCTGTTTTCCCATCTGTGAATGGAGAGGCTTAGGCAGGATGGGGTGTGAGCCCTTTTCACTCTAACAGCCGTGGTTAGTTGTGCTGTGAGTTAGCAACATCCGGTTCTTTCTGGTCCTGGTGGTTTCCATTCTCAGCCTCTCTTTTCTCCTTACAGGCTAGACAATGTTGGAGAAAGTAAAAACAACTTTGATGATATGCAGCATGGAAGAGAAGACGAAGACGGTCTTTTCACGCTCTAGTGTGCCACTTTCTCCCAGGATTGAGGACAGGGGCATGATGCGGGAATTCTCAAAATAAGTCTTAGAATGTGTTGTGTTGTTTTGTCTTGTTTTGTTTTGTTTTTAAAGCCCCCCATCTATTCCATTGGTGTCACAATCCAATCTTGCTTTAATTTCACAAGTGAAAGTACTTTAGAGACTTTAGCACCTTCTCTGCCAGGTGCTTTCATCTCCCGGGTAGCATCACTCTAAGTGACCTTCCAGACCGCGCTTGAATAATTTCAGTGATGGTGAGCTCACTGCCACATCTAAAGGAGATCATTCCATCTCAGGGCGGTTCTGAGACTTAGAAATATTTAAAACAAAGTCTGTATCCAGATAGCATCTGCCTGTGGGTTGTAGCTGAACTCATTGTGTTTACACAGAACGTGTGTAATCTCTCTTCTCTCTGGCAGCGCTCCAGATACTGGAAGGAAGGCCTCATGTCTCTCCAAATTGCCTTGCTTCTGGGACACCGTTTCTGGTCCCTTCTCAACCCTAGTTGCCTTTGCCTCCTATGCATTTGTATCTCTCTCTATATGCCCAACTTTCAGAGTGCGCTGCTCCCCCTCCAGGGATGGTAGGAGCAACCCTGGGTCTGGGTCTCATCAATAATGCCAGAAGCGATGGAAAACAGCACCATAATTTTGGCTCACATTTTCTTTTTTGAGAAAAGATTCTCCCTTAACCAGGGCTCTGTGGGGGCGAGCATGGTGGCTGAGAGTCAGGAGTTTCCTGCAGCAGGAGGCAAAGGTCCAGGTGGAGGTGGGTGTCAGAGACCTTTCCTTTAAGCGGGCATTTACCTGGACTCCCCGTCTTCAGTCCTTCCCATCTCCGATTTGTTCTCCACGCTGTGGCAGAGATCTCCTTTTCTAAATGCAGATCAGAGAGTCCTGTCTCCCAACTTCTACCCATGCTGTGGAAGAAGCACTTAGGCTCTGCCTGAGGCCAGGCAGCTGCCCCAGATGAGTGAGGCAAG
Organism: Ursus arctos; assembly: GCF_023065955.2. Lineage (NCBI taxonomy): Eukaryota > Metazoa > Chordata > Mammalia > Carnivora > Ursidae > Ursus > Ursus arctos. The sequence goes on along the minus strand of NW_026622819.1, from coordinate 46,180,968 downwards.
GGAAATGCCGAGGCTGTTCTAAGTGTGACGTGTCTGTGTCCACTTGAAGGCCTTAACACTCCAACTTAGTTAGAATAACGTCCTGGGCAAGCAACACGTGGCCATGGGCTGGAACAAGGCAACCAGTCTGAGACACCAGAGTGCAGGAGGTAGACTGTGGGTTTTACCGAGTAAGGAATAAATATAAAGTTCTTCTGCTGAGCCTTCCTGGTCAGAGGAGATTATTGGTCTGGTTATTCCTTTCTTTCCCTCTCCATGCAACCAGGATGAATTTGTAGTCACCTACAAATAACTTCCTATTATCTAGGACCCAGAAGAGAGGATTGTTTCCCTTAGCTTAACGATCTAAATGAGATGAAACACACATGGGAAATGCAACAGGATGGAACCAGCGTTGATTTTCCATTTGCACAAGGAAGGACTTTGATGGAGACGTGGTTCTTACAGCTGATTTTTACATGGTGGGTCCACGATCCAACCTTGAGGATTTAGAACAACCCAATTCTGCAACCTTGACCTTGGCCTTTCTAGGCTAGTTCAGAGATAACGTCTGATCTTTAAACAGCATCTGCTCTGGTCCAGGATGAGTGTTTCAAGGCAATTTCCCACTGAATCCTCACAGCAGCTCAGTAAAACAGCTATATTACTCCTGCTTTTGGAGTTGAGAAAACAGAAGCAGAGAGAAGCGAAGGAACTTGCCCAAGGTCACATGGACCAACCCGCTATGACAGAGCAGGGCCTTGAACCAGACTGGAAGGACTCATGCTCTTAACCACTACCCTGTACTTCACAGCAAGGGCCTTCATTTAGCATTTCATGCACAGAGAGCTGCAGTATTGGCCTGTGTTGGTCCCAAGTGGATTTTAGTTTGCTTAAATCCATGGCGACCTGAGTGTTTTGATGGTTCTCCAATTCCAACCCCTTTATAGCTCAATCTTCCCTTGTCCCAATATTATTTACTCAGAATCTTATTTGCATTTGCAGAGGAAGCCGCAAGTGGAGAACCTGGCAGGAACCTTAATGAAGCCAGGTGGGACACATTTAAATGGGAATGTGTTGAACTAACTCACGAAGCGCTGGGCCAGCTGTCAGCAGGCTTAATGAAAGGTTAACAGGAATTCAGCAATGGGTGGCTGGGGAGACTCTTTGTCTCTCTAAAGGAAACAGAAAGTTGAGAAGTGAGCTCCCTGGGTGAAGGCAAGAGCAGAAGAAGGAAGCCACTTGTAACCAAAAGGCTGGGTCTCAAAATAGAATTTCATTTGGATTTGTAAACATGTTATAGTCATTAAAAGAAAAAAAAAAGGCATTGTGAGTTCTCAGCTCCCTGAACATCAAAGGACAGCGAAGAGAAGGATGCTGGGGTAAGATGAATGCTAACATTGTTACGAGGGTCTTGGGCCGTGCTCGAGATAGCTGCTCACGAAACAGAAGATGCGTTTACTTTCCGTCTGAGCTGGAAAGGTGCTGTTCTGCGGTTGTAGGCTTTATGCGTGTTGTCTATGGAGTGGGGGTTGGGGTGTGTGTGTGCAGGAAAGACCTTGGCACATCCAGCAATTTGACTCTCATGTTTTATCTGATGAAACTGAAGCCCAGACAAGGGGACTGAGATACCCCAGGCTACACAGGAAACCAATGCCAGAGCACAGACCTAAACCATGTCCCCTGGACTTCTCTCTGTGGCCATGTCATAAACCTGTTCTCGGATTTTCTAGGTCCACCTGAATCTGCCTGATTATTTACCCTTCTGAAGTCACATTAAGTTCCTTGTGTGTGCAACTCAGTGTTCCTTTCCCTTGAACCATCTTTCCCAGCACACCCTTGACCCTGTGGTAGACTGCCATTCCCAGACAGAGGAATGAGAATGTGGAAGCGCAAAGCTTGGCTGTTCTGTTGCTTTTTGAAGAACACCGCCATAACGAGGGTGACCAACTTGTCTCGTTTTAAAACTCAAAGTCCTGCATGCTGGGAACCCCTTCAGGAACCCCTAATGATTATAACACGTTTACAAATCCAGGCAAACTGGGATGATCGATCCACTGAAGTCCATAACTCAACCGAGATGGAAACAACCCCTTCTGAGTTCTTGACTCAAGGGCAGCGATCATTGTTTTTTGCTGTAATGGTACCAAGTGGGATTTAATTTGTTTGGATCCAGTCTTAAAATAGATACTAAAATATAGATGCTAGACCCTTGTTAATCCAAACACAGGGCTCGGACCGAGCCCTAGTCCACACCTGGGAGCTTGGTAGCGATGCAGAATATCGGTCCCCACCCTAGAGCCCAGAATCGGAATCTGCATTTTAACGAGGTTTCCATGTTATTTGTATGAACATGAATGATTGAGAAGGATTGGCCTAAAGCATTGGTTTTCAAAGTCAGCTGCACATGGAAATCAAGTGGGGATTTCAGTAATAAAAAATAACTAATGTTTGACTCCCCTCTGAGATCCTAGTTTTAATGGGCATGGGGCAGACCTGGCGATCAGGGAGTTTTTAGACCGCCTTGGAGAGCGCTAATGTGCGGCAATGACTGTAAGCCACAATTCTAAAGGGAGAGCAGCTTTGCGCCAGAAGGAAAGGTTGCTAATTAATCAGGACAAGTTTTGGCCTAAGTTACAAGTTTATGTGGGTCTAGTACCCCCACATGATTTTGCTCAAAGAGATGATCAATAAAATTGTTTAAGAAGATCTGAGGAGACATGATAATGACCTAAATGTCCCAATTACTATGGATGAGGCCCATTAAAGTAATTAAAAACCAAAATATAATATTTGGTCTGTGGAAAGTGATAATGAGAAAACAGAAAAGATAAACGGAGAAAGAATGTCTGGGGGTCAAGGTGGTGCTATTAATCTTTCAGAGACATCAGAGGGATATTGAGATGATGCTAAGATTATGAGAGAAACATGGAAGATTGGTTAAGTGGAAACCACTTAATGGGAGACCCTTCTCAGGGCACAGTTATTGTCTTCGAAAGATTGTATTCAGCTGCAAGGAAGAGAATACAAAAAGTAGCGACTTAATTAAAGACTTTTAATTATCTCACGTAACTAGATATCTGGATTTAGGCTGTTTGAAGGTTGGTTCAGCAACTTCACTAAAATGAGATATTAGAGTCTTTGTGACTTCTTTTGGCTCGTCCCCCATGGTTGCAAGATGGCTGTCACAGCTCTAATGTGCCCTCACAAAAAGGATCCCACACAGGAAGGAAGGAGGTGGAAGGGAATGGGACTTTTCCCCTAATATGACTCTTATCCTTTATCAAAAAGGGAAATCTGCCATAGAAGTTACCAGAAGACCCTCCCATATGCTTCATCAGCCATTTACTTCACTGGATCACATGCCCACCCTTTGGCCAAGGGGAATGAGATATCTGGGACTAATTTACACCAATCATTACTCAGCCCCCAGGATGTACACATGGCCACTTAGCCAAAACTTACAGTCAGTCAGCATGGGAGAAACTGGAAATGGCCACTGGGTCAACAACCTTGATTTCTGACACACTCACTCATCCAATGGAAGTGTTTTGGGTGTCTCCTGTGCACCAAAGGGCACTGTTGGGTGCTGGGGTGTAGAAATGAACTGAACAGACTGAGTCCCTCTTCCCTGACAGTTTACAGTCTACAGAGCCACTTCCGTCTGCATTATGCATTTTGTGATTCCAAATATTTGGATCATTTTTAATGTACCTGAGAGGCAAAAAGAATGAAGGGATTTAAACAGGATAAAATTTAGAAATTCTGCATACACACCTTCTTGAAGCTGGGGGACCGAACCTCTCATGCAAGTGTCAGGAGTCAATGGAGGAATGAGGCAGAAATATTCAGCCCTGGTAGTTGACAGAAAATTGTGGCAAAAATTCTTAGCTACAGTGAAACTTCGTAAGTATATCAGAGATGGGCAGCTTGGGGAAAAGCGCAATGGTAGAGTAAGGGAAGTAACTTCTTCTGTATTTCTATGCGGTTTCCTACTTTTCTAAGAGTTTCCAAACCCACAGTACTCTGTGTCAGAGCAAGGGCATATCCCCATTTGATAGGGGAGAAAAATGGAAGCACAGAGAGGTAAAGTTACTTCCTGTGTTCCCACCACAGTGAGTGAGACAGGGCTAGAAGCGAATGTCCTGATTCTGCCTCAATCCGATGGATACATGTTTTTATGGGGTGCTTACTATGTGCACCTAGCTTCGTGCTTGAACCCAATAACAGCACTAGTAGTCATCACTAATATTACTGGAGCCCTTTCTGGATGTCGGACATTACCCTACTCACTTTGCATGCATTATTTTATATAATCGTAACAATCTCTCTATGAGGGGTGGCCTGTATGTCATCCCTGCTCGACAGGTGAGGAAATGGAAGTTCAGGTTCATGAAGTCGGTGGCCTGCAGTTGAGCTGGGATTCAAACTCTGGAGCCGCTTCAGAGCCCACGTCCTCGAGCCTGCACTCTGGCCCTTCCGGGTGTATGAAGTGCCTTCGTGATCTCTTCATGACTCTACTCCTGGGTGCGGTGGACAGGATCGCGCGGGGGGTCATGGTTCGGTGTCCTCCCTCTCGAAGTCTGTCTGATTGGAACAACCTGGAAATGGGTGGGGGGGGTGTGAAGGGCACAAAGCCAGAGGGTCTCACATTCTTGAAGAGACTCAAGTTCAGCATTACCTTCAAATGGGACCATCGATTCAGGCTCGGAGATTGAATCATCAGGATCTGGCACTTAACGTATTCTATGAATGTCGATCCCTTACCCCCTTTAAAACTATACCCGAGAAAAGAGAAAGCAAAGGGCCTGGGTTCTACTCTCCTGCAGAGCCCCTGGTCCTGTCTTCCTCTTCCCTGCCTCACCCTCATGCTACCTCTTATCTCTTCTCTCTACCCTGTTTATCTCTGTTCTGTCCTCGGCTTCTTTCCTTCCCTTCTCTGGTCCCTCTGAGATGCATCTTATCTCCCTTCAGCAGCTCCATCGACAAAGTCCTATCATCTTTTTCTCCTGCTTCAGGATGCCTCGGCATAGTTTTAATCTGTTCCTCTGAGCTTTGCTTTTCAATCTCTTCCCAAACTTAATCTCAGCCCCTCTTCACTTAGATGAAGAAAAGGCCGGAACAAGATTACATTACCTGACAATACCTTCTGGCTCGGGGATCAAGATGATTAGAAAAAACAGCAGAGTCTTGTTTCACCACTGTGCCCTGGGTATGCTGTGATGAGAAAAGTGTTTTAATTAACCTAAGACTCACCATCAATTAATGCCACCAGCCCCCTGCTTTCCTGCCTTTTTTTCTTTTAAACTATTGTTGAAAATTTTGCAACCTGTTGGTGTGTGGAAAGAACACAGGTCTTGGAGTCAAAGTGGCGTAGAATCCGAAGCTGCTCTTGCCCCGCGGGGTGGCCCAGGACAAGTGGCTTGGCTTCTCTTAGTCTCAGCTTGATCGTTTGTAAATAGGGCTAGTCATGGGACCCTCAGAAGTAAGCATTCAATATAGCAATACCAGGAAAGCAGTTGGCACAGTGCTTGCCCCGGGGCAGGTCTCTCTGACTAGTAGGCACTGTTGTTAGCTCACTCTGCAGCCCTAACCAGGTGACAGTTAGAAGCCTAAGTTAACTGGAAGTGGCTGGCAGGCCCCGTGGAGCCCCCCACTGAGGATACACACAGTGCACTTGCAGAACTGGAATGTTGAACTTGTGGACTTCTGGCTATCTCGGGAGCTGCACATATGTCTCCTGATCTGGGGTTCTCATACTTTAGACGGCCTAAGAATCATCTGAGAACATGTTAAAATGCATATACTTGGGTCCACCCCCCAGAGATGCTGATTCAGTGAGTTGGAACTGGACCCTGAATTTTTAATGACCTTGGTAGAGTTCTGAAGCATGGGACAGTGGATCTTCTGAGAGTGTGGCTCAGAGGCTGACACTCAAACAGTGCTCATGGTAGCTGGCCTGATTCCTAACCACTCTGCCCTGCCACCCTTTCCTGGATTGTGACCCCGCTTTTACTGTCTTTTGTCTTTGGACCCTGTGCTCAGCTCTGGTTTTGCTCTGACTTTGTTCTTTCTTGATTCATGGTCAGCCCCAGGGCATTCTTACCCTCTGGTTTGTACCCTCAGCTTCCCCTACCTGCCTGAGGTTTGGCTCTGGCTTAATCTTGTGCTCCACGCTAAGCTGTTCCGAAGTGACACTGGCACTCCTGAAACTTCTGTGCACCAGTTACGGTTGTCATTTGCCATCCTTCTCCTGCCTCTCATGCATGCCTTTGGTACCCGCCACCCCTTTAGACTTCCAATGTGATGAGGATCTAGGAAGATGGCAGGAGCACCATTTTGAATTTTAATCATAATTTTAAAGCACCAGAAATGTGGAGAGTGGACCCTGCACTGAATTTTTATTGCCCCTAAGATATATGCTGGGTTATTTTTTCTTTCAATTTTAAATCCATCTCATATATCTTGGTTCATTGCAGGTGTTTTCCATCCCTGTCAAATAATGAAGAATATAAGAAAAATGCTCTGGGTTCTATCTGGATTCTTTTTTTCTTTTTAAATTGTGGATATATATATATATATATATATAATTTATATTTATATGTGGATAGATATATAATTTCTAAAATCGTGGAGATATATATCTGTATCTATCTATATATATACGTGAAATTTTTCATTTTAACCATTTTAAGTGTACAACTCAGTGAAATTATTTACATTTTCAATGTTGTACAACCATCACCATGATCTAGTCCCCAAATTTTCATCACCTCAAACAGAAACTCTGTAACTATCAAGCAATAACTACTCTCCATTCCCCCTTCCCTCAGCCCCTGGTGACCACCATCTACTTTTTTGTCTCTATGAATTCGCCTATTCTAGATTCTTCATATAAGAATTGTATAATATTTGTCCTTTTATGGATGGCTTATTCCGCATGGTGTAATGTTTTCAATGTTTGTGTCGTAGTATGTATCAGAACCTCATTCCTTTTTATGGATGAATAACATGCCATTGGATGTGTCTATCACATTTTGTTTATCCATTCATCTATTGATGGACACTTGGGTTGTTTCTGTGTTTTAGCTGTTGTGAATTATGCTGCAGTGAACATTGGCAAACAAGTATTTGTTCGAGTACCTGCTTTGACTTTTGTTGGCTACATGCCTAAGAATAGAATTGCCGGGTCGTATGGTAATTCTGTGTGTTCAGTTTTTTGAAGAGCCACCCTGCTGTTACCCGCGGTGACCGTACCTTTTTAAGTTCCCACTAGCAATGCATGAGGGTTCCAATTTTCTATATCCTCACCAACACTTGTTATTCACCTACTTGGAAAAAAGCAAACAAGCATATATATTGCCATCCTACGAGGTGTGAAGTGGTATCTCCTGGTTTTGATTTACATTTCACTAATGACTAATAGTGTTGAGCATCTTTTCATATGCTTATTGGTCATTTGCATATCTTGTTTGGACAGATGTCTATTCAAGTCCTGTGCTCAAATTTTTTTTTTAAGATTCTATTCATTTATTTGCCAGAGAGAGAGAGAGAGAGCACAATCAGGGGGAGTGGCAGCCAAAGCAGGCAGAGGGAGAAGCAGACTCCCTGCTGAGCAAGGCCCTGATGTTGGACTCAATCCCAGGACCCTGGGATCATGACCTGAGCTGAAGGCAGATGCTTAACCGACTGAGTCCCCAGGCATCCCCCTGTGCTCATTTTTAAATTGGGTTGTTTTTTTGTTGTTGAGTTGTAGGAGTACTTTATGTATTCTGGATATTGATTTCTTGTCAGACATATGATTGGGAAATATTGCCCATTCTATAGGTTGTCTTTCAATTTCTTGATAATGCCCTCTGCACCAATTTTAATTTTAATCAAGTCCATCTTGTATTTTTTTCTTTTGTTGGTTGTTTTCTTGGTACCATATCTAAGAATCTATTTCTAAACCTAAAGTCACGAAAATACACCTCTGTTTTCTTCTAAATGTGTTTTGGTTTGGTCTTATACTTAGGTCATTAGTTCATTTTGACTTGTACGTGGTATGAGGTAGGAAGTCCAGCTTTATTTTTTTTGGAATGTGGACATCCAGTTCTGCCAGGACCACCTATTGAAGAGATGCTCCTTTTCTCTATTGAATGGACTTGGAACTCGAGCTTAACTTTATTTCTTTGAAACTAGTAAGCTTGCTTGCCTGAAAATTTCACTCGTTGGAGTCTTTTGGACTCTGTTTCTGTTTTCCTTTGTCTCTTCATTTCTTACTCATGGTGTATTAATTTCTTGCGTGGCTGGCTATCTTGATTGTATAAAGATTATTGCATTTGAAAATAATTTGTAGGAATAATTTGAGTCCCAGCATAATGTGATGTTCTCCAGAAAGAACTTGCGTGTGCTTCTGCCATGCACTTCTGTGTGTCATCCACCTAGGACCGCCATAACTCAAGTTTACCGCTTAAAGCTCCATGGATTACTCAGGGGACTTGAAGTCAGGTTGTAAGCTCATGAGAGACCAGAGTTCCTACTGGTTCACCCTTATCCTGAGGATATAACCCTTTTTGATCTAGCTAATACTGAATATGGTTTATCAAAGTCCCTAATTTGATGGGTTCTACACCTTGACATTTTTTAATCTAACTCCATGAAGCAGCCAAAACCATAATTCAATTTTGCAGATATCTCTTCCAGATTAGAAAACACTTCCAAAACAAAGGAACTTTGAGTTCTAGACTTACCTTTCTGATTTAGCATGTTCTTTGGTTTTAGGCCTACTGATTTTTCATTATTTTGTTAGCTCTTGATTATTTTAAAGAACATTGAGTATTTTGTTCAGGTTTCTGTGTCTTCAATGGTTAGTCCAAATTACCTAATGAACATTCTCAGAACTCATTGTTCTTAAAAATGTCTATTTCCCCAATAGCCTTGCCAATGCTAATCATTATCAAATTCATTAATAAAACCATTCTCTTTGAAACAAAGTTGAACAGGACAAAAACATATTTAGTTCCACAATAAGATTCTAGTGTCAACTTAATAGTATGAGCTGATTGATTTCCAATCCCAAAAGTCTACTTCCTGGTATGTTGGTACATTTAACCTGGAGGAGAACAGACCAAGGGAGATCTGATGTTTGTTTACAAACAGTTGAAGAACTGACACTGGGAAGAGGAAGTAGTCTTGTTCTATGTAATTCCAGAAGGCGAATTTAGGACTGGGAATTTTAAATTCCAAAAATCAATTTCTATCTAGCCAAAGGAATGCTTTACCAGAATAACTTAGAATATTGTGGTGAGTAAGATTTTCATTACCTACCATCCAACTGTTCTTCTTTTCCATTTGGACTGATTTCTTTGATACTACCCTTCTGGCTTTTCATTACTCATGGTTCCCTTGCACCTGACTTATGCCCTATCCAACCACAGAACATAAACCAAGCCTGGGGAATCAGAGCACTGCATCACTTTACCCTTCTCTGCACACTAATGAGTGGGTCAAGGATGGACTCAAGATGCAAGTTAGGTCAATTAGAGCCCAAAGACCCAATTCTAAGCCTTTTGTTTTAGTTATGCAGGATGTCGATCTTTTCCTGCTGACTGTGAAGGAGAGAATGGGAGGGTGCCACTGCCACTGTGCCCCCACAAGGGGTGACTATTCAAGAGGAAGTGGAGCTCGAGGAGGGAAATAAAAAACAAACCCTTGTGACATTCGTTGAGCCCTGATCATGCCAAGACTAAAACTATAATTTTAGACCGTTCCTGCCATTTTGCTTCAAGTAGTTTGAGTTGGGTTTTCTGCTATTTTCATTGTAAAGAGTTTTAACTAAAATGGGTAGTAAACTCCCCATTCACAATAGTATTCATATAGAAGGGGACAACCAGCCTTCAGAGTAGTTATGGGGGGGGGGCACCCAGATTATGCAGAAGGTTGGCTTTGAGGACTTTCAACTCTAAATTCTTAGCTTCTCCAAAACTCTCCTTTACTTGGCTTTTGTTTTGCCCAGCAGACCTGGTAGCTTCAAAGAGGCTCCAAGAACTCTAGGTTGGCCATCCCTTGGGGCCAAGCAATACAGAAGTTAATACACGTCCAGGCCTGGGATGCATATATAACGGAGAAATCCATAATGTTTAGTCCCAGAATGAATGATTTAGAGTCGGATTATTCACTTTGCACTAAATTAAGTTGTCTTATGTAGCCAAAACAAGGCTTCCTGACAGGATTTTCGTCATAGCCTTGGCTGAGTAATGAGTTTCTTTGGCAGGATGAATTATTGATTAGACCTTTGTATCATCTGCCTGGCAGATGAAGGAAAACTTTAATTTTAAAGATGTTCGTATTCAGATGTATATGCAGAAAAGAAGTTTTGAATACTGTACTTTAATGCTCCCTCACTTAATCTTCCTATGATTATTTATGGAACAGGATCCAAGTTATATGCCAGTGTTGGGTTATTTTTGGGCCCAAATAAGTAATATTCCCCATCTGTGGATGTAAATGTTTTCTCTCCTTTTGTTGTTATAATTCTATATGTTTAGATCCAGATGTTTAATTTATTTTAAGAAATGGGGAAATTTCTTTTCAAGTCAACTGAAATACCAAGTACTTAATAATGATGACTTAAATTTTTCTGATGTGTTTAATTTTGTCAAATGTTTTCCCGTCAACTTCCTCCATGTATAATAGTTAATTAGCACTTCGAAATGTACCAAGCACATTGCTAGGAACATTACAGAGATTATATTATTTAATTTTCACAAAACCCTACAAACCAGCTACTATTATTATCCCCATTTTATAGATAAAGTCATTGAAATGTTGGCAGCTAACAAGCTTGCCCAGAGTTACACAGACTCACACAGAGCCAGGGTGTAAACCCAGATGTTCTGGCTCTAGGGCTCAAGGTTTTAAACCACATCCTAAGCAATATGTCCAATGGTTATTGAACATGTAATAGGTTCCTGTGCATGGGGTACCACATCTCTTAAGCACCACGCTGGCAAAGCTCTCCACTACTTTCTGGATTACTTCCACCCCCTTTTCATTCTTGGAGCATCTCTTCTTTTTTTCTTTTGCTTCACCCATTCTGCTTCAAAGGCCATTCCCTCTCTCTGCTCTTCCTGCCACCTTCCAAGTCTGTCAAGGACTATAAGATCCTGGAAAACAAAAGTCTAGAATGTTCTGAGAGCAACTTCTGTTCTTAATTTGCAACGTCAACCTCCGCAGAGGCATGGGAGCACGAAGGTCCCACTACCTGGTCTGGGTAGCACGGTGAGGCAAACAGGAAGAACAAAACACAAACTGTATCTCAATACATCATCCTGCCACATCATGCCTTCCTTTTACTTCCTTCCTGAAAAAGAGAGCCAGCAAAACAGCCACGATGAGTCCTGCCCTCTGCCATGTCCAGAATACAGATTTCAAGTCCAGGTGCTGCTTTTTAAAAGCCACATGAACCTCCTAAAGAGATTTGGAACAAGGTCTTAGGAGGAACTGGGGATGCTTCATTCGAGAACGGTAGCTGGAAGGTTACCCTGAAGAAGAGGGGCTGAGGGGCTTTATGAGGAAGAACAGTCCCAGTAGGCAGCATGACCTGAAGTCAGACCTATGACCCATAAGCTGAAGGAAACTTCTAGAGAGCAGGTGGAATGGTATAGGCTTCCTTGGAGGTCTTTAGTTTTCCCCCAAATCAGGATACTTAAACAGAGACTGAAAGATGTGTTTGCCATTGTATTGTAAAGGGGATATTTAAATATAATTTGGGGTTCTTGATCTGTAAGGAGACTTTTTACCCTGGGGTTCTGTGCTAAGGGTAATCAGCTGTGCTTACATAGCTTGTGGTAGATCGATCTCAGTCATCACTACCTAGCAAATACCAAAGAAGCGAAACTCTTCACCTTCATAAACTCTCTCTCTGTGTATTGGTGCAATCCCTCCTTCTGTGAAGAAGCCTTATGTCCTGAGACAAGCTTAGACTTCCACAATCCGTGTCTTTGAGTGACTAAGAGGAGCCCCCTGAAGCAGAGTCTTGGAAATGCAGACCAGCCTGGGCTCCAGGTGAATCTATCCGAGTGCTTGTGGCAGAGTGAGAGGCTGCTAAACACAACAAGAAAGCCTAAAAGACCCAACAGGCTCTGGTAGGAGGGCCTTGTCTAACCCAGGGGTCAGTGAAGGGGGGAAACTGAAGACCTCAGAGCAGACACTGTTCTTGTCATGGATAGAACTGCACATGGTCACTGCCAGGAGGGGCCTCAGAAGACGATCTCTTTCCAAAGTCTCCATGTCGCTTGTGCAGAAAGTGAGATACAGAAATGGCAGAGAACGTGCCTGACACCAAATTGCATTAGTAATTACACCTGCCATAGAAGCTTCATTGCAGCCTTCTACTCCTTCCACCCCTTGGCAAGGGGTGAACTAGGGACGCCATGCTTCTCTGCAGGAGTAGCTTGTGCCACGCCGAAATTTGACAAAATAATAAATTTTGAACATTTTGCAAGTTTGGGCTGAAAAGGAAGGAATTTTTCCCCTGCTGCTTTGTATTCACCGCAGTGTCTCATGACTGCTGTTTAACATTAGCCAGCTCAAATTGTATGTGCCTATGATAACCCGAGGATCTTGTTACAATGCAGATTTTGAAGGTGTGGGATAGGGCCCAGGATTCTACATTTTTGATAAGCTCTCAGGGGCTGCTATGGCTTTTACTAGGCTTTACTGGTATAGTCAGTACCCAGAGCCCTGGCTCGGCCTTCAGCCACTCCCAGGAAGGGCTGTACCACCTTCCGCTTCTCAATGACCTGCACGTGGTGGGCTCACCTGACAGCCTCACAGATCGCCCGTGAACTCAATATAAGGGATAAGGAGGCAGGGCAGGCGTTTCCAGAACGATTCCCTTTCTGCGCGGGGAGAGCTGCTGAGGTCAGAGTTTGGCAGCCCGTCCTATTTTGGTGGAAACCGCAGAGGCTCTTCCAAAGGTAACTCAACAGCGGGCACCACTGCAACTGGTTCCTACTGCATTTCATTCTCAAATCTCCCAGACGCGGTAGCTTCATGTTTGTTGAATGGGATGAGGGTAAATTCTCAGAGGCTCTGGGGGCTTTCTCTCTGTTCTACAAAATCCAATTGAGGACATCAGACCTTCACACTATTAATACTTGCCTTTCCTCCCTTTGCCCCCTTCCACCCTACCAAGAAAACCTATTTGGAGCTTACACAAGTTCATTCTGAGAATTTCATTACCACTGTGCCATTCGTAATTCATTATTTAACCTCCGTGGACGGCAGGAAGTGCGATTTTGAATAGTCCCACCGGAATAAAATCACAGGGTTAATAATCTCTGCTCTCTGAGTAATTGGAAAAATGGTATCCTGGTAACAAGACATTAACAGAAAACTTGTTTTTACCAATTTCCAGAGGATAGAAGAAGTCAAGTAGGGACTAGAATCCATTTCCTTGTAAGTTTTGTTTCCTCCCGACTCCCCGTCCCCCTGACAAACCTATGGGCGCTACATTCTGAAATGGACGGCTTGTAACTCAAAATCCGTGTTCTACCAAAGCTAGCTGATACAAGCACCCAGAGCCTCTTTCTTGGCTCAAGTGGTGGTAAAGGACACTTAGCGTGTTTCTTCGTTTACCCGAGACTGGGGGGGTTGTTCCATATCCGTGGTAAGTAGACGAGCTTCGTTGAATTTTTAAGTGTTGAACGGTGCTCGACTGCATGGAGGATCCATAATCTATTAACCGATCGCAATGTTGCTGGGCTCTTAGGATGTTTTCCAATATTTTTAACTTGCGGTTTTACTAAGAGAGTGGGACAAAGGGAAGCAAGCTCATGGTTGCCTGAAGCCCGATGAGTGAGTGAACCATGCCTGAATGTTGGAATCTACTTGAGTCTTTTAGGAATCTTTATGGAGAGGAAGGCCCTTTCCCTGATTGGGGGCCATGAAGATGGGGGAGAAGAAGGCTGTTATCAGGGCAGAGGAGTGAAACTCTAGCGGTCAGGCTCTCGGAGATGGGCCGAAAGGGAGCGGCTGAATACAACCTTCTCTCGCGGTCAGGGCGAGCGGGCCCCTTGGTCCAGCTGCAGCATTTATGAGCTAACAATACCCACCCCCGGGAAAGAGGCTTATTGGATTAACCTAGCAACCAGCCTGCCGCGTTGCCAAGGAACCCAAGCACACGGGGCAAGAGTTTACCAAATCAGGGAGGCGTGTGTGAAGCCATTTCCAGGCCTGGCCGACGGAGCAGGGCTGCTCCTGAGATCTCTGTGCTTGTTGGTTTTTGCAGCAGGCGGCCTATGTTTAGTTGTATAGACGAATTCACTGTGTCGATACCTCGTATACAGTTAAAGGGGTCTGGCACCTGGCAGGAACTCCATGAACTTTAGCTGGTTCTGGTTCTCTGGTTCTGTATTTCTGATAACTTGTTTCCCGTTTCTACCATCACAGTCCATTGTTCCAAACGGTTCTGGTCCAAATGCCATTCATGGAAGCCAGCATGTTCCAAACCAAGCCTCTTGTTCTGCTTCCTCTTCCAGAGCTTCCTAAGCCTGCTGCCTTTGCTTCAGGCCCTGGCCCTCTGCTGTCTGCACTGTCCCTGTAGCCTCCGGTTTCCTCTGTGGTGTTTTTCCCGTCAGTTCATCAAGGACCAGCTCTTTCAAGGGAGCTTGCTAAATCACAAGGCTTTCCTTTTCTTCACAATCTTTGGCTCACTTTGCCCGGAAGATGGCTTACCCTGCCCCCCACCTCCCTTTCCAGGTGTAGCTCCTACCATTTCCTAGGAGTGCCCTCTGTTCTGCCAAAGTGGTCAGAATAGAGAGTGGAATCCATGTCCTCACCACAGCCTTTCTAGTTGATGTCACTGCTTTTTAGTCTGTAAGACAAACAATTTCAGAAACAAACTCCACATCTTTAATTAACCAGAACGTATGCGGATTAGTGTTTTCTGGGTGAACGGCATTTCCTGCATCATTAAAAGTTTCTTTTTTCCTCGACCCATCTTCAAATCACAGCTAACTCCCCTGGATTTTGTTAAAACTATTTCCAAATGTTTATTTCTAATCTTAGTAATTGCTAAGATGACAAAGAGAAAAGTTTATTAGGGTAACATTCTGAACCTCACTAATTGAAGACTGTAGGTTGAGGGAGAAAAAAAGTTGCAGCAATTAGGCTCCAAGTGAACTGACCACCTTGAAAGTTTCTCTTTGGGTCAGTTACTCAGGATAATCCCCCCCCCCCCCCCCCCCCCCCCCCCCCCGCTGAGTTTGGCTCCCTCTCTGAATGAAGAGTCACTTTTAAGACTTGGAGCAGGGAAGCCACAGGAAACCCTGAATTCAGGTAGCCATCACCCACTTCTGTGGAAGTGAGAGTTAGGATTTTTGAGCTGATACTTGAAAACAAAAAGAAAAGCCTCTCCTACATTTGTGCCTGTTTTGAACGTTAGAGGCCATTTGATGCAAAAACAAAAAACCGAAAAAAAGACAGGAGGTGCTCACACGCATGCGATCCACCCCAGCAGTGCCCTCCCACAGACGTTTTGTGTTTGTCGCACTTCCCTGATTTTCTGTCAGGGCAAACCAGAGCTGAACAGCAAAAGTGGTAAACACAGATTTACTCAGAAACTATTGCAACAGGGAACAGAGACCTCAGTACAGAACTGGGCTCCATTCCAAAGAGAACATGAACCAGAGTCTGCCTTTGGCTCACTTCATGATCCCAGGGTGTTTGCTCGGTGGGGAGCCTGCTTCTCCCTCTCCCTCTGCTCCTCCCCCCTGCTCTCTCTCTCTCCTCTCTCTCCTCCCTCTCTCTCTCTCTCCTCTCTCTCTCCAATAAATAAATAAAATCTCAAACAAAAATGAAAACAACCAAAAAACCTCCCACAAGAACCAGTGGGGATTTAGAGCCAAGGAGCAGGGTGGGGGTCAGTGGATGGGAAATTAACTAATGGGAAATTTCAGTCAACACCGCGGGAGTCTTGCTGGAGGCGGGGCAGAGGGATCAGGTATCACCTGGGGGATGGGAGGGATAAGGAATTTGATCAGGTGATCAGCTCCCCTTCTAGGCTGGGGGATTCTTGCCCTGGAAAACAAGGCCTAAGGATGAGGCCTAATGGAAAAGGGTTTTAAGAAGGCTACCCTTCGGTTAAGGAGAGAATTTTTGTTAGATTCTTGACTTTTTCATCTGTAACATTTCTGATGACCGCTCTTCCAAAACCTCTTCTACTCTGCCCTTGAGATTTCCCTAAACAATCCGTGTGTGTGTGTGCCGTGCGCGCACGCATGTAGGTTGGTCCTCAGGCACAAGACCTGCTTTGCTTGGCCATCTTTACCAGGAACATTGGTCTCCCGGGAATACAAAAAAGGATTTTCTATTGCTTAAGGGTTTTGACTATTTAGGGTCAGAGGGCTTGAGATACTTTATTGGCCAAAGAATATTGGAGCCAAAACGATCAAAATTCAATCACTTCAGCTTTGAAAACTGCTGTCCACATTTTGACAAGATTTTCAATAGACCGTCTACTGCTTCTTTACCATCTGTAGTTTGCAGCAAGACGACAACCTTTTCCCTGAATGTTTTTGGATTGGGACCTCTTGAGGATGAAGCCAAGGTCTTGGGAGAAGAATGAAAGGTGGCAAGAAGCAAGGCGCAAGGCTGTGTTTAAGCAAACCAAATCTATGCCGGTAGAATAATTACAAATACCTTGTACTGAGAGCTCCTCATCCCCGGAGGGCAAATAATTGAGTTGAAGATCAGTCTTAGCGGTTTCTGTCTGAGGTCGTTATTTTGATTTGTTTCCAAGTTCTATTCCCCCACTATCAGAAAGTTTTACTTTGCAAATATGCCTCATAGGAGAGAATTGAAGGTGAGTTGGGGGTGTGGGGAGGGGAATTAGGCATTTCTGTGCTGCATAACTTTACCAACTATAATGCCAGATTTATTACTTCATCATTTCTAGGCATTTCTTTTTGGGTTTTATATTTTCCCATTGGGGTAACTGATATTTATATACAAAGTAATTTAAAATAGTTATGACTAGCTTTAAGGCATGCCAAATAATTGCATTTTTTTAGGGTCTTTTTTTTACCCCCCTCTCTATCACAAATGCAGGGTTTTTTTTCCCTTGGTGACAGTATTTCTGTATGCTTTTTCCTTGTTTGCAACAAATATTTGTTGAAGAATGGATTTGGATAAACACTCTGGATAGCTCTCAGCTTTACAAAGGGAGAGGAGATTAAGAGGGCATCCTTGTGCTTAGCTGCCAGCATTTTTATAGGACTCAGCTAGTTTCTCTGGTTCCCGGAAAGGTAATTGTCAAAAATAAAAAAGAGACTTTTGGAGCTTGTATCTCAAAATTGACCCTCTTTTGGTGGTGGGGGGAGGGGGAAGGGCAAAATTTTAGTTTTAAATGGCCTATGTGATATGCAGGAACATTTGGACAGCAAAACCCTAATTGGATATTGCAGAGAAATAAAATGGTAATTGACTCCTAATGAGTTTCTAATAACACCTCTAAAAACGGAAAAGAAAACTCTCTGCCACTACCACATTTCTTTTTTTTTTTTTTTTTTTGAGGTTTGCCTGCACACATACACACATATTTTTCATTTTCCCCTGATGGTTATTAGCTATAAATTGGTATTCCCATGACATTAATTTACCGCTTTAAATGCTTGTAAACTTGGGACCTTAGCTTTGTTCTTGTGTTAAACTTTTGAGTCAATCTATTTTCTGTCTTCAAATTTCTTGTGCAGAAAAAAACAAAACAAAACAAAAAACTGGATTATAAGAGAGGGGTGTTATTAAAATGCAACTCCAGACCTGTTGGTCTACCAAACTCGGAAAAAGTGACCGGGCATCGCTCGATCATTGATCATATGAGCTTGTCTGAAGCACATCTTGGAGGAGGCAAATGCATTAAAAGAGGCTCATGAATTGCTCTGAAAATACCATGAGAACATAGAGTCCTGAGGCTCTGTCCTTTTTCACCTTCCTACAATATTGATGGATCTGGTGTGCAGAGCGTGAGGCAGCATCTGAGACCAATGATATGCAGGCAGGCTTTTCCATCCTTGTTGCCAGCGCCTCTATTGTAGCAAAACAGCGCAGTGCAAATGCCAGTGACTGTAACAGTGCAACCTCTTTCTTTTCCTATCTGTTTATTTCCTCTAGCACTTAGTGCCAGGGTGGGATTTGGGGAGCTGTAATGGACAGGAAGGGAGCACATTTCACCCGAACACCTGATTGCTGCAGAAACTTAGACCATCTATCTCCAAGTATCCCAGACCACTTGTGGAATCACTCACTAGGAGCAACTCGTAAGAAAACTGAAACATTGACCAAACAGTGCTCCAAATGTCAGAAATGCTAGGATTTTAGGGACAAGGTAGCTTCCTCAGTTGCTGAATAGCTTTTGATCACTGCCTTCTGGGTGAATGCCCACCAGTTCCTCTCTGTTTCTTGAGGGCGATGGGCAAGAATTAGAAGGCTGCTGTTGGACTGATAGGATATTTCTTATCTACTAACAAATGCAAGTATGATAAGCTACATATGGTAATGAAGACCCTCGTGAATATGAAAACGCTTGCTGAACTACAGTGTAAGAATGTATCCAGTGCACTCAAAGTATAATTGGAAGGTAATGATTGGTATTGGAATTAATATTAATAGACTGGTTGTAAGTTTTATAATATCAGCTGTAGAATTGAAACCCACAGCTATCAGAGATGGGTTAAGGTAGAATAAGGATTATCGGGATTGGCTATCAAAATATGTGGCTTCAGATTTAAGGGTAGCCCTGTCTCACAGGTGTGATCTTGGGAAGTCACGTCACATCTTTGGACCCCAGTTCGCTCACTTGTAAAAGTATCCGACTGCCTCGGGTTGTTGGAAATGATGAGGAGTCTTTTTGGACGGTGTGTCGCAATGATAGGGGACAGTACTACTGGCATTTAGCTGGCAAGGTACATGTTTTGTAATGCAGGGGACCTTGAAGCACAAAGAAAAATCTCGTTTAAGATGTTGATGGTGTCCTAGTTGAGAACCACTGTGATGATCTTGACTGGCATTATAGCTAGTCTAGTCCGGGGCTGGCAGCTTGTGAGAAATGCAGCTAGGGACAGAAACAAGAATCCATTGCCATGGGGCGCCTGGGTGGCACAGCGGTTAAGCGTCTGCCTTCGGCTCAGGGCGTGATCCTGGCGTTATGGGATCGAGCCCCACATCAGGCTCCTCCACTATGAGCCTGCTTCTTCCTCTCCCACTCCCCCTGCTGTGTTCCCTCTCTCGCTGGCTGTCTCTATCTCTGTTAAATAAATAAAATCTTTAAAAAAAAAAAAAAAAAAAGAATCCATTGCCAGAGATCATCTTGATCTTTTTTTTTTTTTTTTTTTTTTTTTTTTTTAATAAGGTGCCTTTATAGGAAACAAGAAAACCAACATTGTCAGCCAGCTTGAGAATTCCTCATAGGTCATGCTGGCCTCTAAGACTTCTGTAAATCTTCTTTTTGTACGTTTTTGATGTTTCTCAAGAAGCTCTTGATGTATTTCAGGAGACGCATAATGTAACCACAGTCAAAAACAAAGCATTCCCATTTCCCTTAGCCTGTCCCTGTCTGGTGTGTGGAGGCCGCCCAAGCCGGGCTGAACGCGAAGTCCAGTGTAAATAGCAGACTCCTGCTTCTACATGTGGCTCAGAGATTACATTTTCTAGAACAAAATCAAATAATGGTCTGTGAAAACAGTCACCTTGGTCCCAAAGTGATGGGATAAAAATGCACTTTTTCCGGGAGGAATTGGACCAACGTCAGCTCAGGAATCAGCATGGAGATGGGATGGTGGTTCAGAAAGGCCAGTTTCTTCATTTTATAGGGGGGAAAACTTGGGGGTATCAAGGACTTACCTGAGATCACAAGCAAGTTCCTGGCCAAGGTAGCCCCAGAGGTAATGAAAGGTACAGTATCCTGGCTTGGTACTAGACCGTCCCTAGATTTATTCTTAGCAACGTCCGATTGTAGGGGAAGCCTTCACCGCCAAGATCAAAGTATAAGGCGCCTATGTGCCTGCCAACAAGCCAGCATTTAGTGTGCTAGCAATTTGCGTTTCCCTGGCACCGGGAGCAGAGTTTTAGAGCTACCAAATGACCCTGACTCTGCCTTCCTTTGGCAGAGTTGATGAAGGCTATTATAATGGCCGGGATTTCTGTTGTAAATGGCAGAAACTCACTCAACTTAAACAGGATTTATCGGCTTGTGTCCTTAGTAAGAATGAGAGGTGCTGTGACATGCAGGGCTCAGGGAAAACCATCAGGACTTCCGTTTGCTCCTCTCACCATTACCTCTCCCCTTACTGAAGGCGGGTCAGGTGTGTGTATCCGAACGTGCCCATTTGGCAGGGGTGTTGGCGATCCTAGGCTTACAGGCTTTTACTACCATCACAGCCAAGACCAGAGATGATCCTTTTCACTGGTTCCTGCAGATGCCCCTGGAGGAAAGGTTCTGTTAGGGTCATGTTCTTTCCCTGAACCAACTGCTGTCATCTCAGAACTAGGGTTGTCTCATGGGGTTAAAAGCTTGAGTGGCACCTCAGAGGTTATGAGACAAGGTGGGGAGAGTTCGTGTTTTCATAACCATGGGAAAAATGTTCCGGTCATCCAAAACCATAAGTATAAACCGTATAATCAAGGGCTAAGTGTATAACGTAGGAGATAATTATGGTTGGGACTCAAAAATAGAGTAAGGTGTGAGTCTGGGAAAGCGTTATGGACAGTCTAGGACTTGAACCAAACTTGAAGCTTCAGAAGGGAGTGGTGGAGGCATTGGAAGAGTAAGATATGTAAGCGTGAGTGAGGGGATGGATCTGGTGGGATGGACAGTTATCAAAGAAGACACCTGGTCTTGCACAGTATTTATATTTCTAGGGTCCTGTCTTTCCCCTGAGCACACGGGAGATGTTCACTAATTGTTGGATAAAAGCTGATGGGCTACTATCCTGTTGTGCTGGGGCTAGTGATGCAAACTTCAAACTCGGGGGACAGCACATCTTTCCTGTAAAAGGCCGATAGTAACTGTTTTGGGGTTTGTGGGCCATATCGCCTCTGTCTCAACCACTGAACTCTGCTGTCGTAGCATGAGAGCAGCATAGATGATCCAGGAACAAATGAGCGTGTAGTGTTGCAATGAAACTTTATGTACAAAAAAGGCAGTGCAGTCCGGCACATTCGGCTCCCAGGCTGCCATCAGATGATCCCAGATCTCCCTCCCCTCCCTGCTTCCGCTCTTACCAGTCTCCAAGCCAATGCTTCACATTAGCAGCCAGAGTGATCTGTTTCAAGGTATACTTAGAACACCTTAGTCCTTTGTAACAAAGGTATGTAGTGGCTGCCATACTTGTTTTGGATAAAAGGCCAGCTCCTTCCCGTGTGTCCACAGTGATGCCTGGTCTGGCCCCTGACTGTTTCTTGAACCACAGGTCTGCTCCTCTCCCTCCTCGAGGATGTATGCCAGCCACGCTGGTCTTCTGTCCCCGGGACTTATCCAGCACAGTCGTGCTCTGGGGCACGTACCCACCCAGGGACCTCACTACGGACTGTGCTTCTCTTGTGCCTTTTCCTATGGTTCTTCGCTAAATTGGACTTCCTCCCAGAGGCCATCTGTAATCATCTTGTCTGAATTGGGCAAAACCCCCTCATCGTTGTCTGCCTCAGCCCTACACGCTTGTCCGTCCGAACACTTACCACAGTGCGTAACCATTCACTCATTCGTTTACTTCTTGTCTGGTCTTCCACTAGGCTGGAAGCTCAGAGTTAGGCACCACATCTGTTCCGTTCAACCTGATATCCTCAAGGCCTGGAAAAGTCCGAGGTATGCAGTAGAGCTCTATAAATGTCTTTAGATGATTTAATCGGCAGCCTCCAGACTGGTCAGAGTTTTGTTCCTTACCTTAATCTCACTCGACTTCAGATTCAAATTATGAGCTGTTTATATCCCCCACACCAGGCTGTCCAGAGCTTCTAATTCTCATGCCAGCTGGTCTTCTCTCTCAGCAATTTGGGTTTATTTTCAAAAGCATGATATATTTCAAATGCATAGAAAAAGAGCCATGTGCTTACCGCCCAGATGCTAATATTTCCGTGTTTATTACAGATTCTTTCTGTATGATCAACATTTTAAGTTAATTTAAAAAAATTTAAACACTTCTAAGTTAAACACAAAATTTTTAAAAAGCAACTTATTTTTTTTCTCAGACTTTATTTCCTGAAGTGGGGATTCTTTCTGAGAAAAGCCTGGGTGAGCAAGGACTGCATCTTTTTTAGTACGTTTCCTGGTCCTGTGTGTAGTCTCTTCCATCTCCGCATAATAATTTATTACTTTCTGCCCACTTCCCCAAAAAGTATGAAGCCAGATCGTAACAAGGCACAGTCACCTCATTTTGGATAGTTTTGGATTTTATTGTCAGGGCGGAGCTCATTGCCAAAATTCTAAGCTAAGGAAATAGATTGAAATCACACATAAAATGTAACGGAGTCTTCTTACAGGCAAGGTAGAAATGCCAGGGCTGTCTTTCAGTGGTCTCATGACAGCACAGAGCCTCAGAAGACAAACTGCTTCCTTCTTTCATGTAAAAAACAGTTTGTTCTTCTCCCGGGTTTACTCAGAATTCTCTCCATCGTCTGTACCCCCAGCTCTCCGTCTCTCTGTTTCTCTCTTCCTTTTCTTGTCCCTGATCTCCGTGGTGGCTGTCTGGGTAGAGCCCTCAGACCGGCTTCTGCACCTTCATGAGCTCTGGGGTGAAGAAGAGAAAAAGTCTGCTGGTGTGGGGTGGGGGGGGGGAGGGTGGTCCCTACACGGTGCTTGGTGTTACTGCGGGAGGTACTTTTCAGACATTAAATCCTTAAAACTCACAAAGCCTGCCTGATCCACAAGAGGTCAATATTTAATATTCTCCTCATTTTAACAGATGGAGAGTAAACTGCAGAGCAGCTGTGATGCTCCCTTCTTCAGAGCTGCCATCAGAGATTTTGATAAACTCAGGCTGTCAGACTTAAGGTGGCTGCCTGTGAAATACACGCTCTTCTGTGTGTGGGGGGGGGGGGGGGTAGAAAGCGCTTCCATCACAGGGAGTCTTACAGAGGACCTCCAGTTGCGATGAGCTCCGTTCAAATCCCACCACTGCCGATTACACCTGCTGTGTGACTCTGGGCAAGTTACTTAACCTCGCTGTGCTTCAGTTCCCTCTTCTGTATAATGGGAATATTAATATCATCCCCTACTGGGGCTGCTGTGAGCACTAAGCAGATGGAACTGCTCAGCACAGTGCCTGGTGTATGTGAATCCTTGATAAATGTTAGCTGAAACTTGCCACCCATGGAGGGGACGCTGTTCTGCTAGGAACCCTGCCTGTGGTTTGTCCCCACTGCCCACCACTTGTATCCCTGAGACGTTGCCACAGAATGCCTAGGACTTTGTAGAGCACATGTGAGCACACTAGACTTGCTAGTTTTCCCCTGGGGTTTTGGATTTCTTGGTCGGCTGCAGACGAACGAGCTTGTCCTTCTACAGTAAAATTTAAGATGAATTTAATGAAGCAGCTGCCCCATGGTTCTCAGGAGTTACTAGCCGTGGCTCTAGAACAGCCAAGGCTTCCTGATGGCCCCAAATGCATCCCTTCCTTGCTGGGGGGATGAAGGGGGACTGGCCCCCCCGTTCTGCCTTGTCTGCTGTTCAGGTCCTAGAGAGAGCGCTCTGGGACCCTCTTGTCTTCCACACCACCACCTTGGAGTCTCCGGGGTTTGCTAGATGGTGGGGGCCCTCAGCTGGTTCCGTCCGGGTTGCAGACCCGGTCCCAGCAGAGATCCTCCTCTCCTGGGAGGTGAGAAGAGCACCTTTTGCGATCTCCTCATTGTTAGGACATCAGATGGCCCAGATTTTCTCACAGGTGTCCTTGGAGGCTGTTTAAAGAAATTCATCACCGCCTCACCCCCTTTTTTTCCTCCACACTCTTCATGCAGGTCCATACTCTTCGCCGCATATCCCCTGGCACATTGACAGCACCATCTAACTTCTTGCTTCTCTCTCCTGGTTTGCTGTCTGTTTTTGACAATGTGGCTTCAATCACAGGCAGCCTCAGAGGGGCCTATCCATCACACTTGCGCCACTGGCCTGGCGATTCTCTGCAGCACCGGGCTGTTTCGTTTCCGCCTGACCCGCCAGGTTGATCTTTTTTCCTTAAAGTTTTTCCCCTGCTGCTCTGCCCTTCATCACCTGATGCCCTGTCACCTTGGGTTGTTGGCATCCCTAATGCACGCACCTTTTCAAGAAGCCAAGGTGTCCCAAGGTTTATGAATGTTGATTTTTCATGAATAGGCACAACGGGGATGCTGAACTGTGAGATAATCGTCATAACGGCTACATAAATAGAGCTCTCTGCTTCTAGCTCCTAGCACAGCGCTCCCCAAATCCCTGTAAATGGGGGTGCTAGGAGAATCTTTTGTACTAACATTTAGTTTTTGACTCAGGTTCCTTATGGAGACCTGCTAAAACCCTTGTAATTTCCTAAGTGAGAAGAGCCCTGGGATCACGTTTTGTTCTAATATTTGGTCTTTGACCCAGGTTCCTGACCTAGGGCTCCTAATTCCTTGGAACTTCCTGGTTGGTAGCAGACTCTTTTGTTCTAATGAGGTGACTGTGTTCCCAGATGGGGGCTGGTCACCAGAAAGATCAAACCATACTTAGAAGCTTGGAATTTTCAGCCCTACCCCCCACTCTTCAGAGAGAAGAGAGGGGTTTGAAATGCAGCTGATAATTGATCATGCCTCCATGCGAAAGCCTTAATAAAAAATCCCAATAGTATGGGTTCAGGGAGCTTCTGGTTTGCTAAACACATCAATGTGCTGGAGGGCAGCACACCCCCAGCCCCACAGGGACAGAAGCTCCCGTGCTTGGGTCCCTTCTGGACCTTGCCCTAGGTAGTTCATCTCCCTGGTCATCTGTAACAGTTACCCTACTCTTTGTTATATAATAAACCAGTAAACGTTGGTAAGTTTTCCCTGAGTTCTGTGAGCTGTTCTGGCAAATAATGGAATCCAAGATGGGGGAGTGGTCATGGGAACCTCTGATTTGTAGCCAAGTCAGAGCAAAGTTGTGGGTAACCTGGAACATCTTACTTGAGATCGGCATCCGAGGTGGAAGACGGTCTCTCTCAGGACTGAGCTCTTGACCTTGGAGTCTGTGTTAACTCCAGTTAGTGTCAGAATTGAATTGAATTATAGGACACCCAGCTGGTGTCAGAGTTCCTTGATGTGTGGAATGCCCACCCATCTGCTGTTAGAAGTATTGTGAATGGGGTGGTAGTGGGAGAGTAAGGGAGACACACAGGAGTGTTTGCCTTACACAGACTTTGTGTTTCTTAAATTCTTTCAGGCTGGTTTGACAGATTATTTCCTATGAATCCAACACATTGTCTGTTGGTTGAGAGTAGGTTCTAAAAATTCTGAAATTTATCATCCCTTATAGTTCATGGAGAAGAAAACCTTACTCTTGGGAGATATTTGACAACTCTTCTTGGTATATGAGTCAATATCTCAAATCATAATTTCTCCCTAGTATAATAAGGGTAGAGAATAGGGGCCAGGTTGAAGAATAGGGCCCTCATTCAAAGGTCAGTGTATAATTTTAGATCTACCACTTACTCAACAGGTTACTCCATGCAAGTCTTTCCTTCCTCAGGCTTCATTTCATCATTCATAGAATGAGAATTATTGAAATTAAAAAAGGGTTGTGAGGATTGAATATGATGGTGTACTCAGCACAGTGTCTGATGTTTCGTAGAAACTCAATAAATGTTTTTCAACTGTCTGCATCTAAAAAGAGGATGGAATATAATGGTTTTTAGGTGGGACATCTGAGTTGCATTTAGTGGTGGATTAATTTAGCTTTTTTGTTTTTTGGGGAAAACTTTTTAAAGAATAATTTTTCTCATCAACCCAAATGAACATTATTGTCTTGATAGTTGAGATCTCAACATCTATTCTACCTAAAATTACATGTCTAACACAATCATGCTGACCTCAATTCCCTTGCCAGTATTTGATTTAGGAATGAGTGTATTTGGTTTGGGAATTGAGTGAGTGATGCAACAGGGGCCATGAAGACATGAGGGTAAAGTTTTCTGGAGATTTTTAGAAAGGGGGAAAAAAAAAAAAAGCATAGGACGATATTTACCCTTTCTGCTTCTGTCATTATTGATTCTTGCCATGATGCCCAGAGCTGTGGCAGTCATCTTGTGGCTATATGGGGTACTAGCCCAAGGGGCAAAGCCACCACACCAAGGATGGCAAGCAGAAAGATACAGCAAACCTGGTTTTTCGATGATGCTGTCAAACCACAAAGTTAACCAACCCTAAAAGTAACTCTGCTTTTGGATTTCCTGTTAAGTCACTTAAGCCATTTGAGTCACTGTTTTCCCATCATTTGCAGCCCAAAACATCTATTTGTTACGGTAATTACTGACATTTGCTCTGTATATCCCTGCACCAAATTATATCTTGTGTTAATTAATATGGCTTAATTGTAAATTCCAATACCTGGTAGGGCAATCCTTTTACTCTTTTTGGTTATATTTGGTTATACTTGGTTCATTGCTCCTTCACATAAATTTAAGATTCAGCTTGTCCATTTATACATGCACACCCACATACCTTTTTAAAAAGTAACATTAACAACTAGAATATTAACAGTCCTGTCTGGACAATTTGGAAGAGAACGGATCTCTTTATAATATATCATGTTTATAGTATTTGTATGTATAAATGTATGCATGTGTATATATATTAATAGATATGTTATATATAACATTAATATATATTGTTATATATTAATATATATTATAAATGTAGGTCTTTCGTATTTTATAGCTTAAGTTTTTAAAAAAAAAAATGCATATATAAATAATACCTCTCCTGTGAATGTTTTTAGTTCTTACTAGGCAGTCTTTTTACTATATAGAGTAAACAGCATATAGAGGATACATTCCTATAAACATATAACCTACCAAGACTGAAGCATGAGGAAATAGAAAATCTTAATAGACCAATAGACTAGTGAGATTGAATGAGAAATTAAAAACTACTCTCCAAAAAAAAAAAAAAAAAAAAAAGCCCAGGGCCACATGGCTTCATGGGTGAATTCTACCAAATGTTTAAACAATTAAACCAATTCTTCCCAAACTCTTCCAAAAAAGTGGAGAGATCCCAAATTCATTTTAGGAGGCCAGCCAGCATTATCCTGATACCAAGGCCAAATAAGAGTCCAATATCCTGGATGAATATAGACACAAAAATTCTTAAAATACTAGAAAGCCAAATTCAACAGCCCATTAAAAGGATTATACACGGTGATCAAATGGGATTTACTCTGGGATGCAAGGATGGTTCAACATGCAAATAAATGTGATATACTATATTGATAGAATGAAGGATAAAAATCCTATGATGGTTTCAATAGGTGAAGAAAAAGCATTTGACTAAACTCAACATCTTTCATGATAAAAACTCTTAACAAATTGGGTAGAGAAGGAACATACCTCAACCTAATAAAGGCCACATACGAAAAATCCATAGCTAGATCATACTCAATGGTGGAAGCTTGAAAGCCTTTCATCTAAGATCAGAAACAAGGCAAGGATGCCCCTCACCACTTCTATTCAACATGATACTGGAAGTCCTAGCCAGAGCACGTTGGCAAGAAAAAAATTCAAATGGCATCCAAATCAGAAAGGAAGATACAACGTTACCTCTGTTTGCTGAAGACATGATCTTATATATAGAAAAATCCTAAAGACTCCACCAAAAACGTGTTAGAACTAATAAATGAATTCAGTAAATTTCTAGGATACAAAATCAAAATAAAAAAATCAGGTGCACTTTTATATGCTAACAATGGACTCTCTGAAAAACTTAAACCCTGTTTACAATACTATCAAAAACAATAAAACACTTAGAAATAAATTTAACCAAGGAAGTGAAAGGTCTACAGACTAAGATATCAGTGAAAGAAATGGATGACACAGTTAAATGGAAAGATACCCCATGTTCATGGATCGTAAGAGTTAATACTGTTAAAATGTTCATACTATCTATGAGCTATAGAGTCAATGTCGTTCCTGTCAAAATTACAGTGGCGTTTTTACAGAATTAGAAAAAAAAATTAAAATTCTTAGGAAACAACAAAGACCCCCAAAAGCCAAAGCAGCCTTGTGAAAGAATAAAGAAACCTCATGAGAAAGAACAAAACTGGAGGCATCAGGCTTCCTGATTTCAAAGTTTTTTTTTTTTAAGATTTTATTTATTCGACAGAGATAGAGACAGCGAGAGAGGGAACAGAAGCAGGGGGGAGTGGGAGAGGAAGAAGCAGGCTCATAGCGGAGGAGCCTGATGTGGGGCCGGGATCACGCCCTGAGCCGAAGGCAGACACTTAACCGCTGTGCCACCCAGGCGCCCCAGGGCTTCCTGATTTCAAATCTTACTACAACGCTGTAGTGATCAAATGATACAGTGTTGGCATAAAAATAGACCAATGGGACAAAATTGAGAGCCCAAAAAGAAACCCACACATATGCAGTCAACTAATTTCCCACAAAAGAGGCAAGAATTTACAATGGGGAAAGGATAGTCTCTTCAATAAACAGTGTTGGGGAAACTGGACATTCACACAAAAGAGAATAAAATTGAACCCCTATGTTACACCACTAACAAAAATTAACTTAGACTAAAGACTTCAAACAGATTAAAGACCTGAAACCATAAGACTCCTGGAAGGAAATAGGGAAAGGCTCCTTGACCTCATCTTGGCAACGTTTTCTTGGATATGATACCAAAAGCATAACTGACAAAGGCAAAAATGAACAAGTAGGACTGTATCAACCTAAAAACTTTTACATAGCAAAAGAAACAAAAGGAAGGGAGGAAGGAAGGATGAACAAAGTAAAAAGGCAACCTAGGAAATGGGAGAAAATATTTGCAAACCACATATCTGATAGAGTTAATATTCAAAATATATAAGGAATTCATATAAATAGCAAAAAATGAATAATCTAATTTGAAAATGGGCAAAGGACTTGAATAGACATTTTTCCAAAGAAAACCTGCAAATGACCAAGCACATGGAAAGTTGCTCCACATCAGTAGTCATCATTTGCGAGAAACTGCAAATCAAGACTATAATAGACTGTCCTTCCACACTGTTAGAATGACTATCAACAAAAAGTTGAGATAAATGCTGGTGAGGATGTGGAGAAAAAGGAACCCTTTGCACTGTCGGTGGGAATGTAAACTGGTTCCTCAAAAAATTAAAATAGAACTACCATGTGACCCAGAAATCCCACTTCTGGGTATGTAAGTGAAGTGAACGAAATTGTTATCTAAAAGAGCTGTCTGCAAAACTCTAATGAGCTATCACCTCACATCTGCCAGAATGACAAAAACCAACAACATAAGAAGCAACTGAGGTTGGCAAGGATGTGAACGAGGAGGCCTCCTGCACTATTGGCCTCCTGCAAGCTGGTGCAGTCACTCTGGAAAACAGTATGGAGGGTCCTCAAAAAGTTAAAATAGAACTACCCTATGACCCAGCAATTGCAATACTAGGGATTTACCCAAAGGATACAAATGTTGTGATCTGAAGGGGCACCTGCACCCCAAAGTTCATAGTAGCAATGTCCACGATAGCCAAACTATGGAAAGAGCCCAGATGTCCATCAACAGATAAATGGATAAAAGAGATGTGGTATATATACATAATGGAATATTACTCAGCCATCCAAAAGGATGAAATCTTGCCATTTACATTGACATGGGTGGAAATGGAAGGTATTGTGCTGAGCGGAAATAAGTCAGAGAAAGACAATTATATAGTTTCACTCATATGTGGAATTTAAAAAACAAAACAGGATCATAGGGGGAAAGAGGGAAAAATAAGATGAAATCAGAGAGGGAGACAAACCATAAGAAACTCTAAACTCTAGGAAACAAACAAGGTTGCTGGAGGGATGGTGGGGGAATGGGGTAATAGGGTGACGGGCGTTACAGAGGGCATGTGATGTCATGAGCACTGGGTGTTAAATGCAACTGATGAATTAGTGAACTCTACCTCTGAAACTAAGGATATACTATATGTTAACTAATCGAATTTAAATAAAATTAGTTAATTAAAAAATGGTAAACAGCATGAGGTGAGGAATGTGTTAACCTTATTAGGCTGAACATTTTACAATATATAAATGCATCAAATCATATTGTACATTTAAAACTTTTAATCATAGGAAACAGCGTTGCTGGAGGGGAGGGGAGGGAAGGGACAGCTGAGTGATGGACATTGGGGAGGACGTGTGTTGTAATGAGCGCTGGGTATTAATTAAGGCTGGTGAATCACAGACCTGTACCCCTGAAACAAATAATACGTTATGTTAGAAAAAAAAAATCTTACACAATGTTATATCAATTATATCTCAATAAATTTGGGATAAGAAAAAAATTTCACTTTTGTCCCTGGTTCCTAGGAAGTGACCTTTAAATCCATGTCATTTTCTGAGCCATAAGAGGGTCTTCATTCTTCATTGGACCATTCCTGAGTTTAACTTAAAGATAATGAGTCAGGATGGGGGCTGGCCAGGCTGCAAATGCCAACCATGTGATTAGATGGGGATTCTGAGTCAGGGAACATCAGCCTGACTTCTGGGGATGGGAGGAAGGCTGGAGATTGAGGTCATTCATGTCTATGTAATGAGGCCCCAATAAAAACTGTCTCAGGAGAGCCTCCTTGGTTGTATTTATAAATCAATACTGGCAAGGTGATATGTCCTAAGGACATGGAACTTCACATATGGTGCCCTCCCAAACATCTCCCTGTGCATTTCTTCATTGGGCTGCTCCTAATTTGTATCCTTTATGATACAATTGCAATTTTAAGTATAGAGTTTTCCGGAGTTGTGTGAGTTGTTTTGGTAAATTATCAAACCTGAAGGGATAGTGAGAATTTCTGAATTTATAGGCAGGTGTGCAGAAGTGCAGGTGTCCTGGGACCTGATGGCTTACAGATGGTGTCTGAACTGAGGCCAGTCTTGTGGAGGACTGTACTGTTAATTCTGGGTAGACAGTATCAGAATTACATTTCAATACTCATTACCCAAATTCCTCTATTGTTAACATCTTACCCTGATTGCTTTATCATTTGTGTGCTTCTCCTCATTCTCCCTCAATATTTCAGTGATATTTCTGAAGAATACATATGTTTTCTTGACCACAATATAATCATCAACATCAGTGAATTTAACATTGATACCATACTTTAAAACTCATATCCTAATTTTGCCAGTTGACCCAATATCTTTTATAGCAATTTTATCTTCCCAATATAGGATATGCTATAGAGTCAGTATTACATTTAGTTGTTTTCTTTCCTTAGCTTTAAAAAAAAAAAAATCTGAGAGACGCCTGGGTGGCTCAGTTGGTTAAGCATCTGCCTTTGGCACAGGTCATGATCTCAGGGTCCTGTGACGGAGCCCTACATGGGGCTCTCTGGTCAGTGGGGAGTCTACTTCTCCCTTTCATTCTCTCTCTCTCTCAAATAAAGAAAATCTTAAAGGCTATGGAAAGGTTTCAGATTTTATTTTTTGTCTTAAAAAACAGGCATTTTTTTAAAAAAGTCTTTTTTTTGTTGTTTCTTAAAAGCTTTTGTTTTGAAATAATTTACAGAGTAACTGTGAAGATAGTACAGCGAGTTCCCATATATCCTTTACAAAAGGATGTAATGTTAATGTCTCCCATAACTGTGGTACATTTATTAAAACTGAAAAATTAACATTGGTATGATACTATTACCTACAGACTTTATTCAGATTCACCAGTTTTATACTGATGGTTTTTTTTTTTTTTTTTCTTTTTCTGTTTCAAGATCCAATCCAGGATAGTACATTGTACTTAAGGTCTTCTCTGTGCTGCCCTCCCTCTTCCCCCCTCACATTTTTAAGAGAATGTTTCTCAGTTTGGATTTGCCTGATGGTTCCCTGTGATTGCATTTGGGTTACACATTCTTGGCCAGAACACTGCATAAATGATACATCTTTCTGAGGGTATGAGATCTGGTGGCACCTGGTACTCCTCTGCCCCACCTTGGTGATAATTTTGATCACCTGATTGAAGTGCTGTCTAATTTCTCCATGTTATGTTTTCTCTTACAACTAATAATAAAGACCATGTAAATATTTTGTTCCTCATCAGAGATCCCCTATGGATTTAACATTTATTGATCCTTCTTGCCTGATCTGATCATTAAGATAGTTGCAAATGCTAATTTTCTAACTCAAGCATGCCTTCCACATTCACCAGTCAGCCCTTAGCATTTTACTGTAATAATTCTACTTTATTTACCTATCTACTTTTTATAGGAATGAACTCATGAATCTTTACATTTTCTCTCCGTGGTTTATAATTCATTACTACCTAAATTATTTTGGTGTTCAAAGCTGGCTCCTGTGTCCTTGTAACATGCCCTCATCACTTTTTTTTTTTTTTTTTTAAAGATTTTATTTATTTGGGAGAGCATGAGCAGGAGGGGGGAGGGGCAGCGGGAGAGGGAAAAGCAGACTCCCCACTGAGCAGGGAGCCAGACAGATGTGGGGCTGGATCCCAGGACCCCGCGATCATGACCTGAGCCGAAGGCAGACACTTAACTGACTGAGCCACCCAGGTGGGCTCAGGTGCCCCTTCATCACTTTTTGAGTGCCTCCTAACTTTCTGGAATATTCCGGGATATCCCAAGCTCATCTTGTCACACACTGGCCTAAACCTTGGATTCTTGAAATCAGTCACTGTTCTTAGAAACCTGGGTTTCTTTCAGTGGAGAACAGTAGTAGAGACCAACGTCTGACTGTTAGGCATGCCTGTTGCTAGTGAGAGGTCTTTGCTTCCTGATCCTTTCAACAGACAGAGTAGACCTTTGATTTTATTTTTTTGTCTTGCTCTCTCAGCTAGAATTTCCAGTTTAATAAAAAAATAGAAACAATGATGAATTTTACACTTGACTTTAAAGCAAGTGTCCCATCCTTTCACTATGAAGTATATTTGTTAGAAGTTTTTGATGTATGTCTTTTACCAGATGAAGGAATTTCTATTCTTACTTTGCTGATTGGTTTTATAAATGAACATTGATATGTATCAATTTTTTTCTGTATATGCTGAGATCATATTTTCCCTTCTGTATTCTATTAGCTCTTGCATTCATGTAGACATTGTTGATTAGTTGATAACATCAACTTGCTAATACTTTAGTATTTTTGCATTTTTTTTCCATTTAATTCTGTGAGCCTCTATTTTGGGGATTTCATTTCTTTCTATGCTGCATTCTGAGTAATTTCTCTAGATCTATCTTACAACCAACAAATGTTCTCATTAAGGATTTTTTTTTTTAAGATTTATTTATTTGACAGAGATAGAGACAGCTGCGAAAGAGGGAACACAAGCAGGGGGAGTGGGAGAGGGAGAAGCAGGCTCCCAGTGGAGGAGCCTGATGTGGGGCTCGATCCCAGAATGCCAGGATCACGCCCTGAGCCGAAGGCAGATGCTTAAAATGACTGTGCCACCCAGGTGCCCCTCATTAAGGATTTTTATTCTCTATTTGATATTATTTCCACTAATAATAATATGTAATATATACTAATTATATAATATGTATTATAATATATATTTTTATTTCTAAGAGTTATTTGGTTCATTTTGAAAACAACCAGTTCATTTTTGGTAGTCTTCTCATTCCATTTCTTATTTTTAAAATTATTTTGTAAACTGGCATTTTAAATTCTCAATCTGATTGTAATGTCTCAAGTCCTTGGGGAAAGAAGAGTCTAAATCTGTTGGTTCTTTTTCTGCTGACTCTCCCTCACGGTGGTTCATTTCCTTGCATGCCTGGTAATCTTTGATTAAAAGAGCATCTGAGGCTGATTTTCATTTGAAGATAATTTCATCCAGAGATGACTTGCAATTGCTTTGCTTACGCGAGGACGCGGAGCACTACCGGTATGGGGACACTTTCGTTCATTTCGGTCTCCTTAGCTTATCTTACGAACGTCAGATTTAGACTCCACCCCAAATTGCTATTAACTTAAGGTGTAGTCTTACAAATGAAACCCTGCAAAACACTTCACCCTTTGTGTAACCGTACTGGCCTACGTGCTTCCTGTTCATCGCTCTAATTCCAGCTCAGTTTTTTGAGGAGGGGAACACGTGTGTTGCCTTCTCTTTGTGAATTACTCTTTCCTCCATGAGTCCAGCAATGAAATTAAAAGTATGCTATATGCAGAATCTCGTTGTTTTGAGGGGATGGGCCTTTCAGAATCTATCCATAACATTGCTGGAAACTGAAGAGCGTAATTCTTCTTGATTCTGTGTTGCTGACTTAAAAAAAAAAATTCCTCTTCATCTGAGGCTGCAACAACACAGTGATGAAAGAGGCAGTATCAGGATAATTTTAATAATTATTCCCATTTAGACTGGAAAAGAATGGGAGTTACACAGCAGTCACTGGTTTGGAGCAATTCCAAAGCCCCCTGGCTTCACATTGGCTCGTTGCTAGATGTTCCTTCATTGGCTTCCGTCCTGCTCCCTGGGAGTATTTCTATTATAAATTATCTTTCCTGGTTTCTGGCTCTGCTTTTTGGGATAATCTGTTTTCCTTATTCTCCTTGGCCAGCAGTATTGTGGACATATGTGGTATATACCTTACAAGGGAGCTGGCTCAGCTTTCTTGACAAGTGATGTTTGGGGGCCTGAGTGTGGTTTTAAGTCTTAAATAGTCCGTTACTTTTTGTCCAGGATCTTGACAATACAATGTTCTTAAAAACTTGGTTGTCTTAACTACTGGATTCCATTCAGTTCCGTGTGCCAGTAGACACTCTTGGCTTTTTCAATGCCCTTCATAAGAACATTATTATCTAGCAGTTGGGTAAAGAGACTTTCGAGGCTGGGCCCTAGAGCCAGACTGATTCAGGCCAACATCTCTTCCCTGACACTTACTAGCTTTGTCATCCTGAGGACATTATTTAACTTTTTGTTGCTTCAATTTCTTCCTCTGTAAAATGGGGATAATAATAACTTATGTGTTGTGGCTTGTAGTGAGGATTTAGTGAGAAAATGGACATAAAACAACTAGTGTGGGGTAAACACTCAGTAATTGAAGCCACCATTGTTAGTAAGCATTTCGATGATTGTACTGGATGAGTTCTTTAATTCTTTAAACACACCTACGAGCTCTTGTTCTTGCTCTGTCCTCTGTAGCCCTTGCCTATCACAATTCTATTTTTCAAGGCTCAGATGAGTTATCACATCTATTATTAAACTTTCCCTCTTCTCTCAGTCTGCTGTTCATTTTCACCTGTTTCCACAGCAATTGCTCAGACTTCCATTCATCACTTATTTAACTTAGGTTTTCTATTAGGGTGGGTCACATGACCATGTGTTTTACCCATGAGAGGACTAACCTGTCCTTATTTGTCATTATTGTTTTTCCTGCCTCAATTTGTACTAGTAGTTCCCCTCCTAATACTTGCATTGGCTTGAACTCCTACAGGAGACGACTTCACTAAAGGACAGATGTTGTGTCCCTCGGGATTGTATTTGACTATCTGTTTCAGAAACCTGCCCAAACTGCTTAACTGAATGAGGGTTTGTTTTTCTCACATAAGTCATGAGGTGCGGCTGGTACCGCTGTTTGAGGATGTCTTTAGGAACACAGGCTCCTTCTCTATTCCCGTCCCGCCATCTTCAGTCTGTGGCTCCCACCCTCAGGGTTACAAGATGTCGGGTCCATCTCTGAGCATCACACCTGCTTTCTAGCCAAGAAAGAGTGAGCACAAAGGACAAAAGATGGAAGTCCCCAGCATCCCATCACTTTTGAGGAGGTTCTCAGGAGTTCCACCAGGGACTTCCACTTGCTTCACTGACAAACACTGGGTCACAGGACTGCCTGGAGCTGCAAGGAAGGATGAAGGATAGAGGATCTAACAGGATATACTGTTCTGCCCAATGAAGTCAGGATCATGTCCGCAAAGGAAGTGGGAAATTGATGTTGGGCGGGCAGCAGTTAGAGGAGCATTGTTCTGCTATCTCAGAAGGAAGGGGGTGTGAGGGGGTAACAGGGTGTTGGGTGTTAAGGAGGGCAAGTGTTGTGATGTGCAGTGGGTGTTATATGTAACTAATGAATCACTGAACACTACGTCAAAAACTAATAATGTCCTATACAGTGGCTAACTGAACATAATAAAGCAAAACAAAAAAACTCCCAGAGGTTGACTCTGGGCAGTCTGAAGGAAAGGACACTGACCCGGCTCAAAGAATGGAAGAAACATGGTTGAAGGCTGAAGGAGGTAGATGCCAGGGGAGCTCTGGGAACCTCAGCAACAGGAATCAAGAACTTTCTCTCCAGGGCACTGCCATTTATCTGACTCAGTAATAAAACAGGCTCCCAGTCACTTGGTTCTAAACTTCAGATACTTGGGATAGAGAATTTGATTGGCCAGCTGAGACTTCTGGTCTCCCTGGCTCCCTGGGCTTCATCTAGGTGACGGGACCAGGGGACATGGAGATAGTCTTTGGACTCTGACCTACCCCTGGGTATTAGGATTTGTTCCCAAAGAAAAGGCAATTCTTGGGGGCTAGATGGCTATTATGACTGGTCTTGGCAAAGAAAAAATTAACACAGGGGCTTGAATGAAGTTTTGCCAGATGATAGCACTGCAGATTTCAGAACTCATCTGGGACTTTTCACTCGTTGCAATGAGCAAGCAGCATGTTGGAAGGATGTTTATATATACTTGGCTGTAGATACGTAGGTTTATTTGACACTCAGTGCTGTCAAACAAACTGGAGATTTATTTACTTTTTAAACGGGGTGGAATTTAGTTGAGGTCAGCAAAGAAAACACCAGGTCTCATGGATGGCCAGAAGGTAAGACTTCCAGCCTAATGGGTTTTGTACCTAAAACTCCTGCAAGTTCTTATAATATTGTTGAATTCTGGTGTCTTTTCGGATTGTCCCTGGGAAGGGGAGACAGAACTAAATACTCTTTTACCTTATAAGCCTCTTCCCTTCAAGGACTTAAAGATGAATATGACTTTCTTTTGTAAAATTCCATTATTTCCTCTATTATGAGTCTGTGTATTTTTATACTGGTTGTTTGGGAAATGGAAAGTAGGAAATACCTTGCCATTTGTTTTCTTGCTACTTTCCTCCTCTAAGCATCATCAAATGGTATATAGCATCATGATGGATGGCACAAGCTTTGAAGTCTGACAGATTTGGGTTTGAGTTCTTGCTTTGGTATTCACTGGCAGTATGACTGTGGGCTAATAAAGCCAATGAACTTTGGCCACAGTGGGTATGATAGATATTTTCCAGGGTAAGTCCTAATAGTACATTTTTCTTATGTGTGCAGGTATGTACATATAATATCTGTAGTACCTTTTTCCTGCTTTTATTACTTACTAATATATCTTGAAAGTCCTTATCAGCCCAAGTAAGTTGGCTTCAATCTCTTTAATGGTGACATAGTATTACAATATATGATTGTGCTGTCCTTCATTTAGTTCATTTCTCATCAGTGAATGTTTACATTTCCAAATTCTTACTGTTAGAAATTGTACTGCAGCCTTAGGTACTCCTTTTTACACGTATATGAGAACATATTCATTAGGATAATTTTCTTGAAGTGTAATTGCTAAGTCAAAGGGCATTTGTGTTTTAAATCGTTGTGGACGTAGGCAAATCGTCCTCCAAAAAGTTTGTACCAGTTTCCACTCCTACCAGATCGCATAGGAAAGGCTATTTCTTACAGCCTCACCAACGCTTCTGCTTTCAAACATTTTAGTATTTAATATGATAAAGCGTTATTTAATGGATGTAAGTTTAATTTTGAATGTGCATTTGCACACATGGTTAAAAGCCATTTGCATTTTTCTTCTTGCCAAGCGTCTATCCACATTACTGTACTTTTGGGGGAGTAAGAGTTTTTAATATTGATTTGTCAGAACTTTTTATGGATGGAGGAATTTACCTGCTGCATCATGTTGCATTTTCCTAGCATGTGTCTTTTTGCTGTTTTATGATTTTGAAATTTTAATGTAGTAAGAGTTATGAATCATTTCTGAGGTTTTGGGGTTATGTATCTTGCTTTAGCTTTCTCCACTCCAATATTATTTTTAAAAATTTCAGTATTTTCTTTGACTTTTACAATTTTACTTTATTTTTTTACCTCTTGATACACTGAAATTTATTGTGGTATAAATAGTGATGATAAAGCTGTATTCTCCCACCCCTCCTCCCTCCCCGCCATTGTTTGGTCACTTGTCCCATCACCATGAATTGAACAATCCACATTGTCCCATTGCTTAGAAATGCTACGTTTTAGCTTGTAAGAAATTCTTTGTGTATGGGAGGAGGGAGAGGGGGTTGGTGTACCTTGGACTTTCATTTCTTTTTCTGCAAAAGCCGCATTTGAAAGTTACGTGTACTGGTTAATCTTGATCCCGTGTTTACACCTTAATTTTGTTAATAGTCTGAATCTAATAAAAGATATTGTATCTTTTAGATATTGTTGTTATGTATCAAGTCAGTAAGTAATGTGCCTATGTGACTTTATTTAATGTTTGACCTGGCAGATGACATAGAGTGGGGTAAAATGGGAAAAAAAAGAATAATTTTACTTCCAAGTAATCATTAACTATTGTATACTAATTAATTACCTTGGAGCTTTGATAAAAAATGCTGGGGCGTATAGACAGTGAAGGGATTGATGAAGATCAGTGAAGTGTTAAGGACTCATTCATGGTGTGCCTTGTGATACAGATCAAGGCCTGTTCCCACTCTGTGACATTCTTAGAGACTGCTTTGTTGGCATTGTCTTACCTCAGGGCCTTTGCATAGATGGTTTACTGCTACCTATACTGCTCTTTCCTGAGATAGCTACTCCCTCATGTTCTTCAGGCTTCTGCCCAGATATCCCCTATCACAGTGGTCTTTCCTGACCAATCTAACTAAAATGTACTCTTACCTTGCGTTATTTTTCATCAAAGAACACAGTACTCCCTGGCATATGCTTATTCCGACCTCCCTCGAGCTCCACACGCTTAGCACAGCGATTATGGCCTAACACACAGACCTTTAAATATTTGTTGAATGAATAAACGCATTGCCATCTCCTTATCTTGACTGCTTATTACCAGTGGACAACTTAGAAGTTGCTGAAATGGAAGGGGGTTTGAAATTTCTTCATTTTAAACCAAAATATCAAGTTTTATTTATCTATTTATTTGCTTTCCTCTGTCTTAGGAAAGTGTGAGTTCCCAGAAAGTTAACTTGGCTTTGGTTGGATGCTTATATCTAAGAGATGTTATTTCCAGAGTGGAGGGAGTGCTCACTGGAAAACACAGAAGGCAGGATACCCAGGAGCTGAAAAGCTGGCAGGTGACAGCCAGCTCTCGGTTGTCCTGAATGCACGTCTGAACTAATGGATGCTGAAACTAGCACATTGCCCTTAATTCTTGAGGAAACTCTTATCACAAAACCCTAGGTCTCTCCTTGTCTCAACCTACAACCATTTGTTGTTCTTCCATCGGTACGGTATAGAAAGATGAGAAATAAAAAGCAAGTTTCATGGAAAATACTTTGAGATTGCTTTTTAATGACCCAGAATTTCTGCAACCATGGACATTTCCTACAACCATGTAGGAAGGATTTGGGGTAAAAATTGTTAAGTGGGGATTAAGAGATTATCTTGAGGTTGTGTCTGCAAAACAAGATTGAAAATTAATTTAGGAATGATGACTAATAAGGATTTTATCATCTCCAAGCCACATTCTACCTCTGGACCTCCAGCTAGGGATGATGGACGAGGGGAATCACAAAATATAGGGTCTCCAGGTTTCGAGCACCATGGCCCATAGAGTCTCCCATGGTGATTTCATGTTTAGTATGAAGTTTTCTGAATTCTCAGAGCTCTTGGATGGTATCTCCTCTGGCCTCCTGAATTTCACTTTGCACATTCCTCTGGGATAATTGCCTTAGCTATGGTTTTCTTGGCTGCAGGAGAAATTGTTCACACTGGTTTAAGAAAATAAGAAATTTTATGAACAGCTTCAGGGTTGTCTCCTGGAACTTGGGGGCAATGACCTGTGAGTGTGCTTTACAAGGCACTCGAAACAAAAGAGCAAGGGTGTGACTAGAAATCAGGTAGCTGTGCTCTTTAGATCTCTGGGGACTTCATTGACTCTCATCTTTACTGCACAACCCCCATCTTTTCTCTTGGAGCCTACAAGCTTTGCTGCTCAGCTCTACATGGTGGAAAATAGCATTTCCATAGTTCCTGGGCTTACGTGTCCCTCCAGATCCAGTGCTAGCAAAAATGGATAGATACTAATTTAATTCTGACCTCGTGGGAGAAAGAGTCTGATGAGACCATCGTGGGTACAGGTGTTCAACCTAGTCCAGTTAGCCATGGCTGGAGGTTGGGGTCAAATGGAAGAAGTGCCCACCTGGGATTATACCCCTGTGTGAAGCCCCCTCGGGGAGGCGACCTCCTGAAGCTGACCCTTACAACTAATAGTGCAAGTGATACCCTAGTATTTTGAGGTATCTGAACATTTACTCTCTCAGAAGTATTAGAAGGAAAGAGACAGATTTATTATTATTATTATATCCCAGCACCTAGTAAAATATTGCATTTAATTTTAAAAATTAGGTTCTTCTCAATATCCTAAAAGTCGACCGCACAGAGCAACAGGATCAAGGGAGGGGCTTAATGTTTCCGTTTGAGTTGTAAAGGCCCGAGCCGACGAACACGCTCGTTCTGTGTTCCAGTACACATACCCTTACATACAACACTGAGCTCACTTCTGGCTGCTTTGGGTCGTTACTCCCTCAGCTTGTGTCGTTTTACTTTTGGAAGTATTGCCATTTCTTCACTTTCAGAAAGTGAAAGTCTCCCAATCTCTTCTACCAACATATTTTCTATTCTGCAGACATACAGCAAGTAAGTTCCTTGTCTGTCTGGCCAGAAATGTAACATGTCCAATTGGATTTATCTGTGTAGCGTACTTTTCTCCGCATAATGATATTGCTTGCTCATCTTTCTGTGTCAACATATACATCTATCTCCGTTTTCCCCACAGTTCAAAATGAAAAAAGATTTAAGCAAGAAGGAAGGTTAAAGAAATTTCACCATTAGCATTTTCCTGTGCTCGCATTGTCACGTTCATTTCCCTATCCATTTTCTCTCTCCATCTTATGTTTCTGAGGCAAACCAGATACTGGTTTACATTCCCTTAAATACTTCATATCCTTAACAAGAGTTCAGAGTTTGCTTACATTTTTCCTCTTGGGAGATAAATTTTTCATACGATGAAATTAACAAATCTTAAGTGTAACATTTGTGAAGTTATCGCAAATGCATCCACCTGTGTAACTCAAATCTCCCTCAAGAAACCGAAAATTATCTTAGCCTCAGAAAGGACATACCCTTGGGGCGCCTGGGTGGCTCAGGTGGTTAAGCGTCTGCCTTCCACGCAGGTCATGATCCCAGAGTCCTGGGACCAAGCCCCCATCTGGCTCCCTGCTCAATGGGGAGTCTGCTTCTCCCTCTCCTGCTTGCGCCTGCATGCTCTTCCCTCCCCTCCTAAATAAAATCTTTAAAAAAAAAAAAAAAAAAAAAGACCTCCTTTGTGTAAGGCTTTTTGCAGTTTATGTAACTTTTTTGAGATTCATCCTTGTTGAGGATAGCAATAATATGTTCCTTTATTTCTACTATTACATTGTCTGTTTATCCATTTTCCTACCTAGGCACCCAGGCTGTTCTCAGTTTTTGGCAATTATGAGAAATCTGCCATAAACATGTCTATAGGTCTTTTTGCAGGCCTATTTCATTTCTCTTGTGGAATATTTAAAATTGAAAATGCTGAGTCACAGGGTAGGGTTTTTTTTTTTTATGGATAATATATTTTTTATTATGCTAGTCACCATACAGTACACCCCTAGTTTTTGATGTAAAGTTCGATGATTCATTAGTTGCGTATAACACCCAGTGCACCATGCAATACGTTTCCTCCTTACTACCCATCACCGGTCTATCCCATTCCCCCATCCCTCTCCCCTCTGAAGCCGTCAGTTTGTTTCTCATAGTCCATAGTCACAGGGTAGGTTTTTTAAAAGAGGTACCAATTGCCTTGTATAATCATTTCCTGTTGATGGACATTAGATTATTCTAATTTTTTGTAATTATAAGTTTCTTATAGCAAAACTTTTTATATTTTCACTTTCTTGAGAAAAGTGAATCTGCAGGTAAATTACTAGCATTGGAAGGACTGAGTCAGGGTTGGACTTCCCTTTAAATTACGGCCCGCCAGGAAGTTGCTCCAAGGCCTGGCAACTCAATGTGGTCCTTGGCTCAGCCGCACAGCAGCGTTACCTGGGAGCTTATTAGAAATGCAAACTCTTAAGCCCCACTCCAGACTTAATGAATCAGAATTCTGCATTTTAACAAGATTCTCAGGTGATTCCTATGCTCTCTCTAAGGCAATAAAATTGGAGGTAGGAGAGCTCTTTTAACTCAAAGCACTTAATTAGCTCTCTAGTAACTTTTCCTGAAAGGTGTAGAATTTCCAGTGGTTGAGGCTGGCTCCGGTATAAAGGCAAAACAATTGACTCATGATCAAATTTTACGATGAACCAAGAAGCAGAAAGCTGTAGATGTTCAGGATGGGATGAGACCTTCAAAGTGATTTATTTTAGTGATTTTCTGTGTTCCTTAGGAAGCCTTATTCCAAGAGAGTCCTGTGGCCAGGCCGAGGGCTGAGTGGGCAGGGCTCTCCACTACCATGGAGTCATTTTAAAAAATTCTATTTATATACTATGTATATATATTTATATTATAAAAATTCTATTTATATATTTAAAAATTCTCTCTATATAGTTCCAGCAATATTCATCTTAAAAATGTCACCTTTTAGTTTGAAGAATCAAAAACCTACAGAAGAGTTGACAATCTTAATTTATACAATGACATTTTAAAATTATATCATTTACATACATTAAAAAATGAGCATATACTTTTCATGTACATTTATAAATTAGCATTTTGTCCTCTCTCTCTCATTCCATACACACACACACACACACACTCAGCCGTACGCTTATTCATAGGTATATTTGATTGTGTTTTTGTTTGTTGATGTGCCTGAAAGTGAATGACAGATAAGACGCCATTTTACCCCTAAATACTTTAGTGCAGATCTTCTAAGAACTGCCATTTTCTTACATAGCTCCAACA
The DNA here is from genome assembly GCF_023065955.2 of Ursus arctos. Lineage (NCBI taxonomy): Eukaryota > Metazoa > Chordata > Mammalia > Carnivora > Ursidae > Ursus > Ursus arctos. Next base: position 46,137,644 of record NW_026622819.1, on the reverse strand, counting down.
ACAGATTTACCACAAAGAAATTTCATGTTGATACTACATATTTCTTTAATTGACCCACTAATGGCATTTGTATCTGTGTTTTCCCCCAGATCCAACTAAGACTTACAGTTATATTCATTCATTCATTATCTATTGCTGTGTAACATGGTACCACAAAACTTGGTGGTCTAGCCCAACATTTATTATCTCACAGTGTCGGGGGTGGGGGTGGGCAATCTGGGCGTGGCTTAGCTGGATCTTCTGGTTCAGGGGCTCGTGCAGGCCCCAATCAAGCTTTTGAGTGGGGCTCTAATTATCTCAAGGCTCAGGTCATTCAAGTGGTTGTTGGCAGGATTCAGATCTTTGGCTAGAAGCTGCCTGTGGTAGGCAGAGTCCTAAAAGGACCCCAGTGGGTCACACCCTTGCACAAGCTCTCCCATTTAATACAGGTAGAATCTGTGACTGGCCTCTAGCCAATTAAATATGGCAAATGTGATGGGATAGTCATGCCCGCCTTACGTTTTGGCACATAAGACTATCTTAGCAGATGGGATCCAGAGATTCTTCTGGCTTTGAAGAAGTAAGCTGTATCTTGTGGGGGGCCTTGGAGAGGGCTATCTGGCAAGGAACTGCAAGGGCATCTTAGGAACTAAGAGCGGGGACTTCATTCCTACAACTGCAAGAAACTGAATTTTGCCAACACCCACCTGAACTTGGAAGAGGACCCTGAACTTCAGAAAGAAATACAGCCTGGCTGATTCCTAGGGGACAGTCTTGGGAGACCCTGCGCAGAGGACCCCACTAAACCATGCCTGGACTGCCGATGCACAGAAACTCTTATCCTAAATCCTAAATATGTACTTTTTCAAAGTCACGAAGGTTGTGGTATTTTTTTACCCAGTGGTAGGAAACTTTTATACCACCCCGAGTTCCTTGCCACGTGGGCCTCTCCATCGGGATCGTGCTATGATCATGGCATCCTGTTTCTTCAGAGCAGGAAGCAAGAGGAGCCGGACTGCAGCAAGAAGGAAGTCCTCCTCATTTGCAGCGTCATCTTGAGAGTGACAACCCATCCGTTTTGCTGTACTCTGTTGATCAGGAGCAAGTCTCTAAGTCCAACCTCCCTTTCACACCAGACACAACATGTAGCATCTTGAGCTCCAGCACACACGCACGCCAAATAGCTTGCAGAAAGGTGTGAGTAGGAGGAGGGAAGATCAGTGGGAGGCCTTTCAGAAGCTCCTACCACCATTGTCGTTTCTCTTCCATCTTCTTTAATCCAGAACATTTCTGAACCTTTTTTCTTCCCCTGGACCTTTTATAACTAAGTTGGTTGTCTTATGTATTTCTTCTGAATGTTTTCTTTCCTCATGATACATTCAAGTGAAACATTTTCCATAAGAACACTGATTGGCAATGTTGTATACCTTGACATATGTTACCACAGTCACAGGCATAAATGTTATAGATTTGAAGGCCACTTGGACGTGTTATTTTTTTCTGAATTGTCTCTTCAGGTCTTCTGTCCATTTTTCTTTTTTCTTTTTTTTTTTAAATTATTTATTTATTTATTCGGCAGAGAGAGAGACAGCCAGCGAGAGAGGGAACACAAGCAGGGGGAGTGGGAGAGGAAGAAGCAGGCTCATAGCGGAGGAGCCTGATGTGGGGCTTGATCCCATAATGCCAGGATCACGCCCTGAGCCGAAGGCAGACGCTTAACCGCTGTGCCACCCAGGCGCCCCTTCTGTCCATTTTTCTATCAAGTCAAGTTTCTCTCTCCCTCTCCCTGAAAAGTTCCTTAGATCATTGGAGATTAAGCTGCTAACCATGATAGATACTGCAGATATTTTCTCCTGACATGTCATTTGCTTTTTACTTTTATTACAATTTTGGCTATTCAACAATTTTTATTTGTATGGAGTTAAGTTTAATAATATTTTCTTTCACTGCTTCTGAATTTTCCCCATAGCCAGAGTATGAAGGAATTCACTAGGTTTTCTTCTAATATTTGTATGGTTATATTATTGAGGTTTAGATCTCTAATACATTTGAGGTCTATCCTGGTATATTTATGAGAAATGGTCTCACAGTTCTCCCTCCCAGATGGTAAACACCTGTTTTTCTTTTCCTAGTAATTTGAGGTGGTAGATGTCCATATCTATTTGGCTCTGTTCTGGATTTTTTATTCTGTACCATTGTGTTACTACTTGTTCAGGTACTCGGATCATAGTCTTTTAATTATAGATGTTTAGTAATGCGTTTTCCTATCTGAGAGGGCTAACCCCCTTCTTTTCCCCCAAGTTTTTAAAAATTTTGCCTGATTATTTTTTCCATATGAACATTAAAGCTAAAATCAGCCTATGTGGCTCCAGAAACAAACTTGCCGGTTTAAAATTGGGATCACATTTGCATTTATACGATTAAGTTGGAGAATTGCCATCCAAAGTTTATGAATTTGCTCAATCTTATCCTATAACAGGATATGTCGTTCCATTTGTTCGAGTCTACTTTTTGTCTTTCAAAAATGTATGAAAATTCTCCTCATACAAGTTTCTTGCATTTATTTTAAGGTAGTTGCTAAGTACTTTATCTGGTGCTATCGGAAAAGGGTTTTCTCTTTTTCTCAAAATGTTTTTACTATGATAAAATATGCATAAAATTTGCCTTTATCGTAACCATTTTTAAGTGTACAGTTTAGAGATATTAAATACATTCATGATGTGGAGCGACCATTACCGTCATCCATATCCCCAGCACTTGTAAGTGGAAAATCTATATGCATTGAACAATAACTTTCCATTTCTCCCTGTCCCCAACCCCTGGCAACCACCATTCTACCTTCCATCCCTATGGATTTTGGCTATCCTAAGTAGCTCATAGTGGAATCCTACAGTATTTGTCTTTTTGTGACTGGCTAATTTCACTTGGTGTAATGTCCTCAGGGTTCATCTATGTTGTAGAATGTATGAGCATTTTCTTCCTTTTTAAGGCTGAAAAATATTCCACTGCATGTGTATACCACATTTCGCTTATCCATTAGTGGACACTTGAGTTGCTTCCGTGTTTTTACTATTGTGAAAATATGACTATGATCATGGTATGTAAGTATTTCTTCAGGACTCTGTTTTTGGTTCTTTGGCGTATATACCCAGAAGTACAATTGCTGGATCATATGCTAGTTCTTTTTTTTTTTTTAATTATTATTATTTTTTTTTTATCATTTAGGGAACTGATAAACTGTTTTTCTTTAAGACTCTACCATTTTATATTCCCACCAGCAGTGCACAAGGGTTCCAGTTTCTCCACATCCTCATGACCTTTTTGCTATTTTCTGTTTTTCTTTGATAGTAGCAACCTTAACGGGCGTGAAGTGGAATTTCATTGTACTTTTGACCTTCATTTCCCTAATGATTGTGATGTCAAACATCTTTCCATGTGCTTATTAGCCATTTGTATATTTTCTTTGAAAAAATGCCTTATTCAATTCCTTTGCTCATTTTTAAATTGGATTTTGTTGTTGAGTTTTGGGAGCTCTGTATATATTCTGAAGATTAATGTCTTATCAGATAAATGATTTGCAAATATTTTTTCTCCCATTCCGTGGGTTGCCTTTTTACTCTGTTCATATTGTCTTATGATGCACAAAATTGTAAAATTTTCATGAAGTCCAATATGTCTATTGTTGTTGTCTGTGCCTTTGGTTTCATATCTAGGAAATCATTGTTGAATCTAATGTCATGAAGATTTTGCCCTATGTTTTCTTCTAAGACCTTTATGGTTTTAGTTTATAGGTCTCCCATTTAGGTCTTTGATCCATTTTGAGTTAATTTTTGTATGTCGTGTTAGGTAAGGGTCCAACTGCATTCTTGGACCAGGCTGTGCCAGTTTTCCCAACCATTTATTGAAAAGACTCTCCTTTCCCCATTAAGTGGTCTTGGCATCCTTGTCAAAAATAGTTTGACCATATATGAGAGGGTTGTTTTTGTTGTTTTTCCTGGGCTATTTTATTCCATTGGTCTATATATCTGTCTTTATGCCAATACCACATTGTTTTGATTCTATAGTTTTGTAGCAAGTTTTGGAAGCAGGAAGGGGAAGCCCTCCAGCTTTGTTCTTTTTCAAGACTGTTTTTGCTGTCAAGGGACCCTTGAGATTACAAGTGAATTTTAGGATGGGTTCTTTCTTTTTCTGAAAGAAACATCAGTCGGATTTCCATAGGGATTGCATTAAATCTATAGATTGCTTTGGGCAGTATTGGCATCTTAACAATATTAAGTCTTCCAGTCCATGAACATGGTTTGTGTTTTTATTTATGTTTTCATTAATTTCTTCCAGCAATGTTCTGCAGTTTTCAGTGTACAAGTCTATCTCCTCCTTAGTTAAGTCGCAATTCATTTTTAAAATGGAATTGTTTTTGTAACTTCCTCTGTGATTGTTCATTGTTAGTGTATAGAAATGGAACTTATTTTGTGTGTTGACTTGGTATCATGCTATTTTGCTGAATTCATTTATTAGCTATAATTTTGTGTGTGTGTGTGTGTGTGGAATGTCTTGAGTTGTCTATATGTAAGATACATTGTGAGCAGACACAATTTTACTTCTTCCTTTCCATTTTGGATTTCTTTTGTATCTATTTCTTGCCTAATTGCTCTCCCTAGAACTTGCAGTAGAATGTTAAATAGAAGTGGCAAAAAGAGGCATCCTTTTCTTGTTCCTAATACTAGAGGAAAAGCTTTCAATCTTTTACCATTGAGTATGATGTTTGTCGTGAGTTTTTCATATATAGTTTTTATTATGTTGAGATAGTTTCCTTCTATTTCTAGATTTTTGCATGTTTTTATCAGGAAAGGCTGTTGAATTTCATCAAATGTTTTTTCTGCATCAGTTGAGATGATCATGTCGGGTTTTTTTATTTTGTTAATGTGCTGTATTACATTAATCAATTTTCATATATTGAAACATTCTTACATTCTGGGAATAAATCCCATTGGTCATGGTGTATAATCCTTTTAATACCTTGCTGAATTTGGTTTGCTACTATTTTGTTGAGTTTTGAGTTAGTGTTCATAAGGAATATTGATTTGTAGCTTTTTTTTTAACATCCTGATTTCAAAACTTTATTTTTTTAAATTTTTAAAAATTTATTTTAACATAACACAATTATTTGCTTTGATGGCTTGACTTTAATGTAAATTTTTTTTTAATTCCAGTGTAGTTATCATACCGTGTTATCTTAGTTTCAAGTATACAATATAGTGATGTAACAATTCTATACATCACTCAGTGCTCATTATAATGGGTATACTCTTTTTTTTTAATAATAATTTTTTATTATGTTATGTTAGTCATCATACAGTATATCCTTAGTTTTTGATGTAATGTTCCATGATTCATTTTTTGCGTATAACACCCAGCACATCATGCAATACGTGCCCTCCTTACTACCCATCACCAGCCTATCCCAATCCCCCCCACCCTCCCCTCTGAAGCCCTCAGTTTGTTTCCCAGAGTCCATAGTCTGTCACGGTTCATTCCCCCTTCTGTTAACCTCCCCCTTCATTCTTCCCTTCCTTCTCCTACCAATCTTCCTATTTCTTATGTTCCATAAATGAGTGAAACCATGTGATAATTGGTTTGTAGCTTTTTGTGGTATCTTTGTCTGGTTTAGTATCAGGGTAATGCTGGCCTCAAAGAATGTGTTAGGAAATGTTACTCCTGTTCAGTTTTTTTGGGAAGTTCGAGAAGGATTGGAATTGGTTCTTCTTTAAATGTTTGGTAAAATTCACCAGTGAAGCCATCAGGTCCAGGGCTTTTCCTCATCAGGAGATTTTTGATTATTCAATGTCTTTGACTGGTGAAATGTCTATTCAGGTTTTCTATTCCCCGGTGATTTAGTCTTGCTAGATTTCATGTTTCTAGAAATATGTCGATTTTATCTAGGTTATCCAATTCGTTGGCATAGTTGTTCAGAATTCATATTATAGAATCAAAATGTCCCCACTTTTATGATTTTAGTATTTTGAGTATTACCTTTTTTTTCCCTTTAGTCCATCTAGGTAAATATTTGTCAATTTTTTAATCTTTTCAAATAACTGACTTTTGGTTTTATAAATTTGTGTTTTTCTCTAGTTTCTATTTTGTTTATCGCTGCTCCACTCTCTATTATTTCCTCCCTTTTGCTGGTTTTGGGTTTAGTTTATTCATCTTTTTCTAGTTCCTTAAACTGTAAAGTTAGGTTAATTTGAGATCTTAGTTTTTTAATGTAAGCATTTATAGCTTTAAATTTCCCCCAACACTGCTTTCATTGTGTCTCATAAGTTTTGATATGTTGTATTTTCATTTTCACTCATCTCTAAGTATTTTCTATTTTCCCTTGTGATGTCTTTCCTGTCCCATTTGTTGTTAAAGAGTGTCTTGTTTAGTTTCCACAAGTTTGTGAATTTCTACATTTTAATTCTGTGATTGATTGATTGATTTTATATTATTTATTTATTTTGATGTAAAGTTCGATGATTCATTAGTTGCGTATAATACCCAGTGCACCATGCAATACGTGCCCTCCTTACTACCCATCACCAGCCTATGTGCTTTATTTTTTTTAACTTCATCCCACTGTGATTGGAGAAGATAACTTGTATGGTATCTAGCTTTTAAAATTAATTGAGACTTAATTTGTAGCCCAGCATATGGTCTCTCCGGAAAAATGTCTCCTGTGCAGTTGGCAAGAACGCGTATGCTGTTACTCTGTAGAGTGTATTGTATATGCCGGCTGGAGCTAGTTGGTTTGATGCGTTAAGTCTTCCACTTCCTTATCTTCTGTCTGCTTGTTCTGACCATATTGAGAGTGGGGTATTGAAGTCTCCCAGCTGTGATTTTAGAACTGTCTGTTTCTCCCTTCAATTCTGTCAGTTTTTGCATCATATATTTTGGTGGTTGGTCATTAAGTGTGTAGAAACTTAATAATTGTTATATCTTCTTGCTGTGTTGAACTTTTTATTAATATATAATATCCTTCTTTGTCTCTTGTAAACTTATTAAAGTCTATTTTGTCTGATATTAGTAGTTAGTTACTGTTTGCACGAAATGTCTTTTTCCATCTATTTGCTTTCAATTGAGTTGTGTCTTTGGCTCTAAAGTGAGTCTTTTGTAGATAGCATGTAGTTGGATATTGTGTTGTATTCACTCTCTCTCTCTCTCTGAAAGTTTAATTCATCTACAGTTGAAGTAACTACCGATAAGGAGGGGGTTACTTCTGTCATTATGCTATTTGTTTTCTACAAACTTTGCAGCTTTTTTGTCCCTCTATTGCTGAATTAATGCTGACTTTTGTGGTGAATTATCTGTATAAAATTTTTCTCATTTTGGGGGGCATATGTTCTGTTATTTTCATTGCGATTATTATGGAGATTACATTTAACATCCTCAAGTTGTTACATGAATTTATACCAGTTTAACCTCAATAACATGCAGAGACTGTGCTCCTTTACATCTCCATCTCCACCCCTTTTGGTTATTGATGTCACAAAAATTATTTCTTTATATATGTGTGCCCCAAAACATAAATGAATAAGTCTTTTAAATGCATTAGTCTCTTAAATGATGTAGAGAACAAAATTTGGAGTTACAAACCATTGGTACAATAATATTAGCTTTTTGACTAACCATTTCTTTAAAATATATTAGTCTCTTAAATCATATAGAAAACAAAAATGTAGCTACAAGCAATTGTTACAATATTGCCTATGCATTTGCCTTTATTGAAATCTTTATTTCTTCATACAGCTTCATGTTATCTCTAGAGTCCTTTTATTTCACCCCATAGGATTCCTTTAAGCATATTTGGCAGGACAGGTTAAGTGGTAACAAAGTCCCCCAGCTTTTATTTCCTGGAAATTTTTTTCTCCTTCACATTGGAAAAAGTTTTGTGAGATAGGATGCTTGGTTGACAGTTTTCTTCTTTTACTAGTTTGAATATATGGGCCTATTGCCCTCTGGTCTCCAAATTTTCTTTTTCTTTTTTTTAAAAAAGATTTTATTTATTTATTTGACAGAGATAGAGACAGCCAGCGAGAGAGGGAACACAAGCAGGGGGAGTGGGAGAAGAAGAAGCAGGCTCATAGCGGAGGAGCCTGATGTGGGGCTCGATCCCATAATGCTGGGATCATGCCCTGAGCCGAAGGCAGATGCTTAACCGCTGTGCCACCCAGGCACCCCAAGGTCTCCAAATTTTCTAAAGAGAAATCTGGTAGTATAGTTGAGTCTACCTTGCACGCCATGAGTCCTTTTTCTCTCCTGCTTTTAAGATTCTCTTTGTCTTTAGAAAGTTTCATTATAATGTGTCTCAGTGTGGGTCTCTTTGAGTTCATGTTACTTGGAGTTCATTGAGCTTCTTGGATATTTGTGTCTATGCCTTTGATCAAATATGGGAATTTTTCAGCTAGTATTTCTTCAAATATTATCTCTGTGCCATTTTCTCTGTCTTTCTTTCTGGGAATGAATATGTTTGTCCACTTAATGGCATCTCACAAGTACCTTAGGCTCTGTTTGCTTTTCTAAAATCTTTTTTTCTTTCTGTTCCTCAGCTTTGATAATTTCAATTGCCCTATCTTCAAGTTACTGACCTTCTTCTGTCTGTTCAAAAGTGCCTTTGAATATCTCTACTGAATTTTTAAATTTAATTTTTTAAGTTATTAACATATATTATTTGTTTAAGGGGTACAGGTCTGTGATTCATCAGTCTTACACAATACACAGCACTCACCACAACACATGTGCTCCCCAATGTTCATCACCCAGCCACCCGTCCCTCCCACTCCCCTCCACTCCAGCAACCCTCAGTTTGTTTCCTGAGATTAAAAGCCTCTTATGGTATGTCTCCTTCTCTGGTTTCTTCTTGTTTCATTTTTTCCTCTCTTACCCTATGATCCTCTGCCTTATTTCTCAAATTCCACATATCAGTGAAATCATATGATAATTGTCTTTTTCTGATTGACTTGTTTTGCTTAGCATAATACCCTCTAGTTCCATCCATGTTGTTGCAAATGCTGAGACATCTTTTTGATGGCTGCATACTATTCCATTGTATACATATACCACATCTTCTTTATCTGTTCATCTGTCGAAGGACATCTAGGCTCTTTCCATAGTTTGGCTATTGTGGACATTGTTGCTATAAACATTGGGGTGCAGGTGCCCCTTTGGATCACTACCTTTGTATCTTTGGGGTAAATACCCAGTAGTGCAATTGCTGGCTCATAGGGTAGCTCTATTTTCAACTTTTTGAAGAAGCTCCATACTGTTTTCCAGAGTGGCTGCACCAGCTTGCAGTGTAGGAGGGTTCCTCTTTCTCCGCATTCTCACCAACATCTGTTGTTTCCTGACTTGTTAATTTTAGCCTTTCTGACTGGTGTGAGGTAGTGGTATCTCACTGTGGTTTTGATTTGTATTTCCCTGATGCTGAGTGATGTTGAGCATTTTTTCACGTGTCTGTTGGCGATTTGTATGTCTTCTTTGGAGAAATGTCTGTTCATGCCGTCTGCCCATTTCTTGACTGGATTATTTGTTTTTTTGGGTGTTGAGTTCAATAAGTTCTTTATAGATTTTGGATATAGCCCTTTATCTGATATGTCATTTGCAAATATCTTCTCCCATTCTGTCAGTTGCCTTTTAGTTTTGCTAATTGTTTCCTTTGCTGTGCAGAAGATTTTTACCTTAATAAATTCCCAATAGTTCATTTTTGCTTTTGTTTCCCTTGCTAGCACGTCTAGCAAGAAGTTCCTGTGGCTGAGGTCACAGAGGTTGCTGCCTGTGTTCTCCTCTAGGATTTTGATGGGTTCCTGTCTCACACTTAGGCCTTTCATCTGTTTTGAGTTTATCTTTTTATGGTATAAGAAAGTGGTCCAGTTTTATTCTTCTACATGTGGCTGTCCAATTTTCCCAGCACCATTTATCGAAGAGACTGTCCTTTCTCCATCGAATATTCTTTCCTGCTTTGTCGAAGATTAGTTGACCATAGAGTTGAGGGTCCATTTCTGGGTACTCTATTCCGTTCCATTGATCTATGTGTCTGTTTTTGTGCCAGTACCATACTGTCTTGATGATTACAGCTTTGTAATGGAGCTTGAAGTCTGGCATTGTGATGCCACCAGCTTTGGTTTTCTTTTTCAACATTCCTCTAGCTATTCAGGGTCTTTTCTGGTTCCATACAAATTTTAGGATTATTTGTTCCATTTCTGTGAAAAAAGTTGTTGGTATTTTGATAGGGATTGCATTGAATGTATAGATTGCTCCAGGTAGCATAGACATTCTCACAATATTTATTCTTCCAATCCATGAGCGTGGAACATTTTTTCATATCTTTGTGTCTTCCTCAATTTCTTTTGTGAGTATTCTATAGTTTTCTGAGTACAGATCCTTTGCCTCTTTGGTTAGATTTATTCCTAGGTATCTTATGGTTTTTGGTGCAATTGTAAATGGGATTGACTCCTTAATTTCTCTTTCTTCTGTCTCATTGTTGGTGTGTAGAAATGCAACTGATTCCTGTGCATTGATTTTATATCCTGCCCCTTTACTGAATTCCTGTATGAGTTATAGCAGTTTGGGTGTGGGTTTTCCACATAACATATCCTATCATCTGCAAAGAGTGAGAATTTGACTTCTTTGCCAATTTGGATGCCTTTTATCTCTTTTTGTTGTCTGATTGCTGAGGCTAGGACTTCTAGTACTATGTTGAACGGCAGTGGTGATATTGGACATTCCTGCCATGTTCCTAACCTTAAGGGAAAAGTTCTCAGTTTTTCCCCATTGAGAATGACATTCACTGTGGGTTTTTCATAGATGGCTTTTATGATACTGAGGTATGTACCCTCTATCCCTACACTGTGAAGAGTTTTAATCAAGAAAGGATGCTGTACTTTGTCAAATGCTTTTCTGCCTCCACTGAGAGTATTATATGGTTCTTATCCTTTCTTTTATTAATGTAGTGTATCACATTGATTGATTTGTGGATGTTGAGACAAACTGGCAGCCCAGGAATAATTCCACTTGGTCATGGTGAATAATCCTTTTAATGTACAGTTGGATCCTATTGGCTAGTATTTTAGTGAGAATTTTTGCATTCATGTTCATCAGGGATATTGGTCTGTAATTCTCCTTTTTGGTGGGGCGTTTGTCTGGTTTTGGGATCAAGGTAATGCTGGCCTCATAAAATGAGTTTGGAAGTTTTCGTTCCCTTTCTATTTTTTTTTGGAACAGTTTCAGAAGACTAGGTATTAATTCTTTAAATGTTTGGTAGAATTCCCCTGGGAAACCACCTGGCCCAGCTCTTGTTTGTTGGGAGATTTTTGATTACTGCTTCAATTTCCTTGCTGGTTATGGGCCTGTTCAGGTTTTCTATTTCTTTCTGGATCAGTTTTGGTAGTTTATACGTCTCTAGGAATGCATCCATTTCTTCCAGACTCCAATTTGTTGGCATATAGTTACTCATAATATGTTCTTACAATTGTTTGTATTTTGTTGGTGTTGGTTGTGATCTCTCCTCTTTCATTCACAATTTTATTTATTTGGGTCCTTTCTTTTCTTTTTGATAAGTCTGGCCAGGGGTTTATCAATCTTATTAATTCTTTCAAAGAACCAGCTCCTAGTTTTGTTGATCTGTTCTTTTGATTTCTACTTCATTGATTTCTGCTCTGATCTTTATTATTTCTCTTCTCTTCCTGGGTTTAGGCTTTATTTGCTGTTCTTTCTCCAGCTCCTTTAGATATAAATTAGGTTGTGTATTTGAGACCTTTCTTGTATCTTGAGAAAGGCTTGTACTGCTATATACTTTCCTCTTAGGACCACCTTTGCTGCATCCCAAATGTTTTGTGTTTTCGTTTTCATTTGTTTCCATGAACTTTTTTATTTCTTCTTCAATTTCCTGGTTGACCCATTCATTCTTTAGTAGGATGCTCTTTAGCCTCCACGTATTTGAGTTCGAGTTTCAAAACATTGTTATCCGAATATATGCAGGCAATGATCCCAATCTTTTGATACTGGTTGAGACCTGATTTGTGACCCAGGATGTGATCTGTCTGAAGAATGTTCCTTGTGCACTAGAGAAGAATGTGTATTCTGTAGCTTTGGGATGGAGTATTCTGAATATATCTGTGAAGACCACCTGGTCCAGTGTGTCATTTAAAGCCCTTATTTCCTTGTTGATCTTTTGCTTACATGATCTGTCCATTTCAGTGAGGGGAGGGTGTTAAAGTCCCCTACTACTATTGTATTATTTTTGATGTGTTTCTTTGATTTTGTTATTAATTGGCTTATATAATTGGCTGCTCCTGTGTTAGGGGCATAAATGTTTGTAATTGTTAGATCTTCTTGTTGGACAGACTCTTTAAGTGTGGCATAGTGTCTTTCCTCATCTCTTACTACAGTCTTTGGTTTAAAATCTAATTTGTCTGATATAAGGATTGCCACCCCAGCTTGCTTTTGATGTCCATTAGCGTGATAAATGGTTTTTCCACCCCCTTACTTTAAGTCTGAAGTTGTCTTTGGGTCTAAAATGAGTCAAAAAACAAACTGAGGGCTTCAGAGGGGAGGGGGATGGGGGAATGGGAGAGGCCAGTGATGGGTATTAAGGAGGGCACGTATTGCATGGTGCACTGGGTGTTATACGCAACTAATGAATCATCGAACTTTACATCAAAAACCAGGGATGTACTGTATGGTGAATAACATAATAAAAATTTTATTATGAAAAAAATAAAATAAAATGAGTTGCTTACAGACAACATATCAATGGGCCTTGTTTTTTTATCCAGTCTGATAACCTGTGTCTTTTGACTGGGGCATTTAGCCCATTTGCATTCAGGGTAATATTGAAAGATAGGAATTTAGTGCTATTTTGTTGCCTGTAAGGAGACTGTTAATGTATGTTGTCTCTGTTCCTTTCTGGTCTATGTTACTTTTGGGATCTGTCTTTGCTTAGAGGACCTCTACCAGTATTTTTTGTAGGGCTGTTTTGGTGATTGCAAATTCTTTTAGTTTCTGTTTGTCCTGGAAGCTTTTTATCTCTTCTTCTATTTTCAATGACAACCTAGCTGGATAAAGTATTCTTGGCTGCATATATTTCTCGTTTAGTACCCTGAATAGATCATGCCAGTCCTTTCTGGCCTGCCAGCTCTCTGTGGATAGGTCTGCTGCCAATCTAATGTTTCCACATTGTAGGTTACAGACCTCTTGTCTTGAGCTGTTTTCAGGATTTTCTCTTTTTCTCTCTGAGATTTGTAAGTTTTACTATTAGATGTCAGGGTGTTGACCTATTTTTATTGATTTTGAGGGGGGTTCTCTGAGCCTCCTGGATTTTGATGCCTGTTTCCTTCCCCAAATTAGGGAAGTTCTCTGCTGTAATTTGCTCCAAAATACCTTCTGTCCCCCCCTCTCTCTTTCTTCTTCTGGGATCCCAATTCTAGTATTGTTTCACTTTATGGTATCACTTATTTCTCAAATTCTCCCCTCATTATCCAGTAGTTTATCTCTTTTTCTCAGGTTCTTTATTCTCCATCGTTTGGTCTTCTACGTCACTAATTTTCTCTTCTGCCTCCTTTATCCTAGCAGTTAGAGCCTCCATTTTCGATTGCACCTCATTAATAGCCTTTTTGATTTTGACTTGGTTAGATTTTATTTCTCCAGAAAGGGATTCTCTAGTGTCTTCTATGCTTTTTCCAAGCCCAGCCAGGGTCTTTGTAATTATTGTTCTGAACTCTAGTTCCAACATCTTACTAATGTCTGTACTGATTAGGTCCTTGGCAGTCAGTACTGCCTCTTCTATTTTTTGAGGTGAGTTTTTCCATTTTGTCCTTTTGTCAAGAGAAGAATAGATGAACAAGAGAACAAAATGCTAAAATGGTAACAATGACCACAGAGAAATATATATACACTAAACAAATCAGTGGAGACCTGAAACTGGGGGGAAAGAAAAAAGAAAGAATATGATGAGGCTTGTGAATAGAACAGAGCCAAACACTAGATTTTGGGTGTGTTTGGTCTGTTAGAAGAGACTGTACCCCAAAATTTTACAGCAAGAAAAACTTACATATATACGAAGTAAGGTTAAATACAACAAGGGGATAGAATATGACTGTAAAAATGAAAATTAAAAAATATTTTAAAAAAGGAATTGATAAGTTGGTTGAAAGAGGAAATAAGAATAATTGGGAAAAAAAGAAAAATTAAAGAAAAAATAAAATTTAAAAAATTAAAGTTGAAAGACTAGAAAATCATGGATTCTATGTGCTGTATTCCCCTAGTGCTGGAGTTTTGCAGTTCCCATCCATCGGTATACTTGGTCTTGGCTGCAAGTTCTTGCTGATCTTCTGGGGGAGGGGCATGTTGCCATGATTCTCGAGTGTCTTTACCTGGGCAGAGTGGCACCGCCCTTGCCAGGGGCCAGGTGAAGTCTTCTGCTCGGGTTTGCTCGGGTAGCTTTTGTTCCCTGAAGGCTTTTCCTCGCAGCTTTAGAGGACGAGATCTCGGGACCCTCCCTCCCCAGTGCGCCCTCGGAGAAAAGCGGTCACTCCAGCCTGTCTCCCTGGTCTCTGGCTGACACCACTTTCTGCAAGGTAGGACCCTCTGCTTAGCCACTGGAGCGAAGGCCCTCCCCAGGCCGACTTCAAGTTCTGATTTTGTAGCCGGCTGACGGGGGCTCCCTCCCTCCTGCAGTCTATCTTCCCAAATATCGTCTCAGATTTGCTTCTCCGCGCGTCCTACCTTGCAGAAAGTGGTGTCTTTTGTTCAAAGAGTTGCTGCTATTCTTTCCTTCTTTCTTTGGTTGAGTTCATAGGTGTGCAGAGTGGTTTGATAGCTATCTAGCTCAATTCCTGGGACAGATGAAATTTAGGTCTCCTCCTCCTCTGCTATCTTGGACGCCTCCTCTAGTGAATTTTTCATTTCAATTATTGTACCTTTCAGCTCCAAGATCTCTTTTTGGTCTCTTTGTAGGTTTTCTATCTCTTTATTGATGTTTTCATTTTGTTCACACATTATTTTCTTGACGTTGTCCACGTCTTTCTTTAGTTCTTTAAGCCTATTTCAGTTTTTAAAAAAGTCTTTATCTAGTATATCTGCTTTTAGATATTTTTTCAAGAACAGTTTCTGTTGATAATTTTTTCCTTTAAATGGAGCATTTCTGTTTCTTTGTATGTTTTGTGATTTTTTTTTGTTGAAGCTGGACTTTTGAATTTATAACACGGTAACTCTGAAATCAGAGTCTCCCCCTTCCCCAGGGTTTTCTGTTCTGTGCTGCTGTTTTGCTCCCTGTGTGTTGGTGTTGTGTTATTGTTGATTGTTGTAGGCCGTTTCTGTGCCAAGGATCAGCCTGAGGTGTAAACTTAAGGTATTTTCTGGTCTCTTCTGAGCTTTCCCCTGGGCGTGTGCAGTCGCTTTCTAGTTCTCACCGTATATACAGTTGTTTTTGAATGTCTTAGTCTTTAAAGTGTAGCTTCCAAAAGGAGGGGAAAAGTTAAAGGAATGGGGTTGGGGGAAGTGTGTTAGCTCCTTAAATCTCCCGGAAGTCCGTTTCAGCTAGAGGGAGAGGGCCTTGCAACAATGGAGGAAGTGCGAAATGAATGGATGCCTGCCTCTTGGTCTGTACTTCTGTGGTCAGGAGCAGCAATAACTCATCAGAGCACAGACTCCAAATATTTGGAGGACAAAGTCCTTTTTGCCTACCTGGCTCATGCAAGCTATGTGTAAGCTGCTAATAACTGAAATTGCCAGAAATTTGGCACCATTTATAACCCAAGCTTTCCTCTGGAAGTTGCAATCCTTCACTAGACTCCAGAGTTCCGGAATAGCTACGTCAGAGAGATTCTGCATCTGTAATTGTCTAAGTGAAGATAGGGATTCCTGGCACTTCCTATTCTGACATCTTCCCTTTCCTTATTTCCTCTAACTGGATATCATTTGCCAATATAAAGCTATTGATCTTTTCATGACAATTTTATCTCCTTCTGTTACTATATTATTGCTTATGTTAAATTTATCTTTTAGTCAATTGGTCTTTCCATTTGTATTATATTATGTCATCTGTGAATTGAAGTAATTATACTTCTTACCCATTTCCTATGCTTTTCATTACTTTCTTTTATCAATTGGGTTGACTCATACCTCTAAATTAATAGTATTGAAGACATTGGACATTCCCGCCTTCTTGATTTTACTGTGAATGCCTCTAATATTTCCCCATTAAGTAAAGTCATGGTTTATGACAGAGCTGTGTGTGTGTACGTAGTTGTATGCTCTGATGTCTCTTATTACGTTAAGGAAGTATATATCAATTCCTATTCTACTTGAATGATTACTTTGAAATTCAGTATCTAGTCAGTTTATATTCTTTTCCTTCTTAGCTCTATTAGTATGACAATTTACATTACTGGAGTACAAATATTACAATAATCTTCCATTCTTGGAAGATTTTTATAAAGAGTGTTGAGTTCTTTTTGCTAATACTCTGTTTTGTTTTTGTATAATTGAAATTAGATTCTGATATTTGTAGTGCCCTTATGAAGTACTGATCAGATTTACGTATCAATGTTACTTGATTTATTAAAAAAAAAGTGGAAGTCTTCGTTGTTTTTTTTTTTGTTTGTTTGTTTGTTTGTTTTTTTCTTCTGGAAAGACTTATGTGACAATGAGATCATCCGGATGTAGAAGTTCTGATAAACTGCCCCTGTGAAAACACCTGAGTTTGTTTTTTCCCTTTTTATTCTTAAAAAGATTGTATATAATTCATTAGTTTCAGGTATACAACATAAATACCTAATATTTGCGCACATACAAAGTGATCACAGTAAGCCTACTTACAACCATTGCCATAAAATTGATCCCCTTCAGCTTTTTAGCCTATCCCCCCAATTCTTTTTCTCTCTGATAACGGCCAATCTCTTTTCTGTATCTGAGTTTTGTTTCATTTGAGAGCAGACAATTCTTCAGAAGGAGTGTCTCAGATTCTTCTTAGCCCTCTGGGTCCCCTGGAAATAACTCTGTTGATTCCCAAAGCTATATGTTTTGGAGACCTTATTTCACTAGTTCATATCCCAAGGGTTGGGGTGGCACAAATAAACCCCTGCCCACTTAGGAAGAGTCTCTGAACCTCTGAGATTCCTCCTTATTTTATGATGATACACTGGGGGTAGAGTTTTTGGTGGGGCCATGTCTCTGCTTCTCCTACCCGTCTTGATGTGGCCGTTTTAACCCTTGTTCCAGAGGGAGCTGTTCAGCTCGTTTTTACTTTATATTTTCAGTGGGAATTATTCTATATGTAGTTGTGGATTTGGTGTGTCGGTGGAAGGAAATTGGTATGTCAGGGTCTTCTTACACTGTCGTCCCGGACTACCAATTCGCCTGGTGTTTTTGTGAGATAGAATTTGGCTAATTTTCCCAATTTCCTCTATGGAAATTTGTCTGCGTATCTTTAACTTGACTGGTTCCATTTTGGCAAATTATATTTTCCTTGGAAATTATCCATTTGCATGTAAGTTTTCTTTTTTTAAGTAAGAATGTTCACTTTAAGTGGGATAATAACATTAAAATTTCAAAATTGAAGTGAGGTTTTGCCACTAAATAAACAGTGAGCTCTTTGGATTTCAGGATTGTGGACAGAGGTATAGTTCCTCTTTGTTAATGTAAGTTTTCGATTTTCTGTAACGTTGTGTGAAGTAACTTTTGAAGATCTTTAAAAATTTCTTCCATTTCAGGGCTTGCTATCCCCCTTATGATTTCTTATCTGTTATATTGTTTCCCCCCCTCTCTTCCTTTTTATTTCTGGATTGAGAAGCTAGTGGTTTGTCTATTTTGTTGACATTTTCAGTAAGCTAGCATTTTGAGATTTCAACCTCATTGATTCATACTTTATTTCCCCTTTCATTCTGCTTTCTTCTGTTTCCTTTATTGTACTTGTCTTTTATGTTGGGAATTGAATTCATCCACTTCCGTTGATCATTGTTTGTCAATTTCCCATATACAGAATTGGCCTTTTTAATATGTAAATTGAGGTCTAGTTCAATATCTGGAAAGTTTTTATTAACTCAGAGTTTTAAATATTAGTTCTATTTCACATTTCACACCCATTTCATACCCTCAGTATGTTTGTTTTGTCTTCAGGGACTCCAATTATGTCTTCAGGTCTTTGCTTCTCTTCTGTGCCTATCACTTGTTTTTGATTCATCATACCCCTGTTTTATTTCTCATTCTTTGGGTCTTTCCTTACCTACCAAGTCACCTCCACCACATGCCCCCCTCCTCCACACACGTACACAAGCATTGTCTCCCAGATCTGCCACCTGGGGTCCTGAACAATTTCAGACCCCTTCCTTTCTATTCTCCAGTGTTGAGATACACCAGACCTCAGGCCTGTTTTAAGAACTTTGCGGCTCAGTGTGGGGCTCTCTTTCTGGAGAGGAAATTTTGTCCACGGTCCCCCTGTTAGCGTCCCTCTATACTCTCATTTCCCACTCAGTCTATGCGTGATTCTGCTCCGACATGAGATCTCACATGGCACTGCTGGCTTCAGAATGTTTATTTCCCTACATACACATAACTTGACACTTAAAGTATTACCTTTTTCCTAGTAAAAAAAAACAAAAGAGGGTTTTTATTTCTTCTCTGTTTATTGGGATGGCTTTTGAAGGGATAGGTGGAAAGATTCAGATTTGCACAGCATCCATCATTTCTGTGGAAAACCTAGAAACCAAGATTTCATTTTCAATAAAGGTTTTTGCTGCTAAGACATACAAAGTGAGCTTGAAATTACTTACTTAACAACGCATGTTTGAGGTACCAGTAAAATATGTCCATGGATTATATTTGAATGTCTCCATTGAGTTAAGTTCATCAACTCCTGCTTTAACCCATTCAAAAATTACTTTTCTTTTTTTTAGTATTATAGTTCTAACTTGTTTTTATTTATTTTTCTTGGAGTGTAATTGACCTACAATGTCCTATTAGTTTCAGGTGTACATCATAGTTATTTGATATTTTTATACATTATGAAATGATCCCCATGATAAGTCTGGTTACCATCTGTCACCATATAAGGTTATCAGAATATTATTGCCTATATTTCCTATGCTGTACATTACATTCCCAGGACTTATTTTATAACTGGGAGTTTCTACCTCTTAGTTCTCTTTGCCTATTTCACCCATTCACCCATCCCCAAACTCCTCCCCCTCTGGCAACCAACTATTTATTTCCTGTATCTGTGAGTCTGTTTCAGCTTTGATTTTATTTTATTTTTTTGATTCCACATGTCGGTGAAGTTATGTGGTATTTGTCTTTCTGCGTCTGGCTTATTTCGCTTAGTGTAACATCCTCTAAGTCCATCTATGTTGTGTCAAATTGAAATATTTCATTCTTTTTTATGGCCGAGTAGTATTCCAATGGGTACATACTACATTTTCTTTATTCATTCTTCCATCAGCAACACTTAGGTTTCCTCCCTATCTTGGCTTTTGTAAATAATGTTGCAATGAACATAAAGCCACATATCTCTTTGAATTGTTGTTTTCATTTTCTTGGAATAAATACCCCAGCAGTGGGATTGCTTTGTTATAAAGTAGTTTTAGTATTGATTTTTTGAGGAAACCCTATACTGTTTTCTGTAGCAGCTACACAAATTTACATGCCCACCAGTGCACAAGCGTTCCCCTTTTCCACATTCTTGCCAACAGTTGTTATTTCTTTTTTTTTTTTTTTTTAAGATTTTATTTATTTATTCGACAGGATAGAGACAGCCAGCGAGAGAGGGAACACAAGCAGGGGGAGGGGGAGAGGAAGAAGCAGGCTCATAACGGAGGAGCCTGATGTGGGGCTCGATCCCATAACGCCGGGATCACGCCCTGAGCCGAAGGCAGACGCTTAACTGCTGTGCCACCCAGGCGCCCCAGCAGTTGTTATTTCTTGTCTTTTGGTAATAGCCACTCTGGCAAGTGTGAGATTATACATCATGGTGGTTTGGATTTGCATTTACCTGATGATTAGTGAGGTCGAACACCTTTCCTTGTGCCTATAGGTCATCTGTACGTCTTCTCTGAAAAAAATGTCTATTTAGATTATCTGCCCATTTTTAAATTGAATTATTTATTTGTTATTCAGCTGGATGAATTCCTTATATATTTTGCATATTAGCCTCTTGTAAGATATGTCATTTGTAAATATCTTTTCCCCTTCAGAAGTTTGCCATTTTATTTTGCTGATGATTTGTTTCACTGTGCAAAAGTGTTCAGTTCAATCCCCTTCATTTATTTTAGCTTTTGTTACTATTGCCTGTGGGGTCAGATCCAAAAAAAATATTGCCAAGAGCCATGTCGAGAAGCTTACTGCCTATGTTTTTTTCTAGGATTTTCTTGCATTCAAACCTTTAATCCATTTCGTGCGTTAAGTTTTGTATATGGTGTAAGTAGTCCAGTTTTGTTCTTTTTTATGTGGCTATCCAATTTTTCCAACACCATTTATTGAAAAGACTGTCTTTCTCCATCATATATAGTCTTGGCTTCTTTATAGTAAATTAAATGACCATATATTCATGGGTTTATTTCTGAGCTTTCTATTCTGTTCCATTGATCTGCTGGGCTGTTTTTGCTCCGGTACCATGCTGTTTTGATCCCTACAGCTTTGTATTGTAGCTTGAAGTCAGGGAGCATGATACCTCCAGCTTCACTGTCCTTTCTCAAGACTGCCTTTTCTATTTGAGGTCTTTTACAAATTTTGGAACACTTTGTTCTAGTTCTGTGAACAATACCATTGGAATTTTAATAAAGATTGCATTGAATCTGTAGATTGCTATGGGTAGCATGGACATTTTAAGGATATTAATTCTTCCAGTCCATAAGCATAGTATATCGTTCCATTTATTTGTGTTGTCTTCATTTTTTTCCCCATGGATGTCTTATAGTTTTCAGTGTACAGGTCTTTCACCCCCTTGGTTAAATTTATTCCTAGTTATTTTATTTGATACAGTTGTAGATGGGGCTGTTCTTTTAATTTTTCTTTGATTGTTCATTATTAGTGTATAGAAGCACAATCAATTTCTATATGTTAATTTTGTATTCCATGACTACTGAATTTTGTTTATTCTAATATTCTAATGTTTTTTGGTGGAGTCTTTAGGATTTTCTATATGTAGTATCTTGTCTGTTAATAGTAACAGTTTACTTTTTCCTTTCCAATCCAGATGCCTGTTATTTCTTTTTCTTCCCTAATTGCTGTGGCTCGGATTATGTTGAATAAAAGTAGTGACAGTGGGCATCCTTGTCTTGTGTTTGATCTTAAAGGAAAAGCTGTTAGCTTTTCACCGTTGAGTATGATGTAGGCTGTGGGTTTGTCACATATGGCCTTTATTATGTTGAGGAATGTACCTTTCATAATTATGTTGTTGAGTTTGAGTTTTTTTTTTAAAGATTTTATTTATTTATTCGACAGAGATAGAGACAGCCAGCGAGAGAGGGAACACAAGCAGGGGGAGTGGGAGAGGAAGAAGCAGGCTCATAGCGGAGGAGCCTGATGTGGGGCTCGATCCAATAACGCCAGGATCACGCCCTGAGCCGAAGGCAGACGCTTAACTGCTGTGCCACCCAGGCGCCCCGAGTTTGAGTTTTAATCATGAACAGATGTTGAATTTGTCTAGCGGTTTTTGCATCTAATGAGATGATCATATAATCTTCTATTGATGTGTTGTATCATGTTGATTGATTTGTGGTTGTTGAACCATTCTTGCATCCTCAGAATAAATTCCACTTGATTATGGCATATAATCTTTTTTTTAAAGATTTTATTTATTGAGAGAGAGAGAGAGCATGAACAGGGGGTAGAGAGAGGGACAAGCAGACTCCCCACTGAGCAAGGAGCCAGATGCAAGGCTTGATCCCAGGACCCTGGGATTATGACCTGAGCCGAAGGCAGACACTTAGCTGACTGAACCACCCAGGTGCTCTGGTGTATAATCTTTAAATGTATTGTTGAATTCAGTTTGCTAATATTTGATAAGATTTTTTCTGGATTTTTGCATCTATGTTCATCAGGGATATTGTCCTCTAATTTTCTTTTCTTTTCATTTTTCTTCTTTTTCTTTTCTTTTCTTCTTTCCCTGCCCTGCCCTGCCCTGCCTTGCCCTGTCCTTGGTGGTATAGCTGGTTTTGGTATCAGGGTAAGGCTGTCCTTATAAACTGAGTTTGGATGCATTCCTTCCTCTTCAATATTTTGGGATAATGTGGGAAGGATATGTACTAACTCCTCTTTGAATGTGTCGTAGAATTCACCTATTAAACTATCTCATCCTGAATTTTTGGTTTTTGGAACTTTTTAAACTACTGTTTCAATTTTATTACTTGTAATTGCTCTATTCAGATTTTCTATTTCTTTGTGATTCAGTCTTGGAAGTTTATGTATTTCTAGGAATTTATTTACTTTTTTCTAAGCTTACTAATTTGCTGACAAATGATTGTTCAGAGTAGTTTCTTGTGATCCTTTGTGTGTCTGTGGTGTCAGTTGTAACTTCTTTCATTTTCTAATTTTATTTGGGACTCACCGCCTTTTTTTTTTTTTTTTTTTTTTTTACAAATCTGGCTAGAGGTTTGTTGATATTATCTTTTTAACAAACCAGCTTTAGGTTCATTGATCTTTTTTATTGTTTCTTTTAATCTCTTTTATTTATTTCCACTCTGATCTTTATTATTTCCTGCTACTAACTTTGGAATTTGTTCTTTTTGTAGTTCCTTTAGGTGTAAAGTAAGATTATTTATTTGGGATTTATCTTGTTTCTTGAAGTAAGCCCATGTCACTAGGAACTTGCCTCTTAGAACTGCTTTTGCTGTGTCCTCTAGATTTTGGAAAGTTAGGTTTTCATTTTCATTTCTTGCCAGGTATTTATTTCCTCTTTGATTTCTTTGTCAACCCATTGGTTGCTTCGTAGGATGTTGTTTATTTTCCCCGTGTTTGCGTTATCCTAGTTTTCTTCTTGTGATTGATTTCCAGTTTCATATCATTGTGGTCAGAAAAGATGCTTGGTAAGACTCCTACCTTCTTGAATGTGAGGCTTGTTTTGTGGACTAACATGTGACCTCTCCTAGAGAATGGTTCATGTGCACTTGAAAAGAAAGTGTATTGTGCAGTTTGGGGATGAAGTGTTCTATATAGGTCTCTTAAGTCCATCTGGTCTAACGTCTCTTAAGGCCAATATTTAATTATTGTCTTTCTGTCTGGATGATCTATCCATTGATGTAAGCCTAGTATTAAAGTCTCTTACTGTTATTGTGTTACTATCAATGTCTCCCTCTGTCTGTTAATATTTGCTTTATATATTTAGATGTTCCTATGTAGGGCACATAAATATTTATGAATATTATCTCCTATTCTTGGATTGATCCTTTTACTGTTATGCAATGTCCTTCTTTGTCTTTTGTTACATGCTTCTTTTAAAGTCTGTTTTGTCTTAGGGGCGCCTGGGTGGCACAGTGGTTAAGCCTCTGCCTTCAGCTCAGGGCGTGATCCCGGCGTTCTGGGATCGAGCCCCACATCAGGCTCCTCCGCTATGAGCCTGCTTCTTCCTCTCCCATTCCCCCTGCTTGTGTTCCCTCTCTCACTGGCTGTCTCTATCTCTGTCAAATGAATAAATAAAATCTTTTTTTTAAAAAAAAAAGTCGGTTTTGTCTTAAATGAATATTGCTGCTCCAGCTTTCTTTTTGTTTCCGTTTGCTTGGAATATCTTTCTCCATCCCTTCACTTTCACTTTGTGTGTGTGTGTGTGTGTGTTTAGATATGAAGTGAGTCCCTTGTAGGCAGCATATAAATGGGTCTTGTATTTTTATCCAATCAGCCACCCTATGTCTTTTCATTGGAACACTGAGTCCATTTACAGTTAAAGCAAACATTGATAGATATGTACTTACTGCCATTAAAAAAATTTTTTTTTCTGCCTCTTTTTGTAATTCTTCTGTTTTCTTTATCTCTAGTGGTTTGATGGGGTTTGTTGTTGTTGTTGTTTTTAGTGTTTGGGTTCCTTTCTTTTTATTTTTCTCATATTTATTATAGGTTTTGGGTTTCTAGCTACCATGAGATTCACATATATTGACTCTATATTTAGCAGTCTATTTTAAGTTGATAGTTGGTAACGTTCAAACGCACTCTAAAAGCACTTCTATTCCCACCCCCACGTTTTGAGATCACATTTTACATCTATTTATTTAGTGTGTCTCAACTACTTATTGTAGTTACGGTTGATTTGACTGTCTTCCAACTAGCTTTTTAAGTGGCCAGTTTACTGCCTTTACTATATATATTTACCTTTACCAGTGAGACTTTTTTCCTCAATATATTTTCTGATTTCTAGTTAAGGCCTTTTCTTTTTTGCTTAAAGAAGACCACCCCCTTAACATTTCTTGTAAGGCGCGTTTACTGGTGATGAACCCCTCTAATTTTTGTTTATCTGGGAAACTCTATTTCTCCTTCCATTCCAAATGATAACCTTGCCAGGTAGAGTATTCTTGGTTGTAAGTTTTTCCTTTTCAATACTTTAAATATATCCTGTCACCCCCTTCTGGTCTACAAGGTTTCTTCTGAAAAATCAGCTGATCGTCTTCTGGTGTTTCCTTTGTATATGATGGTTTTTCTCTTTTTGTTTTTAAGATTCTTTCAATTTTGTCATTTTAGTTATAGGATGTCTTGGTGTGGATCTTCTTTAGTTCATCTTATTTGAGACTCTTTGCATTTCCTGGACCTGCACGTCTGTTTCTTTCCCCAGGTTAGGGGAATGTTCAGTCATTATTTCTTCATATAGATTTTGTTGTGCCTTTCTCTCTTCTGGGACCTCTGTAATATGAATATTAGCTTCATTTTGTCCCAGAGGTTCCTTAAACTATCCTCATTTAAAAACATTTTTATTTTTTGTTTTGTTTTGTTGTTCTGATTGGGTGATTTCCACTCTGTCTGCCACATAACTAATCTATCCTGAATCATCTCATCTTCTCTTGATTTCTTCTAGTGCATTTTTCATTTTTGTTAATGTGTTCTTTAGTTTGGATTTTTTTTCTTATATTTTCTAAATCTGTTGAAGTTCTCATTCTGTTCTTCCATTCTTCTGAGTTTGGTGAGATTGCTATGATCATTAATTTTAACTCTTTATCAGGTAAATTACTTTTCTCCATTTCATTAGGGTTTTTCCCCCCTTGGGTTTTATCTTGTTTTTTTGTTTGGAACATATTTCTCTGTCTCCTCATTTTGTTTTCTTTCTGTGTTTGTTTCTATGAATAAGATGAGAGAGCGATCTCTCCTGG
Source organism: Ursus arctos (assembly GCF_023065955.2). Taxonomy (NCBI): domain Eukaryota; kingdom Metazoa; phylum Chordata; class Mammalia; order Carnivora; family Ursidae; genus Ursus; species Ursus arctos. The sequence continues at coordinate 46,112,352 of NW_026622819.1, read as the reverse complement.
TCTTGAAGGAAAAGCCTTGTGTAGGACTGTTCTCTGTGTAGACTGCATGTACCTGGAGGCTTTGGCAGACAAGCTGGAGCTGGTACAGATGTGGGGTGGTGGGGTCCCAGGGCATTCCACGTGCAGGCTGCCTTGGCAGGATGGTTGGAGCTGGAGCGGTTGCTGGCCAGTGTTTTAGGGCATGCAGTGCTAGGACCATTGTGACAAGAGAGCTGGAGTGGGTGTGGACTAGGGAGTCCAGTGGTCTGCGCCAGGGCCACCATGGGGGACAGATGGAGTTGGAGTAGGCATGGGCTGGGGAGTCTTGGAGCGCTGTACTGGGTCAGGTGCAAGCAGGGGAGTCTTGCAGCATGCCGTGCTGGAGCTTCCTTGATGGGACATCTGGGTTGGGGCAGGTGAAGGACCTGGCGCATGCCAGGATGGCCCTAATAGGCCAGCTAGATCATCCAGGCCCTGCTCTTGCCTGTATTATCAGGGTGGAGGGAAAATGTAAAATATTGTGCTGGCTGGGGCCTCTGACTCTGGAGAGAGTTCAGCAGTTCTCAACCCATTTGGCATGCATTCTAAGGTTCGATCTAATGGATCTCCTTCACTTATAGTCTAGTTGCTCTTTAAACCACTAGTGTTTTTGCTGCACCCCAGAGTGGGTGAGTCTGTGCCTGGGCTCAGTGATATCCTTCCCCAGTGGAGGTCCCTGCATAAGAGATGGATCTCCTGTCATTACCATGTCTCTGTCTCTCCTACCCTTCTCTATGTGGCCCCTCTAGCGTTTGTTTTGCAGAACTTGTTCAATCAATCCTCAGTTCTTCTTCAGGAGGAATTGTGCTGTATCAAGGTGTAGGTCTGGTATTTCTGGGGACGAGGTGAGTTCAGGCTCTTCCTACACTTGGACCCTCACTTGTCTTTAAACAAAATATTTCTCTCTGTAGTTTTTTGCTGATAGTATCTAAATTCAGGCCTTTGGGGTTACATAGAGCAAGTGTGAACTTTCTACCTACTGGGATTTACAGCATCTGATGATTAAAAAATCATGATCACAAGTGCTCTCTTTTTCAGAGTGAATGATTTTAAGTCAACCTTTTTGTTGCTGCTAGGTGTAGAAATGCATTTTAATATATGAGCACATTATAGCAATGAGTCTTTGTGCTTATTTCATTAGTTATATTTAACTAGGCTGTTATCTCCTGAAAGAGCATTCTATGTATCCTGTCTTAACTTGGAGATGCCTATTTTCTTTACTCAACAAAATTTAAACATATGTTTTCTAAAACTGAAGTTTGGTTTTTAGAATTCTCATTATTTATGTGTATAGTATAATTCCAAGTAAGACCTAGAAAACCCACAACTTTAAGAGTTAGAATCTGAATAGTTGTGCCTCTTTATCTTTAAAAACACTCGTTTTGAGTGTTTTACTGGAAGATTCCAACTAAGAAGTTACTAGTAGATGTGAAAACAGTGTAATAATAATGACTTATAATCAAAAGAAGGCCAATAAACATGTTAGTTTTTTATATTTACTGTTGAGATCAATGGCGACCTCGAGCTGAAATTTGTTTTAACTTCATCTGGCTTTCTTTCCTTGGCTTTTTATGGGTTTCTCAATCACTTTACTTGTCTGCAGTAAGAGGCTTTTATTTGCTGATAAGGGCTGTTAACTAGTTTCAAAGTTGAGAAATAAAGTTACCATTACACACAAGGCCGTGTATTATCCTGGGCTAAACTGATTCTGCCTTTAGCAAAATTAGTAAAGAAAAGACAAAGCCAAGATATTAATGGGAAGGATCCTATAGGGCAAGTCCCACAGAGGGGTAGAATAACAAATTAAGCAAGGGAAAATGTTCTTATAACAAATGAAAGCCTTGACTTTCTTGCATCACTTGCTTATTTTCAGAGTAAAGCCTCAAAAACACTAATTAAAAGATAATTTGTCAAAAATGTAAACATTAAAACTTAGCCCAAGCTCGTCTTTTAATCTGCTGACCCTAGAGCTACCAAGGAAGTTAATAGCTTTTATGTAACATGATCCCCTACTTTGCTTCACTGCTGAAAATTCATTCTTAAAGAGCCTGCGTCTTGTTTTGTATTTACTCAGAAATAAGTTTTGAGGTTCTGCCCTGCTGTCCTCCTCCCTCAAGACTTACATTCCTGTTGAAGGGGATCTCGGCTCCTTCCACAATTTAGCTATTGTGGACAATGCTGCTATGAACAATTGGGGTGCATATGGCCCTTCTCTTCACTACGTCTGTATCTTTGGGGTAAACACCCAGTAGTGTAATTGCTGGATCATAGGGTACAACAGATGACTGGATTAAGAAGATGTGGTCCATATATGCAATGGAATATTACTCAGCTATCAAAAAGAACGATTTCTGAAAATTTGCTGCAACATGGACGACACTGGAGGAGATAATGCTAAGTAAAATAAGTCAAGCAGAGAAAGACAATTATCATATGGTTTCACTCATCTATGGAACATAAGAAGTAGGAAGATCGGTAGAAGAAAGGGATAAAGAAAGGGGGGTAAACAGAAGGGGGAATGAAGCATGAGAGACCATGGACTCTGGGAAACAAACTGAGGGCCTCAGAGGGGAGGGGGGTGGGGGAATGGGATAGGCTGGTGATGGGTAGTAAGGAGGGCACGTATTGCATGGTGCACTGGGTGTTATACGCAAGTAATGAATCATGGAACTTTACATCTAAAACCGGGGAGGTACTGTATGGTGACTAACATAATATAATAAAAAATATTATTAAAAAAAATAAAATAGACATTAGTGTTAAAAAAAAAAAAAAAAAAGGAGTTACATTCCTGGCTGCAATGCAGGTGGCCCTCAAGGCATCATTGTTCTACTGGGTCTACTTTCATCTATCAGCGACTACTTGCTGCTATCACCGCTCAGGCTCAAGGGAGTGGCTATTGCTCTTCTGCCTTAACTGTGGGCTTAGACCCTCCTAACTACCCCCCACCCCAGTACAAGCAAGGCAGATTTTACCCAGTGTTTAGCAGTTACTGAAAGCATTTGGAAAATACTCAGAGTAACAATGACTCAGTCTACCATTAGCCAGCATGTGTCCTTGACTTGTTCTTGGCTCAAGTCCATGTGGCCAGAACAAGTTTGTTTTCCATGATTAAAAACTGTGAAACTTTGTGCTTCAGAGTCAAGGCCAAATCGAGACCCCACTGCTTCTTTTTTTTCTCCCCTTATACTTCAATGAGAGAAGAGGAAATTTCCTTAATTCCTGCTCTATATTGAGTATTTTTTACAGGGTAATTGACAGAATGAGCATCCATTCCCTTCAAGGTTGTAAGTACCTTTCACACAGTCTGGGTTATTCAGTCGTAGCACCTGTGAACCCTACGTGGGGCCATACCAACTCAGTCCAGTTTTTTTTGCAGCCTCATCTCCTCAAAGATTCAAATCTCATCTTTAATAGCCTCATAGAACGGAAAGTATACGAGGAAGGGAGTGAGAGAAGAGGCTCCATCAGGCTGGAATGATAGGATTTATTGAAAGATGGTCTCCTATACGAATTGTCTCCTAAACATGTGTCTGTTATTAATAATTTCTCAATCTTTCTCCACTTTTAATCCTTATTTCCAATTTATCTTTTCCTTTATTCACTCATATTACCTATCCTTTCCTTTTTGTTTATAAATCATAATCCTTTTTCTTTTTCTCCTATCAAATTATACTTTAGACATGAAGGCAATATAAATGATCTATTTGTCTCTTCTTCCCTTTGGGCAATAATATCTGTAATTTAAAAACAAAAAATGTCTCTCTTCTCTTTAATAATTTTATTTTGCCATCACCTCAAACCAAGTTTATCTCTTCCGTTTATAACTCCCTCAAGTCATGCCTTGGATATAATCATCTTCTGCCTTAAAATGTGTAAATGGGAAAACTATTTAATATATATCTCAATGGACGTAATTTAGAGTTACTATAAGACCAGTTAATGATGTTAAGGGAATTAACAAAGAAATTCACTAACAAAAAAAAGAAAACAAGGGCATGAATTTTTTTTTTTTTAAAGATTAAATTTATTTGTCAGAGAGAGAGCATTCAAGCAGGGGGAGCGGCAGGCAGAGGGAGAAGCAGGCTCCCTGCTGAGCAAGGAGCCCAATGTGGGACTCGATCCCAGGATCATGACCTTTGGCAAAGGTAGACGCTTAACTGACTGAGCCACCCAGGCATCCCTCTTCTTTTTAAGTGTTTGTTGTCAAGACTTATTACAATCCTGAGGAATTTACAATGTTGGAAATACTATTTCCATGAATGTATAAAAAGAAACAATAGCGAAATTTATACACACACAGTACCAGGGAAATGCAGATGTATTTTAAGGCAGACATTAATATTTTAAACAAATGTTTGAAAATGAAAACTTTTTATCCCTTGGGGAACATCGTAATATTTTCATAATAATACTAAGATGTTCGGGGTGCCTGGGTGGCTCAGTTGGTTAAGCATCTGCCTTCAGCTCAGGTCGTGATCCCAGGGTCCTGGGATGGAGCCCCTTGTCAAGGGGGGGGGGTGTCCCTGCTCAGCGGGAAGTCTGCTTCTCCCTCTGTCCCCCTGCTCATGCTCTCTCTCTGTCTCTCTCTCTCTAATACATAAATAAAATCTTTAAAAAAAATAATGCTAAGATGTTATTTTCTATAGCATTTCACTTTTGTACTGATGGTGCAAAGTAATGATATAAAAACTGCTGGTGCTTGGGACGCCTGGGTGGCTCAGTCGTTAAGCGTCTGCCTTCAGCTCAGGGCGTGATCCCAGCATTCTGGGATCGAGCCCCACATCAGGCTCCTCCGCTGGGAGCCTGCTTCTTCCTCTCCCACTCCCCTTGCTTATGTTCCCTCTCTCACTGGCTGTCTCTGTCTCTGTCAAATAAATAAATAGATAAAATCTTAAAAAAAAAAACACAAACAACTGGTGCCTTGCAACACATCAAGGCAGTGGCACGAATCGTATTAGTAATCGTTAAATTCTTTACAACTACACATGCGCTATACATAGCTGTGCATCCGTATGTAGCATTCATGCTCATTATTTGCCATAATTATATCCTGTAAAGTTATTAAGATGGGTTAGTGAATACTGTGCCATTGCTCTTAGGGGAACTACAATGTTAGGTTCCTCTGAGTCTCTCATCACCACATTTTTCCAACCAATCAATATATAACCTTGTTTTATGTGTGTTTCTGTTTAAAGACACCTTATTTAGTATATATTGATTCGTTAACATTGAGCTCATGGACAACAGAATTATAACTCATACTCGAAGGAAGCTTGTCTAACACACATGTTTAGACAACACGTATGACAGCCTTCTTGTACCCAGGAACACCAGAGAGACCTTTCACCTTATGCTTGAGGCCATTTTAAACCACAAAATCATCAACAAAAAGCACAAAAATGCAAAAACACAGTAAATAGACCATGACGAGGACACTTGTTTACGTGATGACAGCGGAAACAAGGCGAGTGTTGCCTTGGTCCAGCTTATCGGGGAATGTGTGCATCAGAAGGCTCAGACTTTCACCACGTTGTGCACGTCTGTGAATGACCATGAAAGCATCACAAGTATTGACTTCGGAGTTACAAATAAGTTTTAGTGAGTAGACACATTCACAAATAAAAATCTGTTAATGAGGATTGATAATATATATGTATATTTATGTAAATGCATATGTATATAACGATTTTAAGAATGTGATGAAGCATGAAGACATTAATGAAATTTCAATCTTTTATAAAATAGCTTTTTAATATTCTGGGTGACAAAATGGGAACTCTGCATAAAATAGTTTTGCTGGATACCAAAAACACATGTGTGTTTGGGCTGCAAGCTGACCTGGCCACAGATTTCATGGAATACCATCATTACTTGAGAGAATACCTTGCAGCTATTGTTTTTCAGTCTTGATTGTTGGTTAAATATTATCTTGAAAAATGCAAAAAGTGAGCCTATTACTCAAATTGACAGTGTTGCTATTGATAAAATTTCAAGTTTTGGCAAGCATGTTTCTGCCACCATGAATTTGATAGCTTCTCAATAGTTAGACTTCTAAGATGAGAATCGTGGTGATATTAATGAGCGTGTTTTTTAACATTATATAATGAACGATTTCAACTTCGAAATGGTCTGCATAACTTGGTCAGTCAATATTTTCCAAATGACCAGTGCATACCATTACAAATCGTTCATGAGGGGGGAAAAAAAAAGGCAAAGTGCACTGAATTTAATTTTGACACACTAAAACAAATGTTCATTCATGCAGTTTCAGATTTTACATTGCAACTACTGTTTACGAAACTGCTCCTCTTTGAGTTTAGGCGCAGTATCAAGGCAATCCACGATTATCTGAAAAGACTATTAAAACATTCTTCCATTTTTTATCTATGTATTCTGCGTGAGGCTAGATTTTCTTCCTATCTTTCAACCAAAACAATATATGGCAATAGATTGAACACAGAATCAGATAACAGAGAATCCAGTTCTATTCAATTAAAATAGACATTCAAGAGATTTGCAAAAATGGAGAGCAGTGCCACTTTTCTACCAGTTCTTGTTATAATCCTGGGGAATGTACAATGTTGAAAGCATTTGTAAGTACTATTTCCATGAATGTATAAAAAGTAACAACAGCAAAATGTATACACACAGTACCGGGGAAATGCAGATGTATTTTAAGGTAGACATTATGATTCTTTTCATAAAAATATTTGTTAGTCTGTAATGGGTTTATTATTGCTATTAATAAACAAAATATTTTAAAAGTTTCAGAACTACAGTTTTAATTTTAAGTATGGTCAATATTAATATATCTAACCCACGTAAACAAATGTTCTTTGTAGTCTTTAAGAATTAAGAAAGTAAAGAGTCTCTAAGGTCAAGAATTAAGAACCAAGGGGCACCTGGGTGGCACAGCGGTTAAGCGTCTGCCTTCGGCTCAGGGCGTGATCCCGGTGTTGTGGGATCGAGCCCCACATCAGGCTCCTCCGCTATGAGCCTGCTTCTTCCTCTCCCACTCCCCCTGCTTGTGTTCCCTCTCTCGCTGGCTGTCTCTCTGTCAAATAAATAAATAAAATCTTTTTTTAAAAAAAGAATTAAGAACCAATATTTTATATATATACTTTATTATATCCAAACATGTAATATCTGTCTCTAGATTGAGTGGAATAGTTTGTAGCAAACCATTTCTCATGCCTAGAACAACTAGAAAACTCAACAAAATACAAAAACGGTAATATGTTTGAAAGAATCAGAGAGCTACCAAGTCAGCTAGGAATTGAGGTGTCAGGATTTGAGAAAGAAAGGAAATATATGGAGTGGGTTTTGACATTTTGTGATGCTTTATTCTTCAAGGCTTCTGCCGATTTCATAGTTGGCGTGAGTAGAGAGGCTGGGAAACTGAGTAGAGCTTTTAACAGTCATAGGGGCATGGTGAGACAAAATTGGATTTTGAGGCTGATAAGTCAGCTATGAGTTGAGAAGCTAAGATCTCAGGAGAAATGGGAAAATATCATGAATCCAATATTCTGCACCGGTTTTCTCCTTGGAGCATTCTCCAGCTTGCAAGGTGTAGCTGCAAAGAAACTAAAAGGCAAGTGGAGTTATCAGCATTCTCTTTACGTTGGAGAGAATAAAAACTGTGGTTCAGGACCGGCCGAGGTGAATGTGCTTTGGTAAACACTCAGGACTTTCAGGTAGGACCCCTGAAGGACTGTTCCCCCAGGAATAAAGATGAAGCGGAAATATATCAGCTTCACAAAGACTGAAATTCAGTCTTGATTTTCTTAGTTCTTGATTGGGTGAAGGTGGGCAGTTTCTGCTTTAATTACCTGCCAGAGACTTAAAAAAAAGTCTTTTCTGGAGAATTAAAACATTATCCAGAGGTTCAAGTGAGAAAATAGACAGTAGAAACAGACTGCTGATCCAGATAATGGGTATTATCAGGTACAGACTTTAAAATAAAGGAAAATTTTACCATAGACTTGGAATTTATTCATTTTTGTGTTATATAGAAATACTAGAATTGAAAGTTACAATAATTGAAATTAAGAGCACAACAGATAGGTTTAATGCCAGATTAGACATAGCTCATCTGGAAGATATTAAAACAGTGTATCCACACTCAGCTACATGAGAAAAAAAGGACAGAAAATAGGGAAGAGTCTTATAGGTCATGTGGAAAGTCTCATATACTTGTGATTGAAAGAGGGAGAAAGAGAGAAAGGGACAGAAGAAATATTTGAAAAATATTGGTTGAGAATTTCCCCAAAGTGCTTAAACATGTCAAACCACAGATTCAAGAACAATCAGGATAAATATAAAGAAAACTATGCTTAGACACGTCATATAAAATTGCTAAAAATCAATGACACAGAGAAAATCATAAAAGTATCCAGAGACTCAAATAAACAAATGCAAAAGACAATAAGATGGCATCTTTTTATTTTTTTAAGATTTATTTATTTATTTGAAAGAGACAGGAAGAGAGAGAATGAGTGGGGAGGAGGAGTAGAGGGAGAGGGACAAGTGGACTCCCCACTGAGCAGGGAGTCCAACGCGGGGCTCAATCCCAGGACCCCGAGATCATGAACTGAAGGCAGACACTTAATGGACTGAGCCACCCAGGTACCCCTAAAATGATATCTTTAAAGTGCTAAAATATTAACAATAGCCACTGAAGAATCGAAGATATCCTTCAGATATAAAGCCAAATATAAAGATATTTCAAACAAAAAATGAGACAATTCATCACTAGGAAACCCACACTAAAAGAGACACTAAAAAAGCTTCAGGAAGATGGAATATGATCTTAGAAGCCTAGAAATATAGGAAAAAATTAAGAGCAGAAATGGTAAATATGTGAGTAAATCTAGAGAAACAGTGACTATATACAACAATAATGCCTCGTGGGGTTTGAAATGTAAATAAAATACATGTCACCATTAGTATAAAATATGGGAGATGTAGAAATAAGGCATTCAGAAGTTCTGTGTTGTCTGAGAGGCGGTAAAATGAATTAGTTTACATTAGACTTAGTAAGTTAACGATGAATGTTGTAATCTCTGAGGTAAGTGCTAAATGAATAGGGAAAACTAACAAATGAAGAAAAAGTGGAGTAATAAAAATATATTGGATTTAAAAGAAGGTATGAAAAGAGAAGAAGGGGGAACATAGAACAGGTGGAATAAAAAACAATAAGGAAAATTGTATATTTAAATCCAACCATCAGTAATAAATGTAAATGGACTAAGTACCTCCAATCAAAAGTCAGTATTTCTCTGAAAGGGGAAGCTTTATGTTCTTACAGTATGCTATGTTCCTACGCTACTGTCAAAACTACAGGGGACTTAAAGACACACAGTGGTACAGAAAGATTGAATAAGAGGCTGGAGAAAGATAAACTGTTTCATGTTTACGTGACACACGGGAATATAATATTTCTAGTCTATCTTTTGTAGTTGAGAGTTCTGCTTTTTCTAATTATTTTTAGGGTTAAAGGCTTAGATAAAAAAAGTATGCCTTGATTTCGTTAAAATACTTCCCTGAAATATCATGTGTTATTTGTTTATTTAAGCTTTTTTATTATGGAGAATTTCAAACAAATACGAAAATAGAAATAATCTTAAATTACAGTTGTTAGTACATGGCTAATTTTGTCTTAACTATATCCTCACCTGTAGATTGTTTTGTACAATTCCTATATATGTGATTTTATCTTTATTTTAGGATATATTGCAAAATATAAGAACATTTAAAAAAATAGTCATAATACTATTACCATGGCTTAAAAAATAAACACCAGAGTCTTCACGTATATTATGGAGAATTGTTTGCTAATGGGTGTGGAGTTTCTTTGTGGAATGATAAAAATATTGATGGTTGCATAATTTTGTGAATCTATTAAAAACCGCCGAATTGTACACAATAAAAGGGGTAAACTTTATATGTGGATTATATCTCAAAGCAAAAAACAAAAATAATTCTTTAATATCAGATATGGAATTTTAAGTTAGAACTTTCACTTATTATTTTACATCCCTAATAATGTTCTCTTGTATGAAGTTTATTTAGAGAATGTCTTGGATCCATTGATGAGGTTACCTCTAAGAAAGCAAATATTTCATTAAAAAATAATAATCGTTTTATCTAGGCTTTTGGGAAGGGCGGTACTTTTCTTTATAAATAGATACAAACTCTTACAAGATGAAGTTCACTAAATACCTAAACTTTGATATAAATCTAGTTTTCAGTTAATTAGGTGTTAATTCTTCTATTTTCCAGTTTATCCAACAATACTGGCTATGGATTTAGAATCCTCAGCCATACTAGAAATGAAGTCCTTCACAACCGAAATGGGTTTCCAGGAGTCTGTAATTCTGTATTTTACAGTTTTTTGCAGTATCATGGCAATGACAACCGCTACTATTACTAGCTAACATTTGATAACTTATGTAACAGGTACAAAGTGCAAAGTGCCCACCCCATTTTTATTTATTTACTTAATTTTAATTATTAAAATAAAATTGACGTGCAATGTTATATTAGTTTCAGGTGTACAACAGTGATTCAGCAATTCTGTACATTACACAGTGCTCACCACAACAAGCATAGTTACCATCCGTCACCATATGAGGTTACTGTAAGCATACTATTCCCTATGCTGTACTTTTCATCCTTAGGATTTCTTTATTTTATACTGCAAGTTTTTTTTCTTTTTAAAGATTTTATTCATTTATTTGACAGAGATAGAGACAGCGAGAGAGGGAACACAAGCAGGGGGAGTGGGAGAGTAAGAAGCAGGCTCACAACAGAGGAGCCTGATGTGGGGCTGATCCCAGAACGCCGGGATCAGGCCCTGAGCCGAAGGCAGACGCTCAACCGCTGTGCCACCCGGGCGCCCCTATACTGCAAGTGTATACTTCCTCATCTCCTTTACCCATTTTGTCTACGCCCCTACCCCCTCCCTCTGGTAATCACCAGTCTGTATTTCTGAGTCTGTTTCTGGTTTTTGTTTTATTTAGATTCTACATGTAAGTGAACTCATATGGTATCTGTTTTTCTCTGACTTATTTCACTTAGCATAGTACATAGTACCCTGTGCTAAGTGCTTTAAATTCATCATCTCATGGAGTCCTCATGACTACTTTATAGAGGGAGGGTAAAGATATTACAATAATCTTATTTCCTTTTTAGGCTGGTAGGTGGCCAACTCCAGCATTCGAAGGCTGAGTTGGTCAGCCAAACCTGGCTGGTAACCACGCTAGTGCAGCTCGACAATTAACACAGCCTTCTGGTTTCCCAACTTTAGTGAGAAACCCTCCGGGCCTTTCGTCTTGAGTTAATACACAGGAAAAGGGCATACATTTCATGGACGCGCTGGGTAATACCCTGTGTTATATCCAATAGAAGCATTGAAGCAATTAAGAATGTTAAGAGCTTGGGTTTCGTTTTGTTTTGAAGTGTTTCGATGTGTGGCAGATAAGCACATTTTTATAAAGGGCTTCTATTTCCTTGCACAACTCCTGACAAAAAGCTATTTCTATGCATTTTACCCAATAAAGTGTAAGATACCAGTTAGACATCCTTTATTATTCAACTAATCCATTATTCAGTTTCCAAAGCTGCTAGAGATAATAAAATAAAACTATTTTTGAATGATTGTATTCTGTGAGAACTTAGTTTAACTCTTAGGCTTGTCCTCCCTGACTCGCTGTGCCGATCTTGGGCTCAGTTAGGCATCTTATGTAGGTGATGGCCTTGGAGGCCTATGTTACGCTTGGCATGAGGTACGCTGGTCACAGTATCAGCAGTGACATGAAAATCCAGTAAAAGTCCAAGTCAGCCCTATGCCCAATGTAAAAACTCTGCCCCTGCCCCCAGGGAAATCCAAGCTTCTGTACAGAGCTACATGGAATAGAATTTTACTACAGGACTCCACAATGCAAGTGGTTTATTCCTATTTGCCCTCCCACACCCAATTTCTTCCATAATTTGTCGAACAACTTGAAGTAGGCTTTTATAGAGAATAAATATAGTATTGCTTATTGAGAGTTTACATTGTACTAGACTGTTTTAAAGATTCTATTTATTTGTTTTAGAGAGTATGAGTAGGGGTAGGGACAGAGGGAAAGGGAGAGAGAGAATCCCAAGCAGACTCCACGCTGAGCGAGGAGCCTGATGCGGGACTGGATCTCATGACCCTGAGATCATGACCTGAGCCAAAATCATGAGTCAGCTGCTCAACCAACTGAGCCACCCAGGCACCCCATGCACTAGACCGTTTTGAATGATTGCATATACCAGGGGTCTGCAAACTTCTGCAAAGAGCCAGGTATAGTCAGTGTTTTAGAATTAGCATTCCATGGTATCTGTGGCAATGACTCAACTCCACAATTGCACCCGGAAAGCAACAAACGGTACTTAAATGAATGTGGTTGTGTTATGACAAAACCGTACTTACAAAGCAGACACTTGACCTGTGGCTGTGGTTTGCCAACCTTTGGCATACACTCTTTTTTTTTTTTTTTCCCCAAAATTGAGGGATAATTGACCTATAATATTACTTGAGTTTCAGGTGTACAACATAATGATTCGGTATTTGTATATATTGTGAAATAATTACCAAAACGAGTCTGGTTAACATCTCTCACTCTACATAGTCACAAAAATTTTTTTGTGATGAGAACTTTTAAGATCTGTTCTCTTAGCAACTTTCCAACATGCAATACAGCATTAACTATAGTCACCATGCTGTACTTGACATCCCTGTGACTTATTTTGTAAGTGGAAGTTTGTACCTTTTGACCCCATTTACCCATCCCTCCCCCCACTGCCTGTCTCTGGCATCCACCAATCTGTTCTCTGTAGCTATGAGCTCAGTTTTTGTGTTCTTGTTTTTAGATTCTACATATAAGTGAGATCATATGGTATTTATCTTTCTTTGTCTGACTTCACTTGGCATAATGCCCTCAAGGTCCATCTATGCTGTGCAAATGGCAAGATTTCATTCTTCTTTATGGCTGAGTAATATTCTATTTGTGTGCTTTATTCATCTTATTCACTCTTCCATAGACTGGTACTTAGGTTGTTTCCATGTCTTGGCTATTGGAAAGCTACAATGAGCAGAGGGGTGCAGGTATCTTTTCAACTTAGTGTTTTCACTTCCTGGCACACACTCTTAATATTCACAACAACTTAACAAGGCAGGTATGGTTATCATCCTCATTTTACAGATATGGATACTGGAAAATAGAATAGTTAAGAAATTTGCTCAAGATCACATGACTAGGGTAGTAGAACTTGGCTTTGAACTCTGGCAGTCAACCTGCAAAATCTATCTTCTTAAGCAGTATATCATATTACCTCTTCAGTACAAAAGGTAGCAAAACAGTGGTAGTTTCATGCTCTGCCCTACATAATCTCACTTAATCCTTAGAACCGCCTTGTGAGGAAGATGATATTATTTTCCCTTTTCCAATAAAAAAATTGAATCAAAGCTTGAGCTTGTTTGAGGTCAGACAGTGAATAGAGGAGTCTAAATTAGAACACGGATCAAATTCGTAGGTTCACACCCCTTTCATGGATGTCAAGGGAAAGGCAGTAGAGTATACTGATTAAGAAACTTTATAGACTTCACTTCCCTCACCTCACGAGGTGGTGACCAGATCCAGGTACACTCATGGGAGTGAATGGCTAAAGCTGGTGAATGAATATGTAAAACGGAGAGAAGTCGACCAGGAAACTAAGGCAGTTGAGTGCTACATAATTCATCCACATTTATATTAAAATTGCATGAGCAAAAGTAGGAATAGTAATGAAGAAAATAACAGTGAGCCAGGAACTGTAAGTGTTGGAGAATTTAGGAAAGTGATGTAGGGGTTGTTTAATGACAGCATCAAGGAGAGATAATGTGTGATATCATCTGATGACATGAGGTTCAAAACTTATTTTTTGTTTATTTTTTTCAACAGAGGAAGGAAGGGAAATTGTTTGGAAGCCACAATAAGAAGCAAAGAGAAAACCAGCCCTACCTCTGTGCCCAGTGGGCAGGAAGTGTGAGAGAAAGAAAAGATCCGTCATTTGAGAAAGCTTACAAGGGCATCTGTGTTCTTAGGAACGAGCCAGATCTCATGCATAGAGTAATAAGACAAATGCGATGTTGAGGGCAAATAAAGGCGACCCACGAAGATTGGAGTATGGGAGATGAGGGGTGATCTGGGGCTCTGTGCACTGATAGTCTAATGAACAGCATAGCGAGACTCGGTTTGGTGGATTCAAAGCCTATAACATTGGCAAAGCCATGCGTATCAGAGGGTTCGGAGCTCCATCTTAACCCTTCCAATGGGGGTAGAAGGTTTAAGGGGATTTTAATCCTTACACACTGGTTTCTTCATCTCTGCCAGGGCGAAGGCAAACTTTGAAGGTGCACACTTGTCTTGACCTTGCTGATTGATTTGTAGAGGAGCTGGGTGTTAGTCCAGGAGCAGAGGCCCGTCTTCGGCCTTGATGATGGGGAAGAAGACCTAAGAGAGGTGTGCTCTTTGTCCTAGTTCCAGGCTTCCTTTCCAGCTGTGGGTCTGTCATTTATCCAGTCCTACTCCACCCTCTACCATTACAAATGGCTGTACCCCTTTCTAATTTCCTATAACTTAAGTATAATCCTAGGAATCTTACTTTGCTCTAACTTACTCTCTGACCACCACCTCCATGTTTCCATTCACCCTCTCTACCTCTCAACCCCAGCAGTCCTTTAAACCCACTTGGACATTCGATTTATTAATCTTACTGCCTTTCACTATACTTTATCACCAAAATGACCTCACTTTCCATCCTAAATTCTAAGATCAGTCATTACCTTTCACATTACCCTTGACTCACGTTCATTACCTTGTGCCTGCATCTGTACACTTGAATGTGTCTTGAATAAAACACATAACTGGTCTGATTTGGTTCATTTTAAATTCATGACCATAAATCTTTAGGGGATTCTTGATGCCGCCAGGCAAGCATACTATAGGATCTCACTCCTTTCACTCTCTCATTTCTAGATAACCATTTTATATCTCATTTTCTTCTTTAAAAGCTGTAATACACCCTCCTCCTCCATCCTCATTCTCAGTGATGATCTAGTTCCACTGGGGGGAAAAAAACGGAAGTAAGAGCAAAGATCTTTTTTTTTTTTTAATGATTTTTTATTATATTATGTTAGTCACCATACAGTACATCCCCGGTTTCCGATGTAAGGCTCGATGATTCATTAGTTGTGCATAACACCCAGTGCACCATGCAATACGTGCCCTCCTTACTACCCATCACCGGCCTATCCCATTCCCCCATCCCCATCCCCTCTGAGGCCCTCAGTTAAGAGCAAAGATCTTTAACTCACTCCTCTATCATATCTACCCATTTGCCAGCATGGACACCCATGTACTGTGCCATCCCAACTATGACCAAGGATGAAGTGCCCAGGCCCCTTTCTTTTTTTTTTTTTCCCCTAAAGATTCATTTATTTATTTATTTGACAGAGAGACAGCCAGTGAGAGAGGGAACACAGGCAGGGGGAGTGGGAGAGGAAGAAGCAGGCTCATAGAGGAAGAGCCTGATGTGGGGCTCGATCCCATAACGCCGGGATCACGCCCTGAGCCGAAGGCAGACGCTTAACCGCTGTGCCACCCAGGCGCCCCCCAGGCCCCTTTCTAGTATTGGTCCTTCCACTTCTGCATGAGATCCAGTCACCTCTCCTTTGTTCAAGGACATTGCTACAATATTCCCTCTCACCAACATCATAATTTTCTCTAATAGATCATTCCTATTATAAATGAAATAGGCGTTATTTCTCACATCTTACCAAAAGTTTTCTCGACCCCCCTTTTCCTGTCAGCTGACACTCCATTTTTCTCCCCTTTACAACAAAGTTCTCCTTTGATTCTTTCCTGAGCTTGTTCCAATCATGCTTTTGCTTATAACATTCTGTTAAATCAGTGACCAATGACTGATGACTTCTCCTTGCGAAATCGAATATTCTTTGATCCCTTATTTTCCACGTATTAGCAGTATTTGGCTCAATTGAAACTTTTTACTCGATGTCTGAAATACCCTCTCTCTCTACCTACCTGCAAGGGTTATTTCTCAGTCTTATTTATTTATTTCTTCTTATCTCCTCAACCTCTAAATGTGCATGCGTCCAGTTCTTGGATCTTTCTTTTACTCTATCTACACCCATTCCCCTAGAATCTCATCTAAATCTCTAGATGTCACCCACATGTTGATTGCTCCCAATTTACAATCCGAATCTGGTCTTGGCCTCATACTGAAGATCGGTCTATACAGTTGTCAGCTTGACCTCTCCCTTTGATGCCTAGTAAGTATTCAAGTTAAACATGTCTAAAATTGAATTTCTCCTTCATAACCAACCTGCTTTTCCTACCTAGAATCTTTTCTTTCCCTGTTGGTTTCCTTCGCACTATAAATGAGTGTTATGTAGCTACTTGAACAGACTTTGCACATAACCGGGCATCATGCCGGGTATACAGATGCTCATCTCATGGTCTCTGCCCTCAGAGTTTAAAATTGAATAGGAAAGATGTGGCATAAACCCACAGCTGTCTTCTAGTACCCATTCTTCTCTTTTCCGTTTAGCAATCCTGAGCTTTATCTGACCTCATGGCTGCCTAATGGCAGGTTAAGGATGGCAGGACAAGACAGTAGTATTCCCAGACACCACAACTGCCCCATCAGCCTTGGACTACTGACACTGCTACGTGAGAGAAAAGTGAATTATATTGTTTAAGCTGCTCTTGTATTTGGTAACAGCCACACTGGCGTCCTAAGAATGGAATTAAGAACTTGCGCAAGCGAATCAGAATTTTCCCAAAATATGAATGATGACGGGGAGGTGGGGGAAATTCTGGGACGAGGCAGGTAACTTAATTGAATGAGTAGGCTGGTAAAAGACAAAAAGGAAGCTGAGGGGACCAGGTGAATTGTAGAGCTGGGCGCTGCCTGGAGATATTAACAATTCAACCATATTCTAGTCCTCAGAGAGTCTGCAATCACCAGGCCAGTGTGTTTAATTCTCTTAAAGTCAGAGTTGCTTTAAAGTATTCTGTTGTTGTTAGCAGCAACCCTCTTTTCTAACTACTCTGACGTAGAGCTGGAGTAGATGGCAGCCTAGAAGCAGATGTGCCCTAGGTGAGTGGAAGCCATCTTCCGTCTCCCCCTTCACCGCTGTGGGTGGGCTCTGCTGTGAAACAGTTTTTAAATGACCTGTCTAGTCCAACCTCTTATTTAACAGATGGGAAAAGTTAGACAATTAGCGTGAAGCCAGAGGTATGTCATTTCACCACTCTAGGCTTTGTTTTCCTCCTATTGGAAGCAAGCTTGGACTCATGAGTCTCTCTGCTCTTCTGGTGAGCAGCGGAGGAAACATGGACAGAAAGAAACGAATATCCATTCATCAGCTACTACGTGCTAAACTTTGTTTTGTGTTCGTATCAGATATGCCAGCTACATTTGATTTCTGATTAGTCCAGCAACGATAAGGTCAGGTTCAGAATGACAATGAGTTTGTAACGTACCTGAATTCGCTCTTCCTAGCAACAGAAATGTCCGGTAGCTTCACATACCCTCATTTAATTTAATTTGCTCAGCTCGCCTGTGAAGAGTCAGAGTAGGCATATCCCCCTTCTACAGCTGAGAAAACCGATGGCAACTGCTTTGCGCACAGCCATAACTAGCAAATGACAGAGCCAACTCTGAAATTCAGGTCTACTGTTCTTTATGACAACTCTCCTTAAATTAGCAGAACTAAAAATGTGAATGAATTCACCCTAGGCCTTATAAATATTTATGGTCTGGCCAAAATTATTGCAGGGGGTTTTGTTTTCATTATTAATAGCAACTGCACGTAGCTCCTGTCTGTACCCAAAGGCAAAGGATATCAGAAGGTGATATGGTTGTTTCTCCTGGATATGAGCTACTTGGCTTCTGAGACTAGCTTCGGGAAGTACTAGAGAGAGATTACTATGAGCAAACAATTAAGTAAATAATTCTTGTTTAAGAAGAGTTTGGTAGGAGATAGTTAAATCCTATATTTTATTCAAATATTCAAACTTGGACTTGGAATACCCACTCTTCTCAGTTGTCTTCATAACTCTGATATATCGGAGATGACCGGAAAAATTAATCTGTGGCAGTTTCATTTGTCTCCTTTTAAAAAGAAAGGCCACTGAACCTTAAACTATATTAAGCATTAAATTTTTATGGTCAAATTGAGATTCTGCAAAAATACAGTTAATTAAATTTGTAGATGATCTACTGTCTGGATTTATATGGGAGCCCTTGATTGAAAATGAGCTATAAAACACATGTTGAGTGAGCACACCCAGCCTCCAACTGCCAGGGAGCCATTTCTGGAACAAATGATCTCTGTGTCCTGTTTCATTGCATAAGTGCATGTTAGAGGCTAAATGAGTTGAGCATGGAACTTGCTGGCTCCTTTCCTGTGTCTGACCTCTAACTGTTACCGCTCTCCAACTGGGTTCAGCCCTCTCCGTATGTCCTCTTTCCAAACTCACTCCCTACCTGATTGCCCATCTGATGTCTAATGGAAAGTTCGATTAATATGTTTGAGACGAAACTTTTGGTTTTCTAGCATTACAAAGTTCTTCTTTTCCAGACTTCCCCAACTCAGCAAGTGGGACAACCCACCATGATACTCAAGCCCAAAAGCTAGGAGTCACTCTACATTTTTCCCTTTCCACTCACCTCCAGTTGAATTCATCACCAAGTTCTGTTCAGGTCACCTGCTGTGGTATTTCCTCCATTGAAACTCTTCTCTCCATTACTGTGGTTCAGGGGGCTCTTCAAGCAGATAAATCAACTGCACGTATAGGGAAAAAGTGCTCCTTTGGAATGGACAAACTGTCAAAGGGTCTCCTTTTCAGCCTGAATCAGCCCTCACCTCGCTGGATTCCAGGGCTTGGCAAGATGGGGGAGGGCTAGATTTTGACTCCCATTCATCCCCTGGCTTGGACGTATTTGCAGTAGAGGCTGTGCAGCAGGATGCTTGAGTCTACTGGTCCAAGCCAAGCTACCATTCTCTCTCACCTGGTCTGTTCTAGTCCTCTCCCTATGCATCTCCCTATCTCTAATCTTGTTTCCCTATAATCCTTTCTACACACTATCGTAAAATTGATCTTTCCAAAGTGTACATCAGATCCTTGTACTTCCCTGCTTAAAATCCTTCTTTGCTTGCCTATTGTATGTGGCAAAAAACCCCTAATGGTTACAAGGCCCTCCACCACCCCGCCCCTGATCTCCCTCTTTCTGGACACATTAGCCTCCTTCCTAATCTTGAATATGCAAGGTTAGTCCTGCCTGGGGCCTTTACACATCTTTAGGTGGTTGCCCTATGCTCATTTAAATATCACCACCTTATGAAGGTTTTCCATGACCCAGTTCTCTAAAGTTTATACATTAAATGCCCTACTCCCATCTCTCTCCTTGTTACACCATCACCCCATTTTATTTTTCTCCGTAGCATTTAACACAGTCTGAAATCAGCTTATTGTCAGCTTCTGCCAGATTGTAAACTTCTTGGGGGCCAAGAAATTGTCTGAACTCTTCATTGTTATACTTTCAGGATGTTATACTTAAGGATGCTTATCACATAGTAGGCACTCAATAAATAGACTGAGAGAAGGTGGAGTCAGAGTGCTAAATTACGGACCGGTGGGGCAGGGTAACGATATGCAGCAAGCATAGTTGGGAAAGTTGTTTAAAAATACATATTCATAAAGTAAACTTGAAAATAATTCCATCTCTACTTTCCCACCATCCTCTACTACGGTCTTTCACTTTTGAGTCCAGAAAGTTGACTGGGTAGGGTACGTGTGTGTGCTGAGTCATTAGTTTCCAGGGAACTCTGGCTGTTAACGGGTGTTGAATATCTCTCCTAAGCAGAGAGCAAGACCTCGTGCTGGGAGAACTTTCTGCAATAAGGACTTTGCCCAGCCTGGCGCCGGGGTTGAGCCTCTTGCTGTCATTTGCTTTCTGGGCACAGTAGAGCGAAGCAGCATTGTTTAACCTTTTGGAAGCTGTGTATGAAATTTACATTAGCAGGGTGTTGCCGTTCAGTTACAAACCGTTTATCCCATGAATATCAATGTGACCGTTTGCTCTGAGAAATTATCTTCTTTCTGTTGAGAGGAGGTGAGGAATCCATAAAAATGTGCAGAAGATAGGAGAGACAGTCCTGGTTCCTCTGAGCTTGCTGGGGTGAGCGATTAGGGAGCAAGGTGACTTGTGCACCCAGAAAAAAAGCTTGTGGGAAATCCTATGGAAATCTTTCTTTTCCCTCTCCCAGGGTGATTTTTGAATAATTTAAAAGTATATGAGTGCCTACCAGAGAGCCTTGCAAATAGTAGGCGTTTAATAAACATCTCCCCAGATGAGTTGTTTGATATTTAAGAATTCGTATTAAACAGAAAACTCATTGAGTCATTGAGGAGAAATATGGACATGTAATTAAAGTAATGGTAACCTAAATCTATAATTTTCCCCTAAGGACTTTCTTTACAATTCTATTCGAGTAGACACCGGTGACCAGAAGAGGAACTTAAAAAAAAAAAAAAAAAAAAAAAAAAGAATAGACGTCATTTTCCAGAGCAGTTTTAGGCTTAGAGAGAATCGAGCAGAAAGTGCAGAGTTCCCATACACCCCCTTTCCCCACCTCCCCTCAGTTCCCTCTGTTCGTGATATCTTGCATCAGAGGGGTACATTTTTTGCAATTGAAGAACCAATATTGATACATGATTATTAGCTAAAGTCCATAGTTTATACTGGAGTTCACTCTTGCTGTTATAGGCTCTATGAGTTTTGACAAATGTGTAATGACAGGCATCCGCCATTACAATAACCTACAGAATAGTTTCACTGCTCTAAAAATCCTCTGTTCATTCTTCATCTGTTCATTCTTACCTCTCCTAATGAACCTCTGACAACCACTGATGGTTTTTTTGCCTTTTTTTATTATGGTAAAATATACACCACAAGCAACTTATCACTTCAGTCATTATTAAGTGTACAATTTAGTTGCACTAACTACATTCAATCACTGACCTTGTTACTGTCTCTATACTTTTGACGTTTCTAGAATGTCATATAATTGGAATCCTACAGTATTTAGCCTTTTCAGACTGGCTTCTTTCACTAACCAATTATGCATTTAAGGGAGACTGTGGTTTTAATAATTTTATCTGAAGTAATATTGCTGCCGAGGACTTAACTCATCAGGACTTCAGTCATGGACCTGATGCCGTGAGATCTGCTCTCCAAATGAGGCTGGCACCGGGCAGATATTCTCAAGAAACTGGGAAGCTTGGACTTGAGTGGTGGCCACTTAGCTGTATGACTTAAAGCAGCAGTAGAGAGAGGAGCTCACTATTGTTTCCATGTACAGGCTTGTGGTTGCTGGTGATTCTTTTTAAATAGCATACCATTATTTCTGTTTATTTAGGTTTTAAGCTTTATTTCATCTTTTGTATTTAAAATATATTTCTGTTTGAAAGAAGGATTCAAAGTGGAAATAGAAAAAGAAAACTAAATGATTTCATCATTAACATTTAAACTATTTCATAGCAATGAACTCGGTGAAGGACAAATTTGGTTAGTTTCAGAAAGATTACAGATTAAGCAAGAGATTGCTGACAGACTGAAAATAAAACCTGAAACTAGGGACGCCAGGGTGGCTCAGTCAGTTGAATGTCCAGCTCTTGGTCTCGGCTCAGGTCACGATCTCACGGGTTGTGGGTTGGAGGCTGCGTCAGGCTCCGTGCTCTCTGGGGAATCTGCTTGAAGATTCTCTCCCTCTGCCCCTCTCGTCTCCTTTTCTCTCTTTCAAATAACAATACATCTCGAATAAATAAAAAATAATACTAGATACTGGAAGGTTCATTCATTACACGGGTATTTGGATGTCCTGAAATTTGCAGGAGGTACAGGGAGCAGACAGTAGGATGGAAGGAAGGGGAGGTTCAGTTGGAGAAAATGTTGACAGTGCCTTGGGTGGCAAATACCCACCTCGTAGTGATAACAAGGCAGGTGCACGAACTGCACAAACAGGAGACATTACAGTAGTCAGACCTGCCCTGTGCCCGGCACCGTGGTGGATGCCAGAGATGCGGTGATGGACAGAACATAGCCTCTGCCCTAGTGAGCTGGCAGTCAAATGGGGAACCCTATCATAAATAAGAAAATGAAAATAGCTTTAGACTTGGGGTGGGGTGGTGAGAGAAATGCTATGAGGAAAAAGAATACATGTGAGAGAGTGGTATTGTATTTCTTTTAGATCAAATGGTCACAGCAGGTCTCTCTGGGGTGGTGACGTTTGAGTAGAACTTTCTTAGTAATGAGGGAACCAGCTATGTGTAGTTTTGGGAGGAGATCGTTCCAGGTAGATGGAATGTAAGTGCAAATGTCTAAAGGCTGGAATTAGGTTGGCACGTTCAAGGAACCGAAGAAGGTCAGCATGGTTAGAGTAAACAAGAAGAGAGGGATAAAAATGGAGTTTGAAGGAGCAGACAAGGAGCAGGTTGTGGAAAAGGCTGCTAGGCCAAGTAAGGAAAGGAGCTTGGATTTTATTCTAATGTGTTAGGAAGATACCTGGAGTGTTGGGATGGGGAGATGATATGATCCAACTTACGTTTTTCCAAACCTTACTCTGGTATCTGTGCTAGAAATTGACTGGAGGAAAGGAGGCAAGAATTGAATAAGGAGGCCAGCTGGAAGCAATTGGGACTGTCCAGATGAGAGCTGAGCATGGCCTGCAGGAGGATGGGGACCGGTGGTTGTGGTTGGAAGTGCTTTTCTGTAGGATGTAATATGAAAGGAGATCTAGGGGGCGCCTGGGTGGCTCAGTCCATTAAGCAGCTGCCTTCAGCTCAGGTCATGATCCCGGGGTCCTGGGATCAAGCCCCATGTCAGGTTCCCTGCTCAGCGGGGAGTCTGCTTCTCCCTCTCCCTCTGCCCCTCCACTCCACTTGTGCTCTCTCTATTGTGTTCTCTCTCTCAAATACATAAAATCTTAAAAAAAAAAAAAAAAGGTAGATCTAAAAAGACTTGCCAATGGATTGGATGCTGGCGATAAATGGGATACACAGGGGTTTGGGATTTCAGAAGCAGAGTCTTTACTTCTTGCTGGAGTGAACTTTCTGAGAGAGGTAGGGTTGATGTGTGGCTAAGAGGAGTTGGCAGGGGAGGACATTCTAGGTCAGGAACTGCGATGAGCAAAAGCAGGAAGCAGAAAGGTGAACATTCTATTTAGAGAAAGGCAAAGTTGGAGTCTGGCATACGCGTGAGGATAAAAGGTGAGGTAAGTCTGCAAAGGGACCTTAGGGCTCGGCTGGAAGGGTTTTGAGGACCATGTTCGGGTACTTCATTTCCCAGTATATTGATACCGCAATGGGGAGTGGTGTCTGTCAGGAGTGCATGTAGCGGCAAGTAACTGAGAACTTGAGCAAAGTTTTGTTTTTTAGATTTATTTATTTGAGAGAGAGAGAGAGAGCAGTGTACGAGCTGGGGGTGGGAGAAGCAGACTCCCCACTAAGCAGGGAGCCTGATGCCGGGCTCCATCCCAGGATCATGACCTGAGCCAGAGGCAGACGCTGAACCGACTGAACCACCCAGGCGCCCCTGAAAACTTTAATACCTTAAACAAAAAGGACTTTCAGTTTTCTCATGAGAAATCAGGCCATAATCAGCTCTGGACTTGAGGCTGCTCATGCCTGCAGGGGCCTTGATACTGTCTGTTTCTGCTCGACCTTCTTGACTATGTTGCTTTTCATCCTCATGCTGGTCACCTCACGGTGCCTGGCTGGCTCCTGTAACAGTATGGGCATTAGCTCTTCTCTGGGCAGAAAGAAAGGGGACAGGGAGGCAAAAAGGGCTGGGGCCATGCCAGTCCCTTCTGTTTTACTGTGCTGAAATACGTAGAACATAAAATTTGCCTTTGAAACCATCTTTAGGTTTACAACTCAGCGCCATTAACAGCACTCATAATACTGCGCAACCATCACCAGTATCTATTTCCAAGACATTTTCATCTCTCCAACAGAAACTACTCCATGCATGATTAATTAAATCATTGGATATTGGCATTGATTCAACCTCCATCCCCTCTCCCCTCCCTGGAGGTCAGGGGAGTGAGACTGCAAGTTCCACCCCTCTAATCCCTTGGATGGTTTTCCTGGCAAGCAGCCCCCATTCTTAGGTGTGGTCCAAAAGTTGTCATTAACAAAAGACACCTTTGTCCTCTTAATAGTCGGGGAATTCCAACAGTGCCAAAAACAGATGAATACCAAATATACATTTGTTAATATGCATAGCATTATCACAGCATATGCCAGGGATATTTTGGTAGATGGTAGGGAGTGAGTAATGGAGGGAGAGGAAGAGTTCTGTGCATAATAAGACCAGAGAGAAAAGGGCAAAAAAAAAAGAAAAAAGAAACGGTATAAAAAGTGTTACTTGGCATGATACGCTGGATTTCCTTTGACCCAAGTAAGAATTAACTCCTAGTTTCAGAACTGTATCTCTTTGATTTCAGCCTTTCGTTTTTGTTCAGATTTTCTTTAGTTAAGATATTGTGGCAAGATTTGGCTATGGAACTTACTTGGGTCTCTGACAGGCAGATATTTACAAAAATGGTTTTTCAACATCTAGGGTTTTGTTTTTCTGCTTCAGATATGTATACACGAGCATATATAATGATACTTTTCCATGTCAACAAATATAGGTCTACATTATTATCTTCATCTGCTGGATAGGATTTCCGTTATAAGTATATCCCATAGTTTTTTAAAAAATAAATTAATAATACATCGGTTTCAGTCTCGGATTGCCATGGTAAACCTCTTGATACATACTTGCTGAGATTCTGGTCCAATGATCTCTTGTGGATAAGTGGATAAACACTTAGAGGTGGAATTACTGGGAGAGGTCATGCCCATTTTTAAGGATGTTGATAGCCATTACTAAACCACTTTCCACAACAGTTGTTATCAGTTCACACTCCCGAAGCAATCCCCCCCTGCCCATTTCCTCACACCTTTGACACCAATTGCCAATCTTTTTATCTTTCAAGTTCCACGAGGTAAGAACTTTATGATTATCTGCTCTTATTTTTGTTGCCAGTAAACCTGAGTGTCTTTCCAGGTATCTGGTGTATTTGTATTTGCATGTCGGAGTGAAACGGCACATTTTGCCTTGTGCCCATGAGATCCCAAGATCTTGTGGGTTTGAACAAGCTGGGCTGAAAATTGTAGGCTGCGGAGTCATCGCTGGTTGTCTAGGCTTGGCGAACTGGGGTATGCCCAAGGTGTGGTAATGGGAATAACAAAAAGGCATGTATATCAGATAATTTAACAAGAGATCATGAGACTTTGAATGCAGAGGCAAGGGAGGGGGGCACATCAGAGGTGACTGGAAGACTTCAAAGCGGATTATTCAGACAATAACTGAGTCAGAGGACCAGGGGAAGAGCAAACGTTTAGAGAAAGATAGGCTTTAGCTGTGGACACCTGGACACCAGGACGCCATTTCCTCTCACATCTTTCTCCATGTCATCCTTACCATTCCCACCTCCAATCACAGGACAGGCACGTCCCCCAAGGAGGCAAGTGCCCACCTGTCTGCAGGATTTTGCACTTAACTTTCCCAACATGGAAAGCCTTTCCCCCAACTTGGACCTAATCACTCTTTAGGGCTTCGCTTGCATGTCTCTTTCCATTAAGAAGCGTCTCATGAATGCTCGTCTACTCCCTTCCTCAGATGTCTTTTCTGAGTGCTGTATCCGTGGGGTGCTCCGCTTACCCCTATGTTACGTTGTGAGGTTCAGTTTGGAGTTCAGTCTTCCTGAGCTCACTTTCGTGTTTTAATACCTGGGAGATGTTAAGTGAACTTTATCTCTTTATATCTTGTTTTGTATTTCTTCCACTAAAACTATTCGCTAACACTCCCGACGCTTGGCTATGTCCATCCGTTGCCCCAGACTTTTGCCAACAATAAGCATGATACTTACGGTATTACACAGGTACCGATGACTCGGGCAGTTGGGAGTCTTGAATGAGGCAGCATTTGCAACTTGCTGTGGAATGTTGCGTAAATTATTAAATTGTTCGGTGCCTCACCTTCTCATCTGCGAAATGAGGATAATAATACAGATTTCTTATAGATTTATTGCCTGGAACCCATAATGTACGTGCTAAGCATCTTGAACGATGCCTATTTCATACTAGGGTGTGAGCTGCTAGGATGATACTAATGTAACACAGCTAGTAAGGTGCTCACGTATCATGTTACTATTTTTGTCAGAAAACTACAAATTCGGAAGGCAAGAACGACATCTTATGCATATGGGATTCCCTGGTACCTAGCGCTGCGGCTCCCATGTAGATATTTATGACTTTGTTGAATAGATGCTTATGAATTTCCAGCATCCCCTTGAAGCTGGGGAGAGAGACGGGGCTGGAAACAAAATTTGGGAGGCAATCAGAAATCATTCTCCGGGTAGAGAGGGTGGAGTCGTGTGAGTCCTCAGAATTGGTCAGTAGCTCCTCTCTGACTTCTCTCCTTCATCACTTCTTTTCTCTCTTGGTCAAAAATTGTATATCAGCTTTTGAGAGAGATGTCCATTGTCTTTTTGGCTTTTTTCCTGTTTTTGCATGATTAAAATATTTGGGCATTTCCCCACACTTGATGAGGGATAAAATTGCTTTTCTTCTTCTCGTGTTGAGGAGGATTCTGGGGAAGAGACTACATGGGGTCAACAGAGAAAAATGCCCAAAATGACGGTTTTGTTTTGCCAGCCAGCATCTGCGGATTTCAGAATAATCCAGGTTTGGATCTGAGCTTTGCTCATTGCATTTAAGTTATTTTTCTTCTCCAAGCTTCACCTTACTCATTGATAAAATGTGGCTCTGTTCCCTACCCCTGCTTCAGAGAATTATGCTAATTGTTTTAATACTTGTAAAGGGCTTTTACTGCTTTAAAAAATATAAAGGAAAGTCATTTGCATCTGTGAGATTAGATGAGCTATAGCTGAAATGCAAAAGTAGTGGCTTAAATAAGATAGACATTTGTTTTTCCCTTCTGGAAAGTTCAGATACAGACAGACCAGAGATGATGTGGTGGCTCCAGAATTATCCTGGGATCTAAGCTGCTTCCAGCTTTCTGCGCCTGCCTCCTTAGAAGGGAGCTCCAACCTCATCATGTGAAAAGCTCCGGTCATCACGTTGATGTTCGAAGCAGCAGCAGGAGCTGGGAGGGGGGGGGGAACACACCCTTTCTCTTTAAGGTTACTGTCCAGAAAGTGCCCCAAATCTGCTTCAGCTAATTGGGTTGTAGCATAGTCGCGTAGTCACACTCAGCTGCTGGAGAGGCTGGGGATTCAAGTTCTCATTCTCATATGTGCGCACCTGAAATCCAGGAGTTCTATAGTGAAAGGAGGGAAAGGGAAACTGATACGGGGACAACTAGTACTATCCCTCCGGTACGAGACGCAGAACAGCAGCCCTATGGGGGTGCCTGGGTGGCTTGGGCAGTTAAGCGTGTCTTTGGCTCAGGTCATGATCTCGGGGTCCTGGGATCGAGCTGGGAGTCAGGCTCCCTGCTCAGTGGGGAGTCTGCTCTCCTTCTCCCTCTGCCCCTCCCCCACTCATGCTCTCTTCCTCCCTCTATCTCAAATAAATAAGAAAATCTTTAAAAAAAAAAACAAACACAAAACAAAAACAGCCCAGCAGTCCTATGTCTAAGGTCACACAGAGTATTAGGGTGCTCCAGAGACACAGAACCAATAGGATATATCTATATCCATATACAGACACATATATTGAGAGAGGGAGAGATTGATTTATTATAAGAACTGGGTCCTGGGAGGCTGAGAAGTCCCATAATCTGCCGCTGTAAGCTGGAGCCCAGCAAACCCAGTGGTGTGATTCAGTCTGAGTAAAAACTCTGAGAATTGAGGGGCCGAAGGTATGAATCTTGACCTGAGTCCAAAAGCCTGAGAACCAGGAGTGCAGATGTCTGCGAGCCTGAGAAGGCAGATGTCCCAGCTCAAGCAGAGACAGCAAATGCCCCCTTCCTTCATCTGTTTCTCTTTCATTCTATTCAGTCCGGCAAGGAATTGGATGGCGCTCGCCTGCCTTGGTGACAGTGATCTTCTTTCCTTAAGTCTACGGATTCAAATGCTAGGCTGTTCCAGAGACATCCTCCCAGACATGCTCAGAAATAACATTGTATCAGTCACGTGGGCATCCCCAGTGAAGCTGACACATAAAATTAACTATCACACACAGCTAATGAACAGATGGGCTAAAACCGGATTCCATTCCCCTACCTCGCCCCCCCCTGCAAAAAAAACTATTAATTTGAATTTTACTAGAATTTAATAGGCAAAAAGAGATGAAAGTGAAATTGAAGTTAATAACTTTTCGATAAATATTTCTTCCTCATAAAATGTCTAATGAGGATAATAATGTACCTTTCTCATAGCTTTGCAGCATGGAATCCATGGTCTAAAAGAGCTTGACCAATGCCTATTCCATGAAAGGATATGAGCTACCTAGGGCGATGCCAGTGTAAAAACACAGTGAAGTGTGCAAATATTGGATTTATTTTTGTGACAGGATTCTAAATCTTGGAAGGCAGAGACATGTCTTACTCCTGTTGGATTCCCGATGTCTAGTTCAGCGGCTCCTGTGTCCATCTTTATCACTGCTAAGAATGTTTTTTTTTTTGTTTTGTTTTTTGTTTTTGTTTTTTTTTTTTTAAAGATTTTATTTATTTATTCTACAGAGATAGAGACAGCCAGCGAGAGAGGGAACACAAGCAGGGGGAGCGGGAGAGGAAGAAGCAGGCTCATAGCAGAAGAGCCTGATGTGGGACTCGATCCCAGATCGCCGGGATCACGCCCTGAGCCGAAGGCAGACGCCTAACCGCTATGCCACCCAGGAGCCCCTATCACTGCTAAGAATGTTGAATGTGAAGAAAATGAGGTGAAACATTGAATAGTTAGGACTCGTGATTTTTTAAACATCATATTTGAATTATAAGCAGTATTTATTTGTGTCCTTTCAAACTATTAGCTCCTTTTAACACATTTTATTAGATTTAAATATTTCTACTGTAGCCGGGGCACAGGGAGCAAGGGCCCCTGGCTCTGCGGGTCCCCAACAGATTAGGTTCAGGCAATCGCCACTGACAAGGTCCAAAGGCAGAGAGACCCATGGTGGTGAAACAAGGAAGGAATTTATTTCCGTGAGGCCATCGCCGGGAAGACAGCAGAAGAGCGTCTCAAAGACTGTCTCCAAAGTGCTGAAGAGACTTCCAGGTTTATATAAGGAAAATGTGGGACAAAGGTCGGTGGGTCCATGCGCGTGGGCAGTAGAAGTCGGGTGATCATTGTCTTGGGATCCAGCATGGGCAGGCTCTTGCTGGCTCAAAGCAGTCCTTACTCTGGGGATAGTTTCTGTTCCCATCAGGGGATGCTTTGCTCACAAGGTCTTTCGCCTGAGTTAAGAGGTAAGCTGGAAAGAAGAACTTAATCATTTAGAAAGTTTGCGGTCCAAATGGAGGTAGGAGAAGTCCTCTAAGATTTACAATATTTCTATTCCATTTCTCAATCTTAGTTCCCGATTTTTTTTTTTTTAAGATTTATTTATTCATTCGAAGAGAGAGTGAGAGCGATAGCATGAGGAAGGGAGAGGGTCAGAGGGCCCGGGAGAAACAGACTCCCCACTGAGCAGGGTGTCAGACACGGGGCTCCATCCCAGGACCCTGGGGTCATGACCTGAGCCTAAGGCAGACGCTTAACTGGCTGAGCCACCCAGGTCCTCCCCGACCCCATACTTAAAATGATTTGTTCTTTTGTTCTATTTGTAGAACTTGGTACTTGTTTTCCTTTTCTAGTGCACATTTAACAAAATACCACACAAGCTGAGTAACTTCAAACAACAGAAATTTATCCTCTTACAGTTCCAGAAGCTACTAGTTCAAAATCAGGGTTTAGGTGTTGACTCTCCTTGAGGGCTCTGATGGAGAATCTGCTCTATACCCTCTCCCTTCTGGTGAAGGCAGGCAACACTCGAGGTTTATTGACTTGTAGAAGCATCGCTCAAATCTCTGCTTTGGTGTTCCTTTGGCTATCTCTCCCATGTCTCTGTGTCTTCACACGATCTTTTCTTAACAGCTCCGTTTTCTCTTTTTTTTTTAAAAGATTTTATTTATTTATTTGACAGAGAGAGACAGCCAGCGAGAGAGGGAACACAAGCAGGGGGAGTGGGAGAGGAAGAAGCAGGCTCCCACCAGAGCAGATGAGCCTGATGTGGGGCTCGATCCCATAACGCCGGGATCACGCCCTGAGCCGAAGGCAGACGTTTAACCGCTGTGCCACCCAGGTGCCCCAGCTCCGTTTTCTCTTATAAGGGCACTAGTCAGATTAGATTAGGGTCCACCTCGTAAGTGGACTTCACCTTAGCTTCACTATATTTGTAAAGACCCTATTTACAAATAAGTTCACATTCACAGGTACTGGGGGTTAGGACTTCCATCTTTTGCGGGGGATCGGGGGGACACAATTCAACTCACAACATTACTTCAGAGATTTTCTCTTGTTAGAATATAATAACTTCCTGTTTTATATCTCTTCTTTGCTTCCCATTAGCTTCCCCCCCATGCATTGTGATTATCTCAAGTCTTCTGTCCTGAATTTCATTTCCAATTATATTTATTCTCTTTCTTGCTGCTTCTAATTTATTCATTAGTTTTTAAATGGTATTAGTTTTAGTTGGGTTCTTATTCACTTCCTTAGCTTTACCGTACCTTTTTATATTTGATTCTGTAGTTTTATTGGCTAGGCTTTGAGAGGTTTAATTTATTGTTTATTGCTTTTAAGTAATCTTATTAATGTATTCTATTGGACAAAGCACTTGGGAATGATCCTTGGGCGATTTTTTCTATGAAACTAAGATATTAATCTTTTTAACTGCGTTCTCATGCTGAATTTTCTTGGGTATTTTCAGATTAACACCTTGCTCCTTTTTGCATTACTCCTGTGTAAGAGGGCTGCTCTGTAGACTACCTCTCCTGTCCGTCAGCTGGAGAGAATTCTCCCCAGCCCTCTTTCCACCATCACCAGAGCCTTGTCTGACCCCGTAGCTACAGCTAAAAGGCCCAGGTGTTGCGTTCCCTCCCCCTCTCCGGCCTGCAGGCATGGTGGGGTGGGGGAGAGTTCAGTTGGGGTTGTGTACAATCTTTCTTGAACTAGTTTCAGTTCCTTTTTCTTAAATTTTGTTTTTGTCTTGTGCCTGGGACTGTTCCACTTAATGAAACATAGGGTAATATCTTCTAGATGGTTCTCCCAATTCAGCACGAGTCTAGTAGCCTATGCTTCTGCACAAGTGGGTCGAGGCAACTCTTCACTTTCTTTTTCATTTCTCCTCACCCCCAGACCGTTTCCTCAGTACTACGTTGGGGTCAAAAGAGACAAAAAGGATACCATTCTTCTTGTATTGCTTGCTGATTTGGGGGGCATTGAGGGACATTCTCAGGAGTTGTAGTATCCTCTGGGAATAAGATAGGAGTCATCTTCTTTCTTTTGACCTTTAGAGATCATGACATTTGATTTCCTTGTTTGGGTGCGGCAGAATTTTTTTCTGGTATTTATTTTCCTTGATTCTGTTGTTTATGAGAGGAGGGGAGAATCCATGAACCGATTTACTCTGTCTCCTTTTCAGTGTGCGTCTTGAGCAGTTTTGCCATGATGCTAACTGGTGATTTCTCCACTGACAAAAAGACAAGATCGGTAGATATTTTTGCAACAGCATTACCGTTCCCACCCTTCCTGCCAGTGCTGATCCTCTGAAGCCTAATTTAGAGTACTGCATCGAGATGTCAGCTTACATTATGATTGGAAGGCCAGGTCGCTGGTCCTTTCTTTTCCCCTCCCAAATCAAGGGCTTTAGATGTGAAGTAATCATTATTAAAATGCATTTTTCACTTATTTTCTTTTGTTCAGCAGTCAGACCTAAATGTCACCAAAGGTTACATTTTAGACCTTGCTGGTTTTTAAACTCTGGTAACGATTAGCCCATTGAAAGTGGAAGAAGCTCTCAAAATGTGTTTTCCCTGCCAATTCTGCCTCAGCCCTCACACTTGCAGTAACCTCATTATTATTCCAAATTGAAGGATTTGAGGTCATGCTGAGAGGTTCGCAAACTAGGGGAACAGAGTCCCTGTCCTCATCATCTCAGATATTTATCATTTACTTTTCAGGGCTCAGAAGACTAATTAATAAATCAAAGAAATCGTTATAGACTAGTTCAGGGTGTTTGGGCTTTTACCCCCTGGGAAATAAGTCTTTCATTTTCAAAAGCATATTTGTTTCCATAATGTAAGACAAATATCTTGTTGAATACAAATGCTTGTGATATAATGGGTATCTTAAAGCCAAACCAGGATATAGCCAGATCCCCATCAGAAGGGTTTAGAAAGCAAGCCAGTACATGTTTTTTGTTTGTTTGTTTTCCTGTTACTGGCTTTAGGTAGTCTTTTGTTTCCTTTGCCTCCAAGACACGAAGAAAGTTCTGTCTGAGCCTGGGTTCTCAAAGTGGTCCTCAGGAACTTTGGGACCTCAGATGGGAGCTGGTTAATGGACCACTGGGTGTCAGTATTGTCTTTTCTTACCCCAGCAGAACCCAAATTGGGTTGTCTGGTCCTTATCAGAAGTTTTTTTGACTTTGTTGGAACACAGGATATTAGACTTTTTGTCCAAGCCAGAAAGGACCATCCAGTCCAACCAGCTTACTTCACAGATGGAAAGATTGAATCATGGCGAAGGGACAGCTGGTTCCCCCACCACAGGCTTCCCAAACTATCTCAAACTTAAATGCCCATAGGGCCAAGCAGATCAGAGTCAAGTGGGCTCACATCTCTCTGAACAAAAAATTATGCCCTGTTCTTCCCCATAGAAATAAGCTGTTTTCCATTTTTCTTGATCAGTCCACTTAGTGTATCTCTTGTTTCCCCAATACTGATACAGAGAAAATTTCTTCTGGTTTTTAAACAATAGCAACAAGACCACAAAAGCACGATGAAAGGACTTGGCCACATGTCAGGGAAACAATGAGAATGAATAAGGGACCAGTTGGGTTACATGCTAGCAGGGTGATGGGGTCCTAACATCAGAGGATTTTCAGATTTTTCAAGAGAAATGGGAAATCTGGGTTTTTATGTGAATTCTTATCTTCATAAGGTTGTTCAAACTTCAAAAAAAAAAAAAAAACTAACCTCATCTGTAGGCTACATAGGGGATTTCTCGTTTAACAAGCTATAATCATTGTACTAAAACTCAAAAGTTTTCTTCTCGGACTTGGATTCTTCATTTTCTAGTCTGGGCTAACTGATTGGCTCCCGCATAATGAGGGAAGGGCGCTTGGGAGATATACTGGATTTATGTATATTTCACTCATATGTGGAATTCAAGAAACCGTGTTACCTTTTTATTCCAAGGAAAGGGAAATGTTTTGTGCAGCCCTTTGAGGGACGGTATAGACCAGAGGGGCTACATATTTAGACTTCACTTGATCTAAAAGAGGTTGGGGAAAATTGATCATTACTAAATTTTCAATGCTGAGTAATTTTCTGTCATGAACACACTAGAGTCAGAGCCTTGAGGGAGAAAGCATCTAGAGGTCTCTACAATCCTGGGAATTTGCTTCTTTTGTAGACGGGAGAGCTGCGAGGATAAAGAGCAGTTCTCAGACTCATGGACAAGGTACAGGCTTTAGAGACGCCTACTCTAAACAGCTGCATTTCATACACCAGGAAGGTGAAGCACGGATGGGACAGTGTCCTACTCAAGGTCACAGAGCTGGTGGCAGAAGACTCTTGATTCCAGCTGTTCTCAATCTTAATCTGGGATTCTCACTGGGGGTTGATGAGAAACATGCACCCAGTCATTGGATAGCACAGTGTTACATGCAAATATTCACAAGCAATAGTGTTCAGGAGGCAAAATACAATGGTTTCTGCAAGAAAGAGTCTATTTGTATTTCGATAGAGTATTCGGATCTAGAAAGGAATAGACTGGGCAAATGCACAAGAGGCTGAATTGTTCATTATTTTTAAAAAATTTTAATTTGGAAATCATCTGATTTTAGTGTTTAACCACCTGTGTTTCTCCAGTGTATTGTTATTTCACAAGTTTTGTTGGAGTCAGCAAAAGAGGAAAACATGCCGTTATAATCTGGAAAAAGACTGTGAGAGATAAAGGAGAATGCAAGGGTGATACATGGACTTAATCTGCACCAAGAAAGACTTAGGTTAGATGCACTGGAGAACTTGACAAGAAGAATTTTTAAGATTAGAATGTGTTCTTAGCAGAGGTCACATGATCATTTAAAATCCTATTATTGTAGCTATCAGTTCAAGGAAACAGTCTCTACTATTAGAATTAGCTTTCTAAAATATCAGTATGATCTATTGATGGTCCCTTCTTAAAAACTTCTTTTTTATTGTCATTTCCTAGGTTTGACACACAAGTCACTTCCTAATGTGATCTAAGATAATTTTTCTTATCTGGGAGTAATCTAAATGTTTTTTAAAAATTGAAGACATCAAAAAGCACGGTCTTTATCAAATAAGATTAGGAAGTGTGAGATATCATACCTTGTGGAGAATCGCTAAGCACATATGAAAGGCTTTGAAAAATCCTGAAATTAAGAATACTGTATAAATACGTCACTCAGCAGAACATGCTTGGAAACACTCCCCCATCACCTTACCTCCCATCGATTCATACAGGTTGTGCTCCAGCCCTGCTGAGCTTTTCCTCAGAAAAATAACAACTCACAGTTGAACAACAT
The DNA here is from genome assembly GCF_023065955.2 of Ursus arctos. Classification (NCBI taxonomy): domain Eukaryota; kingdom Metazoa; phylum Chordata; class Mammalia; order Carnivora; family Ursidae; genus Ursus; species Ursus arctos. The sequence continues at coordinate 46,077,409 of NW_026622819.1, read as the reverse complement.
GGGTTTGAACTCTGCGGGTTCACTTACGTGTGAATTTTTTTCTATAAATACAGCACAATACTTCATGTCTTTTAGGACTTTCTCAATATTTTCTTTTTTCTAGCTTTATTCTAAGAATACAGTATTTAATGCAACATACGAACTGTTTTTAATTGACTGTTGGTTGGTGGTAAGGCTTCTGGTCAACAGTAGGCTACTAGTGACTATTTCTAAACAGGGGTGGATATGTTCAGGCTACACTTAGCAATGATGTCAAGATTCTTCTACCTGTGTCTTTGACCTTCTACTAACAGCTTCAGCGGATCCGTCCAAGCCACGCTCATCTGTCACCTGCATTGTGCGTTGGTGTGAATTTCAACCCTTCTCCCTTGTGTTCTTGTGACACCCATGCTCCACACAGCTTCCCACCGTGCTCTCACCTCACCTGCCTCCGTTCTGGTCCTCCAGCGCTGCCCATTTCCCCCAGCCTCACGGCCTGTCATTGACTGTTGCCTCTGCTGGGAGAGCACTTCTCCCCATTCTTTCTGTCCTTCAGTTCCCCATGCAGATGCCCCCTACTCAGAGGGGTCTGCTGTCTTAGCCTGGGGTCTCTTCAGAATACCCTGAGACAAGAAGCAAACAGCAGCAGTTTACTTGGGAGGTCCGGGGAAGGTGGATGGGAAAATAGGACAGTGACACAGAAAAGAGGAGGCAGCCAATACAGGGCACCCGCTACCACAGTGGGCAACCGAGCTTAACCCCGGGGAAGCCCCGGGGAAAGTGTGAAATGCACATCTCAGAGTGAGTGCCCTTGAGACTGGAGGGATCTGGACCCACCCACTCCCCTCAGCCAGGGTTGGGGACCACTGGGCGGGGGTAGGGGGAAGGCACTTCTGGCTTACTGCTTTTGTTATACAGACAGCGTGGGCAGAGTGCAGTACTGGCATTGAGAAGCAGTCCCGAGGAGTCGTCTTCACACTTGAGTGCGTGTGCAAGCCTTGGGGATCTTGTTAGGATATGGATTGATTCAGGAGTTCTGTGAGGAGGCCTGAGATTCTCTGCCTGAGGGATTCCCAGGCGATGTCCCCGCTGATGTTCTGAGATGCTGTGGGCAGCAAACTTCGGAAGCGCATTGCGAGGATAAGTCAGAGGCAGGATGGGCCCTGATGCCGGGGGCTGCCCCCTCCTCCGTGCCCATCCTCACGGAGGTCTCCTCGGCTTCTCTCAATTTATTTCTTTTGTATGGCAAAGCACGGGCTGAAACAGCAGTATCTGTGGTTTGGGTGACTTGTTTATGCCTGGTCTTGCTCCTTAGAATGTAAGCTCTGGGGGCACCTGGGTGGCATAGTCGTTAAGTGTCTGCCTTCGGCTCAGGGCGTGATCCCGGCGATCCGGGATCGAGCCCCACATCAGGCTCCTCCGCTATGAGCCTGCTTCTTCCTCTCCCACTCCCCCTGCTTGTGTTCCCTCTCTCGCTGTCTCGCTGGCTGTCTCTCTCTATCAAATAAATAAATAAAATCTTTAAAAAAAAAAAAAAAAGAATGTAAGCTCTGGTGTCCTCCCCCATCCCACACCCCCGACAAATAAATAAAATATTAAAAAAAAAAAACCACGAGTGTAAGCTCCGTGAAGGCTTCATTGCCTTATTGAGTGCTGTTTCCCCGGGGACGAGCACAGTGCCCAGCACACAGATGAGTGCTCGGTAAATATTTATTGAATGACTCGGTAATTTTTCATGGGTGATATTCTCATAAACCTATTCTAGGGATACACTTGTATATAAAAAAGGTTAGGAGCTCATCCCCTGAAAAATTTGCCATGATTAACACAAATCATGCAACAACGTTTCAAATGTCCTTCTCGGTTATTCTTTCTGCAGGCCTTCCTGCCCCTTTAGGAAATTGTAAAATTCCACGATGAAGATGTTCACGGTGCTCTACGCTGTTGTAAACGCGATTGCATTGTGTCCCTTTCTCACATCCGTGGTCTCCCAGCCATAGGGGCCCTACGCCCACTTAGTTGGCTTCCAGCCTTTTCTTCCTGAGCTCCTGCTGCAGGAGGTGTTGTGGGGCAGAAATGAGTGGAGGAGACCTGCCTCCTGAGGCCTATGCTTCCATACCAATGTCTTCTTCCTACCCAGTCCTGGCCATAGGGACCAGACCTCCCTCTGCTCCTTTCCCTCTGCTCCTTTCTTCTTCGCGTTGTTGCTGCTGGAACTGAGGTTCCCAGCATAGTACTGAAGGATCACTCATTCCTTCACTCGCTCCCTTTGTCACCCTCTTATTAAATATTTATTGAGAGTCTATTATGTCCAGGGACACCTATATGTGCTGGGTCACAGGAGTGAACAAGGCAGACAGGAATCCATGCCCTAATCGAGCTTACTTTCTAGTGGGGGGAAACCGGTGATGAAGGTAAGGGTGTAAAGTGCAAACTGTACCAGATAGTGGTGGATGGTATGGAGAGAAAGCAACGGTGAGAGGCTGGGAGGGCAGGAGAAGGAACGCTCCTTACGCAGGGGGCCATGGGGACTGGGGGCTGACGTGGAGGGCCTGCGCTCTCTCTGGTGGACAGGGATAGCCATAGCCAGACGAGGCCTCACAGTCTCAGGGTAGAGTGAAGAAGAGGCAGTGAGTATTGGGTGAGAGAAAAGGTTGAGGATCATAGAAAAAAACACATGGAGACTCTCTTAAGCATGTATTTTTTAATAAGTAAAACACTTCTATTGGGTCAACATTTAAAATATACAAAAGGATATTAATTGTAAAATGAAAAGCCTCCCAAACTTATGCCCCTGGAACTCAGTCCCCCTTCTTGGAAGCAAACGTTTAAAAACAGTTTCTTCATATATTCTTTCAAGGATATTTTATTCATACCCATGCACATATATGTGTGTGTATCAGTATGCATAGCCATACGGAAGCTCATAAACGCTACGTAGTGTGTGCATACATAACGGCACACGTAGTATGTATATATGTATTCGTTCTGCATGTATGTCTGTATACTTACGTCTATACATTCATTGGAAAAAAATGTTCAAGACTTTTCAGGGAGCTCTCACTTCATGAGGATTCTACCAGTTGCTAAGTATGTTTGCATACTTCTACAAATCAAATAAGGCTTTAGTAGTTTGCCTGTACATTTCAATTTTGGAGATACCATGATCAATTAGGCCATACTAATGATCTCTGCAGGGCAAACCATTCTGATAGATGCTTTAGCTTTGCTTCTCGTTATGGCAACTATGCTCAGCTTATGATTAAATGCACAGACTGTGGAGATGAAAAACCTAGAAGCAAATCCTAGCTGGGTACGTGTATTAGCTTCCTTCTGCTGCTGTAACAGTTTCCCCAAACCTAGTGTCTTGAAACACAATTTTGTTACCTTCTAATTGTGGAGGTGAGGAATCTGAAATAGTTTTCAGTGGGCTGAAATCCAGGTGTCAGCAGGGCTGGGCTACTTCCAGAGGCACTAAAGAAAAATCCATTTCCTTGTCTTTTCCGCCTTCTAGAGATCCCCTGCATCCCTTGGCTCGAGGCCACTTCCTTATCTTCAGAGCCAGCAATACAGCATTTACAAACCTCTCTCTCTGACCTCTTCTCCCATGATCATATCTTTTCTCTGATTCTGACCCTCTGCCTCCCTTTTATTAGGACCCCTGTGATTGCGTTTGGCCCATTCAGATAATCCAGGATAACCTCCCCATCTCAAAATCCTTAACACATCTGCAAGGTCCCTTCAGCTATGTAAGTAACATATCCACAGGTTCTGTGGATTAGGGTGGAGACATCTTTGCGAGTAGGGTGTCACTGTTCTGCTTTCCACAGGTAGTCTTAGGAGTTCATTTCTGGGAGTATGTTCCCTTATCTACAAAATTTTCATAAAAAGAAAATTTGGAGGAATCAAATAAAACAATGTATCTAATGCTCTTGGCTCATAACCAGGACCAGCAACATCTTATGTAGCTCTGGTTTATTAGCTATGCAATCTTAAGTGACACCATTTCCCCCTTGGGGTCCCCGTGTCCTCCTCTATAACGTGGGGGAAAGCATATCAACCATCAAGGTTTATTCATATGAGTATCCATTCGATCCAGGGTAGTTCATTAAAGGACCATCAGTTTCTTTGAATTGCAGTGGTATCTTTGTCATAACTCAAGTGGCCGAAACGAGTGGGTCTGTTTAAGAATTTTCTTTCTTGAGGGGGGAGTTAAGATGGCGGAGGAGTAGGAGACACCGTTTTCAGCCGGTCCCCCGAGTCGAGCTGGATAGGTACCAGACCAGCCTAAACAACCACGGAACCAGCCTGAGACGCAGGAAGACGCATCTGGATCTCTACAAATGAACATCTCCAGCGCTGAGTATTGAGGTACGAAGCGGGGAGCCATGAAACTGTGCACAGATATCGGAAGATAAACGGAAGGGGGAGGGAGCCGCCATGTTTGGGCGCCGGGAAGCGGTAGCCACTTGCACGGGAGAGCGGGCGGGGCTCGCGGACGGCACCCGCAAAACAGCAGACTGAGACCGTGAGCCGGGTGCGCGCGCCACCAGGCATCTCGCGGAACCCCGGAATCCCGGTGCGCTCACTGGATCTAGACTGAGACCGGGAGATCCAGGAGTGCGCGCGGGGCGGCTGGCGGCTGGCGGCGTTAGAAACACAAAGGACAGAGACGCGCCGGCCCTGGAAGTGAGGGCTGGGACGCCGGGTGTGGGGCGCACATCCCGGGACGCTGCAGGGTTGAGCAGCACCAACAGAAACAGAGTTAAAGTGGCCAGAACATTAGTAGAGAACGGGCCGCAATCCTTCTGTTCCGTGACAGAGGCTGAAATTTGGCCGCTGCTGCTCTGACTCTCAGAAGAGGCACAGCAAACCGCCAGGGAAAGCCGCCAGAGAACAAAAGCCTGGAAATACCGGCTCAGGGAGTGCCCATCCCCATCCCCCCTCGCAGGGGACACGGAGACTCTACCCAAACAGGGTTGCCTGAGTATCGGCGCGGCAGGCCCCCCCCCCAGAAGGCAGGCTGAAAAATCAAGAAGCCCACAACCCGGGCGCCTGGGTGGTGCAGTCATTGAGCGCCTGCCTTCGGCTTAGGGCGTGATCCCAGCGTTCTGGAAAGGAGTCCTTCATCGGGCTCCTCCGCTGGGAGCCTGCTTCTTCCTCTCCCACTCCCCTGCTTCTGTTCCCTCTCTCGCTGGTTGGCTGCCACATAAATAAATAAAATCTTTAAAGAAGAAGCCCACATCCCTAAGATCCCTATAAAACAAGGGGCACGGCCTGGGACCCAGTCAATAATTTGGGCTCTGGAAACCCCGCAACCTCTCTTCATCAGAATGACAAGAAGGAGAAGCCCCCCCCAGCAAAGAAAAGACAGTGAGACTGTGGCCTCTGCCACAGAAATAATGGATATGGATGTAACCAAATTATCAGAAATGGAATTCAGAGTAACGATGGTCAAAATGATGAGTAGAATTGAAAAAAGTATAAATGAAAAGGTTACTGAGAATATAGAATCCCTAAGGACAGAAATGAGAGCGAATCTGACAGAAATTAAAAATTCTATGAGCCAAATGCAGGCAAAACTAGAGGCTCTGACAGCCAGGGTCACAGAAGCAGAGGAACGGGTTAGTGAATTGGAGGATGGGTTAATAGAGGAAAAAATGAAAATAGAAGATGGTCTTAAAAAAATCCACGCCCACGAATGTAGGTTACGGGAGATTACTGACTCAATGAAACGATCCAATGTTAGAATCATCGGCATCCCCGAGGGGGTGGAGAAAAACAGAGGTCTAGAAGAGATATTTGAACAAATTGTAGCTGAAAACTTCCCTAATCTAGCAAGGGAAACAAACATTCGTGTCCAAGAGGCAGAGAGGACCCCTCCCAAGCTCAACCACGACAAACCTACGCCACGTCACGTCATAGTGCATTTCGCAAATATTAGATGCAAGGATACAGTATTGAAAGCGGCCAGGGCAAAGAAATTTCTCACGTACCAAGGCAAAACCATCAGAATTACGTCAGACCTGTCTACACAGACCTGGAATGAGAGAAAGGGTTGGGGGAGCATATTTAAAGCTCTTTCAGAGAAAAACATGCAGCCAAGGATCCTTTATCCAGCAAGACTGTCATTCAGAATTGATGGAGAAATAAAGACATTTCAGAATCGCCAGTCACTAACCAATTTTGTAACTACGAAACCAGCCCTACAGGAGATATTACGGGGGTTCTGTAAAAGTAAAAAGGCCCCAAGAGTGATACAGAACAGAAAGTCACAGCCAATACAAAAAAAGACTTTACTGGCAACATGGCAACATTAAAATCATATCTATCAGTAATCAGTCTTAATGTAAATGGTTTGAACGATCCCATAAAACGCCACAGGGTTGCAGATTGGATAAAAAGAAATGACCCATCCATTTGCTGTCTACAAGAGACTCATTTCAAACCCAAAGATGCATTCAGACTGAGAGTAAGGGGATGGAGTACCATCTTTCACGCAAATGGTCCTCAAAAGAAAGCTGGGGTAGCAATTCTCATATCAGATAAATTGGATTTTAAACTACAGACTATAGTTAGAGACGCAGAAGGGCACTATATTATTCTTAAGGGAAGTATTCAACAAGTGGATATGACAATTATAAATATATATGCCCCCAACAGGGGAGCAGCAAGATACACAAGCCAAATCTTATCCAGAATAAAGAGACATATAAATGAAAATACATTAATAGTAGGGGACCTCAACACTCCACTATCAGAAATAGACAGAACACCCTGGCAAAAACTAAGCAAAGAATCAAAGGCTTTGAATGCCATACTCGACGAGTTGGACCTCATAGATATATATAGAACACTACACCCCAGAACCAAAGAATACTCATTCTATTCTAATGCCCATGGAACATTCTCAAGAATAGACCATGTTCTGGGACACAAAACAGGTCTCAACCGATACCAAAAGATTGAAATTATCCCCTGCATATTCTCAGACCACAACGCTCTGAAATTGGAACTCAACCACAAGGAAAAATTTGGAAGAAACTCAAACACTTGGAGACTAAGAACCATCCTGCTCAGAAATGACTCGATAAACCAGGAAATCAAAAATCAAATTAAACAATTTATGGAGACCAATGAGAATGAAAATACAACAGTCCAAAACCTATGGGATACTGCAAAGGCAGTCCTAAGGGGGAAATACATAGCCATCCAAGCCACACTCAAAAGAATAGAAAAATCTAAAATGCAGTTTTTATATTCTCACCTCAAGAAGCTGGAACAGCAACAGAGGGACAGGCCTAATCCACGCACGAGGAAGCAGTTGACCAAAATTAGAGCTGAAATCAATCAAGCAGAAACCAGAAGTACAGTAGAGCAGATCAACAGGACTAGAAGCTGGTTCTTTGAGAGAATCAATAAAATTGACAGACCACTGGCAAGACTTACCCAAAAGAAAAGAGAAAGGACCCAGATTATTAAAATTATGAATGAAAAAGGAGAGGTCACGACGAGCACCATTGAAATTGGAAGGATTATTAGAAATTTTTATCAACAGCTATATGTCAATAAACTAAGCAATCTGGAAGAGATGGAATCCTTCCTGGAAACCTATAAACTACCAAGATTGAAACCGGAAGAAATTGATTCCTTAAACAGGCCAATTAATTATGAAGAAATTGAGTCAGTGATAAACAACCTTCCAAATAACAAAACTCCAGGCCCGGACGGTTTTCCTGGGGAATTCTACCAAACATTCAAAGAAGAAATAATACCTATTCTCCTAAAGCTATTTCAAAAAATAGAAACAGAAGGAAAGCTACCAAACTCATTCTATGAGGCCAATATTACCTTGATCCCCAAACCAGGCAAAGACCCCCTCAAAAAGGAGAATTACAGACCGATCTCCCTAATGAATATGGACGCCAAAATCCTCAACAAGATACTTGCTAATAGAATCCAACAGTACATTAAAAGGATTATCCATCACGATCAAGTGGGATTCATACCTGGGATGCAAGCGTGGTTCAATATTCGCAAATCAATCAACGTGATACATCATATCAACAAGAAAAGACTCAGGAACCATATGATCCTCTCAATCGATGCCGAAAAAGCATTTGACAAAATACAGCATCCTTTCCTGATTAAAACCCTTCAGAGTGTAGGAATAGAAGGTACATTTCTCAATCTCATAAAAGCCATCTATGAAAAGCCTACTGCAAATATTATTCTCAATGGAGAAAAGCTGGAAGCCTTTCCCTTAAGATCAGGAACTCGACAAGGATGCCCACTCTCGCCACTATTATTCAACATAGTACTAGAAGTCCTTGCAACAGCAACCAGACGACAAAAAGGGATCAAAGGTATTCAAATTGGCAAAGAAGAAGTCAAAATGTCTCTCTTTGCAGATGACATGATACTCTATATGGAAAACCCAAAAGAAGCCACTCCCAAATTATTAGAAGTTATAGAGCAATTCAGTAACGTGGCAGGATACAAAATAAATGCTCAGAAATCAGTTGCATTTCTATACACGAATAACGAGACCGAAGAAAGAGAAATTAGGGAATCCATCCCATTTACAATAGCACCAAAAACCATACGTTACCTTGGAATTAACTTAACCAGAGACGTAAAGGACCCATATTCTAGAAACTATAAATCACTCTTGAAAGACATTGAGGAAGACATAAAAAGATGGAAAAATATTCCATGCTCATGGATCGGAAGAATTAACATAGTTAAAATGTCCATGCTACCCAGAGCAATCTACACTTTCAATGCTATCCTGATCAAAATACCAAGGACATTTTTCAAAGAACTGGAACAAACAGTCCTTAAATTTGTATGGAAACAGAAAAGGCCCCGAATCTCCAAGGAACTGTTGAAAAGGAAAAACAAAGCTGGGGGCATCACAATGCCGGATTTCGAGCTGTACTACAAAGCTGTGATCACAAAGACAGCATGGTACTGGCACAAAAACAGACACATAGACCAATGGAACAGAATAGAGAGCCCAGAAATGGACCCTCGGCTCTTTGGGCAACTAATATTTGATAAAGCAGGAAAAAACATCCGGTGGGAAAAAGACAGTCTCTTCAATAAATGGTGCTGGGAAAATTGGACAGCTACATGCAAAAGAATGAAACTTGACCACTATCTCACACCATACACAAAAATAAACTCCAAATGGATGAAAGACCTCAATGTGAGACAGGAATCTATCAAAATTCTAGAGGAGAACATAGGCAACAACCTCTACGACATCGGCCAAAGCAACCTTTTTCATGACACATCCCCAAAGGCAAGAGAAACAAAAGATAAAATGAATTTATGGGACTTCATCAAGATTAAAAGTTTCTGCACAGCCAAGGAAACAGTCAGAAAAACTAAGAGGCAGCCCACGGAATGGGAGAATATATTTGCAAATGACACTACAGATAAAGGACTGGTATCCAAGATCTACAAAGAACTTCTCAAACTCAATACACGAGAAACAAATAAACAAATCAAAAAATGGGCAGAAGATATGAACAGACACTTTTCCAATGAAGACATACAAATGGCTAACAGACACATGAAAAAATGTTCAAAATCATTAGCCATCAAGGAAATTCAAATCAAAACCACACTGAGATACCACCTTACGCCAGTTAGAATGGCAGAAATAGACAAGGCAAGAAACAACAATTGTTGGAGAGGATGTGGAGAAAGGGGATCCCTCCTACATTGTTGGTGGGAATGCAAGTTGGTACAGCCACTCTGGAAAACAGTGTGGAGGTCCCTTAAAAAGTTAAAAATTGAGCTACCCTATGATCTAGCCATTGCACTACTGGGTATTTACCCCAAAGATACAGACGTAGTGAAGAGAAGGGCCATATGCACCCCAATGTTCATAGCAGCAATGTCCACAATAGCTAAATCGTG